>NC_140589.1:1751070166-1751670166 GCF_964204655.1 Triturus cristatus | reverse complement strand
GCTCCTCATGTCCACGTTGCCTCCCCCGCAGTCGACCATGCGCGGATCGTGGAACGTGTGCCGCTTGCTCAGCGTAATCCCCGGCCTCCGGCGTCCAAACGCCCACAGTGGTCCCACGCGATTGATGTGTCCGCAGGCAATCCAGCCCCCGGCCAGCACACCTCGAGTCCTCGTCTGGGGTAGGCCGTCCGCCTCACAGTGCTTCCTGGCCCGTCCGGGTGATCGTCGCTGGCTGCGTACGTGCAGTCCCCCACCGCGCCCGCAAACCACAGAGTGGGTTAGGCAGCGGCGTCAGGGTCCATTGTGTGCCATTGTGCCACTGCCACAGGCATTTGACTCGCCTGTGAGCTCCACACTGGTCATCTGTACTCGCTGGGCTTGTGCCTCGCGGGAGCCGCCGTTCACCGCTACTCGTCCGTGCTCCAACTGCCGCAGGGCGCCGCCATCTTGGTTTCACCGGACATCGCGTCCGCGGCTCGGGGAATTATGCCGTTTCTTCAGCAATCGCTCGTCGGCGGCCCTCCTCCGGTCCACGCATTCCGAGCCCTGTTCTTCCGACGTCAGTAGTTGGCGGCAGAAGGCAGATGTGAACCCGCCATCGCTCCTTTTCAGCCGTTATTCGAGCCTGGTCGGCGGAGCTGTCTCACGAGGCAGCCATTCCGCTGTGGGCTCTCTAGCGCCCCCCCATTTGCACTGATATTTGTCGCTGCACTCGCATACGTTGCCGCACACAGAGGTAAAAAATTAGAGGGAACATGCTCCTAACATCAAGCTTCTTAAACTGGCGTTGAGCAAAATGTCCAACTTTGGCAAGAGAATGGTTGAAGAGCGTCAGCTCCAGCTCTATCCTATGCATCCGGCAGAACTCAGTGTCCTTCAGTTCCTCGCAAACATCCTGATTTGTGTATCTAGGTGGCATGCACAAAATAAAGCGACCACAAAATAAATATATAAAGAAATAAGATCTTTTCACAGAAAATGCTTTCTTTTCAGCGGACGTCCTCTCTCTGACCAAGAGGAACAGTTTGAGGTGGAGATACAGAGCAGTTCATTACTAGCACTGTGTGGTTTAAGCCCATTGCCTTGAGTTTTGTGAGCTTTTTATCATCACCATTTGTCAGAACAGTCTATGATCAGGCTGACATCTGCCTGCCAGTGGAGCCATGTTATGTGTATGTGTGTGCTCAAGAGCAAACGAGCCCTGAAGCCACATACCCTTTATCAAGCAGGAAGGCATTCTTTCAGACTAGAGAGTGAGTTACACAAAGTGAGCTTCATGTATCGGCACTGCACCGGGCGCAGTGTGAGATCCCACAGAGTTGCTGAACTCCCTCCCTGGGAACTATGCTGCGTAACTTCAGATTGATGCTTGCAGCATTTATAGCAAGACCATGTGATGGCAGTATAGGTACACGGTTATACCTTGTTTATTTAAATTGTTGACTCAGAAGTAGAGTCAGTTTGTATCAGCACTTCTAATTGTCCACTTCTAAATTGAAGTGTGCTCTATTGTAATGAATTAGGTGTTAGTGTGAAAGCAACACTTTATTTTTATTTAGAACAGATAGAATAAAAGTACTTGTGCCATTTATCAACACCCCTTAAACACAATTCTATTACAGACACTCAACAAATGTTATCATTGTGGTTAACCTTTTACCCCAACCCCTTAAGCCTATATCCAACCCCTTGACCATATCCCTATCACTAATCCCTATCATTTAAACCATGCATCATAACCCAATATCCATACCCACATACCCTCAGCATTACACCCAAACCCCTCACCACATACCCTCAAATTTAAACCCAAACCCCTAACCACATACCCTTAACTCTATACCCTTCACACTATACCAAATGCCTTTAAGCCTAACCCAGCGCCCTTAATCTCTTTATCCTATTCCCTGGGCCAATACTCTTCATCCTTCCTCTACAGCAACGACACTCCAAAGCCTTAACCCTTAATCCCACGCCCTTAACCCCTATATCTTTAACCCAATACCCTAAAATCCTATACCATAAACCTCATATTCCTGACCTCATACCTCCATCCTTTTTACCCTAGGCCCAAAACCCAAACCCTTACTTTATAAACAAAACCCCAAACTCTTTTAAGACTGTACTCAAATATCCTAACCATGAACTCTTAATTGCTAAACCATTTAATTATACACTATATATTATACTCCAAACACTTAAACATATACCCTTAACCTCTAACCTTTAATCCATAACCTAAATCCCTTTACCAAAACCATTAACTCTGTACCCTAACGCCCAGACAGCGTTACCAGGTTCAAAAATTATGACATAAAGAAGTAATACTATTACAAAATGTGTCACATTATGCGGCGTGATTTGGCTTTTCTTGACACATAATTTATTCAACCCTGCCACTTAATTTGTCCCTCTCCTGCTGCATAATTCCAGTACCCCAACCTCTACACCTATAGCCTCAAACCCTATACTCTACACCTTATCTCACAAGCACTTAATCCCTTCATCCATTCCACACTTTCTTTACTTCAATATATTTTGGGAATAAACACTGTGGATTTTTCCTTTTTTGAAGCATTACATTTTTTAATCTAACAATTAATTAGAACTAATAATTGGATAGAGTTATTTCTTTGAAGTGTTGTTTTCGAGGTTTTGAGGCAACATCACGTGTCATTACCGCATGCGCTTGATTATGATGAAACTTGATAATTCACTCACACTTTCATGCAGCATCAATCACAAGTGTCTGTGTCCTACCACCAATACCAGTGCTGACACAGTTTTTGTTGTGCATACTCCTCAGGGAGCCCATCAGAATTACAGTGGTGGGAGCGTGGCCAATAAAAAAGAGCAGCTTAATGGAGAAGACACGATGCCTGCTGCTCTGAGCTGAATCGTGAATGCCTGCGCCACGTCTTCTTAGCTTAGAATGGAGTATTGTCAGTGCCTAATTTGTGAAAGAAAGAGTGCCAGTGCCCGAAGCTCTGCTCAGAAGCCAGCGGCCAGTGCAATTAAATGTGTGTGCATCGAAAACAAAGGCTGGTAGCATTAAATCCACTACTAGACACTCCCTGCCCCTTCCTCTTGCCATGGCAGGTTCTTGCTTTCTCCCTTTGTGACGGTTTTGCAGTTTTTCTCTTCCTCTGTCTTTACGATCTGTGTGTTTTTTCCTCTCTTGCACTTGGCAAATATGAAAAATAAGTGCCGGGCTCCATAAATAAGTGCGGGTGGCCCCACCGGCAACCACCGGTTCAAATTAGGCACTGAGTATTGTAAATAGATAAATAATAACCTGTGATTCGAGTCTGTGTTAGTAAACAGTACGGTAGTGATGATGCAGGCCTCTGCCTTCTCTCATGTGAGACATGCCTGGGGTTCAACCTCTGCCACATATGTGATCCTTCTCTCAGTAGCTGGATTCATGGGAATGCTGTCCATGTAAAAATAATGTCAGGAGATGAAAACAGAGGTTGCAATTCTCTGCCATCCAACAGAGTCCTGTTCACCATGTTGTTAATCACAAATATATACATCATGGCAGATGGAAATACCTATGTTGACACCCTCTTGAGAGTTCACACCTCCAGGGCGTCCAGAACCCTAGAACTTCAATACTCCCCACAATATAACAGGTTGCAGTAAGTTATCAAAAGGCAGGTCGGCTGGATTTGTCCAGGTGTTACTACATTAATGAAAGCAAAAATATGTTAATGAAGGCAGAAATGTGTCATATTAAACCAATCCTGCGCCATTAAAACCTCTCAGGATGGTACTATTTTAAAACAATATTCATTCATACTTGTTAACTTTGTCATTGTTAATAAAGCACTTCAATATTCAATGAGCTGTGTGCATGAGACTTTTTTGACTTTTGCACATGCTGCAAAGCAGTCTTAGGACCCAATGACAGGGGGTGCTGCATTCTGAAATTATTAGGCTCAGGGCCCTAGCTCCAGAAGTGCTTGGAAGTATCGCAGACCTCTTCTGGGGTCATCAATACAATCATCTGTGAAAGGTAGTATGTCTTTAAAGGTTCTGCGATAATAGTTCCTTATGGGGTTGATGTGCTCCTGGCAGCCCCAGAATAAGGTTAAAATTGTTGATAGAGCCCTTTCTCTTCCTGCTGCACAGCAAAAGACATAATGCAGATTTTTAAACCCAGGTGTTGGGATTATGGGGTTCTCAGCGGGGGCTCGTGGGGCCTTATTGGTGATTCATTTCCCCAAGACTATGTTTTCTGGGGTTTCCAATGGGCAAATATATGCCTCAAGAAATTATTCTGTTTTTCTCCTTTAATTAAAAAGTGAGGACTCGCAGCAGCTCCTCATAGAGGACTGCAGGGGTGCTGCACATCCCCTGTGGTCCCTGCCAACTCCCCATGTTTTACAGGATCAGCATCATTTCCTGCTCTGTTCCTTAAGAGCCTTGGCCCTGCCAGGAGGTATTGGGACTAGAAGGCTCTTCTCTCTCCGCTCCTACAATGACCAACGAATCCAATGGCAACATACCCCTGCCTTCCTGCATCTCCCCCACGAAGGAAGACAACACAAGTGATTTTCTCTAGCCCTACTTAGTTGGTTTTGATGGGGAATGTTGTGTTTGCTCCTGGTGACTATCTTTAGCCACTGGGAGTATTTATTTCAGGACTCCTGGCCTCTAGAATCTCTTATTTTTCTGGGAGATGGATTTTCCATGCTCTCCCTCCAATGAGGACGAGTACAGGGCCTGTTCTCCTGTCTTTCTGCTCCTCACACAGGCCCTATCTGAGTATCTGACTCCTTTCCTGGGTCTTCCTCGGCAGCACCCCAAGGGAGACTATCCTCCCTGCCTGCAACCCCAGGTCCCACGTCTTCCTTTGGTGACTTAGAAGGCACCCGTTTCAGTGGACATCAGAGGTCCACCCTTTTGGAAGTCACAATCTTACAGGACCAGTCTACAGAAGATCTAGGGGAACCTCCAGGGTCCCCTCCATTCAGTAGAGGTCATGTGTCCTCTCCCTCCCAACTGGGCATTCTTCCAGTGTCTCTTCCCCCAGGCAAAGACTGATCTCGAAAGTGTCACTGTACATGGGTTTTTCTGTGGGGTGGGAAATTCCAGAGTGCAAGCACCTCCACCAAATCATAGATTGACACATCATCACTCTACCCCTGGCTCAAATCTCTTTCACCGCACTATGGGATTTTCCAAGATAGCACTTTCAAGTGGTCTGTTGAAAGGCCTTCTTTGGTAGGCTTAGCCCACCCCTAGCTACCACAGCTGCCTGGTATCATCCCTCTAAAACATCAGAGGGGAACCACTCCTGTGACGGCTCAAGAGGTCTGGCCACCATACATTTTTTCTGTGGGGTTGAGCCTTCCAATTCCAGGTACCTTGTAAAAAGTAATTAGCGCATGTAGATTCAGTCCACACCCTTTCTACTCCAAGGATTAGGGCTAATTGCTGGCAAATTTCCCTATTGTGAGGGGAGGCCCTTTGATCCTTTGGCTGCTCATCAGATTAGTTAACTGGGCCCAGCAGGCTGCTTCCTATGCCCAAATCTAGTTAGGAGTCAAGTTAGAGAAAAATTTTAAATCTTGAAGTGCCAGAAGGAGTGCAACTATTCAGAAATTAATATCACATGTGCATTCGGGATCCTGATTTTCCGTTATACGGCTGAGTCAATATAATCTCTAGTCATGATTTATGGCAAAACTTACTTTGGTGTAGATTTCACCCATAGTGTGCAATGCAGTGAAGTGCACGCACACAAGTAAGCACTTTTCAGTAAATCACTACAGATGTTCATACTTACACTACAAATGGTCATTAACATTCTAATGCTAGCTACGGTCAGCACAATTCAATGAAGGATCCCCTCTGGGACAGGCTATCTGTGCAGTTACCTGACTGAGTTAGACAGCTTCCTCACTCGCAGAGCCCTCAGAAGCATGCACCTGTACACATGTAACCAGCCCAGAGCCTCTTACCCTAGTTGTGCAGCATCAGACCTTATCTTAGAAGTCAGACACTAGTGGCTAGCACTTGCAATCCACGTTAACAGAGCTTACAGTGATTGACACTCAGTTAGTGAGACTCACTGACAGCAGAAGTCCAAAGGTTGGACAGCAAAAATCCAGGAAGATTTAAAAGGTTTGGAAACCATTTCTCACATGGTTCCAGGCAGATGTCATGACAGGCCAAGCATTGGTAAAGCCAATAGGTCTTGCATTTGAGACCTATTGGTTCTGCAAATGCGTTATGTTAATGCTGCACAGCATGAAAAGGGAAAATAAAGCCAACCAATGGTTCTTTTTATTGCCACTAAAGCTAAGCAATGGATCGGCTTGAAGCCCACTGTACATTCTGAGTAATCTTGCGCTCTCTGATAGATTTGATCTAATTAAGCAGGGTCTTGCACGACTTGCCACAGTTAACTCATTAATATAAATCACTCAAACTAAAACATATGCAAAGGTCTAGGCATAAGATTAGCAAACTTACTTGAGAAGAAGCTCCGACTCCACATCTGCATGCCCTGGTCTTTGAAACCAGAGACGCACTAAAGATGTAGTTAACAATATCCCATTTGGGGAAATGATAAGAATAAGAAGAATTTGTAGTACTCAAGAGGGATTCAGTGACAACGTGAGAGAAACCAAGAAAAGATTCCTGGCAAGAGGTTATCCCCTGTCCCTGATGAACAAAACGGAGAGTAGGGTTCTTAAAGTTAACCGTAAAAGCACATTGGAAGAAAGGGCACCCAGGAAGATGAAAGGGACTAGTTCCCCCACTGCCCTTGTAACCAGTTACAATAGGGATAGCAGCAAGATTTTTAGTATTTTACGTAAACATTGGAGACTACTTGAAGAAGTCCCAGGGCTTAAAGATGAGATCACAAGAAACCCAAGGGTTACTTACAGACGTGGCCGAAGTTTGAGAAACATGCTTTGCCCTAGTTTTGTGACATCCCCTAAACCTTCCAATTGGATGACAGAGGGCCAAGGGGGTTTCTTTACATGCACGAAATGTTGCGCATGTAAGATGGGAAGAAATAGGACTCGCACTTTCCAATTCAACACTGAGAAAGTGCACAGGATTATATATATTATTACATGTAAAACTAAATTTGTCACATATATTTTGGGTTGCCCATGTAATATGATATACGTAGGGAGTACCATAAGGGAACTAAGGACGAGAATACAAGAACACCTTAGAGCAGTAAGAAATGGGGACCTGAGATACCCCCTCATCACCCATATGCAAACAAAACAACACAAACCCGATGAATTATGGTTCATTGGGATAGACCACATACCGTTTTCACCGATGGGAGGTAACAGAGAGCAGGAACTAAGAAGGAACGAGGCAAGTTGGATATGCAGACTTAGAAGTGTTGAAATGGGACATAATAGTGAAACTGAAATGCACTATTTCCTATAAATGATGCCTGATTTATTTCTAGGCACATTGGGTGATTACTAACTACCCTAGGTACCCTTTATACATCATCATCTTCTCTTAATTCTGACTGCAATTATTTCCTTTCCAACTTCTTTTGACATCTTTGACTCCCTTCCTTTCAACTAGTCCAATTGGGTTTATTTACGTGCTTGCTCCTATGGATAGCCCTTTGCCCAGTTTCTTGACGTCGAATACTAGCATTGGTTTCTATTTGGACATTTGACATATTCAATGTCTGACCCTGAATTTCTTATGTGGTTTTTTGTTGTGGACATGTATATATCCCACACTAGATAGTTATGGACATTGACATATTCTATTTTGACCCTGAATATTTTCTGTGGTCAATTGTTATGGACATGTATATATCCCACACCAGCCACACAAATAACGGGGGTTCCCGTGTGTCTGTTGACTTGGTTCTAGTTGGGCTGAATGATTAGCTACGATCTTTTCCTGCTTTTATTAGCGATTGTATATATTCTTTGCCGAATATTCCCCTCCATTTTCCTCCTATGGTCAGTTATATTTTATACTGGCAATTACGTCAGGCACCTTCCCTTATCAGTACCAGTCAATGATACTACATCTCCTATGGTGGTATAGGGATAGTTACTGTTCTAAGATGGCGGCCGTTTTACTTAAACCCGCTTTTTATAACATTTCGCAAACAGAATTATCTGCATCCACATAGGTTATACTTATCGTTTTTTTCATTAGTTACATTTGTTAACGGTTTGCCGTTTTTTTACACATTGTTTATTTATGTCACTTAATTTGCACTTATCTCATTTTCTTTTTAACGATGAATTATACTATATATTTTTTTCTGCCGTTTTTTGTCTTCTTAATACTGGTAGCCTTATAGTGAGGGTGTGATGACTTAGGTTTAGAGTGATTGTTTAACTACTGATGATTCATTTATGCGCCTTATCTTTTTAATATTGACATGGGGTTAGTTTACCCTTTCAAGATGGCGACGCTTTTTCGAATTCTGACATACGGTATTAAACTCGGGTTAAAATTCACCCGACTTTCATCTAGTTACGAACCTGATTAAATTCCGTCGTAATTTAGTCTTCACATTATTTATTAGGTGATCATTGGATTCTAGGGAATTACGTAGATACCGGTTTCATGCCGATTGTGCGGGGCTATTTCACCCTTCCAAGATGGCGGGGGGTTTTTCGAAACACCGGCTTGATTTGCCCTAACGTTTAGGGACTTAAACTCACACAAATGAAGATGCACCTATAGCCCTATATAAACAGCATGTTTTTTTCGACTGGCTCTGCTGTTCCTGACGGGAATGATGACTCTTCCTTAAGCAGATGCGGAATCGGGTAGGTCGACGGACTGGTTCTTCTTTACTCGTTTTTCTGGGGGGACTCCTAGCAAACCTTTCTGGTTCACTCTTACTTTTATGGATGGGGCTTTCCCTGACTTCGATCTCCTTTACTCCTCTAAGATTGATGCATATTAATGCCTTTTCTTGCTTTTGCCTAACTTCCAAGAGGCTGGTATTAGAATTAACTTCCTGTATACATTCTTTTCTGTGTCACCTTTGAATTAGACATGGATGTTTTAAGGCATTTTATGGGCCCCCCATTGATGCACTACTCTATATAAGATATTTTTTCATGTCTTTATAAAATTAAAAGGAACTACTTGGGGGTTTTGCTTAACATTTCTTTAGTGAACTCTTTGTCTATATTATTCTTGAATTTTAACCATTACAACGGATCACTTATCTCTAGGCATCTGAACAAGTGACATTATTCGAGGGAGTGAGATTATCATTCGCACTCTTGGACAGAACTCAAACAGGATTAATGATGGAAGGATAGGATCCATTTCAGTTACTTAACTACAACTCCTTTCCTTTGACATTGGAATCGAGGTACACACCTCTTTGAAGTGAGTACATACACCATCCTTTTATGTTTTGGTGTTAGGTCACTTATATACCTGATGGATTTATTTAGCGTATTTTGTATACTTACCCGTTTTTTACTTTTTCCTAGTGATATAGATAGATGTTTTCGAGATCATGACCATTGAGATACAGAAAAAGGAATATTAGCAACTATTCTACTCACTAATACAGCAATTCTCTTGGTGGGTATCTACCCCATTCCCTATAACCTTTTACATCCCTTTGCTTGACCTTTTCCTTTTTTTTTTAACTATTTCTCTCTTTTTTATATTTTTCTTTAAAATACACATTTTTTAGTGAGGACAGGATGCATGTTAGTCATAGGTTAGATTATATCCTTAAAAATAATGAAATGCTAGCCTATAATAAACACAATGAGAATGTGTTGTTTTTGTGATAATCACTGCATGTTTATATTTATGGGGAGATCAATTAAGGATTGTTGATGACTTCAATGTCTTGATGTTGGTCAATACTTATAAAATGATGTACAGTTCTATCTTTACAAATAATTTGGTCCTCAGTATTTCGGATACTTCCAAAAAATAGCTGATTGTATTGTTTTTAATGTCTGTGCCGTTTGCTTATGCATGGTTTTTATTGTATGTATTTTTTGTAAAATTTGTTGCAGCCCTGAAGAAGTCCCGAGTTGGACGAAACGCGTCGGCTGCTTTGGCTGTTTTAATGTGTACATAACAATTGAAATAAAGAAGATTGCTCTGAAAAGAAACCTCATGGATATGGATTGATTTACACTATACTTGGACAGTTTGAGTGGTGCAACTTGTGCTGTTGTTTTCTACGCACTAGAGAAGTGTCAGTTTTTGATGACTATGGCCTCACAGAACTAGACATTGATGGATGGAGTTAAAGTTATGATCCTGGTGGATGCCAGCACCTTAACGTACCTTCTGCTGTTAAATGTGCTTGTCTTGGAGGTAACCCTCCTCTGCAAGCAACAAATGTGCAAATATAAGCATATTTATCAAGAAAACCTGTAGATGCAAATGCTATTACTGTCCGTTTCTGACACACAAAGGATGACATGCTGAATTCAGTGTCTGCGTTGTTGAAGCTGCCTCTGGAATTGACTGCTTGCTGGTATTCAGGTCTGCTGTACAAATGGGTCTGCTGCTTGTTCTCAACTGAACACAAGAGTCACAGCATCGAAACGAGCAGAGTTGGTGTTATTCCTGGAGCCGCTAAAAGGTCTTAGCAAGCTCTTGAACTGTTGGATGCATCCACACATAAATGAAACAGTCAAGCAGATGGTCTGGTATTCAGGAGCAGATTGAGCAAGAGATGAATAATCTGTAAAAAAAAAAATATATACATTATTAAAATGTTGGAGTGGCCCAGTCTGTGAGTCTTCTCTGTCCTCCCAGCACCGAAAAAATCAGGAAGAGAGATCCACCAGCTGAACAAAAGAAAGAGATCGAGCTCTGCACATTCAATATATGAATGACAAGCTGAATGCTGCCAGATTATTTTTGATGCTCAATTTTAACACAGAGGGGCCGATTCCGATCCGGGTCGGAAGGGCACTGAGCGTGATCCGGCCGGGAAAACTATGAGCCGTACGCGTGTTTTCCGTCCAACTCGTACGGCTGTACGAGCGAGCAAGTACAATGCGAGTTACGTGAAATTCACCGACTGAGTCGTTTCCGGATCCGAACTGCTCCGTACGTCACGGTAGTAAGCTAACCGTGGCTTGCAATGGATGCGATTTACGACCGAGCCAGTACGATGCACGCATCGGACAGCCTGTGCGAGCCGGAGTTTCCGGCTCGCAAAACGTCCAGGTGGTTGCCTTTGGGGGTCCACGTCGGACCCCCTGACACCCGCAGCCCTACGAATCGGACACAGGGGGAGACCCAAGGGTCCCCCCAACACAGGCATGTACGATGCGGATGGCACCAACGAGTACCCACTGTAGGGGGGGCCCTTGTGCGAGACGTATACATTCAGTCAATGGGAGCCCATGTACGCGTCATACGACCGGCTCCCATTGACTTCTATGGGAGTCCGACCGAACCGAGTCCGACAGCATACGGCTGCATCGTACTCGCTCAGTCGGACTGCAGGGCTCCGGCTCAGTCGGAAAACACTCCGGATCCGGCTCGGTCGGAGTGCTTTCCAACCCAGATCGGAATCGGCACCAGAGTATCACCATTTGAGCTTGGAGGATTCATACAGGTACATCACCACATTTACCACTCACATGGCCACTCTTGAGTACAAACACCTTGAGTTTGGTGTCTCCTCTGCTGCAGAGGTATTCCTAGAGGAAATAAGGCAAATAATAATTGCTATCCACAATTATGAACAGTAAAGTGATTGTGTTTTAATTTTCAGAAACACTAAAGATAAAAAACATGCTTCCCTCGTCAAATTATACATAGGGCTGCATTAGACAAACCTTTAACTGAATGTAATGGTCACACATTTTCTTGAGATGGAACGCATCCTGATTCTGACAATGTACAAGCTCTTCCATGAGCACGAACGCCTGAAAACCTGTTGGCTCTCAGACCATTCCTTGGGATAGCCAGATATTGTGCAAAATACTTTCAGGATTTTGCTTCCGACAGTGCCTCCGTCAAAGATCGGACCAGAAAGAGACAACTAAATTGATGGTCACAACACTGTCAAACAGCATTTGAAGAAATCAAGTCAAGTCAATAAGTCTTTATTTCGATTGAATTCATCATGAAAGACATTTAGAGAAAAAATAAAAAAATAAAACATCCACCAAGAAAGAGACATACAAAAAATCAGAACAAAAGTTAAAAAATGGTAAAAAACTACTTTCCTATTAAGATCAAAACATTAAAACTCCATAGTTATAAATAGAATTAAAATCAATACAATAATGATAAAAACTAGATAGAAACACGACACATAGTTACCATTATAACCTTGCTCTAATAATCCAGGCCCAGCCTAAGAATTTGGCCACAGAAATTACAGTGGGTTCACTTGTGTCATATCTCAGTAATCTTAAGGCCACTGACCCCACTCTAATGCCCATATTCCGGCAAATGGGTTTAAGCCATTTCGCCCCGGGGAGCGGCGTAGGCTGGGCATTCAAAGAATATATGTCCAATCGTTTCTCTGCGATCGATACACCAGTGACAGGATTCGGTCTCCTCCCCCTTCCAGTTTTTAGTAAATGATCTAATGGGTAGGGAGCCGACCCTTAGCTGGTGATAGAGTTTTCTGTCACTGGACTTGCAGATAGTATCCCAATATTCTTCTAATAAAGGGTCACTTTTACACACCAAGAACATGCCGGTCAATGAGGTAGCCGAGATTTGACTAAAATGTTTCTGCTGAATATGAGACCAATATAAGCTTTTAAGTAGTTTTTTAGAGGGGAAGGGATTGTCAGCGGGATCAGACCACAAGGTTCCCAAGACCATGGACTCCAGGAGCAATCTAACTTGCTTAAACCATGCTAGGTTTCCCAAACCCAAGATAGAACAGACATCCAGGATAGCCTTAGCATATGGTGCTAGTTCCGGGGTGGTCCAGATTCTTCTCCATAGAGCCACTGGTTTAAACCGGGCAATATCTTCTATTGAATGACACCCAAGATCCAATAGTAATGGTTTCACGGGGCTTGAGCTAGGAAGACCAGTGAGGTTCTTCAGAAATTTATTTTGGACTTTAACCAAAGAAGAAAGGTCCGCAAACCCCCAGAGGACCGCGCCATAAAGAATCGCCGAACTAATCCTGGAGTTATAAATCTTCATTGCTGGACCTATCCTTTTGGTCTGAGACAGTCTCAGCTCTTTTACCAAGCACCCGGATAGCTGGGCAAACTTTAGTGATAAGATATCAATTTGGGGCTTCCAACTCAATTTACTTTCTAGGACGATCCCCAAATAGGTCATAACATTAGTTTGTTCCAGCTTCTCGTTATTCATCATAACATGGCCTGCCATACGTCTTCCCTTATTGAAAACCATAAGCTTCGTTTTTGAGACATTGACTTGTAAGTCATGATCAAGGCAGAAGTCATCGAACTTATTCAGGGCCGCCTGTAGACCCACCTGTGTCTGCGATAATAAAAGGGTGTCATCCGCAAACATGAGTAACGGAAACTTAATACCACCTAGGGAAGGGGCGTCTGTTGAAATGGTTGAAAAATACTGCACAACCCTGTTAATGAATAACAAAAACAGGGTAGGAGCTAAGACGCACCCTTGCCTGACACCCTGTGTTACTGCAAATCTATCTGTGACCTGCCCTTGATTCCCCCATCGTACCCGAGCAAAGTTTCCATCGTGCAACCTAATCACAATGTTCAAAAAATCTGGGGGCATCCCTAACCTACCTAGGACCCCCCATAATTTGGACCTAGGGACTAGGTCAAAAGCTGACCTAAGATCAACAAAAGCGGCATACAAGGTGCCACCGCCTAGGTAGACCGTTTTCCACACGATCAATTGAAACCTAAAAACCTGATCGATGGTACTGATGCAGGATCTAAACCCAGCCTGTAGGGGAGATAGAATCTCCTCCTGCTCGATCCAAATCTGAATTTTAGCTAATACCATCCTGGCAATGATTTTTTGGATCGAGTCGATCAGACTGATCGGGCGATAGTTCCCCGGGCATGAGCGGTCACCCTTCTTAAATATAGGCAGTATCTCGGCACCTTTCCAAGATTCGGGGTTAGCAGTCCCCTTAGCTATGGCAGTAGCCAAGAAAGCAATATATGGTACCCAGTTTCCTTGATCGTATTTGAAAAGGTCTGCCGGGACACAATCCATACCCGGGGCCTTTCCACAGGGTATCTGTTTTAATGCTGCTTCGACCTCTCTACAATCAAATGTAAGATTCTGCGTGTTGGTCATATCACTGAAAACTGGGACTCAAAATGCTCCACCCATAGTTCCGGAAGAACGTGGTTAGTGGGGACCTGTGCATTCAGTGAATTACCCCACTTTACAATATGCCAGAACTTAGTCAGGTTTTTAAGTTTGCTGGCAGCCAAGAGCTCTAGCCAGTGGTTGTTATCCCAGGATTGTTTGGCCAGAGATTTGGCTTTGAGGTAATTGCGCCTAGCTATTTGAATGTCACCCATGATCTTGGTTTTAATGGCAGATTTCAATTTACCATAAGTCTCATGGCACGTTTTGTTGTACCAATGATTGCGCTTTAGTTGAATTAGTTTTTTTACTTTGGTGGGTTTGGAGAAATAAGTTTTTAGGCCCAAAAATAAGACCTCGGGAATTTTTGTGATCTCCCTATTGATGGCTACTTGGGATGAAAGGGAGCGCAGGCCTTTCAGGGCACATGAAACTTTTATACTGATCTCCTCTAGTGCTCCAGTATCAATTGCGACCCTATCCCAACGCACTCTACGTAGATTATTAGTAAGAAGGGCATCAGCGGTGGCTATCTCAGATTGCTCGACACTTCTGTGGGCAATACAAGGCAAAAGGCATAGAACCAGGGGGTTATGGTCACTCTCAGGGCGGTCCAGAATCACCATATCTCTTAGGGTGGACCAGAACTCCACTTTAATGAGGGCATAATCAATTCTGCTATGACGAAGACCATCGTCAAATGTGTCCCGACCCATTTTATCGGAGTCAGTCCGTCCATTTGCCGCCCTTAAACCACGCCCCAGGCACAGACTCGTCCACTGAATAGCGGACTCAGTCCACTTCTTGACAGGAGGAAGGTCAAGAGAGGGAATGTTCCATAAGACATCCACATCAGTCATAAGTGTTTCCCCATTAACAATCAGAGGCTCAAAACAGCAGTTGAGATCCCCCAATATTATTACATTAGTATCGGGGTTGACTGATTCCAAAAACCCATCAAGATGTAAGAAAGTGTTGGAGCCACGCCCTCCTGGCTGACCTCTATTATAAACATTAATAATCATGATATCGGGGCTGCCCTGGAGGTGCAACAATAAAATTAAGAGATCTGGGCTGTCTATGACCAATTCTGTGGGTCTACACTTGATGGTTTGCCTGACCCAGATACTAAGACCTCCTGAGGGTCTACCCTTGGTCCCTCTGATAGCTGCTTTATGAAAATTAAGGTAGCCAGATAGATAAACTGGGTCCACTGTCCATGTCTCCTGAAAAACCAGAATGTCATAGTTTTACACCCATGCGGACCACTCATCTATAGAGATTTTACTCCTAAGGCCAGCTATGTTCCAGGAGACCAGAGTAAGCTGTTGGAGAACACTATCAACAAGCAAATGGTGCGGAGACAAATCCTGGGGGTTAATCAAATTGTCATTCTTGCCAGGAAGTAGGGACCCTATCTAGCGGGGGCTTGGTTCCGAGCGTGTGTGAATGGCCATGTCACGCTGGGCCTCTCTAACATAGGGAGCTAACACTAAATCGGCTGAATTTTTGCGAGGTAGATTTCTGCCTTGGGAGCATTCAGAGGAAACGGGAGGTAAAAGAGGAAAATCTAGTTTTCTATATAGCACAGGTGATATAGAAGGTGCAATGCTTAGTCGTTCGCTCCCAGCTCCTGAAAACCCCCCCGAATTACCTCTATAAAATGCTTGCTCCGCCCTGCTAATGCTTCCATACCCCTTGTTTCTTTCACTGTCGAAACCCATGTTGTTATCAACCAGTCAATCCACCCCCTCCATACTACTCAATGGTCCAAATCGGTTGTACAAGGGGAAGAGGAAATCCTGTCTGAATGGGCCATGTGGACGTCTAAAAACCCTTTCCCACCCATCAGTCTGGGCATTGTATGTACCATGATGGATAGTGGGGTAGAAATAGCGCAGATCAAAAGTAAGAATTCCTCTAGTGCCCTGGATATTGGGTTGGCTGCAGATGTGCCTAACCACTCTTGGGTCCCTAAAGTTTGTGATTATGCAGTCGCCCTCCACATCCTTGGTTTTAGTACCTAGCCAGCTCACTCTTCTAACAGACAACATTTCTGTATTCATGTTAGGTGGGAGAGGCCTATTCCTATTAAGCCAATGTATGACCTTATTTTTAAGCTCTCTGTGGGACTCAGACTTATCACGGGATATCCCAGGAACACCTGCAAAGATTACCGTATACGGTAAAGAATCGGGGGTAGGTTAATACACGGAGATTTAGGAAACAGACCTTCTCTCCGGGGCGTGGTGATCCCTCTATTATTGGGCTGCGGTCTAGGATTGTTAGTGGCCAACTTCGTCCTACCCGTTCCAACGTGTGTTTGACCTTCTTCCCTAATAGAGTCCAAAGCAGGTGTATTTACTAGTTCTTTGGACATAGTAGAGGTAGGACCAAGAGGGAATTGGCTAGGCAAGATGGAATGAGGGGTGCCAGTCAAAACGTTCTGGGCATTTGTAACTATACCTAGAGATGTTGCTGGCCCATGATCAGCGATGGGCTCGATGAATTTATTTAAAATAGCCGTATTGGCAAGCAAAGTACTTTCCAGGCTCCCAACATTTATACTAAGTTGTTTGACTCTCTCGAGTATGGGAAGCAATAACGATTTTAACAGTTGTTCAAGGGTCTCCAAGATGCCATTTGGGAGCTGGTTAACACAAGACTGGCAAGATGTTATCTTATTAGACCTAGGACTAGGGGCGACTAAGGATGTGGTAAAATTGGCTGGGGGGGGGGGTTGCATTCGGAGTACTGTTGGGTTTAAACACTTTAACGCATCTACCCTTTTGAGTCCCTCCCCCACGTTTTTTCCTATTTCTTTTACCATCGACATGCTGGGTCGTACTCCCCTTTTCCAAGTTATCAGCCAGTGGTGCTATTTCAGGGGGCAACGGGGGATTGGTATTGGGTTTCACGGCAGGTGGTATATTCTCTAGCATGGAAATACTTTCGGGGGTAGTGTCTAGACTGCTATAATTAGTTATATCCGACCCCACGATCTCAGTACTTGACGACGGGTGTAATTCGATGCGCGCTGGCAAGCGCTCAGGAGAAACAGCAGACATTATATTACCAAGGGAGGATCTCTTAGCCAATAACTCTAGGGACAATCTTTTCTCGGTAAGAATAATTTCGTGCTCGAGAACACAGGCCGCTGTTGTGATGAAATTATCTAAAGTCCCAAACACAGAACCCCCTATACTATCCTGAACGATCTTTCTCCCGGACCTTAGGGAAGAAGCAATTATTATTTGACGCTCCGTGTATTTCAATGAAACACACTGCAGCCACGTCAAATTAAGCTGGTGGGTGTTGTTGATCACACAGTTATTGACGGGCAATGACTCATGCACATATAGAGAACAATGTAGCGAAGCACCCCTAGCTTAAACACAGATACACAATAATGGCTCAGGAGTGATGATGGACACTCATTTACAATGTACAGGTCCCGGCATAGCGGTATTTAGGGGGGAGGCCCGTCCCGTCCTCCTTCGGCCCCTGACGACCACAGACGGCCCGCCCGCTTAGCCCGGCGACGCCCGCGCGCGTCCCGCGGAGCGGGTGGCGTTCCGCTGTTAAGTAGCTCCTCCGGGTGCAGGTGGCGTCGTCAGCGGTGCGCCGGTGATTGCTGGGGCACCTGGGGGATGTAGTTCGTGGTTAATGCGGCGCTATCAGCCTCGCGCCACTGCCCCAACCGCCGTTTGTCCTCACGGCCAGGAACACCGGGAAGAAAGAATCAGCGCCAGGAAGGTGAGTTTTTCAGGAACACAGGGAGCACTCGGCGTTCCGCAGTTAAGTAGCACCTCCGGGCGCAGGTGGCGTCGTCAGCGGTGCGCCGGTGATTGCTGGGGCACCTGGGGGATGTAGTTCGTGGTTAATGCGGCGCTATCAGCCTCGCGCCACTGCCCCAACCGCCGTTTGTCCTCACGGCCAGGAACACCGGGAAGAAAGACTCAGCACCAGGAAGGTGAGTTTTCCAGGAAGAAATCAAGTCTTGCAACTACCCTCGCTTGTTTTGAAGCAGATCGGCACACTGAAATCATACTTGATGTCAACACAGTGGAGCTAGGAGCTGCAAAGCTCAATGAGACCCTGCAAGCTAAAGCATACAGACATATCATCAACTATGCAAGCAGAAGCTCACAAACTGGGAAATGCATATGCTGCAGCAGAGAAAGAAACTAAATGGGCATGTTAACATGTTCATCTGTTTATATATGAGAAGTAATTCACTGCTTTTAAAGTATTTGGACAAAATGTAGGAAAAAAATATTGTAATACAAAAATATTGTGTCAAGAATATCGAGTTGTCAAAAATCGCCAACAGGAATATCGAATGTAAGAATATAATTTCAAGTTTTGTTTTTAATACAGTTGTAAAAATATCGATTTAGAAAATATCAATGTATGTAATATCTTTTGTAAGTGTTAATTAGTATATATTTTACTGTAGAGTGTTTTATTCTATATGTTTATTAATTTTGTATTTGTGTTTTTTGTAAGAAAATCTATTAGGTGTGATTTTTTTAATTTGTACTTCTAGTTGCATTGTTTATAAATATTGGTTTTATATTTATTTTTAGTAGCGGGATATTGGGTTTTTCGGAAATAACGGTGGGGAGATTTTTAAAACGTGGACCTTGTAAAGTCAATTTCATGTTAATTATTTTAATGATATGTAAATTAATAATCACCATTTTTACATTTGTTTTGTAGAATAATTTTTTTAATGTATAATTAATTAAAATACATATTATTCATAATACATTTTAGAAAATGAAATACAAAACATATTTAAATTACAAAAATATTTTTTTTTTAAATGTGTGAAATTGTTAATGAAGTTGGATATTTAGGAGTTTTTTATATATATTTTTAATTTTTATAATGTTTTTCAAAACTAAATCTAAATAATATGAATAATAAAAAATGCCCTTTTAATGGCCAACACTTTCCTCAAATTGGTTTAGATTCAAGTTGGAATAGTAAATGTCACCCCTTTAGTATCCAACACAGTCCCCAAATTGTTTTAGATTGTAGTGGAAATAGTATTTTTCACATCTTTAGTGTCCAACACCTTCTTCAAATTGGTTTTGATCGGAGTCGGAATAGTAAATGGCACCCTTTTAGCGTCTAACACCTTCCCCAAATTGGTTTAGATTTAGTGGCAATAATAAAGGTCACCACTTTAGTGTCTAACACTGTTCCCAAATTGGTTTAGATTGGAGTGGGAATAGTAAATGTCACCACTTAAAAACATTTTATGTTGGATTGTGATTATTTAATTTTATAATTTTAGTCTGAAATCCTTTGTTTTCATTTTATTTGTATATATTAGAAATTGTTTGTGTTATTGCATTTGTACTATTGGTGTTAGAAATATATTTAAATAAATTGTTAGTTGTATGTTTGTAGGCAAGAATATCATTATTTGCATTTTTAATGGAACAAAGACGTAATTATTTTTTCATTTTATTAATATTTTAATGAGTTTGTTTAATGCATATTTTTACAATTTTTAAGATATGGATTCAAACTTAAAAATTACATATTTTTATAGTTAAATGAATCAAACATTTTTAATGTAAATTACATTTAAATAATATTGTATGTTGTAAATGTTCCTATTTCTTCCATTGTTTAAACTTTTTAAGAAACATTACATTGTTTTTATATACATATTTTCAAAACCATTTTAACATAAGTTTTTTCAGTACATATTAAATAATTTAATATAGTTAGACTACTATTTAATGAATACTTTACAATTTGTTAACATTTTGTTACAATTTCATTGACATGTTTTACATGTTTAACAATTTTTTACATTTGTTCATACATTTGTTGAACATTTTTACATTATTTCCCATTAATATCTATGGGGAGATAGTCTTTTTTTTCATTTAGCAGTCATTTGTTTTTTAATGCTACCTTATATTTTGGAAATCTATTTGTGTTATTTTTAGTCTAGTGTCCCAGAACCAGGTTTTGGTATGGTACTGCTGTTCGTCAGAACAAATAAGTCATTGTTAAGGATTTTTTTAGGGTTTTCATGGTAGGGGAGCTTAGAGTGTAGGTAATTAAGGTAGATATAGTGTTGTTTGGGAGTTTGTTGTACGTTGTGGTTTACACAAATTAGTAGTTTGGGGTATTTGAATACTGTTTTAGTAATGCATCATTATGTTATGTTCCATTATGTTATGTTACTTATATTTTGATGATTAAGGGTCTGATTACAGGTTTGGCTGTGAGGGAGCGGGCCGCCATGCCACTGCCCCGCTCCCACACTGCCAAACTCGACTGCAGACCACCCGTCAGTTTAGGAGTTTTCTCCTGGTCTGGTGAGCGGTCCTTTTGCTGTCCCACAGCAGTGCAGTGCTGAGGCTCATATATGAGTCTAAGCAAGGTAGCACTGTGGGAACGCCAAAGCCCGTTTCTGCACGGTATGGACTGAGAAGTCCATGCTCTGCAGGAACAGAGGGTGCGTGCACATAGGGGGCACACCATGTGCCCCCCCGCATGCGTCCCCCAGCCTTGAGGTAGCAGGGGGCCCTGTTGGGCCCACTTTGTTTCCTCGCAGCCACACTTTTCATGGCGGGCTCACCCCTATGAAAACTGTGGCAGTGAGGATACTCGTAATATGCTTGGCGGTGCCGCAGGAGCACCACCAGCATATTGCGAGCCTCTGACCGCTGCTCCACAGCCGAGGGATCATGGATCCCCGGCAGTGGTCCAATGGCGGTCCGACCATCAAACTCGTAATAGGGCAGTCGGACCGCCAATGCTTTGGTTGCCACACTATCACCGTGTGTTTGACGGTCCATGGGACCGCCAAACTCATAATGAGGCCCTGCGTGTGATTTATATATATTTTTGGGACTGTACTGTGTTTTTATGTGGGATTTCTTATTTGCTTTGCAGGTTTTTACCTACAAACATGCCCCATTAGCATTGGGAGTTTTATTTCTTTTTTAAAGGAAATATTTTTTAGTTTATAATAGACCAATGCTTTTTACTTTGATTTCTTTTTTTCTGTAGCATTTCTTTTTTTCAACACTTTTTTTGCAGATATTTTGGATTGCTTTGAGGGGTCTTTACTGGATTTGGTTTTATTTTTGCAGGGTTTTGTGGGGCTTTTTGGATAATATTTTTCCAAATTTTTGATGGATTACTATTTTTGACTAAGTGGATACAAAAGGAAGAGCTGCAGCTACACAACAGTAAGCCTATTTTATTTCATTTCTTTCAGGTGGGAAATGTTATATTATATTTTATTGTTTGTGTAAATATTGTGTGATTGTTATTCAGAATTGTGTGGTTTATCTGTTGTAATTATTTATGTGATGGGTTGAGTTTGGTTTTTAGTTTTTTTTAGCTGTTGATGGTGAAATGTTTTGTTTAAATAATGTATGAATCATTTTATTATCTCAGTCTTCATTAACATTGGACTTCAATTTAATATTTATTTTACATTATTTTATTGCTATTATTTAAAAGACTTATGTTTTATGTGTTCTCGCAGTGAAACACTCCTAAAGTCGTTTTTCAGTGCAACACGCTTACCTCTCCCATAGATAAACACTAGATTACCTTATTACACTTAATACGTGATGACTTCAGGTTGAGAGCAGATAGTGAAATACTTCTTCCACTCATTTGAATTGTGATTTAATAATCCTTCTTAGGGGCCGATTCCGATCCGGGTCGGAAAGCACTCCGACCGAGTCGGATCCGGAGTGTTTTCCGACCGAGCCGGGCCCCTGTTTTCCGACCGAGCCGGACCCCTACAGTCCGACCGAGCGAGTACGATGCGCACGGTTCGGTCGGACTCCCATAGAAGGCAATGGAAGCCGGTCGTACGACGCGTATATGGGCTCCCATTGACTGAATGGGTACGTCTCAAACAAGTGCGCCCCCTACAGTGGGTACGCGTC
This sequence comes from Triturus cristatus, assembly GCF_964204655.1. NCBI lineage: Eukaryota > Metazoa > Chordata > Amphibia > Caudata > Salamandridae > Triturus > Triturus cristatus. The sequence goes on along the minus strand of NC_140589.1, from coordinate 1,751,647,967 downwards.
GGTGCCACCCACAGCGTACATGCCTGTGTCCGAGTCGTAGGGCTGCAGGTGTCAGGGGGTCCGACGCGGACCCCCAAAGTCCGACTCAGGGAGCTTTTGCAAGCCGGACACTCCGGCTCGCACAGGCTGTCCGACGCGTGCATCGTACTGGCTCGGTTGTAAATCGCATCCATTGCACGCCACGGTTAGCTTCCGACCTGGACGTACGGAGCGGTTCGGACCCGTAAACGACTCGATCGGTGAATTTCATGTAGCTCGCATCATACTTGCTCGCCCGTACAGCTGTACGAGTCAGCCAGAAAACACGCATACGGCTCTTAGTTTTTCCGACCGAACCCGATTTGGTGCCATTCCGACCGAGTTCGGAATCGGCCCCTTAAAGTTTAAATCGCATTTTAAGTTGCTTTTCCGAAAATTATACTTTTAGAAAGTTGGCATGTTTCTGCCTTAACCAAAAGTGCCTTTCTGCCAGTGTCCACTGAGGAGTGATGTGCATTCCTTCCAGACATTGAGAATAAATGTTGTGGGGGTCATACTCAGCCTTTCCTGAGCATCTTCAAAGGGTAGCCTGAGGGCTGTGCCCACCTGCTTCCTGACTTCTAAGGCTGTCTGCCCTGTCACAGGCAAATGCAACTGCTTGGCTATTGGGGCACGCCTAACAAAATGGCACCAGTGCAGGGTGAAGAAACAGGAATGCACCAACTTGGATGAATTTGGTGCTTTCATACCCTTACCCATTGGTGTTGAGCAGAACTGCAAGCCTACTTGCTATACTGGCCTACCCCCATATAACGTAAAAATTAGGTACTGATCCTGTTTAAGTTTAGCATTCCGGTTAAAGGTACATCACTAAATGCAAACATGGCATATATACATACCGACAGGTCCATGACTCTCCAGCCCCAGGAAGTCTATTTCATAAGCCTTCCTGGAGACAATGTCTGCCAATCGGTGCTTCAGTTGGTGTGTTATATGGGACACCTTGAAAATGTTTTCATGGTGCCAGCGCACCCACTCCCATTGGTAATGTTTTTCTACCGTAGGGGACCCCTTGCTCACCCTGCCACCAGCCTCAAGAATACTTAGGAGGTAGTGTGAGATCATCCAAATCAGCCTTCTGAGCTGTGGCTCACTGAAGCTACGCCCTCTCCCAGACATATTACCAAACCCTCAACAATCCCAAAACAAAAACCTTCCTTTAATCTAAAGCCAATGCCCTCTATACCTCCCCCTACACACACTACCCCAAAACACAAACACCCAACAGTAAAATTACAAAATCAATACACAACAATGACACTATAAAATATATATGGCACCAACACGGACAAGATCTGTGCGCAACACACACTCACAATACCAACTCACACACTACTCCAACAAACACTCTCAGGTAACCTCCTCCACCATGAACAGACTAACAGAGAGTAAGTGGAAGTGAAAGCAACTTCACATTTCTATGTTAGCAGCCTTGCACACCCAATGAGTCACTTCCTGCCTGTATCCTGTCCGTTTTTCATAAATGCACCATTTTGTCTGACGCATCGGTACAGAAATAACCAATGCATGATTGACGCACGACACATTGAATCTAATGCGTTTTTCAATGCATTGGCGCCGGTGTATGGGTGAAGAGCAATGCTACATTTGCATTGCATTGCACAAAGGAGTGTATGCTTGGGTTTTGAGCCACACAACTGGCTTATTAGCTGTGATACACTTTGGTGACTTGCACATTGCAGGGTAACACAGCTTGAGGCTCACTTACCTTGCTCCTCTTGTCTCACCTGACAAGCTTTTTATCTTCAGATCTATACATTGTCAATGTAAAACTTGCACCTATGGGTGGTTTTTTATCTTCCATATTGTGATGTGTGCAGACATACCAAACACATTTTTGCTTTTGTGGGTTGTAGTATGCATGGGTGAATGTATGTAGCTGAGTTGTAGGCATATTGTAGCCTGATTAGATTGCATTGCTATGCCTGTGAAATCCGCTGTTATATACACTATCATGCACCAAATCAACATTCATATAATCTGCCTGCATTGCTGACATAGCTTTGTTTACAGATGTCCACACTCAGAGTATGTGGCATCAAGCTTACCAATTTACGGGGCAGATATTATGGTTGTTTTTAGGCGAATATCATTCCTGTGAATGTCGGACATGTGTCAGTTAGCACACTACACTAACCAACTTCCTCCACAGGAATTAATGGGGCAGACGCTTCTGCTCTCTGGGATTGTGTTGTGACCAACATGTATGGCACTTGCACAATGCACCTTTGGAAAAGGCTAATCTAAATTTGTTTGCCCATGTTATAACCATCTCGAGTCCAGCTTCAGTAGGCCAGACAAATGTGATGAATCCTGAGTTCAACTATGCATATATGAATTATACGCATTGCAATACTCTGCACCAGAGAGGGGTTCCTTGACCTTTGCATGTGGGTAGCCATAAACATCAGCTGTAAATATGAGCATTTACTCAAAGATGACACCAGGCAAACCTGTAAAGGACCAGTGATTGCTACCTTCACTGGACTGATATTGCATGCAGTTAGACCTTAACATCTCATCTTTACGTACATTTTATTGGCGTCATTTGTACAGCAGCACACATAGGGGTTGATTCCGATCTCGTAAGGAAAGCATCCCGACTGAATCGGATTTGGAATGCTTTTCGGAGCGCTAGAGTCCGACGGAGTCCGACGGAGTGAGTACGATGCATCTGTATGCTGACGGACTAGGTTCGCTTGGACTCCCATTGAACTCTGTGGGAGCCTGTATACTGAACGCGTACACAAGCTACTGTAGCAAAAAGGGGTGGGTGGGTGGGGCAAAGCATACACCCTGTGGCATGCACCCCATGGTTCCTGCCACACTGTGCATGCTTGGATCGGGGGGACCCATGGGCACCCCGTGACCAATTTGGAGGGTCCTGGGTAAAGGGGGGCCTGCTACAGCCCCCTGAAGTCTGATTCCTCCAGCTGTTTCATCTCGCTGAGACCGAGTTGATACGGCTGTCCGAATCGCTCGTTCGGAATCTGGCTCCATTGCGTGGCAAGATTTGGCTACGAACAAGTCATACAGGCAGGATTGGGTTAGGAAACGATTCGGTCGACGCGGACGAAATCTTCGCATCGTACTCGGTCATTTGGACCTGTGTACGATTCATTTGGAAACAAGGGCTATGAATCGGATCTGGGAAAGCTGAATCTGATTCGGAGGCCTTCAGAACGACATTGGAATCAGGCCCATAGTGGAACACTGGGGATAACATCACATATATTGGTTATCAGTAAGACACACCATAACAGTCGCATCCATTCCTACATGTAACAGTTGCATCTTCGCCTCATGGGGCAAGTGTGGCTGCATTGTCCCTAGTTGCCCATTCCAGCACCACACAAGTCAACTGGTAATGTTTTAAAGTGTTATGTTAGATACCATTCAATTCTTGCAATGTGCAGGGTACTGTGTGGCCATTGCCAATATCTGTCCCTCTATTTCTAATCTTTGGACATCATGTACACTATACAGTGATCCATATTTGTAATACCAAAATCTAGGTCATTGTCATGACCCCCTCTGTGTAGTGGGCCTAACGTGCAGGGTTCATGTTGTATTACTCCTGTGGGGCATCATGGGGCACAACTATGTCATAATCGCGCAGACTCTTTGACATTTGAGTCTGTTGTATTACCCATGTGCTGCCACCGCAACCGACCTTTGGAGTAGGTGAGTGAGCCATTATTCAGCACAACAGTGATACATACTTAAATAGTCCATGTTGCTTGTGATGTTTAACCCTGGGCGTAGTCCGTGTAGCGGGGCCACGCGGAGGGCCACGGAGTTGGACACAAACTCCGTGGAGCTCCGCTACGCCGCCCGCCTCCACCCCCCTATTAAGATATAAGTTAAAAGTTACCGCAGCATCCCCAGTGTTTTCAAACACACAATTTAAAAAACATCTTTACTAAAAGATGTGTTATTAAATTCTGAGTTCAGAGAGCCTAAACTTTATTTCTTGTTCCAATGGGGAGTTATATTTATAAGATGTTATAAATAAACTCCCATTCTATCCTATGAGGCAAGATAGCCTTTCAATAGTGAAAAACTAAATTGGCAGTATTTCTTTATCAGGACATATTACACACATCAGTACATGTCCTACCTTTCACATACACTGTACCTTGGGCCTACCGTAGGCGTGCCTTACATGTATGAAAAGGGAACGTTCGGGCCTTGCAAGTAGGTGCACTTGCCAAGTCGACATGGCAGTTAACAACTGCGCACGGACACTGCAGTGGCAGGTCTCAGTTACCTTTTCAGAGCTACTCATGTGGGTGGCACAATCAGTGCTGCAAGCCCACTAGTAGCATTTGATTTATAGGCCCTGGCACACTTCAGTGCACTTTGACACTGATCAGCAGTGGGAAGGTTCCCAAAGCATCTAAGTCAGCAAAAACGAAATCCAGTACAGCATTAAAAATACAGGAGGTAGACGCATAAAATCAGGGAAAACCACGCCAAAGATGCCAAGTCTAACACGTGTCCCCTCCAGCTGAAAGATGGGGAGAACTATCCATCCTCTTGGGAGTTCTCATCACCAAGGCGGAAGAATATGGGCGAACCATCAGCATTGGCGTATTCTGTACCAGGGTGGTGTCCCATCGTAAAGTTTATTCCCTGTAGGGAGATAGACCCCCTCAACAGTTTTAGATTCTTACCCCTCATTTGCATCAACCATCTGTCGTCTGTCTGAACCCGGAAGTGAGTCTCAAACAAGTAGAGTCTTATCTTCTTCAGTGCCCTTACCACAGCAAAAGCGTCTCTTTCAATTGCACTCCACCTCTGTTCCCTGGGAGGAAGCCTCCTACTAATGAAAGCTACGGGTTGGTCCAAGCCCTCGTCGTTCCATTGTGAGAGTACTGCTCCCACACAATGCTCAGAAGCATCTGTCTGCACAACACATTCTTGGGAGAAGTTGGGTGCCTTGAGCATGGGCGCCATGCACATAGCAGATTTCAGGGGTTCAAAAGCGGTCTGACAGGCATTGGTCCATATCACTTTCCTTGGCTGCTTCCTTGAAGTCAGCCTTGACAAACCGTCTGTAGTACCTGGTGAGTCCTAAAAAGGCTCTCACCTCCTTCTGGGTCTTGGAAAGTCCCAAGCAATAATGGTGTCAATCTTAAGTTGTAGGGGAGCCACCTGGCCGCTTCCTGCCTGGTGCCCTAAGTACACCACAGAACCCTGCCCTATCTGGCACTTACTGGCCTTAATAGTGAGGCCTGCCTTCTGCAGAGCCTTCAACACTTCACAGAGGTGTTGCAAATGTTCCTCCCAGCTGGAGCTAAACACAGCAATGTCATCCATGTAAGCGGCGCTGAATTACTCCTGCTCGGACAGTACCTGGAATGTGGCAGGGGTGTTCTTCAACCCAAAGGGCATGCTACAGAACTGGTAGTGCACCTCTGGCATTGAAAATGCAGACCTCTCTCTTGCCCCATCGGTCAAGGCAATCTGCCAGTACCCATACGTTAGATCAAACATGCTAAGGTATTGGGCAGCTCCAAGCCGATCAATGAGCTCATCAGCTCTGGGGATGGGGTGTGCATCAGTCCTGGTGACGGCACTGAGCCCACAGTAGTCCACACAGAACCGGAGTTTAGGAGTGGAACCGGTTGCAGCAGCTTTTGGAACCAAGACCATTGGGCTAGCCCAGGGGCTGCTGGAGGGCTCTATCACCCCTAATGCCAATATTTTGGAAACCTCTTCCTTAATGCTGGCCCTGACTCTGTCAATTACTCTGTAAATGTTATGCTTCACAGGTAAACTGTCCCCAGTGTCCACATCATAGACGCACCAATTGGTGACTCTTGGTGTCAGGGAGAACAGGGAGGCAAACTGTTCCAGCACCTGGAGACAATCCCTCTGCTGCTCTGGAGTCAGGGTGGGAGAGAGGTTCACTCCATCCACTCACCCATCATGTTCCTTGGCTGACAGGAGGTCAGGAGGAGGCTCACTCTCCTCTTCCATTCCATCATCTGTAGCCAGGAGCATTGTCACTTCAGACCTCTCAAAGTGAGGTTTTAGGTGGTTCACATGCAGGACCCTCAAAGGGTTCCTGATAGTCTGCAAGTTAACCAGGTAGGTTACATCACTGTTGTGCTCCACCACCTCAAATGGACCAGTCCACCTGTCTTGGAATGCACAAGGCTCCACTGGTGCCATTACCCACATTTTTTTGCCAGGTTAAAACTCAACCAGAGTGGTATTCTGGTCATACCATCATTTCATCTCCTCCTGGCTGGCTTCCAGGTTTGCCTGAGCAAGTTTCCTGAAGAACTGAGTCTGGTTTCTAAAGGCCAGCATGTAGCTGAACACTTCTTGGGGGGTCTTACCAGGAGTTTTCTCCCAGCCTTCCTTCACCAGACTCAGATGTCCTCTCACAGGGTGCCCATACAGCAATTCAAAGGGACTGAACCCTAAGGATTTCTGCGGTACGTCCCTGTAGGCAAATAACAGGCATGGTTTAAAAGACGTCCTACTTACATCTTATGGGTTCTGCAAGACCCTTTATCATGTCGTTTTAAGGTTCGGTTGAATCGCTCAACCAACCGATTCCCTTAGGGATGGTAAGGAGTGGTGAATTTGTACATTACACCACACTTCTCCCACAGTGACTTCATATACCTAGAAATTAAGTTTGTACCATGGTCAGAGGCCACCTCTCTGGGGAACCCCACGTGGCTAAAGATCCCCATCAATGCGAGGCTCACCACAGGGGCCATGATTGTCCTGAGAGGGACAGCTTCCGGATACCAGGTGGCATGGTCCACCAAGACCAAGATAAACTTGTTGCCTAAGGCTGTCTTGGGTTCCAGTGGCCCCACAATGTTGATGCCACCGGCTCGAAAGGGGTGGAGGGGAGCCTTACACTTCCCTCCTGTCTTGCCACTTGCCTGGCAAGTCTGACAAGACTTACAATGTGTGCCAACATGCCTCTGTATTTGGGGCCAGTAATCGTGGGCGACTAGCCTGTGATAGTTCTCCTCGCACCCCAAATGTCCTGCCAAAGGCACGTCATGAGCTAGACCAAGTAGGAAGGTCCTGTAGCATGGGGGAACCACCAGCACACAGGCTGCCTGGGCTCAGCAACCTTAGGCTCACAGCAAAGGGGACCATTCTCCCAATAAATCAAATGTGATCCAGAGGGACCACCTGCTGCCTGGTGTGCAGCCTGCTGCTGCAGATCAACAAGAGTAGGGCATTCCATCTGCGCCTTGCAGAACTCCTCCCTGGAGGGACCTCCTTCCTGCTGCCAATTGATCAGTTCAGGCAGGTCTCCCAGTTCGGCACTTGTTCCCCTGTAGGTTCCAGGCCAACACCCTCAGGTTTCCCACGCCCCTGCCCTTCCTCTTTCTGGCAGGCACCTAGGCCACGCTTTCAGGCTCCAGATCCTCTTGATCACCCCTACTGGCCGGCCATTGACAGAGTGGCCACAAAGGCCCACTCAGGCAGTCCCAACATCTTTAAATGAGCCTTGCGCTCCACCTCCTTCCAAGGTGAGCTCTCCAGGTCATTGCCAAGCAGACAGTCAACAGGCATGGATGGACTTCCAACGACCTTCAAGGAACCTGAGACCCCCCCACTCAAAGTGAACCTGCGCCACCTTACACCGGCACTCAGAGTTGTCTGCAGCAACTACAGGGTGAAGTACATTGGGGATGACCTGCTCTTCAGACACCCATTGACACCTGACAGATGTCACACTGGCTCCTGTGTGTCTCAGAGCCTCCACCCTCCTCCTATTGATGATCACTCACTGCAGGTACTTTTTAGTGTTATCCGGCAGGCAGATTTCCTGGACCATCCCTCTGTCTACTAATGAGACAACGGTCATCGCAGGTGGCTCCCCACCCTCACTAGGAACCAACTCCTCCCCAGCACTAGACTAACTAACTAACCCCGATGATGGGGGCGGAGCATGCGAGCCTCAAAGATGGCCGCTTGAGCACTCTGCTCCGGGTAACCGCCACACTATCCTTTTATAATCCTCAGTCTGAGACGATTGGCAGACCTGCTTTCTCTGCTGTCTGAGTCGGGTGAAGCTGCGGAACAGATTGAGCTGCTCTGAGCTCTTCACTTACCCGCTGCGCTGGACAGACGACCACGAGTCGATGCGGCCTAATAGCGAGTACGGAGCCCCAGTCTGCAGTGAAATGGAGTGGGTGGACAGAAGCGTTGCGTCCGTGACACTGCTGCAGTGTTCCCCTGCTGGGTGGAGGTTAACGGAGGACCGAGGGCAGATGAGCTCCGGACAGTGCCTGCCCTGCTGTGAGTGCACGGGAGCGCATCGACCTCCCACAGATTTCGAGAAGTTCAGGACCAGCCGGCGTCACCGCCATACTGCCGCGGGAGCAGACGGTGCGGCCGAGCCAAGGCGCTGCGTTCTACAGGTTCCCCGCTGATCATTAAATGGTGGGGGAGACAACGACTCCTCGTAGGCGCGCTGCTGATGAGATTAGCCCGTACTGCAACTGGACTAACAGTGAGTAACAGGCAAGGTAGAGGAGACGCGAACTGCTTGTGAGTGGGAGTCGGACATTTTGCAGCTTAAGGCAATTGAGGTAGACCGCTGCGGGTCTGGAGTGCCTGACGTGAGGCTGAGAGTGGTCATTTAGCTGCATGTGGTTAGCTCTGGATCGTACCTGCTGTGTGGTTTAGACTCTGTCTGCTGCTCGCCATAGAGGGAGATAGTGCCGAGATGACTGCAAGTGGCCCTGCATAGTACTGCCTCAAGCGAGACGCTATGGAAGCCCTGCTGAGGTGAGACTGGGAGCGGGGTTGTACAGCTGGAGTGTGGGATTCCGTTACTGGCTTCTGGTGGAGAGCTGTGGCCGGGCTAGAGTGGTGCAGACAGCCCCTGTGAACAGCAAGTTGTGACGTAGTGCATGAGAACCGAACGCCCGGAGGAGCACTTGCTGTATCTAACAGCTCTGGAGCTCAGTGTTTGTGCTGGCAGCCTAAAACAGCAGTCCAAGCAAGATGGGCAGAGTAAACAAAAACCAACCCAAGATTACGTTTGACCAAAGAAGTCGAAGGGATGAGACACTGCAACCGAAGAGGGTGAGCCCACGCCGGACCTTCCGGCGGAAGAGCTGGACGGTGACATACGCTCTATGCTGGTGGCTATGGAAAAAAGCTTACAGGTAAGCCAAGCTTACAGGTAAGCCTTGTGGGGTTGGGCAGTAAAATAGATTCACTTTCGTATCGTATGGACAGGATGTCTGAGAGACTGGATAAGCAAGCCGAGCGCCTGGACATGGCGGAACGCAGAATCACAGAGGTAGAGGAAGCACAGACAACCATGGATACGGACCACAAAACAATGGGTAGAGTCCTATGGGTGTTACAAGACAAAACAGAAGATTTGGAAGCGCGTTCACGACACAACAACTTGAGAATCACAGGTATTCTAGAAACGACACCAACAGGTAACATGGAAAAGTTTTTCGAGAAGCTTTTGATTACTTTCCTGGGCAGTGACACGTTTTCTGCTATGTTTGTGGTAGAAAGAGCGCACCGTTCCCTGGGCCCTCACCCTACCCCCGGTGCCGCTCCAAGAACTATAATCATGAGACTGTTGAACTGTAGGGACAGGGCAGCTAGTGACAAACAATCCTTGCAGTACGAGGGGGACCATGTCTCATTGTATCCGGACTTCACGGCTCGAGTCCAGTAGGCGCGCAGACAGTTCGCACCGATGTAACGCCAGATGAGGGATCAACACATAGATTACGCAATGCTCTATCCAGCCAGACTCCGAGTGACTAGGAATGGCCATTTGCGTATCTTCACAGACCCTAAGACATTGCAAAAAGCCCTAAAGGAGTGGGCAAGGGAAAGGCGGGCTAGTCCAGAGCGAGGCACCCTGGAGGGAGCTGTCGGAGGCTCCCTTGATGAACAAGACTAACCCTGTCCTCGCTAGATTTCCAGTTTCAAGTCCTACAGCGATGACTGCCTAGTTTTGTCCTGCGGGAGCTACTGGGAACTTGATTCAAGGTGATATGCTATAGCGGAATTGTTCTACATTGGGTGTGGGTGCCTTAACAGAGTCTGCATATTGTACTCGTTACTCAGTGATGGGGGAGTGGGTCATTTTGCAATGATTGATCAGGTTCCAGGCTACAACTGCGGGACATGTCTTCGTTAGCAGACGCACTTCTGATACGGACGGTGGAGGGGTGCATGTGCAGGGACTAGCTACTGCACATGCGCATGCTCGTTGAGCAACATCTTCCTGCAAGTGAATCACCCTGAGTTCTGTTTGGGGGGGGAGGGACGGGATCCTGAGTTTGGGATAATTGATTCTGCATCCAAGCTACTGTTGAATGTTCGGGGTGCTGAGGGGAATCTTCGTACAGGCACCGTTGGGTATGGCCTGGCATGGGAGGGGGGCAATGAGACTTGCAATGTTTCTCTTAGTTTCTTTTGCACTCTGTGATGACACAAAGAATTCAAACACATTATACGTGGTACCGTATGGTCAGACGAATCAGGCAAGACATAGCCCATGACAAATGCTGGTAGGTCCTGCCGGGACACAGGCTTGAACACAATAAGTGCGATCACCTGGAATGTTCGCGTACTTAACGACCACAGGAAAATTCGTAAAGTCCTGAGCTATATGACAAGACATAACATGGACATAGCACTGCTGCAGGAAACGCATCTTCCTCTGGACATCCCTATGTTATGTAGCAGAGGACTGCAGGGCAATATACATGCTGCAGGTTTTACCACACACGCACTGGAGGTTATAACTTGGGTGAATCCTAGAACGGAACTAACAATAGAGCCTTTAGAAATGGACAGAGAGGGTAGATTTGTTATTACCCAGTTTAAAGGGAAAGGTCTGGACCTCATTCTAGTTAATTTCTATGGCCCGAATGACGATAACCCTGACTTTTACAGAACTTTGACACGGTAAGCTTGCACACTGGTGGTCAGCTACTCTGGGGTAGAGATTTCAACTTAGTCAAAGACCCAAAACTGGATAGATCGGGAGGCCGGTGAGACGCATCATTGCTGCAGCTAGGACAATGGAAGGTACTTTGGTACGATTTGACCTAAGTGACGTATGGCGCAAACGGTATCCACATAGTGGGGGGTTTACGCATTACTCATCGTATCATGATCTTCACAATAGAATAGATTACTGGTTTGCAGCTAGGCAGTTAACTGAAAGCACTCGTATGTGTAAAGTGCTTCCCCGTACATATTCCGACCACTCCCCGCTGCTTTTGGTGATGGACTCCCCTAGAAAACCTATTCCGCCTTTCACCTGGAGATTTCCCCCATATTCATTGCTAGATGCAGTCTTTAAGGAGGAACTGGCTGAAGCTATTGAAATATTTTTTTAAACTAATGTGGTTTCAATAGACAGCTTTCAGGCAGTTTGGGAAGCGTATAGGGTGAGAGCAGTGTGAGCCGGCGCTGACAGCGTATGGAGCATTTTAACTGAAAGTCTGGCACTGGTGCGGTTGATTGAAAAACCGTCCAGCGCAATTTCTTTTACTTTGTGTAGCGCCTCGGTGCAACTCTATTTTTAAAAATTAATACTTCTAATGGGGGTGAATTTGTGTTCTGATATTGTCATTCTGGTCTGCACTTGGCACCCACCTGATTCGGTCCCCGGTCCGTCACGGCGATTTTGTGCCGATTGAATGGAGGGGCACGACTCCTCCCCCTTACTGCGTCACTTCCTCTACCCTCCTATCTCTACCCTCCTATATTTGGTAATGACCACTCGACCACGCAGCGGGCGAGCGCAGCGGGCGCACCAACAGCGCGCCGAAGGCGCGCCTAAGGCAAGCCCGTCTGCGCCTGTCCGTGGCCGGCCGGGGACAGGGGCCACGACCCCTGGCCGAAATAGGTCAGTAATATGCTGGAGCGCGCGACAACTTCGCGCCCTCTGTCCTGCATTTGCTAAAGCCTGTCTCCATAGTCTTAATGCGGAAGACACTAACAACTGTAAAGAGTGTCAGTATAACTGGCACAATAGATCTACGCTTAAGGCTGAGAATATTAGGCTTACGTGCGGACTACTTAATACCAGATCTATGCGGAAGCATAATCTTGATATATACGATCTGCTCACAGATATGAAACTCGACCTCCTATTCCTTACTGAGACTTGGCTTGACTCCAACTCAGAACCGGATATAGTTGCTTCTCTCCCAGCTGGCTATACCATAGTACGACTGGACAGAACTGTGGGCAGAGGTGGTGGGATAGCTATAATATCTAAGCAGCCACTATGTTGTCAACTTGAACCTCTCGCTATCGCTGACAGTGAGACAGGAGCCTTTTCCATTAAGGTTAACGCTGGTAACAAGGTGAAGGTCTTCTTGGTCTATCGCGCTCCTGGTCCTTTTACCCACTTTACTACAAGCCTAACCGAAGGTATAACGGAAGCCGCTTTGCGTAGGGTCAGGTTTATGCTCTTAGGTGACCTTAACATCCATTTGGATGACCAACAGGACAAAGGAGCCACTGACTTCTGTCAACAACTACATTCCCTCCAATTACACATCAGTTCTAAGGCCCGACCCACCAAAAGGGCCACTTATTGGACCCTATCTTTGTCAACTGGGAAGACATTGAAGTTAAGGCCCCCGTCCCAGTCCCTTGGTCCGACCACTTCTTAGTGCCTTTTATAATAAATATCCCTGCTAGCAATATCCAAAAGTGTACCAACTCTAAATATATGAGCCGTAAATGGACTGCTTTTTCCAAAGCCAAGTTCGATACTGCTCTGACTAAAGGCGGCAGACCAGGAGGTGAGGATGCTGATACTGCATCGGATAGACTAGAAGGCCGCATTAATAATGCTTTAGATGACATAGCCCCTCTCTGTCATAAAAATCCCTGTAGTAGACCCCAGAGATCCGCCCCCTGGTACAGCGATGAACTTCGCCTAGCTAAAGCGGAATGCAAACAACTAGAAAGACAGTGGAGGGTGGCTTACCTCGATCAAGCAAAACAGAGGTATATAGACAAACGCAGAGAATATCACAGCTTGATCAGGCATGCCAAAACAACTTACTTTTCAGGTAGGGTAGGAGAAGCTAATAACTCTACCAAGGAGCTATTCAAAATTTATAAGGAAATCTCTCTCTGTGGCTGATCTGTTGACCCGTCCTCGGTCTCAGAGGAATCCTGTAACCGCATTGCTGCCTTCTTTTCTGATAAAGTGGCCACCATCTACTCCACTTTTTCGGGGGGAAAGAAAAAGGGAACAGAGTTCAGTGAGAGTATATTGATGGATGTGGGTGTTAATAGCCTGGACAACTTTTTCACCCCATCCCCTGACGGGCTCCAGCAGATATGCCGCTCCATTAAGTCAGGTTCCCACCGTGATCCGGCATCACCGAAACTTCTTGGAGAGAGTATTGAGATCCTTGAACCCTATATTAGGGATGTTCTGGATCTTTCCTTCAGATCCAGCACCGTACCCAAAAGTTGGAAGCAGGCTGTAGTACTCCCGCTTAAAAAAAAACGAATCTTAGCTGGGACAGGCTGGACAATCTCCGTCCTATCTCACTCCTCCCCTACCTGGCCAAAGTAGCAGAAAAGGTGACAAATCTTCAACTTATGGCATTTGTGGAGAAATCCAACCTGCTCCATCCAACTCAGTTTGGCTTTCGTGCACGCCACTCCACGGAGTCTGCGCTGCTCATGGCCACTGAGACCATCAGGCAAGGGGTAGATGAGGGGCATACTATGGCCCTCATTCTACTTGACCTAAGTGCAGCCTTTGACACTGTAGCACATTTCACCTTGCTACAGTGTCTCAACAAAGGTGGAGTCACTGGGTCAGCGCTGAGGTGGATCCAATCTTTCCTGACTGATAGGGGTTTTCAGGTCAGACAGGGAGAACACTACTCTCGTGTGTTCAATCTTGATCAAGGGGTTCCCCAGGGCTCCGCCCTGAGCCCCACCCTGTTTAACCTATATGCTTCCCCTGTAGCCACCATTGTGGAAAGTCATGGCATCCAACTAGTGTCATATGCCGATGACACACAGCTGGTCATCTCGCTGTCACGGGCACCTGATGTTGCGGCATCCAGCTTCAGTGCTTGCATGCAGGAGCTTGCATCCTGGATGTCTGACAACTGCCTGAAGCTGAATGGGTCCAAAACTGAAGTGCTCGTGGTAGGAGGTGCACCGAATGTGTGGTCCTCGGCATGGTGGCCAGCATGCCTGGGCTCCACTCCAGTGCCTTGTCAACAGGCCAAAAATCTTGGGGTGATGTTTGACTCCGACCTGTCATTTGCTCCCCAGATTAATCTGGTTGTCGGAATGTGCTTCGGTATACTCAAGAGTCTAAGGAAGATCCTGGACCTACTTCCATTTAGTGCCAGGCAGACTCTGGTGCATGCCTTGGTCACATCTAGACTCGATTACTCTAACCTCCTCTATCTGGGAATAACAGCTAGAAGCCTCAATCGTCTCCAGGTACTTCAAAATGCCACAGCCCGGCTGGTGCTGAGGCTTCCTAGGAGAACGGCCTCTAAAGTTGCTTTGAAGTCCCTACACTGGCTTCCGATCAGAGAAAGGATTACCTTCCAAGCACTTTGCTTGTGTCACCGCATTATCGGGGGCAGGGCGCCCGTTCCCCTACACAGCCTCATCACCCCCTACAGACCGGAGCGGATGCTCAGATCTTCTGGCACCGGAGTGGTAGTCGTCCCCAAAATTCATAAAGCTCGAATGGGGGGCAGATCTTTCAGGCTTCTTGCAGCCCACAGCTGGAATATGCTTCCGATGGAGCTGCGCCTCGAACCTTCAGAGGCCAAGTTCCGCAGAGCTCTAAAAACTCACCTCTTTCGCTCAGTACTGATGTAACCTCCCTGTTCTGGCCACCTCATACTTCTCACTCAGCGCAGGGACACGCCGGGGCGCGTAACCATGCGCTTAACAAAATTCCATAATAATAATAATAATATAAGGTGTATATATACGTGGGGTGGCTATCTCCAAGCACTCGGGTGTACTCCGGTTGATTCGCAAGCGTCTTTCTGATCTTGAACAGAAACTTACGACCCTAGAGAAGACCCAACAGACCAGCTCAGATGAAAAAGTTACACAGGAAATCAAAGTTGCACTAGAAGAGTACCATGAGGAGGCAGATACAGGGATCAAACACCCTGGCAAATACGCCACTGCGCGTACATACGGGGAAGGTGAGCGCCCAGGAGCGGTATTAACCCAACTACTCAAACAACGATGGGATAAGACCGTTATGACTAAGATCACATCAGCAGAAGGAGACACCCTAACGGAGGAGGCGGACGTGACGGACCAGTTCCGACAATATTATTCTGACCTATATACCTCACGCAGTGGAATCTCGGAGGAGCGCATTCCAGACTACCTCACACATATCAAATTGCCATGGCTAACGGACACTCATCGCGAGTTCCTCATGAAACCAATAGAGAAGGAGGAAATACTTTTGGCTCTCACTAAAATGAAAGCGGGGAGCGCGCCCAGGGCTGACGGATTGACAGTAGCCTTCTATAAGGCATTTCTCTAGTTATTATTGCCGCAGCTGGCCGCGCTTTTCAATGATATGTGTGTATCGGGCACGATGCCACCCTCAATGAGAGAAGCAATTATAGTTGCAATTCTTAAACCTGGTAAGCTGCCGGAAGAATGCGCATCATACCGCCCACTCTCCCTGCTAAACGTTGATACAAAAATCTTAGCAAAAATACTGGCAATTCGTTTGATCCCCCTAGTACCGACCCTGATAGCACTGGAGCAGGCGGGGTTTGTTCCGGGCAGAAACCTGACTTATAATGTGCGCGCGGTATTTGCTGCTCTACAGCATACCAGACCGGAAATACCAGCAGTAGCTGTCATTCTGGATATGGAAAAGGCATTCGACTCTGTCGAATGGCCCTTTATGAGACAAGTCCTCACTAGGATGGGCTTAGGGACGGTTTTTCTACAGTTAGTGAGTGTCTTGTATAACGCTCCCACTACCAGGGTCAAAATAGGCAACTTGGTGTCGGACCCAATTCATATCTCCAGAGGTACAAGAAAGGGTTGCCCCCTGTCGCCTATATTATATACACTGGTGGCTGAACCACTGGCCTGTGCGCTCCTAGAATATCACAAACTCAAAGGCATTCGGTTCCTGAGTTATGAGTTAATTGTTTCTACCTATGCTGATGATACGCTGTTGTACGTTAGGAATCCGGAAAGTAACCTTTACCAGGTCCTTCGCGAAGTGGTGCTTTTCGGCACAGTATCTGGTCTACGTGTTAACTGGACAAAATTTATTATATTTCCCCTGACGCCGGCCATGGTAGCATTTGAGCCAGATTATCCACTGCAATGGTCCATGGAAGCGGTGAGGTACTTAGGCATTAGGTTACACACTGAATCAGATGTGGTGTTCAGGGAAAATTACGGGGTTGCAATTAGTAAACTAGAGGATGATGTAGCCAAATGGATTAAATTGCCACTGTCCTTACTGGGCAGGGTTTCCATTATGAAAATGGTGGTACTACCTCGCTTTCTGTTCCTTTTCACAAATATCCCCATGGTTCTGCCTGGGGTGTTCTTCCGATGCCTTACATCCCTAATGGTAATATTAGCTTGGGCTGGCAAACAGGCGCGTGTCAGATGGCAGGTCCTCACTCTGCCGTACTCAATGGACAGGCTGGGTGCCCCTGACTTTGATTTATATTATCGAGCTACGCAGGGAGCGCATGCATACTACTGGCTGCATGGTCCCCTTGACATTCCACCCCTTCGAATAGAGTCAGTGGTTGCGGCCCCTCTGTCGCTGCCAGCTCTGATGTTCACGCCCCTTGACAGAAGGACGGGGATCCTAGACTCAATCAACACGACCACACATGCTTGGCACTATTTATTGCAGTTGCAGGCCGGCGCTATCCTTTACTCTCCCTTTGCTCGGCTGGATTGGTGCCGTTGGCTGCCGCCGTGTAAAGACAAAGGGGTTACAAATGCACTTAGTACTCTGGGGTGCAGACTGTAGGGGATCTTGCCCGGGGATCAATAACTCGGAATTCGTTTTTGGAGAACTGGGTTGTGTAGCTAAGCTGACGCTGACCTCTGAACCGGCTCTTGCCCTGCTGGGATACTCTAGGCAGATATCTAGAGGGGTACGGAGACTAGTTGATATGGGTCTGTTACTAGCCAAAAGAAGTGTAGCGATCTGCTGGTTACATGGTTACGTGGACCACCTCCCACGTTAGCTAAGTGGTCACGGGACATGTTATATTGTTGCAGTCAAACGGAAAAACTCTAGTGATCTCATGCCACCACGGAACAGACCAAAACATTTTTGGGACCTGTATAAAACTTACCTGGCCACCAAAGGGGGGGCACGATTGCACCCGGGGGAGCCACTCAGACGAATGACCAACACCTGCTCCAGGTGGACGTACAGTAAGGGAAATATACTGCTAATATACCACATTCTTGTGCACCGTCAGGTTTGTTCTGGATTGAGCTATGGATAGGTGGAATGAGGAGCTAGGAACATAAATATGATTTCACTGGATGTATCTGATTACTGACCGATGGACATATGGTGCTACTAACCTTTGTATACAGTGTGTTATTGATATTGTAACATTGCAGTATGGAGTCTCATGTTTTGTTTTGTATAAAACCTAATAAACATATAAAAAAAAAAAAACCCATTGATGGTGCACCAGTGGGTGCTGGTGGTGCCTGGGGGCACTTGGGATCATTCGCCAAGTGGCCTCCCTGACCACATCTATAACATTTGCGGGGACCCGGGTCGTCTGGCCTACCCTTAGGGGGGCATGGCTTCTTGGAACTGGGGGGCTGGGAATCCTTACCCTGGGAACTATTTTGGGACCCTTTAGAGAAATCCTTTTGGTTACCCTTGTCCCCAACACTCTTTTGCTGGGGACCCTGCCCACCTTTGGCTGGGTTTGCCACAACCCCCTTGTGGACCCTGGTACTCGTCCAGTGGTCCGCTGGGGTCAGTCAGCTTACTATCCATCAGATGCTGGCACAGAGGTGGAGACAGCATTGTGTAAGGCAGACAGGCCCTATTTAGGTACGAGGGAAATCTCCTCCCAACACTCTAAATGCAGACCGGGCCTATTCAGATGCTAGTGAGAACTCCTCCCCCTTCTCTGAATGCAGTCCAGGTCTATTCACCCCAGCCCAGCCCTAGGAAAGGCAGGACACATATCACCCCCGCCAGGCTGTCTGAGAGAATGCACCTCCCCAGCCCTGTCACTCCGAAACCAGACAGTCAATACACAAACAGGCAGAGGCACTCAGAATGGTTAAACAAGAAAAATGCCTACTTTCTAATAGTGGCATTTTCAAACACACAATTTAAAAAACATATTTCCTACAGGCTGTGTTATTAAATTCTGAGTTCAGAGAGCCTAAACTTTATTTCTCTATCTTGTTCCAATGGGAAGTTATATTTATAAGATGTTATAAATAAACTCCCATTCTATCCTATGAGGCAAGATAGCCTTTCAATAGTTAAAAATGAAATTTGCAGTATCAGGACATATCACACACACCAGTACATGTCCTACCTTTCACATTCACCACACCCTGCCCAGGGGGTTGCCTTGGGCCTACCATAGGAGTGCCTTACATGTATGAAAGGGGAAGGTTAGGACCTGTCAAGTGGGTGCACTTGCCAAGACGACATGGCAGTTAACAACTGCGCACAGACATTGCAGTGGCACGTCTGAGTTACCTTTTCAGAGCTACTTATGTGGGTGGCACGATCAGTGCTGCAGGCCTACTAGTAGCATTTTTAAGTTTAAAGAAAAATTTATTGAAGTTCATTTACAACAGAGTAACAATAGAGCATAGCGTTGAACTCATTTCAAGTAGAAAATAAGACTTCATAACTAAGAGAGAGAAAGAAAGGATAGGGGAAAGAGGTAGAAAGGAGAGGGGAAGAAAGCATCATCAAATAAAGCAAAAACAGTTGTAGTAAAAAATGCAATCATTATCATAGAAAAGTAGATAAAAAGAAACAAAGAAAATGGATTAAAAGTACAAAAACTCCTCTAATAAAGATGTATACAAAATAGCCATAAGACAAGCAATAAAAATATGTACATGAAACCATCAGGAATGTTGTCATGGAGGTTTGGGAACTTCTTCTGTACACGGAGTATGTAATGGTAAGGATCTAGCAGATACGTTTAAGAAATCTGTAACGGGAAGCCATAATAAATCACGCTTAATGGCAAGTGTAATGGGATAAACATAGGCTCTGTCTAGTCTGTGGTGATAACAAACTCCATACCACCAAGCCTGAAAGGAAACATTTGAGGTATCCTTCCAAGATTTAGTGATTTGCTGAAACGCTACAGCAATAAGTAAATCAATAATAGACGTATTAGTGGTGGAAGAGGACCATATGTCTGAGAGACTGCCTAAGAAGATATGTGAAAATGTAAGAGGGAAAGAAGTGGAAAAAATCTTATTGATCTGAGTCCACACATCAGTCCAAAATTTATTAATCCTTGGACAAGTAAATAGCATATGCTTAAGATCTGCCTGTGACGCTGAACAAGACCAGCAAGAAGAGGGAATGCAAGGATCAATTGTATGCAATTTGGCAGGAGTAATCAAAAGTCTATTATATATGAAAAATAACGTTTGAGTTGTATTTGCTGCTCTAGAGGATTTCCTTATCTTGGTCCAGATTTTCTGCCACAATAAGACAGAAAATGTGTCTTCTACATCTGATTCCCAATCTGTTTCTGTTTTAGATTTATCTCGAGTACTAGAGGTATCTCTTAATTTTGTATATATCTGAGAAGCGGAGGAAGAAGCAAGTAAACAAGGGAGAGAAAGAGGAGAAGAGTTAGTGTGAGTGATTGAAACAGAAAGAGCATCATAACTGTTTTGTAAAACCGCGCTCAATAAATTATATTGGGATTCAAATGATATATGCAAAGAAAAGCGTGATTGAAGGGTAGAGAAGGAAATACAAGTGCCTTCATCAAACAATTGATGCGTCCAATTAATACCAAGGACATTCCAATCTTTCCAAAAAAGCATACTGTTACGAAGTTTAATAAGAGGGTTATACCACAAGGGGGATTGTAAGAAACGCGAGCGGTCATCTAAACCTCCCAAGAAAAAAGGAGAAAATGTTTTCCGAGAATTTTTAAGAATAGGGAGAGAAAATTTATTAGGAATATGGGACAATGACACAAATTCTTCAAAAGTGAAAGGATGAAAATAAGATGATTCAATCTCAACCCACAAAGGTTTTGAGATGATATCAGATATCTGTTCAGATAGCAAGGGAACAGAATGTTTAAGGAAAAAAGAGGAATGATAAGAAGCAAAATCTGGAAAATTAACTCCACCCAACTGCTTAGGACACTTAAGTTTTGCAAAAGACATCCTAGCCTTCTTATGTTGCCATAGGAATTTAGACAACGTAGAGTATATCTTCTTATAACAAGATTTAGGGATATTAACTGGAAGATTAGAAAGATAAAACAAAATAATGGGAACCAACATCATTTTAATAGCGTCCAGCCTACCCCACCAGGATAAAAACAGGGGATGCCAACGAGTTGTAGAATCTTGTATCGTTGTTTGTAGATTTTTAATATTAAGTGCTACAGTATCTTTAATAGAGGAAGTGAACCACAAACCCAGGTATTTAATCTTAACCGGACTCCAATGAAAAGAAGAAGCCAAAAAGTCTGCGTGAAAACAAAACTTATTCAGAGGGAGAATTTCACATTTATCAACGTTAAGTTTGTAACCTGAGACTTTCGCAAAGTCAGATACTTCCGATAAAAAGGATGGAATAGAGGATTGTGGATTGGAAATTAATAAAAGAATATCGTCTGCATAGGCAGAAAGTTTCAAATACTTGTCCCCATACGGAAAACCAGTGATATTCTTATTCATTCGAATTTTTATCAAGAAAGGCTCTAAAGCCAAAATAAAAAGAAGAGGAGAAAGAGGACATCCTTGTCGAACACCTCTGAAGAGAGGAAATGAAGAGGAAACAAGACCATTAGCTAAAAGAAAAGATCTAGGAAAGGAATACAGTAAAGAGATGTAAGCAAGAAATTTCTGGCCAAAACCAAACCAAACAAGGACTGCGAACATAAATTGCCAATTAACCCTATCAAATGCTTTTTCAGCATCTAACGCAACAGCAGCTAAAGAATGTTGATAGGAATGGGACTTACTCAGTACATTAAAAAAGAGACGGGTGTTGTCAGAAAGATGACGACCTTTAATGAAACCACATTGTTCTTTACCAATTACGTTAGGTAAAATTTTGTCAAGACGAAGCGCAAGAATTTTTGCAAAAATCATATAATCCAGATTGATTAGAGAGATGGTCCTATAATTTTTACATAAAGTATGGTCTTTATTATCCTTAGGGAGGAGGCAAATTAAGGCCTCTTGAAAGGACCCTTCAGATTTTTTGGATGATATAAAAAAAATAAAAATAGGTGATGGAGTTTGGGAACAAGCAAATTAGCAAAATGTAAATAGAATTCTATTGTAAAGCCATCTGGCCCAGGAGCCTTGCCTTTCTTAAGTATCCGAATGGACTCTAGGATATCCTTAGGGTCTATATCTGCTTCTAATGATGTGAAGTCAGCGTCTGGAAAGGAAGGAGAAGGAATGGAGGATAATTAATGATCAATATCCGTTAACAAAGGAGGAGACTCCGGAGTATAGAGAGTTTGATAAAAATTAGAGAACTCTGCCAGAATATCTTCATCCTTATGAAGAGTGAGATTAGATGAGGAGACAATAGAGTCAATTTTTGTGCGTTCTCTCTTAACTTTAAGATACTTAGCAAGAAGATTGCCTGCCTTATTTTGCGCACTATAATATTTGGCACTGGATTTAAGTAGGATTAGATTTGCAGATTCCGTGGAGAGCTTATTAAAAGAGAGTTTGGCCATGAGAAGCTTATCTAAGCTAGACTGAGATTTAGTTAAATAATAACAATGTTCCAATTGCTTAATTTGCGTATTAATTAATTGTAAGGAGTGGGATGCAATACGCCTTTTATGGGAAACAAATGAAATAATGAAATCTCTAGAAGCAGCTTTAAAAGTGTCCCATAATACCTGAGGGGATATCAGAGGAGACTCATTTTCAGTAAAAAATAGGGATGAAAATTCAAGGAAGGCTGGGGTAAATTTGGGATCTAGTAGGAGAGAATTATTAAACCTCCATCTCCTAGTACCTTTTACGGGGGGAAGTAAGTCGAGGCGCAAGGAAACTGAAGCTTGATCAGAAATTAAAATAGAGCCTATGTCAGAATGGGTAATGTGTTGGACCAAGGGTTTAGAAACAAAAATGTAGTCAATCCGGGACTGTGAAGAATGAGCTGGTGAGTAATATGTGTATTCTCGAAGTGTAGGATGGCAGAGTCTCCAAGAATCAACAAGAGAGCGTTGGGATATGGTAGATGTGAATTGAGTGTGCATGGAAGAGGGAGAGAAACGTGAATGGGACCGTCGATCTAAAAGAGGGTCCAGAACCATATTGCAATCTCCTCCTAAAATGAGATAGTCATCAGAGGGTTGCATCAACAAGGCTAATATCTGGGGCCAAAATAATTTATCTTGTGTAGAAGGAGCATACAAATTAAAAACAGTTAAAGGGATTTTGTCAATCAACAAAGATACCATGACCCACCTACCCTCAGAATCAGTGGCTTGATTTATAACTTTGATAATTAACCGCTTATGACAGAGAATTGCAACACCATTACGTTTCCCCGAACCAGGAGATGCAAATACATGACCTACCCAATTACGGCGTAATTTGGTAATTTCAACTTCTTTTACATGAATTTCTTGTAATAATACAATATCTCCCTTCAAGCCTGCTAAATGAGACAAAACTCGTTGCCGCTTACTGGGAGAACCCAAACCTCTAACATTCCAAGTAAATATATTTAGCGACATCTAAAAATATAACTCATAACAAAAAACTTTATGCAAGAGACAATTAAATAGATAAATATCCAAAAGATCATCATAGAAAAATTGAAGAAAAATAACAACACTATCACAAGAGGAGCATTGATAAGTTATGGCAAAGAAGTATGAAATAGGAAAGTAAATGGAAAAAGAGAGATTGTAAGCAGGAAGAAATAAAGTGAAAAATGCGAGAGTTAAAAATAAGAAAAGAAAGAAATACCAGAGACAAACCTGAAAGTGAGAAGAGAAGAGAACTAGCAACATAGGAGGAGAAAAAGAAGTAACAGAGAGGACTAGAACAGAAAACAGAAAAACAACAGCAGCAGTATGCGTAATGTAACAGTAAGAAAAGAAGAAAAAAGAAAGAGAAATAGAGAAGAATGAGAAAGAGTCAATAAGAGGAGAAACAGTACAAAAGAACGCTAATATTTGAGAGGAAAAACAAAGAATAAAAAGACATGATAATAAAAACCAATATAATAAGTCATAAAGACATACCACAAATAAACATTGAGGATGGGGGGGGTGAAGCCACATAGGAAAAGGCAGCATACCAAGACGGACAACTCCAGGACTGACGAGAGCACGAGGAATAACGACCTCCAGGGAGAACGAAGGAGGAAGGAGGAAGGGATTGAATAATGCATCTACAAGAAAATGGAAAAGAAAACATGTTAACCAACAAAGTCACAGACTAAACAAAGAGGAAATGCAAAAAAGGTGGACTTGAGGCAAAAAATCACAACAATGCTAATACAAATAGAAAAATCACGATCTGGACATGTCCATGGATTCATCTCTACAAGTATTCAAAAAATGTTGGAGAAGTGCAGGATCGTCATAGTTAGTAGTTTTGTTTTGATAGGTCACCTTGAACAGGCACGGATGAAATAAACCATAACGAGCATTCAACGCACGGAGTGCAGGCCTCATATCCAAAAATTTCTTCCGGCGATCCGCTGTGGCTTTAGAGTAGTCTTGGGCAAAAAACAAAGTAGAGCCATTCCAAAGAATCTTTCCTTTCTGCTTGGCAGCCTGAAGGACCTTGAGCAAGTCGGTATATTCCAAAAAATATAAAATGACACCCCTAGGCTTCACATGAGAGGAAGCAGTAGAAGGACCCGGACTATGACCCAAGCGGTGAGCTCGCTGGATGTTGAGAGGGGGTGACTCAGGAAAACCGAGAAGCTTTGGTAGGAAAGAGCGAAAAAATAGCAAGGGGTCAGGATTCTCAAGGCCCTCCAAAAGGCCATAAATGCGTAGGTTATTACGCCTATTTCGGTTTTCCAAATTCTCCACCTGTTGCGTCAGATGCGAGATTTCCCTTCGCATATCAGGAATATGATCTGTGATAGCTTGAATAGATCTGACATGAATCTCAAGATCATCCACCCTCTTCTCCGTGTTTGACCAGTTATCTTCAAGATGTTGGAGACGAACATTAGTCTCTGTCATATAAGGTTTAAGAGAGCGTATCTCTTCCAACAAGAGTTCCATTGAGATTGTAGGTGAAGTAGTTGGAGGAGAAGGAGGAGTTACCTTTGTTCTCTTACCAGAGGTTGAGGGCGAGGCAGAAGGAATTTTCGAGACTGCTTTAGCACTGGCGCAAGAAGGAGCAGAAGACAAAAGCTTAGAACTTAGAGTCAGAATTAGGATCCTCCATAGTATCTTGTAGCACACTGAAAGGATTAGAATCTGCCATTGACGCATTTTTAACCTGCTGGGCGCTACCACGGTTAGTGCGAGGCATTGCCATATAGTCCAAGAAATACAAAAAGCCACAAAGATAAATAAATTAAAATGAGTTGAGCAGGCAAAATAGTCCAACGAAACTGAAACGGTGTAATTAAAACAATTAATGCCTCAAAATAAAATTGTGAGCGAGATGATACATAACGGCATCAAGAGGAGGCAGAAAACAAAGAACTTGAAGGAGTTGAGGCCAAAACAGCTCACCGCTGGTCACATGAGGAGCCGGGTATGAGGAGAAACTCCATCGCGGGAAACCGGAGCATTCAAAATGGCGGCCGCGGCATTCAGAGAGCCGCGAGAGGAGGCAGAAAGCAAAAACCAGCCGAGTCCGTCAGCACCAGAAGTCGGCAATGCCCCAGGCGAAGCAGGCGAGTGTCCCAAGCATGATGTTGCCTTCAAAAAATCCCGAAATGAGGAAATGATGCCCTGGGGAAATCCCAACGCGCTACTCCCTCACGGAGCTCCGACAAGCAGCGGCCATTTTCCGCGGCGTCCAAGCCACGCCCTACTAGTAGCATTTGATTTAGAGGCCCTGGCACACTTCAGTGCACTTTACCAGAGGCTTACCAGTAAATCAAATATGCCAATCAGGAAGAACTAATTGTAACAACAATTTACACAGGAAGCACTTGCCCTTTGACACTGATCAGCAGTGGCAAAGTGCCCAAAGCTTCTAAGCCAGCAAAAACGAAATCCAGTACAGCATCACAAATTCAGGAGGTGGAGGCAAAAAGTCAGGAGAAATCACGCCAAATCTGCCAAACTAACAAACGCAAACTGAAATGATGAATTTGGGCATTGATTTTCATGGTGAACCTTTAGAATATATTTGTACATGCTCGATCACAGTACATGTGCTTCAGGAAAAGAATTGTTGCACTATGTGGCATTGTCACCTATTTCCAGCCACTTTACTCCTGACCTTTCCACCTTCCTCATCTTCATCCTCATCCTCCATTGGCTCCTGCTCTTGATGCTCCCGGCCCCATTGGACATTTGTACGGACACAGATATTGTGAAGAATGGCACATACAAGTATTATCTTGCAGACCATAGGGGGTGAATAGAGCAATCTCCCACATGACATGTCCAAGCACCTGAACCAGGACTTGAGCAGAACAAAGATTCACTCCACAATGTTGTGGGTCTTGATCGGTGTCTGATTGTAGTTTCTGTCTGGCTCAGTCTGGGGCTATGCTAATGGGATTATAACATAAAGGCTGGAGACCAGATCCTTGGTCAGCTGAAAGTCAAATAGAAATACCAACTGTCGATGCTTTTGCTCTCTGTTACAGCTAAATTCCTGTCCATGTGTGATAGGTCTACTGAAATGCTCATACATATTGACTTCAGTATTTCACAATATGTATTACTTATACAGGTGGCCATAGGTTTACATGTGTCGTCTTTTTCTCTGTGTAATTGCACATGGTGAGCATGGCCTGATACTCTATAAACTTCAACATCCTGAATTCCATGTTCATCCAGTAGTTTTCTTGGATGGCTGTGTGGAGATCTACCTGACCACTGTATGTCATGTGCACTCATTACATATGTGAAGTGACAGAGTGGTGATCAGACATGTGGCTTCTTGGTCAACCTTTGGTAGGTAACGACATTGCCAACATGTCTCACACCCACACATATATATGTCCATGGTAAACCACAGATGTCATTGGTGGCCTACATGACATTGGCACCACCGTTTAATAGTGCACTTACTTGTCCATGTGATTTAGGGTAAGGGTGGGCGGAATTTGCCAAATTGACTTTCGCAAATTATCGCGAAATTGCACAAAATCTCCGCGAGCATGCAAAACTTTCGCGAAGATGCAGAGATTGCTTTTCCCACCCGTTCGCGATGTGTTTTTGCGTGCTCGCGGGGAAATATATCTCCAACTTGCCCATGCGGTCGCTAATGGGTGCGGCCATCTTGCTCGCGATGCTTATTTCCTGTTCGCGATCGCAATGGCGTGTTCGCGATCGCAAACTCTCACAGGATAGCGCGACCGGCTACCACCAATCCAACATCTTGTGATCCGCGCGAACGGATAGGAAAACTCGTCGGTGAATGCAGGGACCCGGTAAGTCGCGACCGCGCGCGCGAGAATGCCTTTTTAAAGCGCGAACAAAAACAATTCTTCCGTTTCGAGGCAGGTTGCAAAAGTTTTGACATTTTCGCGCTCTCCGCGGAATGCAAAAATGTCAAATTCCGCGAACGGAACGAAATTTACCGCCCAGGCCTAATTTAGGGGCATGCTTGTGGTGTAGCTCACACAAATTGTTTTGCTAATCATTGTCAGGCTTCAACTATTGTTTAATGTGGAGAAGCGGTCATAGTGCACCTTGATTGACACATATGTATTGCAATGTGGGACATCTTCATGTGGGAAAGAGCTGTGTACCATGAAGGTTGACACAATGCATTGATTTTTCACATGTATGTGTATGACTTCAAATTGTAGGGGATTGTATATTAGTGTACCTTGATTTTTACCTCATTGCTGTGGCAAATGATTGTTGAAATTGTTATCTTGAGTACACTGTGGTACCTTGTCTAGGTTGGATATTAATCTATGTTGATGCATGATGTATGACTTGTTTGGCAGCAGTGTTTGGCTTTGTGAGTTTACCATTGCAGGATTCCTAGGCGTATCATTTGGCCTTCTTACTACACAGAACAGGTGACTCGTCACATTGGTTACATACAGCAATGAGGATGTCTTCCTAAATGTATATGTGTACATAGACTATTAGTATTGCGGAGACATGTGTGTTTTATGATTTTGGTTTCACGATGTAATCCAGGATATACATTTACACTTTTATGGGGCCTACACTGACATGGCATGCCATATATATAGCCTTTCCACATAGTTCTTCCTGTGTTGCTCCTGAAACTTTGTTCAACAAACAAGTATAGTTCCCTGTGTGACACACTTGTTGATTTCCAAAGTACTTGTTCTCAAACAACTGACCTTGTTAACCTGTGAATATTACCAAGAGTTGTCATGCCTTGCCTTACTCTGCATCAATGAGGCATTCCAGGGGCATTGCGGTGGCTTTTCGCACGCAACACTCAGGGATTTGATGCTGCCCCAGATTTACTGAACCACATATACCTGGGGCAGCGTCAAAAGCTTCGCCTCCCCAGAGCAGGCGTAACGAGGAGAAATATTTTTATTTATCCTGATTTTTTACTCTTTCCTTGCCTGCTGCATTCTGCAGCACTCATAGTAAGAGCAAAACGCCTCTCAGGATTGCTTTAGAGCAGGAAGGTGTACCTTCTTGCACAAAAAAATCATGCCTGCAACGGAGGCACCAATGCACCATCGAGCAAGGGTGCCTGTGTTGGCACAAGGCAGCAAATTGTGCAGTAGCACAGGGGAAAGGACAGGAATGCGTGGTATTTCATAAATATGGTGCATTCCTGCCCTTTCACATTGGCGTAGGGCAACACAGCAAGAAGACTTGCAGTGCTGCCCTACACCTATTCCCCATAAATGAGGTACATAGGAAGCAGGAGTGACTGGGATGACTTCAGTAATTTTTCATCGTGAGACATCACTGAGGAATCCAATTGATTTGTCACAAGTAAACATTTTCCTCGTGTGGTATATATGACATGACTATAGGAGTTGCATGGAGACACACCCACAACGCCCATGGAAACCCACCCTTGCACACATTGATGGTACATGCATTTTGGCCATCGTTGCATTGCCCTGTGCCTTTAAGCCATTCAAAAACACCCAAAGTGGCTTTGAATGTCTTAACATGTTTGACTTGGGGGTTTGCCTTACATGTCACATGGTACATGTATGAGGCCCACCACTCATACAAATGGCCCTATCTGCATCAACAGACACAAAGATGGCTAATATGTCATAAATTTTAAAATGTTAGTAGGTCTGCAGAGTTTTGCTTACATACAAGTAGGCCATTCCCATATTGCGCATTCTAAAAGTGTTCATTGAAGATGGAGTGCCTGAAGATGTAGGCATCAAGCACACTCCCTAGGTATTTAGCGAGGACGCTCGTAAACATCTCCCAATGGTCCACAATGACCTACACAATCAGTGTTCTTGGGTCAACTGGATTTTCCCTGACATCAGGAACAATGCATATCCTCCCTGGGTTTCAGCAGTCATCAGAGTCCATCACCTCCTAAACTCTCTTTGCGATCTTGGTGCATGCGCACCTCCAAAGTCCCTGCCCAGTGGTCAGTTTGTGGCACCTGGCAGGTTGTCAAACGTCCCCAGGTTCTGCTCGCAAGCCTGGCATGGGGAGTTAGCGGTGGCTACCTCAACTCTGCAGCACAGAAAACTTTTTATTGCCACTGGTGTGGAGACTGAGCTGTAGTCCATGATGCTGTTGATTTCAAAGGGAGGCACTAGCTCAATCTGTATGTTAGCATGAAAACATAGGATTCCGTTTATTGGATATAGAATTCAGGATCCATAGTGCAACGATTAGTTTCAAAGAGTTCAAAAAAGCTGAGAGGGAAGGAGACAAAAAGACAAAATAGTAACAGAATTCAGGATGCTTTGGAACAGCGTGCAGTGAGTCAGGGTACCATGGTAACAGAAAATAACAAGCTTGCAAATTCATAAATTCAAAATATTCACACCAGTTACATTCTTGACACTCATTGCGAAATGGCACTCTGCTGCCATCCTACTTGGCAATGGGACTATATGTAAAACGAACTCTGATTAATCTGTTAAAGAACAACTTATATTCATCATCATAAGAGAGATAGGCTTGTACATCAAGGAGAAAATACAGAGTAGAGTGGCAGCAATTGTCATTTTTATTTCGAGTCCCTAGCAAAACAAGTATTTGCAATGCACTCGGCCTCGCCTTTGGGACCTTATATGTATTTAGCTATGCAGCACGTTAGCCTGGGTGCTGAAACATCTACTGTTCTTTAACATGGAGAGAAAGTAAGCACCAAACTGCATGACACGCCATTTATGGGAACACATGGAGAGAAATATTGCCTTTCAGCGGGAAATGGTATAGTCCAAAGCTCTGTTCTTAATATAAAATCAGGGCCTTCAGTGGTCATATCACTGAAAATACGTGATTTTAAAAAAATATGATTGTCTACGGGTGCTTGTGGAAGACAATTCTTATGAACTGGAATCTAGAGAATGCTAAAGTGATTCTGGTATTTTACTGACCTCTACTGGTCGTTTTCTATCAAGAAAGTTAAATAGAGGCAGTTGGGTTGCCAGAAAAATGTTAAAAAATAAAGTCCCTCAGCAGAAAGCAATTCTGGTATTTTACTGACATCTACTGGTCGTTTTCTATGAAGACAGTTGAATAGAGGCAGTTAAACAAAGCAATTCTGGTATTTTACTGACTTCTACTGGTCGTTTTCTATCAAGACAGTTAAATAGAGGCAGTTGAACAGAAAAACAGTCCCGAAGCGGAGGCAGACCAGTCCTAGGGCTGGTCTCCAGAGCCCACAAAGTACATACACATATAAGTATATACTAAAGTATATACAAGAGGTCTCGAATGCTTGACCACAAAACAAGCATGAGCATTGCACTGTTAGCACTTCACTTCCTCTTTCAAAGTGCTGAGTCAAATGCCTCCTAAAATACAATGGCTATTAGAAAGAGGTACATGAAGGAAAGTAACAACGCTCTTTGGTCAGTTGTTTTTGTGACAGATGTTAAAATATGTAACATATTACAAACAGGAGTCTGACGGCTATTGTGGAATGAGATTTAAGATGTATTTTTTAAATATGAAAGTGAAGAACAGCGCTCTGCATATGAACCTCCTTGCTAGTAATTTTAATTTAGCATTTATTTTATTTAGCCCATCTACTCAATAGCTTCTGTGGTCTTAAAAGCTGCAACGTAAAATAAGCATTGGCAAATGCAATAGGTTTCGCCTATGTGATTAATAATACATTTCTTTTTGTGTGGGTTTTAGCTCAGTGAGCAAATATAAAATGTAGCCGTCAACAATCACCAACCATATCGTAACCCTTTAAGTTTACCTTTTGTGTAGTTGTGATTTGGAGGGTGGAAAAGATGTGTCCAATGTTATTTTTTTGCAATAAGAGATAGCGTTCTGCATGAGGTACACGTCCAACATACAGTAAAAGTGTGCCGCCGCTGGGAGATTAGATAAGCAGCGTAAGTCAAACATACAATCATATGCAGCCATAAAAGAAAATATCTCTGACGTCCGGGAGTTCGAAGGCCAACATAGAGTAAATATGTCAGGTGAACGCAAAAAAATATAAAGCAAATCTGTGCTTAAAAACGTCCTTGCTGTTGCTGAAAATGCCCATTGTGTAAGAATGTGATATACAGAAGTTAGAAGTGCAACATATAATAAATACGGGCAGCCATGTGTGGGATTGGTGGTTTACTGATTTTAAGGTGTTCTTGCGTAAAATAACTGGTGGTAAAGTGAAACTGTTTCAAAGCTTTGGGTGGTTTTATCGGTATAAAAAACTGCTCCATTGTTACAAATATATTGAAAAGCAGGGTTTTGCAGAGGGGATTTGACACTTAAATAGAAATGTGACATACATATTTTTATACCCTTGATGTGAGGGGTGGACAGGATGTGTGCAATGGTAGTTTAGCGGTGGAAAACTGCAACCTGCGGGAGGGAGGCGTTCAACATACAGTAAATGTGAGTGTAGTAATGGTACTTCACATATTTTCCCCATAGTCTCCTGCCTAGCCTGTAGAATGTTGACATCATGATGATGCAATGGAATGTTGTCAGTTGAGAGTTAGGGCTGAGCTGGTACCATCCTGCTCCTGGTGGGGTTTTCATTTTCTTTACATTAACTTAATTTATGTACTCTTATCCTGTACCACCTACTTAAAATAAATATACTTCATCAATTACCTCGATTCCATGATCATCCTTCACTACAGTGAGGACTTTTGTTGTATGCAGAGCCATGTTTAACAAGCAACGGAGGAAGGGTGCAAGCAGTAAGGAGCACAACAGCAAGCTGTAAGAAGGCGGAGAGGGGATCTCACGGCGACAAGTGACCACATCTGAAGCGGGATTGCAACAAAAGGCCTTTTAACTTAAGGAAAGGGAGCGCCGAACGTCAAAATACCATTTAGCCTTGGGAGCCAAAGGTCCTTGTGCTGGAGCCCGTGCCTGAACTAGGAGTAGATTTAAGAAAGTGACAGACAACGAGATGGAGAATAAAATAGGAAATGAACAGAGAGGACAAACCAAAAAATGTGTTAGAGAAACAAACTGTGGGAGCAGCTGCAAGCCCACAAGTGCTAGCATGCATGAAGCATGTAGTCCTGCATTAATGGCCCTGTCACAAGTACGTTATTCTGTTCCCAAACATCTAGTGCCAACATACATTTGTCGCATGATAATGTTCCTCATCAAAGAACCAGCTGCATCAGGCAAGGGACATGGATGATACATGGCAGTAAATGACAATCAAAGTCATTCTCTTGTCAGCTTCTACTGTGCATTGGAAACACTGACTGACAGCTAGATGTGAGCAAGAAGTTACCAGGGAACAAGCCCTACCAAAAGAAATGGGGAGACTAGCCAAGTTAGGCAGTATGCAAGTGACATTATGATGTGTGACTTCGCAATGCAGCATCACGGCACCACAAGATGGGACATCACAACCTATGACCTCACAGGAAGTGACATCACAAGAAGTGACATCAGATCTTAACACTTCCCACACATTTCGCCGTCTGTCATGAGTACATTTGAGCGCATTATGAGATTTAACAAATGAGATTTTGAGTCTGGGTTGTGCCAAAAAAGTGACTCAACCCTGACGCAAAGCGAGGGCCTCAATGTACATGTGACTCCTTCACCTTGTAACTCTCACTGTTTTATGTAACACATCTTGTACACTGATTTACACATTTATATGATATATTGTCGATGTATAATGGGTATGTGGGATGTAAAGCACTCTGACACCCTGCATTGGGATGAGTAGCGCTATGAAAAAGAAATAAAACCAAATAGGGGTATTTAAATCATTTGTTTAAATATTGGAACAGACCAACACATCTGACATGCTTCCAGTATTTCCATATCGCTATATACAGGGATTGACAACATAACAAGCATGCCTCACTTAAGTATTTGTGAAGTGATAACAAGAAGCCGTGCGTTTGCATCTAGGTATGAGGCTCCCATAGCTCCTAGTTAGGATACTGGAACAAAAGGAGGCCTCATGGCCCCTTAAATCCAACCTTTGTTATGGGCCCAGCTGGACTCTGAAAATGAAAGTCGACCTCGCTGCCTGCAGGTAGCTGCTGGAAACCAAAGCAGACAGAGTGCAGGCGCTGTGATTGGGCCCTGGTGTCTGAAAATCACACCAGCACAAGTTCACTAAATTTCAGTGGGGCCCACTTCTTGCAGGGCGGATGGCGTTCTCCCTGTGAAAAGAGTGGGTGGACGCCGTGTACCCCCGACTTGTGCTCTGGGAGTTACAATTCACAAATGTGGGTCAGTGTTTTTTGTTATTTCACGGGCCTGTTTCTGCTCCCATTTTGTCCCCGTGTCTTCATCCGTAAGGCACTTGCGCAGTAAGAAAATGTTTGAAGAGCGCACGAAACATTTCATTAGTGTGCAGAGGTGGGATACTGAAGACATTCATTCACGTATGAATTAAGGAAACTGGAGCGGGCAGGAGGAAAGGGATATGTGCTACAGAAGGTGGGCAGAGGGGGAAGAAGAAGAAGAAGGAGGTTTACAACTCCTTTGTAGAATATCTCTTACGGGAAAAGTGCAAGCAAGTTTAAGAAAAATGATTTTGCCGCTGGAGCACTCGGTTTTTTAAGCGCTGTTATTTGGCGCCTTGCCTGTAATTTGGCGCTCCCTCTGGATGCGCCAGCCCTACACTTTCACCAGCACTCGAACCCATCCCTTCCCACTGACAGCCACGTGCCCAATAGGCACGGGCGGATGAATACATTGTTGGGGGGGGGGGGGTAGTTATTGAACACCGCAAGCTGATTCGAACAGAAACAAAGCCCGTGTCCTGTAGATCCCAGCACGTCAGCATGGCCACAAGAGGCCGAGTGACCGCAAAATACCAGGGCGCCTGCTTCTCTTTTCAGGAGCAGAGGTGCAGTACGTGTGTTCAGGCGCTCTCGATTATTACACAGTGATGGGGGTGCTATTTCCTGACAGATGAGTGTCTGAAAACTACATTGTGTAAAGAGGACCGGGGACAAGGAGACGGCATGCAGATGCACTCACATGTAGTGCGGGATAAAACATTTTTAAAACTCACTTAATCCCCCCCCCCCCCTTGCTTGTAAAAATAAATGTGTCCTTTTGTAATGTTGCTCGCGCTCATGTAAAACGCTCCAAGTCTTTTCCGTGATATAAAATAAACGTTGATGGAGGTAACTAGCGAGAGAGCGGACATGTAGAAGGTTCTGCGTTTAAAGTACATTGTGGGACTAAGTACATATACATTCCCTCTGAATTCAGTTCATTTTGCTGGTTTCTCTTTTGGAAGGTTTACATTGTCCTTTTCTCCGACTGAGATCCTCGAAGCACTAGAAATGAAATCAATAATGGAGCCATGCATCGTCGCACACAACATTTCACCAGCCCTCAGACGTGCTTATTTCTGGCCCTTCATGGCTGTTCCTCGCATTTACACGCGCGCATCCCTGCGGGTCTCTGAGGACAAACCACTGCAGACAAAACACTTGAAGCAGAGAGAAAATGCGCTGTAGCCAGCTGGAAAAACAGGCACAAAGCAATATGTCATTTCTTGTTAATGTGTAGGTGAAACCAATGGCTTTGCCGATGCAAAAACAAACGTACCAAAAACAAAACCCCGTGTGTGGTCTGGAAAGACAGACGCTCCGGAAAATGACACTAACTTTCTTTTGGTCCTGATAAAAATAACGCAACATTGTTACTTTTGCTGCATGCCTCTTATCCCCCTGTTCATTTCGCCCAGACCCAGGTGAAGGTAGAGCTTGCAGAACTGACAAATAAGAAAAGAGGGAACTTCTGGGCTTTGCTGACACAGGTTATTAAAACAATAGGATGTTGTAGTATGCTACAAGCATTTTTGTAGTGACTGGTACCATTTTTGCCGACTTGTAGCCCTTACGACATCTGTACATATTGGTCTGAATACTGTATGAAAGGTGGGTGGCCACATCACCCGCAGCGGGACACTAGCGGGGACAGCCCCTTAGTGTTTCCTCACTGCCCAGAGGTAGTATTTTTTCTGTGTCCACCTGGCCTTGAAGCATGCCACTGTGAGTGCGAGAGCTCACCTCCCCCGTAACCCCAAGCATGATGTCACTTCCGGGAGGCCAGTGTGGTATTTAGGTGGGCGCCACACCTGGCTATTCCTCTTCTTGGTGGCCAGCAGCAGCAGTTTTCCCACAAAAAGTGTGTGGTCTGTTTAGTTGATGATGCAATTATGTTTTGGCACAAAAGTATGCGTAGACTTGTCAGATGACAGAAGGGCTAGGGGTGGAAACGATAGGGGTTTGACTGAAGTTTTCAAAGTAAAACGCATCCATGTGTTGAGCGAAAAAATTACTTACAACAAAAGCACACTCAATCCAAAAGTTCTCGAGATTCTGGAAAGTGCTGACAGCTGCAGGTATGCCAAGGATTACAAATATATATATTTTCTCTGAGGAAGTGACTCTGTTTGCCAAATTGCCCAACCTATATCCAAAACTCACAGACTTGCAAAAAGTGTACATTTCCTATTCTTAATGCCATAGCGGTGTACACATAGTGAATTTTCACTCATGAAATATAGATTCCCTCAATATTAAAATCAGAATCAGAATTAGAAAATAGCTTTATTCGATTTGGTCAGAAATCACAAAAGCATAATTAAAATCATAACAACTGTTATAAAAGCTATTAAAAAACAATCCATTTAAAACTTTAAAGGAATTTCCGAATGGTCAACCAAATAAAATTTTCAGTTCATTGACAGTCTGCATCTAATTACACTTTGTAAAAAACATGGCAACCAAGTATGTTGACGTTTCATCTTCCAACATGCGTAATTTTAGCAGTGCCAATCTACATTGTCTCAATCCCCAGCGTTTCAATAAAAATTTTAGATACTTATTTCATGGCAGTGTATAAAATTTACAAAACAAAATGCAGTGTATCAATGATTGTTGTGAAATATCGTCACAGGGGCAGGGTATCATCTCTTTCGACCAAATATTCGGTTCCGGGAACGTGATCCATCTGAAAAAGTGCCCCCCCTAAGACGGGTCAATAGCATCCTAGAATAACAACTCTGGGTATTTACTAGATAATCCTGTAGCCCAGGTCTCTGTAAAATTAAATGATTTTCCATTACCGAGACCTTCTTTCCTTCTACTTACCACCGTTTTGTCTCTAAAGTAATAAGACAAATCTCTTTTAGTTTTTTTCGTGATATTGTTGCTAAGAGGTCCAGGGAGTCAAAGAATTCAGGGTACCCAATCTCCTTCAAAAAAGCTTTGACGTAAGTGAGCCACTTAATATTTGATACACCCTGTAACTTTAAACAATCTTGGAGTATGTTCCTATTTAATTCTGTCTCCTTAGTCGTCCACACCTTATGCCACAGTAAAGTAGGACTCATTTTAATAAGATCTGTAACATAGGTCAGACCTAACTCTTTGTGGCAAACATACGTAGAGGTTGACTTTGGTACTGCTAACAGGTATCTAAGGAAAGTGTTCTCACAGAGTTGAATCTCTCGAGTGTCTGCTATCCCCCACATTCCTGCCCCATAAGTTGCTATTGAAATGCATTTTAATTTGTAAATTTCAAGTAAGATATGTACTGGCCTACCTCCCACTTTATTGGCAAATTGTTGTATTGCCCCGATAGCACGCTAGTTTTCTTGTGTACGCGGCGACGGACCAAGACCCATTTTGTTCAAACACTATTCCCAGATAGGTTTTGGTTTGTTCTATCCTTGATTTCCCTAAAAAGATCTTGCATTGGGTATTCCTTTTGTGTGAGCAACACATAGTAAAGGTTTTCCATATATTAATTTTTAAGCCCCTATCACTCATATAGTCAGACAGAAAAAGAACAAAGTGTTTTTTGTAATCCCCTCTGGATCCTGGCCATGATTACCGCGTCATCCGCGTAGAGTAAAATGGGGGCTGAATTTCCTCCTATTTGAGGGTAGTCTTGACTTTCATTAACTAAATGGGTTGCCACGTTATTAATATAAAGGTTGAACAGAAATGGAGCTAAAATGCAACCCTGTCGTACTCCTTTTTTTATAGGGAATTTCCTAGAACATTGGCCCTCTTTACCAAATTTTACTCTTGCTCCCGCCCCTCAATATAGTTCCTTGACAAAAAGTAATATGTGGTGATCAATGCCTAATTCCATTAAGGTATCCCACAGGATTTCGTGGCTAAGGCAATCAAACGCCGAACTAAGATCGACGAAAGTTAAAAAGAGGTTGCCTTTTTTAGCCTCGACATATTTTCCTCTAATAATAGCTAAGTTCAACTCTTGTTCCTCAGTGCCCAATCCGGCTTTGAAGCCATATTGGGAACCTTGAAAGGATCCCTGAGTCTTCTGCCCATGTTTGCAGCCTATTTAGTATTACTCTCCCTGCTATTTTCATGAAAGAGTCTAGCAACGAGATGGGCCTGTAGCATTTAGGGTCGTTTCGGTCCCCCTTCTTAAAGATTGGAACCACTATTGCCTCTTGCCATGTGTGTAAAAAACCTTGTTTATTGCTACTATTTAGGACATTAGTTAACAGGGGCGCCCATAGATCCATATTCATCTTATATATGTCCACAGGTGGGGGGCGTGGCCGAGCCGAGCTGCAAGATGGCCGCCGTGTAACGGGGCTCTGCCGGCCGGACACCTAATCCGTCAGACAATCCGACCTTTGCCTTGCTTTTTGACCATTAAAATACACGGCGGGAAGTGCCCAGGTGAAGGGGATCCTAGCGGTGCCACTGCGGTTGAAATCGGCCTCGGAGATCCGGAGCTACACGGCCGGACTGGCCGAGCGGCTTTTGGGCACCGTGCTGGGCGGAGACCTCTCCTACGCGAGACCCTGGTCGAGGGCCGCGATCTGGCGGATACGAGGCGGCTCTCGTGAACCCAGCTGAGACGTGGTGAGCCCTGCGACTGGCGCCCGAGTGGCTGCGGTGGCTTCCTGACGTGCTGAGGCCGGCCCCTGCTGGGGAACTGGTACCGGGGGGAGGCTGAGCTGGCGGACTGGCTGCCTAGGCCTATCCGGCGTGTCTGCGCCCTGGTCTGATGCCTGGGCCGATGAGCCTGCTGGAGTGAGGAGACGGGAGAAGGAAGCTGTGGCGCCCGCTGGTGGGCCCGATCCCTGCCCGCAGAAGGTGATATCCGGCTGCCGGAACCTGCCGACGACCTGCTCTAACCCTTGTGTGCCGGCGGGCCGGGGAGACACGGCGATTGAGAGGCTTACTGAGCGGGAGGTCGGCCGGACTGCCTCCCGGGCCACTGCGAGAGGACGGTGAGGCCGCCATTGTTACCCGACTAACGCAGACCCGCGCCCTGAATGTGACGAGAGCTGGCCTGGTCTTCCCTACTTGGCGGTGTTCCTCGTGTGGAGGGGGTGACTGTGTGGTGACCACTCCACCTACGCGTTCCTTGCGCTTGGTGGCCTGCTTGTTGCTTGATACCCCTCACCGCCATTGTTGGTAGGTGGCGGGCCCTCGGGGGAACCATGGGGAAATCGGACGCCAAACAGAGGAAGCTCCCCTTCGAGAAGCAGACCTTCCGTGGCGCCGAAGCGGTGCCGGAGTCGCAGACGGTGGTCCCTGAAACACAGTTGGACCCAACACCGGACGATGATGTCAAAAGTATGTTCCGTGACCTTAAGGGCTGCCTAAAGGAAATTGACGGAAAACTCGACTCCATGGCCCAGCGACTGGATGGCATATCGCACAGGGTCGACAAGCATGAGGAGCGTATCACGGCGATGGAAGCGAGAATTGCGGACTGCGAGGAGGGCCACGGAGACACCCAGGAGAAGTTACTCCGAATGGACAGGGTCCTGGAGGTGATACGTGGGCGCAACGAAGATTTGGAAGCTCGCTCCCGCCGAAATAATGTACGAATTATTGGGGTTGCCGAATCCACTAACATTGGAAATATGGAACTATTTGTGGAAGGAATGTTCCGTGAACTGTTTGGAGAGGGACTGTCGGCCATGTTCTTGGTTGAACGCGCACATCGCACGTTGGGGCCGCGACCCGTGCCGGGGGCTCCGCCGCGGCCAATCCTGGCCCGGGTTCTTAACTACCGGGACAGGGATACCATCCTGCGGTTGGCACGTGAAAAGGGGGAACTAACTTTTCAAAATATGGTTATCTCCTTGTTTCCGGATTTTACGCAGGCTGTGCAGGCTGCCAGGCGCGAATTCATACCGGCCAAAAAAATCTTCCAGAAGGTGGGGACTAAGTATGCGATGCTGTACCCGGCCAAGCTGCGGATCCATCATAAAGGGAAGCCCATGGTATTTACTACGGCGGCAGACGCGATCAAGTTTGCGAGACAGGCGGAACGTTCGCAACGTGAGAGGCGAGATGACCAAGAGAATCCGCCGATGGGACAGCTAAGTGACATTGAATGACATGACACAAAGACACGCGTGCCCATGCTGGGTCGCTATACTACATTAATGTAGGGCGCGCGCCCTATGTCCAACACTGAGTGTCCCTGAGACCTGCAGAGGGAGATAGGTCCGTCCCTGAGCTGAGAGACTGGTCTGTTCATGCATTATTAACACTACTAGTATCCTGCGGAGAACTGTGATGAGAAGCATGCAGGGACTTCCAAGCTGTACCTTGAGATACTGCTTTAAATGCTAGGCGGAAATGTCCGGCCACCCGGTCGTTTATAGACTGGGGAGTGAGCCGGTAACCCCACGCCCCTGTGGGATGATTCCCGAGATACTATTGCAAGACAGTTTCAGTTGGGGGGGGTGGTGGGTGGGGATGATATCTCAACCTGATTGGGGGGTTGGAGTGGGTGGGGGGGGGGTTGGGGTTATTGTTGGTTGGTTCTACATCACTACACTTTCTGGCTACACCACTACATGGCGATGCGGTCCAGACACGGGCAGACTTACTGTGGTTGCTGATTCATAGGACGGGAGGGCGAGATACCTGCGAGTGGGCCCTTCTGCTGGGTCCCTCGGTGACCACACGTCTACATGAGAAAGGCACACACAAGCCGCCCTGACCGCGTTGCGCTGCCTTACCTGGAATATCCGTGGTCTTAACGATCACCGAAAAATACGCTTGACCCATGCACATCTGATGCGACACCAAATAGATATATGTTTCCTACAGGAAACCCACTTGACTCGCGCCGCCGGGGACAAGCTTAGAAATGCACGGTGGGGAGAGGTACACACATCGGGTTGCTCCAACTACTCCCGTGGAGTGGCCATTCTTATCCGTAAAGGCCTTCCCTGGCAGACGTTCAAGGTACAAGCTGATTCGGATGGGCGCTACATCATACTACTTGGGCAGCTCTTTCATATGCCGATCACGTTGATTAATGTATATGGCCCCAACTCGGATGACCCTGGCTTTTTCCGGAATGTCTGGCACCTGGCGCAATCCCTGGGTGGGGGGGCTTGCTTGTGGGGTGGAGATTTCAATGCTGTACTTTCACTGGAGCTAGATAGGGAGGGGGTGGCCCGCACGCATCATCCGCTAGCGGCTAGCCTCATCCGTGGCCTAATGGCAGATTACACTCTACTAGACACGTGGCGCGTACTGCATCCCGCGGTTAGGGAAGGCACCTGCTTCACCCCGCACAGGGGTGCCTGGTCCCGCTTGGACTACTGGCTGTTAACCCCGCAGGTACATGTATGGGTCTCTGCAGTCACTCACAGGGCGCGTTCCCTCTCCGATCACTCTCCTGTCGAACTAACTCTGAATGTCCCCAAGCCATATATCACACCCTTCACGTGGCGGCTACCACCACATGCCCTGACAGATCAGGTTTTTCGGGAAGAGATTCATCAGCAAATACTTGACTACTTTGAGCTGAATGAGGGATCTGTGGCTTCGCTAGGCACGCTGTGGGACGCATTTAAAGTGGTGGTAAGAGGCCACTGCATTGCGGGGCAGGCAAGGGTCCTAAAGACTATCAGGTGTTCGCTAGGCAAATTAGAGGATCGCCTGCATTCCTTAGAGGTGCAATACTGTTCGGACCCCTCGGCGGCCACGTTGGCCGAAACTCGCACAACGCTAACTGCATATCAGGAGGAGGCTGACAGGGAACTTAAGTTCCTGACTAAGCATGCTGTGGCCCGTAGATATGGAGAAGGGGACCGCCCGGGTAGAACACTCGCCCTGCTCCTGCGCGCACAAAGACCATCTCCCTTCATATCCTCAGTGATGACACAGGGAGGGGATAACGTATGCACTCCCCCTGAAATCCTAGATACGTTTCGGACCTTCTACAGAGACCTCTACAGGTCGCGGGAGGCCCACACGCCGGTGGAGCTTGCTGAATATTTGGATACTGTACAGCTTATCTGGTTCAATGCGCACCAAAAAGGCTACTTCGATCGGCCTTTTGAGGCGGATGATGTGCGGGAGGCCATAGGCTCCTTGGCGGCCGGAAAGGCGCCGGGTCCGGATGGACTGCCGGCGCAGTTCTACAAGGAATACGCAGATCTTCTGGTCCCCCGGCTGTTGGCAATGTATGCTGAGGCGGTCGAGTCGGGTATGCTCCCAGGGTCGCTTAGAGAGGCTGTCATCATCACCCTCCTGAAACCGGACAAGGATAGCCAACAATGCGACTCCTACCGGCCACTGTCATTAATTAACACTGATGCGAAGATTTTTGCGAAAATGCTGGCCACTCGGCTACAGCCGGTGTTGCCCCTCATGATCCGTCCGGATCAGTCGGGATTTGTACCGGGCAGATCGACCTCTCACAACCTCCGTACCCTCTTTGGAGTACTACACTATTTGGCCCCACATGTTAAGGCTGTGGCGGTGCTACTGGACGCCACCAAAGCGTTCGACTCCCTGGAATGGGGGTTCCTGTTTCCGCTGCTGCAGCGCATGGGTGTGAGTGAAGCCTTCATTGGCTACATTAGACTGCTCTATACCGGCATCACGGCTAGGGTGAGAGTTAACGGGCTCGTCTCGGCGCCCTTTGCAATTCAGAGGGGTACCAGGCAGGGATGTCCCCTGTCGCCCCTGCTCTTTGCTATCGCCACGGAGCCTTTGGCTGCTCGCATCAGGCAGCATCACGCGGCTAGAGGCATTGGGTTCTCGTCGAGGGCCTTGACGGTATCACTGTATGCTGATGATATCACGTTATATGTCACTGATCCTCAGACGAACCTCTCCCCTCTGACGGGAGAACTGACGCATTATGGTCAATTATCGGGGGTGAATATAAATTGGGAAAAGTCGGTAATTATGCCCCTGACGTCCGGGACTCCCCGCTTTACTCCGGATTGCCCGCTGAAATGGGCCACTGGCCCGGTGCGATACTTGGGGATTTGGATAAGCACGGATAAACAGCAAATATGGACGGAGAATTATGGACGGGTGATGAGTTGGGTGGAGGAGAGGGTCGACCGCTGGAAGCACTTGCCCCTTTCGCTGGCTGGAAGAATTGCGGTGGCCAAAATGGTGATCCTGCCCAAACTCCTCTACCTGTTTGGGAATATCCCACTACCCCTGAATGCACATTTTTTGCTGCGGCTACGCTCGAAGATGGTGGAGCTGGCCTGGGGGGGTAAACAACCGAGGGTGGCATGGGAGACTCTGACTCTCCCACAGCGACAGGGAGGCCTGGCGGCGCCGGACTTCTCCTTATATGCTTACTGTGCACAGGCACAATTCCTGCATTACTGGGCACATCCTACACCGTTTCAACCACATGTGGCGATAGAGACGGACAGAGTAGCCCCGCTGCCGCTAAATGTAGCACTTTACGTGCCACACACCCGGAGATGCACGGACATAGACCCGGTGCACGCACTCAGGTGGGCATGGGATGGGCTGCGGCGGAGGGCCGGACTTGACCTTCTTTATTCACATTCTGTGCCCCTGCGCGGGAACCCGATGTGGCCGCCGCTGCGCAGCATGCAGACCGGGGAGCGAGCTGAAGAGCTGGGCCTCTGCACTGGGGGCGATTTGTTTCCGGGAGACACCTTCCTAACTCCGGAGCAGATGTGTAATGCAGAGGCTCCGACGGTGCTGGACACGCTTCTTTACTATCAGCTCCGTCACTCGTGCCGGAGGTTGTCTCCCGCGTTCCCGGCGCCGCCGCCGGCCCTGCTTGCCTTGGAAAATGTACTAGCTGTGGAGTCCGGGCGCAAACTTATATCCCGCTTGTATGTGCAAATGCAGACTTGCCACCCCGTGGTTCTGCCGGCGGCGCGGGGCATGTGGGCGGCAGAACTGGGTACGGATATTTCGGATCAACATTGGGACTTGTGCTGCAAGAATCTTGAGATTTTGTCCCCCAACTATAGGCTGCGCCTGATCCACTTCAAATATATACACATGACGTACCGTACCCCTAGCCGATTGCACCGGATGGGTTTAAGAGACACGGATGAATGTTGGCGCTGCTACACTCAGGGTGCCACCTTTCTGCATATGGCATGGAACTGTCCTACATTGTCGTCATTCTGGGCAAGGGTAGTAGAGATTATATGCGAAATCACTGGCCTACAGATCCCGTGCACCCCACAGGCTGCGCTGCTTGGTATTTTGCACATGGTTAAGCCCAAACACCGTAAGCTACCAGCGATGCTATTGTTACTAGCTAGAAGACAAGTTGCGATGCACTGGGGAGTTGCTACGTCACCTAGCATTCGAGCGTGGGTCACGAGCGCAGTCTACTGCCAGACACAACTTGCCCTGTACTGGGAGCTTATGCCGCTGCGTTCACGACCTAAGGACATTTGGGGGCCTTTCACACAATGGTTGGAGCAAGCTACACTGCAGGCGCTGTAACTCGATACTATTCCCTAAGGCGGACGTAAGATGGCGGTGACTGTATTTCTCAGGGGGACTTTTTGGGTGATGAATCGGATTGAGGTGACGCATGCGGGCGGGATGGGACGCTCGGCTGCTGAATGCCACGCACCTGATAGTGTAGCACTGAGTTCGTGTGATGGTACCCACATTGTGATGATCTGCTTGGTGTGGAGGCGTATCGTCATCGCTTGTCATATGTACACAACAGTGTGTGATGTTGTTTTAAGTTTGTTTTTGAAAACTGCAAATAAAAAGAATTAAAAAAAAAATATATATGTCCACAGGTACTCCGTCTGGACCGGGGGCCTTCCCTGCTGCACTATCTATAATGGCTGTTTCCACTTCAGCTACTGTAAAATAAATTTCCAAGGGAAACGGGCCATCTAAGCTCTCAAATGAATGGATTGATTCTTCCTCCTCTACCTCTTGCGGAGCATCTTTTTTATAAAGTTCTGTGAAGTGGGTTACCCAAGTATCTTCATCTATCGCCATCTCAATGGTATCTGTGTTTCTGGCTGCAAAAAAAGGAGCATTTACCGCTTTCCAAAACCCTGTAGTATCTTTCAAGATACAGGCTTGTTGTAGAGTATCCCACGCTTCTTTTTTAATTACTTTCTTCCGGTTTTTCCTTGCAGCGTGGTAGGACACTCTCGCCTTTCTAATTTCAAAGGGATCTTTTGGTACTCTTTTGAGTGTTTGGATCAGGGCTGCATGTGTCTTCCTGCAATCTAGATCAAACCATCCCTTGTCCTTTTGTCTAGAATACTTTTTAAGAGTGCCCGAGAGGGCCTTTTTTATTTCTACAGAGATACCACAGAAATTTCACTACAGTCGCCATCTGCTGATAGACACAACATGAAGTCTTTGTAGTTATTTTTTATCAGGACTTCCAAGAAATCGACAGGGTCTACTCTGTTCCATTTTATTGAATACCCATTTGATTTGGCTAGAGTTAGTCTGTGTCTATAAAGATTTCCTGTAACATCATAATTTTTTCTGTTAGTAGTCAAAAGTTCTCAACGCAGGCTAATGGGGAAGTGATCACTAAGTGCAATATCGCCTGTAGCAAGCTGTAAAATATAACAGTGATAACTATTTGATACCAGTATAAAGTCAATCACTGAATTACAGCCCCTACCATTAAAG
Source organism: Triturus cristatus (assembly GCF_964204655.1). Classification (NCBI taxonomy): domain Eukaryota; kingdom Metazoa; phylum Chordata; class Amphibia; order Caudata; family Salamandridae; genus Triturus; species Triturus cristatus. The sequence continues at coordinate 1,751,603,005 of NC_140589.1, read as the reverse complement.
GTAGGGTAAAAAGGCGTCTGTTGGTTGCAGACTTCATTCGCAAAACCCAGATCTAGCTCAAAAGTAAAGTATTAAAAAGTTTCCCTTCAGTAGTGTGGGTAAAATGAGTACAAGGGTTTCCCACGAGGTTATTGAAACCACACACCCCTGTCTGACTATTAGTGCACAGATAACAATTAAAATCCCCTGCCCAAATCACACAAGACCCCTTTGTTTCGACATCACTGATATTTTTCACACAGTTTGTAAGGTCATCCATTTCTTTAACAAATTCATTTCCAGGGATGTTGTTATAAAAGTTAATCAAATTAATGTAATAATTTCCTCCTATACTAAGGAGGAAGGACTGGTAATAACATGAATCTCTTGTATCATTTTTGATCGTAATGTTTATCGTATTTGATATGTATGTACAGAGTCCCCCAGAATTTCTGCCCCTTGTTGTTTGTTTCGCTGGTGTATGGAAAGTGCGATAGCCATTTATATGGATAGCTTCGCTTTTCCAACACTCTTGTAAACAGATAATAGAGAATTTCTTTATGAAGGAGACAAACGAGGGATCATTTATTTTACTGGCTAAGCCCGCCACATTCCAACAGAGAAGTGTTAGGGAATCGCCCTTATCCCTACGCTTAGTAGTAGTTTCCTCCCTCTCAAAGACATTAGTTTTCTGGATCAATCCTGATGGGACTTCATACTCATTTCGTATGGTGACTGTGACTTGGCCAACTATCTGATCCAGATCAACTAGATTACATGAGGTATCAGTCCTAGGCTTATCGTCTTCACAGATTTGTCCTAGGTCCGCTAAGTCTGCTGTAATGTGCGTGTTTGTTAAACCTTCCTGGCTGTCAAACTTCCTCTCACTTCTGGCATTCAAATAATTACCATTTGAAAAATGTCTTTGATCATACCCCTTACTGGTTATTCTGATTGCTCTACTTGAGGGTAGTCAGTCCACCAGGTCCAGGCAGCTGAATCTATTTTGGGTGGGTATCTCCTTCCACTTAGTTATTGGTAGTTGACCTCTATTTCCCCATCCCTCATGCATTGATTTCTTCACCCATATCCACTTACCATCAGGCTCAACTAAATTAGATTTAGGATAGAAGTAGGAAAGCAGTCTAGTTTCTATGGATGAACCCGTGTGTTCATTTCCCCATGAGCAGATTGTAGAAAGGATAAAAAGGTAGTAAGTTCCAAACGTAGCCTTGAGGTATATTTCATGTAGGTTTATTGGTTGTTTACCAGATGGTACAAGGTAGTTCAGTAGATGATAAGATTAGTCAAGATGATGGCAAAGGCCCCACCAGGAGCAGCATGGTTGCTGCTCAGCCCACTCTCTCCAACTGTCACTCTCTCCACGCAAGCAGGCACACCAACATTCCACTCTCTCCCTCATCAGGCATTCCAACATTCCACGCATCCATCACATTCATTCTGGCTGAGCAGCTAAGAGGGAAATGCACTTAAGGGAATTAAGGTACAACACATCCCCTTCCCTTGGCAACAATAAATAACAACAATTGCGACATTGCAGCAAAAATAAGAATAAGTATGCATGTAACATCGCACACAATAAATAAGAAGAATAAATATGAAAATGCAGTGAGATAGAAGTAACGGATGAGTAAATAGCAAAAGGCAACAAGAATGAAAGAAGAGTGGTAGTAAGCAAGAATTCAAGTTCAAAAGATACAAATAGCACTTCCCCTTTCCTTGGGAAAAACAATAGAACAGGTTGGAACCTTGCATGTAAAACATTCAAGAGTGATTAAAGTAAAGAGAAAAGCAGAATGTAAGGAGATAATAACAGAGATTAGAGAAGGCAGAACAAGTAAAGTGGGTAAAAAGGTGCAAAGCGGTAGCGTAACTGACAGCTGGGGAAAAGGAAACCAAAAGGTCTAATATATTAAATAAGAACCCCGGGAGATGTAAATACCTATACACTCATCCTCTTTTGCACACCTCATGTACTAATATACTAAAGCCCCACTGAGTATAATGATCAAAAGAGTGGGTACGTGCCCATTGCTTATTACAAGAAAAGATGGGTACACCGCCCATTGCGCATTTTAAATAAAGATGGGTACACTGCCCATTGCGCGTTTTAACTAAATTAAAGATGGATACACTGCCCATTGTGTGTTTCAACTAAACTACAGATGAGTACACCGCCTGTTACATATTACTTAATAAAATGTGGGTACACTGCCCACTGCGCATTTTAACTAAAGATGGGTACACCGCCCACTGCGCAAGTAACCACTGATGGATACAATCTAAAGAGTAATGCAAGCGTAACACTGCTGCTAGGCACCAAAGACTGTGTAGGGTGAGATCAGTGTGAAGGGTGTGCGCACTACCCCCACTGAAGAATGAAACTAGTGTAAGGAGACCAGCTCCTAAACAACAAATACCCTACAAAGAAAATGCCAAATACCCTGAAAGTATCTAAGTCAGAAAACAAATAAGGCCAAGCGTAACTCTCAATGAAGTGTCAACAAAAATCATACAGTAAATATTATGAAGAAAGAGCAACTCACAACTGTGAGATGTCACTAACATAGTAATATAACAAATAAAACATGCGTTACACATAGACAAAGCATGAATCATATGAAGTAACCACAGTGCGAAACACTGTCCATTGAAACACAATAAACTAAAACAAATAAAGTTGTCATTCAAAGGAAGCATGAAAACATATGAAGTAACCACAGTGCAAAACACATATCATGAAACACTGTCCATTGAAACACAATAAACTAAAACAAATAAAGTTGTCACCGTAGTTCCATTTATAAGGATACTTCACTGCAAAAATACCAAATAATTCAGACTGGAAACCATCGGCATTTGTATTGCTTTGTGTGCACTTCAATGGTTGGCTCTCTGCTTTCTTATTGAAAAATGATCAAATAAGTTCAGAAGATTTTTCCACCAATGCGACTGTTCACTAATGTGACTTCAATACTCCGCACTACTCGATCTCCACCGAACATCTGAGCTGACAAGCAATTGAGGGATACGATGTCCCGGTGTTTTTCATTAAAGAAAAAACTTTATTGTCCTCCAAAAAGAAAAACAAGCGTGGTTGGCAGAAAGAGCACCGCTGAATGAACAGCAGAAGACAGCGCGGCTAATGCTCCTGGCTCTGGTGGAAACGCAATATGGCGGCACGCTTCATGACGCAGTGCCGGATGGCTCGCAGTACGTCCGTGCACACAGGCGACAAGGAGCAGCTCCGACAGGCATGGAAGCAGAGACGCTTCACGAGGGAATGCAGGTGAGCTCGAGCGCGCTGAGGAATCCACGCGCAGCATTTTCAAATGGCAAACAGCAACGCGCATTACTAACGGCTGACACCCTCAACAAGGCTCAAAGTTTAAAAACTAACACGGACATAAACTCACCTAAGACATAGGTAGAGCGCCATACTTGCCCATGCCTCAAGACACGTAACACTTGTCCAGTAGCTGTAAATCTAGTAAAAGGCAAATGCTGTCAAGTCTGTTGAATTACACAAGCAGCCATAGTAGACAGAGACCGTCTTGTCAGTCAAGGAGCGCATGTCTCCAAACACCGTAAACTAAATATCCAATGCCACACTACTCCATGGTGATAACCTTAGCTCTGATAGAACAAAGATGAACGGTGTCTTCTGACATCAGAGCATGAGAGCATCTCCAAATGTTTGAACACGCTGCAAGACTTGCTGTAGTTTAAAGATCGTGAAACATTTTCTTTCTTTCTTCTTTTAAGTTCACGGTCCGGTAGGCAGGACTCTGAAAGTAAGCCAGTCTTAAACATATATTGATTAATGCTGTATCTATTTTCCTTTGAAGAATAAATCCACAAATATAAGGAATGTGAAGCGCCCTGGGTAGGCTGTCCAGATGGTGAAGGACACTGGTGGGACCTATGAGGGCGTTCTTTTCCTTGCTTTTAAAAGTTGCTTTGCTTTAAGTAGTTTCTTGTACAAATAAAGTTCCGCATGAATGTAATTATTTTCACCTTCAGTAGCCTTGTCATGCAGGGTTTCTTCCAGATCGTCGCCAATGTAGAAAGGATAAAAAGGTAGTAAGTTCCAAACGTAGCCTTGAGGTATATTTCATGTAGGTTTATTGGTTGTTTACCAGATGGTACAAGGTAGTTCAGTAGATGATAAGATTAGTCAAGATGATGGCAAAGGCCCCACCAGGAGCAGCATGGTTGCTGCTCAGCCCACTCTCTCCAACTGTCACTCTCTCCACGCAAGCAGGCACACCAACATTCCACTCTCTCCCTCATCAGGCATTCCAACATTCCACGCATCCATCACATTCAATTCATTCTGGCTGAGCAGCTAAGAGGGAAATGCACTTAAGGGAATTAAGGTACAACACAGATATATTCAACTGTGCGGGGATCTTTAAAGTTTACCACCATGCAGTCGCCCCGGATTGTTTTTGGGCTGTGCCCCACCCACGAAATTCTCCGCACCATCAGTATTTCACTTGTGTTATATCGGGGGAGTGTTCAATTTGTATTAAGCCAGTGTGTTACCTTATTTTTCAGGGACATATATGATTCATGGCTGGAGCTATCTAATTCTGGAACACCGGTCAATACAACCACGTATGGGCCAGTTTCAGATGGTAAGTTTAAACAGAGACCCGCCTGAGGGACCCCTACAATAGATGGTTCACTTAGCTCATTTTGGGGGGCACTGGCTGAGATGGGTTTTTCTAGGAGTTGTGAGCAAGTTCTTGTGGAGGTTATCGGGATTGTTGGTATAGGTGCAAGTGAGGTATCAGCAATCGGTATCAGGGCAGGTGGGATGATGATTTTTTCTTTTTGTAATTTTTTCCCTTGGGCATTGGCTGTGCGCTGATAATTTTCTTTAATTTCATCTGTTAAGCCCCTATTTGACTGTTCTAACTGTGAGAGCTCAATCCGTGCCAGTCTTATTTCTAGGGGTTCTAAGGAAGCTTTTAGCAGAGCTCTCAGATTATGTAATACAGGATTTTCTTCCGCCTCTGCCACGATCCTATCCATATCTATTATAACATCAACACCCCCATTATTTAGGTCTTGGGGTGGATTTTCCAGGAGATGGATACTGTGCCTGGTCAATGTCTTCTTACTAATTTCATCCTTTGATTTGGGTATGGTATCACGCTTTCCTATGCCTTTGACAGCCTTTAATTGCCTATTACTATTTTTTGTCCTGATTATATTCTTTGTTTTTGGGATAGCACCCTCGCACCCATCTCTTAGTTTTCTAGTATTACATATCTCCGGGGAGTTTTTTCCTGTTGGTGTTTAAACAACCTCCATTGTTGTTATCAATTGTGTACTATTTGTAGGTACATTTACTCCGGTTTGTGGGTGGTAAATAGGGGCTTGAATATCTAAGGGATTACCATTCAAAATGCGTTCAGGTGTTCGTACGGTCGCAAAATGGCCCATTGAAGATCTTCTCGCCATGGCCAGATCCTGCGACACCCGTCGCTTCATGAGTATTATGCCTTGATCAATTACCGAGTTCGCTCTGACTATGAAATTGTCCAAGGTACCAGTTAGCGTTTTCGCCCGTATTATGGTATTACTCGTGTTTCCAAGGACCGACATACTGTTTGACTCAAAACGATTAGATGGAACGCAAGGTTCTTAAATTTCCCACAAATGTACCTTTATTCCACGGTAAATGACAGAGGGTGATCCCGGTCCGGTCTCTCTCATGCTCGAACGGGCTCAAACGGGCCCGCCCTTGGCCCGGGCTTCGCCCGGCGCACACCCGCGCCCGTCCCGCTTTGCGTGTCGTGGGCGCAGTTATGAATGAGTGCAGGTAGACAGGAAACAATCAGGGGAAGAGGCAGCAGCTGTGTTGGGGCAGAGGGTGCTGGACCTCGCAGTCCCTCGCAGTCCCTCGGTGAAAGCCCACGTGAGGAAAGTCCGTCAGCACTGCTCCTTCAGCGAGCGGCTCCCGCGAAGCGGGGGCCGTGAGGATTTTGTTTGCAGGCAGGCAGGAAACAATCAGGGGAAGAGGCAGCAGCTGTGTGGGGGTAGAGGCTACTGGACCTCGCTGTCCCTCGGTGAAAGCCCACGTGAGGAAAGTCCGTCAGCACTGCTCCTTCAGCGAGCGGCTCCCGCGAAGCGGGGGCCGCGAGGAGTTTGTTTGCAGGCAGGCAAGAAACAATCAGGGGAAGAGGCAGCAGCTGTGTGGGGGCAGAGGCTGCTGGACCTCGCAGTCCCTCGGTGAAAGCCCACGTGAGGAAAGTCCGTCAGCACTGCTCCTTTAGGTATTGGACAGAGATCGGGGCTCGCACTGATTCCCCTGTTCCAAAGACGGCAGTTCTGGCCGTAAAGCCAAGCCGAAAGGGAGCTGTTCAGTCAGTCAAGGTTTCCCCTAGGGCGTTACGCAGAATGTGATCCATGTACGCCCGGGTGAGCAAGCAACAGAGCAAAGCGTGAGAAGCAAAGCCCTGGCACCAGCACATAAGCATTATTTATACAATGTCAATAAGCGCCAAAGCTGCAGCCTGTGTGACATTTACGTGACGGCGTGAGCCCCAGGAACGTAGAAAGCGTCCAGACCCGACCCCAAAGGAGCCCCGAAAATGGATGTAACTATAGCTCGCTCCGATCTTTCTTGGCCCGCTTCGCTCCATGCTGCACCATTCTGATCCAGGAGGTAGCATCCAAATCTGGATAACCTGCCGTGAAAGACCCTGGCTGCCAACAACTGGCGCGCAAATAACTAACCTCACGTGTACCTAAACCAAGCAGCTTGGCTAGTTGGCGCTACAAATAACGCGCGGAGCCACTCGCCGACTGCCGGACTAAGAGTAAGAACTGCTGCGGACATGAGCGCATATTAAAATCATATTCAGCAAGAAGCTAATGTTCTTTATAAGCATAACTTTCCCAGGCAGCAAGTTCGCTCACTCCTTGTCGGCCTTGTCCTACAGCATCCCTTCCAACCTCATTCTAGGGACAACTGATTATGGTGCATCAAAAGGCCCCAGTTTATTCCCAAAACATGGATTATATATGTTGCAACTTACTGGTTGGTCATTTGCAACTCATGCTCATTTTACATTACATTCATGCAACACATTGCCCTCTCCAATGGTTGTCTCTGTTCCTGGCTGACAGCACTAGCCTGTGCAAGGGGCTCCTTTTTAAGTCCAGCCTATAGCGGCAGCGTGCACGCGCTGCTTGCTTTACGAGGCATGCAGTATTCAGTATGGAGTGGAAGCTCGGTGTAAGTTTCGACCACTCTCCGCCCATCTTTTTCATTGGCTTGTGTCTTAAATGCTGCCTTCGGATTGGTTTTAGGCTTGTTAGTCCCTCCTTATCACGGCCATGTCGTAATTTGAGTCCTTTCATGGCTACTGGCCCCTTTACTTCGAGTGTTGCACAGTATGTTTTTTTAGATTGTGAGCACTACTTTCTTCCCGTGCCTCCCCCCACCCGAAGTCCTTGCCTTCTCGCCCCCTTGCACTCCCGTTGTTCGTGCCTTTTCGCCTGCCCGCCCGCACTCCCGTTTGCAATGCAATAGTTCTCGCGTAAATGCGAGTCCTTTTACATTGCAAATGCTTGTTGAACTTTGCCGACCTTCCTCCCACCCCAGCCCCATGGCTGTCGAGCTCACTCCCATCCCAGCTGCCAAAGCTGGTATCTGTGGCTCTGATGCCTGCCAGCCTGGGCCCCACTGTACCTCCCACAGACCCAGGACCCGCTGCCAAACACCGCTTAGGCCCGTCAGACTCTGAAGCTCTCCTCTCTCGGGCAGCGAGCAACAGTCGCGCATGCCGTTGTGGCAAAACTTTTTCCTGCTGTTCGCCAGAGATATGGAAAATGGTCCTTAGAAGAGTGCAGTTTCCTGCCTGTTCCGCAGCCCTGCTTGCCTGTACTCATTTGGCGAAGAGCAGGGTGTTCAGGGAGGGTAAGTAACTCCCAGCTACCGCTTCCAAAGAAACAGGTACCCTGCCGAAGCTCTCCCTGAAAATGAGTAAGAAAACCAGTTAATTTGTTTACTTTTCCATTTTTTCTTTGCTTTTTTAACATATTGTTTTTTGGGAATGCTTGCAACAGGTTAGTGGGAGACCAGGCAGTGTGTCACTATGCTTGGGAGCTGCAGCCGCCACAAGGCAGGCTTCATTCTCATTAAACATATGTCCGGGAGTTTTGTGCGCACCTGTTGCGTGTTTACCATTGAGTACCAGCACTAAAATAAAAGCAGCCCGGGGTGGTGGTTACTCTTCAGGCTCTGTCCTCATATAATCAAACAACGTGTCCTCATTTCGAGATTCAGGAAGTGTCTCTATTTTTGTACTATGTTTTAAAAAAAAATTATAAATCTGGATTACTTTGTTTTAAAACACAGGTCTTCACAACCCCGAAATTTTAAGATGAAAGTAAATAATGGTGGTGGTTGTTGGGGCAAACTTGCCTCAATAGCTTTTCAGAACATGCAGACCCCTGGCATGGGTGCACCATTCTCCCTTAAAGTCCAGTGGCCAGGGCGTGTTTACATTCTCATGGTACAGACATGCACGCCCAGAGGCCAGTGTTGTGGGGCTGGCGCACTGTTATTGTACGTGAATTATTGCTAATGCACAATTTAGACGTGATGAATATATGTTGCAAAGTTTGGAGCGACACGTTATAAATTAACGTGTAAAAGGTATTAAAAAGTGCAATGATTTGATTTTAGTATGTAGCCAGGAAAACAAAATTCAAATAAAAACACCAACATTTTTAGCTTTTCATATACACATCATTCAAATCCTCGCTAATACGCTTATCTGTCTGCATTTTTGAGCATGTAAAGCTGTTGTATTATTTCGCAGTTCATCTGTATCTTCAAATCTCTCTTTCCAAGGAAGAATTAATTGGAGCCCTCAATTTTCCAAGACCCATACATGTGCAGGTCATACAGTACATGTTTTTTTTGCTTTGCATTCTGTGGATTGTAGTCTTGATTTTTTAATGGTCTAAATAGAACCAAGGGCCCCAGAATACAATGGAAAAAACCTTCACTGGATGTGCCTTCTTTATCCTGTGTTGTCCGTGCCTTCTTAAACCCCCCCCCCCCGCACTCCCTCCCGTTGTCCGTGATGCCTACCATTTGCAAGGCAATAGCTCTCGCATTTACGAGTTTGAGCTATTGGCATTGTAAATAACAATGCCTTTTATTTATGTTTTGGTTTTTGGTTTTTGGTTTTTAAAACATAAATAAAACGCATTGTCATTTACAATACCAATAGTGACCACTGTGCCCTCGGCCTGGTCGCTCACACACCTCCCGCCTGCTCCTCCCTGCTGGACCTCCTGCTGCCGCCTGCCGCCTGAGCCACCACAGGGCCGCCGAGCGCCGCCCCAGCCGCCACAGGGCCGCCAAGCGCCGCCACCGAGCCCCCTGGTTTCCCGCCGCTGCCCACGAGACCCCGCCCCCCCGCCCGCCGATTGGTTCCCGCGCTCCCCGCCTCCCCGCAGACCCTCCCTCCCGGCTCCCCTCTTATGACGCCCCCAGAGCGACCGCGCAGCGGACGCGCGCAGCGAGAGCACCGAATGAGCGCCGAAGGTGCGCCAAAGGTAAGCCCGTCTGCGCCCGTCCGCACCTGGACCGCGCCCAGTGCCAGGACCCCTGGCCCCCGCAGACCCCAGCCCACCCGCCTGACTTACGATGCCGCCACCCTCAACGCACTCAACACCGGCCGAACCCCCGGGTGCTACCGAGCCACCCCGAGACGCACCCACGGACCCTTCAGCTGCCTCACCTGCAAGTTCACCTGCATCCGGACCTGCCCCGCACCAGCACCCGCCAAGCCGAACACCAGCAGCAACCACCTCAAGTGCATCCTGCTCAACACCCGCTCCGTCCACAGACACGCCGTTCAACTCTGGAACCTCCTCGACACCACAGCTCCTGACGTTGCCTTCCTCACGGAAACCTGGATGAACGACTCCTCAGCGCCCGACATCGCCATCGCCGTCCCAGAGGGCTACAAGATCATCCGGAGAGACCGCGACAACCAGACTGGAGGAGGCATCGCCATCATCCACAGAGACACCATCCGTATCTCGACCAACGCCGACAACACCCTGACATCCGCCGAACACCTGCACTTCCAGATCCACACCGACCCCAAGACCACCCTCAGAGGCACCCTGATCTACCGACCCCCGGGACCACGCACTCAATTCAGCGAAGACATCGCCGACTTCATCAGCCCGCACGCCCTCCCCTCGGCCGACTACATCCTCCTCGGGGACATCAACTTCCACCTGGAGAACAACAACGACCGCAACACCACCACCCTGCTTGACAACCTCGCCACCCTCGGACTCAAGCAGCTGGTGACCACCCCCACCCACCTCGCCGGACACACACTCGACGCCATCTTCTCGTCCAGCAAAGACATCTCCTTCAGCCACGCCACTGGACTCCACTGGACGGACCACAGCTGCATCCACTTCACCTTCAAAAGAACCACGGTCCACCACCACCAGCAACAGGCCGCACGAAGAAGCTGGAACAAGATCACAGCCGAACAACTCACCACATCCCTGAGCCAGCTCCCTCCCGCCAGCTCACCGAACCCCAGCCAAGCCGCCGACAACCTCACGAAATGGATCTCCACCTGCGCGGACGAGCTCGCCCCTCTGAGGACCCCACCCAGCAGACCCGGAAGCAAGAAGGCCCCTTGGTTCACCGACGAACTCAAGAGCTCCAAGAAGAACTGCCGAGCCCTCGAGAAAGCATGGAGAAGAGACCCAACGCCGGACAACATGACTACCCTCAAGCTCGCCACCCGAAGGCACCATCAACTGATCCACGCCACCAAGAAAACAGCATTCAAGGACCGGTTGGACAACAACGCACACAACAGCAAGGAACTCTTCAACATCGTCAGAGAGCTCTCCAACCCCAACGCCGGAACCAACGACATCACCCCATCGCAAGACCTCTGCAACTCCCTCGCCTCCTACTTCCACAACAAGATCGCTGACATACACAACAGCTTCAGAACACAACCAACGCTCCCCACGACCAAACCAACGCCCCCCACCACCACCCTCAACGCCTGGACACCGATCAACCTCGAAGACACCATCAGCACGATGAACTCCATCCACTCCGGTTCCCCAACCGACCCCTGCCCTCACCACATCTTCAACAAGGCCGACGCTGTCATCGCACCCCACCTGCGGGACATCATCAACACCTCCCTCAACACCGCCACCTTCCCTGAGAGCTGGAAGCACGCCGAACTCAGCGCTCTACTAAAGAAACCAACGGCGGACCCCACCGAACTCAAGAACTACCGCCCCATCTCGCTCCTCCCGTTTCCAGCCAAAGTCATCGAGAAGACCATCAACAAGCAACTGGCAGCCTTCCTCGAGACGACTGGTTCCCTCGACCCTTCCCAGTCAGGCTTCCGGGCCAACCACAGCACCGAGACCGCCCTCATCGCTGCCACAGACGACATCCGAACCCTGTTGGACAACGGAGAAACAGCGGCCCTCATCCTCCTGGACCTCTCCGCGGCATTCGACACTGTCTGCCACCGCACCCTAGTGCAGCGCCTCAGCAACGTCGGGATCAAGGAGAAGGCACTGGAATGGATCATCTCCTTCCTCACCGGAAGGACACAGAGAGTCCGCCTGCCCCCGTTCAGATCAGAAGCCACGGAAGTCACCTGCGGCGTCCCTCAGGGCTCCTCGCTCAGCCCCACCCTCTTCAATGTCTACATGAGCCCCCTTGCGGCCATCGCACGCCAACACAACCTGAACATCATCTCCTACGCCGATGACACCCAGCTGATCCTCTCCCTGACCAACGACCCCGCCACCGCCAGAGCCAACCTACACGAAGGGATGAAAAACGTGGCCGAGTGGATGGCGACCAGCCGCCTGAAACTGAACACAGACAAGACGGAAGTCCTCATCCTGGGCTCCTCACCCTCCGCCTGGGACGACTCCTGGTGGCCCCCTGCCCTGGGCAACGCACCCAAACCGACAGACCACGCACGCAACCTGGGCTTCATCCTGGACTCCTCCCTCTCCATGACCAGACAAGTCAACGCCGTCTCCTCGTCCTGTTTCAACATCCTGCGCATGCTACGTAAGATCTTCCGGTGGATCCCCACCGAGACCAGGAAAACAGTCACCCAGGCCCTCGTCACCAGTCGACTGGACTACGGCAACGCCCTCTACGCCGGTACCACCGCCAAGCTCCAGAAGAGACTCCAGCGGATCCAGAACGCCTCGGCGAGACTCATCCTCGACGTCCCCAGACGAACTCACATCTCCAGACACCTGAGAGACCTGCACTGGCTCCCGATCAACAAAAGAATCACCTTCCGGCTCCTCACCCACGCACACAAAGCCCTACACAACCAAGGCCCGACCTACCTCAACAGCCGCCTCGACTTCTACGCTCCCAAACGCCACCTCCGCTCGACCAGTCTCGCCCTCGCAGCCGTCCCCCGCATCCACAGAGCGACAACAGGAGGTAGATCCTTCTCCCACCTGGCCGCCAAGACTTGGAACGCCCTCCCCACCGAACTACGCCTGACCCAAGACCACCTCTCCTTCAGGAAGAAGCTCAAGACCTGGCTGTTCGAGCAGTAGCGGACCCCCCCCCAGCGCCTTGAGACCCTCCGGGTGAGTAGTGCGCTTTATAAATGCCTTTGATTGATTGATTGATTGATTAAACGCACGTAAATGCGAGACCTACTGCATTGCAAATGCTTGTTGTAGGTGTCTCAGTGTTCTGCAGGGGTCTAGGCTCTCCTTGCTACCGACTCTGTGGGCACCCGTCAGGCCTGGTCCTGGCTGCAAGTGCTGTTCCACTCACTCTGGACCCTTGTTGGCCACTCGCCTGCTCCCCAGTGCCCCTGCTGTGTGGCATCCCAAGGATACTGTCTGGGCAGCTTTTCTACTCTGGCTGTGGTTGTGTGCTGTCACCTGCTCACCCTATGTCCCTGCTGTGAGGCATCCCAAGGACACTGTGTGAGCAGCTCTTCTACCTATTTTATTCTCATCTTTGGGTATCTCTCTGGGCTGCCTGCATCACGCTGCTGACGGTTTACCAATCGGAGGCAGCTCCCACCTTTGCTTCCCCCTTTCCTCCTTGCTCTTGAAAAACCCATTTGTTCCAGAATCCCAACTATGTTGAGTATGAACATATCCATGTTTACCCCGGTCAAGTGTACCCCATCCTCCAAGTGGTAACCTGGTGACCAAAGGTTGATTAACCCGTTCCGCACAAAGGCCCACATATCTTGGCCATGGTGATGTTCAGTTTGCGCCTAGACGTTTTGACCTCCCCTTGGTTGACCGCCCCCCTCCATACCCGGCGCGCGATCATTTCTGACCATATTATATCTGCTGGGCGGGTTAGTTGTTCCAAGGCCGCCAACCCGGAGGTCATCTTCTCCAGCAGGCTCCTCCTCCCAATGTCTGCCAGATCGTTCCCCCCAGGTGAATGACCACCACATCTGGCCAGTCACTCCGGCACAATGCCCGACTGCCCCAGCCAAATCACTGCCTTTGTCTGAAGCCAGATCCCCTTGAATTCTTTTCGTGCCACCGGCCACCCTTGTGCCCATTTTTTGTACGAATGGGCCAGGATCCACACCTTGCAACAGCCCTCCGGCGGACCTGGTGGGAGTGAACCAAAGATCAGTGCCCCGCGGGCGTATGTACACTTTGAAGGCGCTTGACGCCCAGCGTCCCAATGTCTTAATCTGCTCTGCATTGAACCCCAGGCTTGCAACAGTAGTTGCTGCCCCTATGTGGAATTTGTGACCAAACTCTCTGGGTGGAAAACTTCCATATTACTGCTATGAATTGAAACCGGCTCTGGCAGGACCTGTCCCTGGGTGCGAATAGATGCCCCGGTGCCGGGGTGCCCTGTTCCATGCATTCCTGCATGAGGTAAACTGGGCAGCATGCCCTGTCCTCAATGAAGTCAATCCTTGCGTGCTCCCCTCTGCCTGCTTGGTCTGTCTTTCACTGACACAGGTGGACCACCATGTATCCGCCCCTCATGTGTAGGTCCTCTGTGTACATGTATGCTACCCCCAGGTTCCCCTCGCCAGGGCCACTAGCTCACTAATTCTGTAAACATCAAAGAAGGCTAAAGCGAATGCACGCTTCCTGGTCCGTCCCAAGCGATGGGGCGGCTAGCCGATTTCTCCCACGATTGCCAGAGCGGGACAAACACCTGAGCAGACAAAGACGGGGGAGGCGTGGCCTGTTCTTTCTGCCTCACCACGCTCCTGTACACCACTATGCAGCGTTGCACCAGAGGCTCTTGTATGCTGCCTGCTGCGACAGGAAGACTGGCAACAAGACTGTCTTTTCTGTGGTGCTGTCCTCCGTGGACCGTGGTGATGGTCCGCTTGCCATCAGAGGCATTGGTCCGCTTGTTAGGTCCAAAGGGGGGACCTGTGCCCCCTTTTAACCTCTTGCCCCGCTCAGTCCTCTTCTCTATTGGCCGGCTTGTGGGTTTCAAAGGGGGTGCCCAATCCCAGCCTGCCACCTTTTCACTGGCTTTCTCCCTGGGTGCTCCCGCATCCGGGAGGAGTTCCCCAGGGGCCCCCACTTTTGGCTCGGCTTTGCCGGCTCATTTCTCATCTCTTTGACATTTTGTCAAAACGTGAGACTATTGACTGTAGCTAGTTCAACCATGTAAGAATTGCAGGCACCTCATTCTACACCCGAAAGGAACACTTCACAAACCAATAATAAATGTTTTGACATACAGGCCTTAAGCCACCCTGGAATGAAAAAGGATTTTATTGCTGGTACAGTGATCACCAAGATTTCAGCAAAGTCTTATTTTGAAAAATACTAGACACAATAAAGTAAGTTGTGAACACTGACACAAAGGAGAGATGTCGCGGCAGGGTTCAAAATCTTTTTGTTTACAATATAGTTTGGTGAATTGACCGTGCAAATGGAGATATCAACTCACGGCACTTTCACAGTGTAGAATAAACTGGAAGTTACTCTGGAAAAACAGCAGGTTTTAGGATACGCCAACAGTGACACAAATGGAGAGCAGATGCCTCACCTCACTGGAAAGGATAAAGTATTCAAGGTGGGAGAAGAGATGGGCGAAAAGGGAAGGTGGGCTCTAGCTGGCTACATCTGCCCACGGAACATGTATGTTTACATGTAAAAACTCAGACTCCCGGCACTCGTACATAAATGGTGCCGTCCCAGCCATGCATTGAGAGATACTGAAAAAACGCTCCATTGTAAAGAGAAGAAGATTGGAATTCAAAATGAGACGACTGGCCCCTTAAACCAAATACCCTAACAAGCAGTAAGACGTAAGTGATGTGCCCTTCCCCGAGGTGGGACTTGACCCTACCAAACCCCTTAGTCCAGGAGCCACACCAGCATTTTCAGTCGCTGACCACCACATAAAGAAGAAAACACCACCCGCCTTTGCCCGGTACCTTGCCGAAATGCGCAGTCCAGTCGATCGGTGTCCATCCGCAGAAGGAGTTCTCAGCAGTGCACTTGGGCCGTGCGGCGGCTGTAATAGGCAGCCCAATTTGCACACTTGAATCAATGCACAGCTCAACCCATGCAAGGTCTGTTTCTCACTCTCCTCAGAGGCAGGCGGCTGAGAAAATGCAGCTCGTAGCTGGCAGTCCTGACATACCCATCCAAGTCTGTGCACAAACTGTGCAGTGAAGCTAAGACCTAGTGCAGCATTCGGCAAGCCCGGTCTTGTGCCACATTAGCCTACTGTCTGGCCCGTCCCTTGTCCTACATAGATAGCTACCCTTATGGTGACTCCAGGCTGCATATCTCCTGTATGCAACATAAATATCAGGTGCAGACGTAGTGGTCCGTGTCAGACGGGAAGTGGGGACGAAGTGCAGGTTAGGCTGCACTGTGAGCGTTGAAGATAAATCGGCAGCCGTCCAAGATGATAAGAATCTGTAGGAGGAGTGGCAGTTGAGGTCAAGGTGCTGCACCTGGGGAAGAGCTCAGGGGAGGAGGGGACACGCAGGGATGCTGACATGCTTGCTCACAAATTAGAAAAGTTTGACAGAGGTAGATGAAAATGAGTACTTGGGCATGGAATACTGATAAGAAGAACACACAGAGAATAAGAGGAAATGGTATGCTACAACCAAGAGAATTGGAAGGAAAGTAAGTGGTAAGCAAATGGATGAATGAAAAGTAAGGGTGGGATGTAAGCCCCTTTTAGGATTTATATTAAATACAATAGATTTCACAGGCGATACCTAAAAATCATAGGCTTCATGACTGCACAAGCACCAGTCGCAATATTCTTAAGGTACATTGCAAGCAGTCTTTCTGACTTGGAAAGTGTCTATTGTGACCCATTTCAAATAGCAAATAGGGGCCTCCACCTCCTCTTTGCAATTTGGAATACAATGTTAGTGGGTAGTGACGGCAATTTGAGTTTCAAACCATTGATCATCAACCAACACTCGACATGGGGTGGTAACTGATTCACAAAATAGAAGCTGTCCGCACGTGCAACTGGCTCAAATAGGCCTACAATGTCAGGCAATGATACCCAGTGTGCATGTCTGGTGGCCATACTTGAATGGGCACCAAATTATTAAGCCTGATACAGACCCACTTGGTTGAAAACTGAGCCTAACAAACATTGTATAACTCCCAGGCCTGGCTCCAGGAATTTGTATCTGGATGGGTCAAGGGTAAATTTGGGTGGTCCATGGCGGGCCCAATTTCTGTCGCCTCTAGGGAGAGCCTACAAATGCTAGATTACAACATAGCTACTTCCAAACAGCACCATGATACAAATGATAGATTATGTGTGTATACAGAGCATATAGAGGGTAAGGTAGTGGTAAATTAAGCTATGGTTAAATATAGGGTTTAGGGGTGGCTAGTGGCAAAGGGGTGTAAGGGTAGATTTAGGGGTTTGGGGTGGATAGTGGTAAATTAGGCTAAGGATAGTTTAAGGGTTTTGGTAACAGGATGTATGGGTGATTTTAGCAATATGGGGTGGGTAGTAGTAAAGAGATGTAAGCATTTTGTGTGTTGTAATCTGTATCGAATTAATTGGAAAAATATGCCAATAATTTGAGAGTTTAATGTGTAGGACTGAAACAATGTCCATTATTACACGGAAGGGAGTTGTCTTCCTACACACATGCGAAAGCTTCTGGTATCTCAAGATATACACGTCAGAAAGCTTGCAAAATGGAATGGGGTCTAGACAGAACTTCCGGAATTTGGATTGAAATCACCAACTCTCCAGGCTTCAATCTTCCTGCCCTTTCCACCCACAGGAGTTTGGGGACATCACATTACGTGGAAGTGTTAAAACCACATTTCAACCATCTCAGACCATTAAGTACAATAAATAAGGAAGTTAATCAAGTGTAGGTTAACATAACAGAAATCTATAGGAACTAGTGGCAAAGCAGAGACTCCAAAAGTGAAGATGTGCAGCAGAAAACCCTCAAGATGAAACATTAAGGGTCCAAAAGAAGTGAGCGAACCCAGGGCAACCATGTCTACCTTTAAAGAGCTCCTATCCCATGAGATTCAGGTTGCCGTTTAATCCTAATTTCTAGATGAGGCCCCTCAACTAGATGCCACCTTTCATCCCAAGCAGACTGGAAGCTGGCTGCAAGCACTGTAGCACACACCCATCAGATTCATGGCAGCTCACTCTGGATTAATCTCTTCCTTAGTCTATTAGTGCAACCATATAAAACATACAAATGCACAGTGATGCTTGCTGTGTAGAAGAGCCTACAGCAACTCATCACCACAAGCACCAGGCCTGCAACTGGCTCACAGGCCAGCCTGCATCAATTTAAGGGTGTTCGCCTCTTTCAAAAGAGTTGGTTACGACTTGCCTTGAATAACAAGGGCGTAGGTTTTAGATGTGAGCTGTAAATGTCTAAACTCTAATTTGTATGAAGGCGGTTTGAAGATCGTAAGAAAGTGACAAAGATCACAAGTCAAGTTTAATTTATTTGATTTAGTTCTCTACTGAGAACAACACATTTAAAAAAAAAAACATTTGTTATTAAACATTAATAAAATAATCATATCAATACAATTTTTAAAAAGTTTAAAAAAAAATAATCATAACACAAATTCATCAGACGGAAATTTAAGAAGCGAAATCAAACTCTACTGATGCACTATTGCATCTAATTTGAATTAATTTTAAGTATCGATTTCTGGCCTCAACTAGTACTACAACTAAGATCACAATCTAATTATGGAAGGGCAACAGGACTGTCTTTTACCGGTTCGAATGGACCTCACACATTTTATGTCTGCTTACCGCTGCGAAAATAAATAATTTCTAAATTGCAAACACTGCATGTTGTTCATATTAGTAAAAGAGAATAGCAGCGTCAGTTCCAGGGCCAGATTTTGTTCTCTATCCACTGCGAAGGGGTGTTTTTTTCCCGTCCATTCACAGCAGGCAACATTATTTGGAACATTTTAAAACTAGAATTTTTGCAGAGGATAAAAGAAAAATGACATCAAATTGCTGTGTTTGTCCAAAGAGGAGAACGGCGTGATTGCCAGTTATTTCTTTTTTTAGACAGTGTTCCAGCAGTCAAGCTGACTTATTTTTTTCCACTGAAAAAGACTGCAATTTTGCGCACACAACACTCCAGCAGGAAAGGTGAAAGGTCGATTCTCTCCAAAAATGTGTGTTCAAAAGCTCTGAACAATAGCGTGTTGCGAAAAGAGGCTTTGAAAAGCCTGACCTGCCTTTGGAAGAACTGGACGAGATTGCTCTAAGCCATTATGGTTTCAGATATGTGTGTGACCCTGTGCTGGGCTACAGCAAATTGAACAAGCACTGGCAAAGCCAATAGGTCTCGCCTATGCGACATCCATTGGCTTTGTCAGTGTTGTTTTTAGCCATGTTGTAAAGCAGCATGGTTGAAAGCAAGAACAAAAAAAGCACTACGAAGCAGCCAGCATTGAAAAAGTTATGGTGCTTTTAAAAAAATGTTCAGCCATCCTGCACAGCAGTTGTGCTGCTGTACAATTGGCTAAAAACAAAAATGACAAAACAATTTTTTTTATGTTCCACAGTTTTTATGACCTACCCAGAAAGTCTTTCATCATTTTGTTTTTGAAAAAGGCAAATTTCAGGCAAGTGCATCTCAATTATATTTTTTATTAATGCTCACGGGCAGTTCAGTTTTTTATGTTTAGCTGTCTAAAATCTGCAGTCAGGCTTAGATCCAGCTGTGATTAATCAGTGCGTTCTTAATATACTATTTATGGCACGATTTGTAATGTTCTGCACATTTTCCTGTTCATCAATTGTTTTTCAATAAACCTAGTGAAAAAAGGGTCTAAGGGAATATAGTTTATAGACCTGCCCAAGTACCACTCCCCTACTAATAACTTATGCACAAAACAACAGGAACTGGGGGTCTTATAACGGACAGCACAAAGGTGATAAGTGAAGATAGACTGAAGTGCAACAGACCAAATCAAACCTGGCCACGAGCAGAGCATGGATTACCATCAATCTTACTCAAAGTACAGAGCAAATGGTGAGAGAAAGGTGGCTCTCATGATCAGTAATATCATTTGGTGATCCAACTATTTGGCAGAGGTATGTCCCATGATCATGGGGACTGCCTCGCTAGTTTGAAGCTCTGTTGTTATCTCAGGCTGGTAAGTATTAGCCAGCAACACATGAAGTGTAAGAGGTTGTGAAAAACAAGGATCGTGATCCTATAGTGTGCAGTGCAAGAAATAGAAAAAGTGAGAACTAAAAAAGGTTGTGTAGAGAGGACAAATCTTGATGTGCCGAGTACTCCACACACCTTGATTAAAAGGGTGTAACAGGTTATAGCAGTACTAGCAAGTGACTACTATGTAAAGGTCAACATGTTTCAGCCATCCGGGTTTGACTCCCTACGGCTTTCGTCAGGACCTGTGTTGCACTGAAACAAGCTACTGCAAAAAGTACAGAAAGTACATTACTAGGCGTGAAAAAAAATCACACTTATCTTCAATTTAGGTTGAATATAATTGGAAAAATACAACCTTCAACGCTCAAAATCCTCAGAGGCGTAAAGTGTAATCATCACCCAACGTGCTCTAGGATAGTACCTCACCTACCCTGGAACCATGCTCGGGTGTAGGAGGCCCGCTCTCTCCGTCGTTGCCCCAGACCTGGTCGAGCCTCCCACCCAGCTCGTACAGAGATCTGGGCCTAAATCCATAGTTTTATGCTCACCATGCATTCCAGTTTGAACCCAGCCATATGCAAATCAGTCTTGACCCTGTGCCTCATGGGAATAGTCCAGCCCGAACTGCCATGCCAGGTTCTCCCTGGACTGGAAAACAAGAATCCTAGGACTGTTTTCGGGGGTTTTAACCCTCATCAGTCAGGATAGCTTGACTCCATTTGTTTCTTTTAGTACGACACCCACAGTCAGTCGCAAAACAAATCTCGAAATGCAAAGTACGTTTTCGGGTGAGATTTCCTTCTGAAAAGCAGTCGCCATTGCAAAAATGTATTACACTAATAATATTTGCTGTCCAATCTACTGCAACGATATCTCCCACTATACGTCCTCCTTCGATGAAAGCGTCTGAACGTTCCAATCCTGGGAGGATCTGTTCAGGCTAAAGTCCTTCCCAGGCCTCATTGTGGTCACTATAACTTTACTATGTAACGCTGCTCTACCCACAGGGCATTGGTGCGCTTTAAAGAACAGCAATTCGAGGGGTGTTGGGGTGGTTTTGAGGTGTGGAGAGATGTCCAGGGTAAGGGGGACAGGGATAGTATTGGCCCTGGTGCAAAGAAGAAAATGGATCATTTGACGCCTTTTGGGATAATAAAGTACCGTAATTACCCTGAAGGCACTGGCACGGTGCCACTGCACTTACTTGTTGTACCAATTTCGGCTACACCTATAGTTTTACAGAAAGTGGCAGCCCCTGCTTGGAAAGAGTATTCTTTCATTCCAAATGGTCAGCGGAGAAGGGAATTGCTTGTGGTCCTGATTGCTTGACAAAGAAGTGGGAAGATGGCACAGCCGCATTCTTCCTGAATCACTTGCTCACTTCGAACACTTACTAAATGTTGCCCAACTCAGTTTGGTAAATCGTGTCTGACGTGGAGAATGGAGAGGTTTCTGTAACGAACCGCGGAAATTCAGTAGCTATTTCGTGGCATGTATCCTTGTGCTTTCAAATAGAGCTTTTTTTACTATTTGTAAGATGTGATTAACTCTTTGCTGCCCTTCCTTCCTCCATGCTTTTGTGCACTGTTGGTTGAATAATTTGCACATGTGTGTGCATGCATGAGAGAGAGTGGGGGACTGAAGAGTTTGTAATAGTGCGGTAGGAAAGCAATTACAAATATAAATGTGTTACTATTGTAATTATAACACAGATAGTAATCATATCTCAAGCTGCCTTTTCCCTAATTCTTAGATTTAGGAAATATTTCAGTCAAAAGCCACAATACATTGTAAATGGCTAGTGAGAATCTAAGGCATTGTGTAAGTGTGGCGCCAACTTTCAGATTCATAAACAAGTGCACAATTATGTGTGGGTTCTATCTGGTGTACCAGCTCAGCATGCCACTCATTTTAATTTTAAAGAAGTGCACAATTTGGTGTGGGTTGTATCTGGTATACCAGCTTCAGCGTGCATCTCATTTTGAACAAGTGCATAATTAGGTGTCGGTTCTATCTGGTACTCCAGCTTCAGCATGCATCTTGTGTTAAACAAGTGAACAATTAGGTGTGGGTTCTATCTCGTACACGAGCTTCAGCGTGCATCTCATGTTAAACAAGTGCACAATTAGGTATGTGCACCATCAGGTATACCAGCTTCAGCCCGCATCTCGAGCTAAACAAGTGCACAATTAGGTGTGGGTTCTATCTGGAATACAAGCTTCAGCGTGCATCTCGTGTTAAACAAGTGCACAGTTTGGTGTGGTTCTATCTGGGACACGAGCTTCAGCCTGCATCTCGTGTTAAACAAGTGCACAATTAGATGTGGGTTCTGTCTGGTATACTAGCTTCCAGCTTCAGCGTGCATCTCATGTTAAACAAGTGCTCAATTAGATGTGGGCTCCATCAGGTACACCAGCTTCAGCATGCATCTCATTTTAAACAAGTGCACAATAAGGTGTGGGTTCTATCAGATATACCAGATTCAGCGTGCATCTCATTATAAATAAGTGCACCATTAGGTGTTGTTTCTATCAGGTTAGTGAGGATCAAAGGCATTGTGTAAGTGTGGCGCCAACTGTCAGATTCATAAACAAGTGCACAATTATGTGTGGGTTCTATCTGGTGTACCAGCTCAGTGTGCCGCTCATTTTAAATTTAAACAAGTGCACAATTTGGTGTGGGTTCTATCTGGTATACCAGCTTCAGCGTGCATCTCATTTTGAACAACTACACAATTAGGTGTGGGTTCTATCTGGTACACCAGCTTCAGCGTGCATCTCGTGTTAAAGAAGTGCACAATTAGGTGTGGGTTCTATCTCGTACACGAGCTTCAGCGTGCATCTCGTGGTAAACAAGTGCACAATTAGGTGTGGGCTCCATCAGGTACACCAGCTTCAGCATGCATCTCATTTTAACCAAGTGCACAATTAGGTGTTGGTTCTATCTGGTACACCAGCTTCAGCGTGCATCTCATGTTAAACAAGTGCACAATTAGGTGTGGGTTCTATCAGGTATACCAGCTTCAGCGTGCATCTTGTGTTAAACAAGTGCACAATTAGGTGTGGGTTCTATCTGGTACACCAGCTTCAGCGTGCATCTCATGTTAAACAAGTGCACAATTAGGTGTGGGTTCTATCAGGTACACCAGCTTCAGCGTGCATCTTGTGTTAAACAAGTGCACAATTAGGTGTGGGTTCTATCAGGTATACCAGCTTCAGCATGCATCTTGTGTTAAACAAGTGCACAATTAGGTGTGGGTTCTATCATGTATACTAGCTTCAGCATGCATCTCATTATAAATAAGTGCACAATTAGGTGTGGTTTCTATCAGGTCTACCAGCTTCAGCGTGCATCTCATTTTGAACAAGTGCACAATTAAGTGTGGGTTCTATCTGGTATACCAGCTTCAGCATGCATCTTGTGTTAAACAAGAGCACAATTAGGTGTGATTCTATCTGGTATGCCAGCTTCAGCATGCACCTTGTGTTAAACAAGTGCACAATTAGGTGTGGGTTCTATCTGGTATAACAGCTTTCAGCTTCAGTGTGCATCTCATGATAAACAAGTGCACAATTATGCGTGGGTTCTATCTGGTGTACCAGCTCAGCGTGCCGCTCATTTTAAAATAAAACAAGTGCACAATTTGGTGTGGGTTCTATCTGGTATACCAGCTTTAGCGTGCATCTCATTTTGAACAAGTGCACAATTAGGTGTGGGTTCTATCTGGTATACCAGCTTCAGCATGCATCTTGTGTTAAACAAGTGCACAATTAGGTGTGGGTTCTATCTGGTATGCCAGCTTCAGCATGCACCTTGTGTTAAACAAGTGCACAATTAGGTGTGGGTTCTATCTGGTATAACAGCTTTCAGCTTCAGTGTGCATCTCATGATAAACAAGTGCACAATTTGGTGTGGGTTCTATCTAGTACACCAGCTTCAGCGTGCATCTCGTGTTAAACAAGTGCACAATTAGGTGCAGGTCCTATCTGGTACTCACGGTTCAGCCTGCATCTCGGGTTAAACAAGTGCACAATTAGGTGTGGGTTCTATCAGATATACCAGCTTCAGCGTGCATCTCATTATAAATAAGTGCACAATTAGGTGTGGTTTCTATCAGGTTAGTGAGAATCAAAGGCATTGTGTAAGTGTGGCGCCAACTGTCAGATTCATAAACAAGTACCCAATTATGCGTGGGTTCTATCTGGTGTACCAGCTCATCGTGCCGGTCATTTTAAATTTAAACAAGTGCACAATTTGGTGTGGGTTCTATATGGTATACCAGCTTCAGTGTGCATCTCATTTTGAACAAGTGCACAATTAGGTGTGGGTTCTATCTGGTATACCAGCTTCAGCATGCATCTTGTGTTAAACAAGTGCTACAATTAGGTGTGGTTTCTCTCTGGTATACCAGCTTCAGTGTGCATCTCGTGTTGAACAAGTGCACAATTAGGTGTGGGTTCTATCTGGTATACCAGCTTCAGGGTGCATCTTGTGCTAAACAAGTGCACAATTAGGTGTGGGTTCTCTCAGGTCTACCAGCTTCAGCCTGCATCTCGTTATAAATAAGTGCACAATTATGTGTGGGTTCTATCAGGTCTACCAACTTCAGCATGCATCTCATTTTAAACAAGTGCACAATTAGGTGTGGGTTCTATCTAGTACACCAGCATCATCAGGCATCTTCATGTTAAACAAGTGCACAATTAGGTGTGGGTTCTATCTCGTACACGAGCTTCAGCGTGCATCTCGTGGTAAACAAGTGCACAATTAGGTGTGGGCTCCATCAGGTACACCAGCTTCAGCATGCATCTCATTTTAACCAAGTGCACAATTAGGTGTTGGTTCAATCTGGTATACCAGCTTCAGCGTGCATCTCATGTTAAACAAGTGCACAATTAGGTGTGGATTCTATCAGGTACACCAGCATCAGCGTGCATCTTGTGTTAAACAAGTGCACAATTAGGTGTGGGTTCTATCAGGTATACCAGCTTCAGCATGCATCTCATTATAAATAAGTGCACAATTAGGTGTGGTTTCTATCAGGTCTACCAGCGTCAGCGTGCATCTAATTTTAAACGAGTGCACAATTAGGTATGGGTTCTATCTGGTATACCAGCTTCAGCGTGCATCTTGTGTTAAACAAGTGCACAATTAGGTGTGGGTTCTATCTGGTATACCAGCTTCCAGCTTCCGCGTACCTCTCGTTTTAAACAAGTGCACAATTAGGTGTGGGTTCTATCTGGAATACCAGCTTCAGCGGGCATCTCGTGTTAAACAAGTGCACAATTTGGTGTGGGTTCTATCTGGTATGCCAGCTTCAGCATGCACCTTGCGTTAAACAAGTGCACAATTAGGTGTGGGTTCTATCTGGTATAACAGCTTTCGGCTTCAGTGTGCATCTCATGATAATCAAGTGCACAATTTGGTGTGGGTTCTATCTAGTACACCAGCTTCAGCATGCATCTCGTGTTAAACAAGTGCACAATTAGGTGCAGGTTCTATCTGGTACTCGAGGTTCAGCGTGAATCTTGGGTTAAAGAAGTGCACAATTAGGCGTGGGTTCCATCTGGTATACCAGCTTCCAGCTTCAGCGTGCATCTCGTGTTAAACAAGTGCACAACTAGGTGTGGGTTCTATCAGGTATACCAGCTTCAGCGTGCATTGAAGTACTGGGAATTTTAAGCCCAGCGGTGCAGGGGAACACACCCTATGACTTCGGGTTCTTCCTGTTTCAGACCTACAGAAACACAGAGTCTTCTGGGTGAAGTCAAAGATCAGTTTATTGGCTGCAGACCAATTACAGGTATCCTAGAAGTACAACAGCGTGTATGTTCTCAGGAGACTGCTAAAAGTCACAGAAACGGGCTTCTCCTTAAATACAAAATATCCTGCTTCAGGCACACATTCCTTGGTTTACGATATGGCCATATACATGTATACATTTCAAACGAAAAGGCAGAGTCATGATGACCATCCCACATTCCAGTTAAGCCAGCCCACAATTATTTACCCAGCAAGGCTCAGATCCCACATCAGATATCAACAGGCCCCAATAAACACGAGCATCTCCTGTTTAGAAAACAAGCCATAAAGCAGGAACAGTCAGGTGTGAAAGAGATTAGCTGGAGGCTCGTGTGGGATGAAAAGGCTTTATGGTGTGTCAAGCCCTGATGCTAATCACAGGTGGCCGAAGGACGGGGAGCTCGTGGAACCGGACTGACCGGGGGCAGCGGAGCCAAGCTGCCCAGGTCATAGAGAAGTCAAAGAAAGGCACATGTGCTCTAAAAGGCCCGTATTTGCTTCATGATATGTAGCCTATGTGAGGGCAACCATAAGATGGCCACTGCTCTAAGATGGAACCCACGTAGTGATGTATAATAACGTATACACAGTGCATTCATAACTAGAACATCATACAAAGCACTTGTACATACCGCATTGACCATTCGCGGTTCGCTAATACCGTGATAGACAGGGGTAAGGCCCTGTCTCCTACGCGGTCCCAAATTTCAAAGTACGACAGACCCTCCTTTTGCCCTTACATAGGCAATAACTATACTCACATCAATCCGAGTCTAGGTCAATATTCATGAAGTCATGGAGATGTTGCTGTAGCATCATCCTATTACTTAGCTTGTCCCTTGATACAGGTTTCCTTACACATAATGTAGCACAGAGGCCACATATCGCAGGAGCACACTGTATGCACAGACAGAACAGGAAAAGGATGGCTAAGATCATTCCAATGACCATCAAAACTTTCCAACCCCAGGCAGATATCAGTTCCCAGAACCACCCCACCAGTGACCAATCTCCTTTATCCACGTGTATGGACTCAGATATTTTATGTAGTTTGGAGATGGCTTGATAAACTGTTGGAGCGTTGTCTGGTATGAAAATGCAACAACTAGATTGGATAACCTTACATACCCCACCGCGGTCTGCAAGTATAACGTCTAGAACCATGCGGTTCTGCAAAGTCATGAGGCGATCCGCTTGGAGCTCAGCTGTCAAATTACCAAGGGCACCAGCCGTAACATTAACAGTGGATTCAACCACACGAGTCAGTTGTCTCAGGTTCCTACTATTAACCATAGGTCCCCAAAACGGCAGGAAACCCAAAAAGAAATCTCCCGCTTCCTGACCGGCAGTATCCTCCTTACTAATCACGCCTCTCACAACTCTGGTCTTGTGATAGTCAGAGGCAGCAGTAAATGTTGGCGGTAGCAAATTTGCAATATAACATGTGCCCGAGAAGTCAGGGGGCAACCATATATATGCTCGGTCATTGCAGATAAAATATGTGCCCTTGGCAGCCAAAAACGCTGGGGAAAACTGTGACAGAAAAGTGTACGTTTCAGTACAGTCACTTCTTCCCAGTTGAGCTCTAGGATTCTGACCATTACCTTGTAAACAGAACCGACCTATGTGGGGTACGACCCAGATTGGGGATGAGATCTTTCGCTGTCTTTCACCCAGACTAATACTATACCCCGTCGCGTTCCACCCTACATAAGCTCTCAACTCTTCTTTGGGAATAGATGAGTATGCATCGATATCTCTGCTCATATCGGCAACTCCTTTCATTAAAGCTTTATTATTTGTGCTAGGTCTGATGGAACGCGGTTGTCGCGGGGAGTACGCATCTAGAGCAAAGAGAAACATGGTCTGGAATGCCCATGACGATCCATTGTAACTAAACGGCAGCACTAGATAAGGAATACCCTTATTAATGGTATGTGGCATTAAACCACACACCCAGCAATTCGTTGTATTCATGACTAGTTGGTGCTGGTGCAGGAGCTGAATAAATGGGTTGTTTACAAATTCTGATCGTCTAGTTTGTTCGTGTTCAGGCAGAGGGTGAAAAGAGTGTGAGGAGATAGTAGAAGGAGGCATAGGCTGTACAGTGGGTGCAATGGGCTCTTGAGAAGAGAAGAATACAAATCCTACAGTAAACACTACCATACTACATAATACAAACAGGCATAAAAATACAAAACGTTTGCTCTACATTATTTTACACATTCTTGCTTTAAAGTTCATTTCCTCAGCGGGTCTCTCCATCTTGAAAAACTCCATCCTCTAATCGTGCCGCTCGCGGCGGGTGAGTATCTTCTGCTAAGGAGTATGCCTGTCAGTCCAGGGAACGCCCTAGACCAACCAGAACCGTTGATCTAACGTCTTCGGCCTGTACCCCAAAGTCTTGGCACCGCGACCCTGCGGCTGAACCCGGATGGTGGTTCGAAAAACAAAAATCAAGAAAGTCCTTCAGATGGGAGAGCTCTGGTTATCAACAAATAAAAAGGTAAAAGAAAAAGAATATTTATTTGTCCATAGGCCTTGGTCTTAGATTATAATGAAAACGGCCAGGTACTGTCTGATCTTGAAACAAGAGTTCAGGCTCTGTGGTGTCCAATCGAATTGACGGTGGCACAGCTTCTTGCAAAATATCGTCACTCTGTTGTGCTGAAGTTGTGCCTTTTATGCGTGCATCACTGAACGGCACAAAACGAGGTACAGTGTCTGTTTCAGAGTCTGCGATACCCTCCTGGACCCACTGGTCATACGGCAGAGGCAAAGGGATTCTTTTAACGTGGGCGCCGTGGATCCAGTTCTTCTTCCCCTTTACTCGAACAGCTGATCTTGTAGACAGAAGTACGAGATGAGGGCCAATCCAACGAGGCTCATCGTTGCTTTTGTGCTGGAAATTTTTCACCAGAACCCACGTGCCAGGGTCGATAGGGTGTCCTGGAGCTTCAGAGGCCTGGGGGAGAGTATCGTGCACCTGTTGGTGTAAAACACGCAATTTAGCCGTCAATTCGTACAAGTAATCAAGCAGTACTGGATGTTCGATTTCACTGAATTTCGCCGGTCTTGGCACACCCCATACATTGGCTGGGCGGCCAAAAATAACCTCGTATGGGCTAAGTCCCACTCGTGAGTGTACGGTCATTCTGGTGGACAGGAGTGCTAGAGGCAGAGCGTCAGGCCATTTAAGACCTGAGCTCGCCTGGATTTTGGCCAGCTTGAGTTTTAGAGCGCCATTGTAGCGCTCTGCTAATCCAGCTGATTGGGGGTGATTTGCAGCGTGGAACTTCTGCTTGATCCCTAATCCCTCACACACATTCTTCATCACTTGACCCACAAACTCACTCCCATTGTCACTCCACACCATTCTTGGCATTCCAAACCTAGGGAAAAATTCCTTCACAAGGGCTTTGGCTGTGGATAGAGCAGTGTTGTCCTTTAGGGGATAGGCTTCTATCCATTTTGAAAAAGCGCAAACAACCACCAATACATATTTCAGGTTGTTGCACCTTTCCATGTGGATAAAATCTAGCTGCAAAACTTCAAATGGATATGATGGAGGCGCAAAATGACCAGCTGGAGTTGGGGTTCCCCTACCAGGGTTGTACTTCAAGCATACCATACAATTCTTGACCACATTCTCTGCACACTTGGGAATCCCAGCATTCTGCCATACTGGAGCCAACAACTTACAGATTCCTTTTGTACTGATATGTGCCATTCCATGTGCCATAGTAACCACTGGAAGCACATATGCATCAGGTAACAACCATCACCTATGTTCTGACAAATCAATCTAACAACCATTCTCATCCAACTTACCCATACTTTCTCTCCACTTGCTCAACTCTTTCTCTGTGGCTTCAGCTTGAAGGGACTTTACACTTTCTATTGTGTTTTCACACATTCCAACACCACCAACCCATCTTGCAGGGCCTGCAACATACATTCGAGTCTTTACATCTTTTGCTGTTTCTTTCGCGGTTTCATCAGCAAACGCATTACCACGACCAACATCATCAGTGATTTTCTTGTGCGCACTGCATTTCATAATCGCAACTTGTAACGGTAGGGTCAGTGACTCAAGGAGATCATTCACCAACTTGCCATTCTGAATCTTAGCTCCGTACGAAGTCAGGAACCCACGTTCTTTCCACAATCGCCCAAAACTGTGAGCCACGCCAAAGGCGTACTGGCTATCCGTATATATGTTCAATCTCATTCCTTCAGACAGTACGCATGCTCTCGTAAGGGCAATCAATTCTGCTGCTTGAGCCGAATTTTGTGGCACACGCACAGTTTCCACAATCGTGTGCAAAGTCGTGATAGCATATGCAGCAGTCGTATCACCATTCGGAAGCTTGAAACACGAACCATCCACCCATAAAGTACCATCACACTCAGTCAGGGGAGTATCTTTAAGATCTACTCTTCCTTTCGTCTCTTCTTCTGTTCTGAACAGGCAATCATGTTGCTCAATCTCGTCTAGGTCTGCTGGAACTGGTAATAATGTAGCTGGATTCAACGTGTTGCATCTCTTTATGTGTATATGGTTTGCTAACAGTGTCAGCTCATATCCAGATAATCGCGCACTAGTTAAGTGTTGTGTCTTGGTCCTGTTTAACAATGTGTCCACAGCATGTGGAACCATAACAATCAATGTATTATCCATTACTAGGCCAGCAGACTGTCGAATAGACATAGCTGCGGCGGCTGTGGCTCTCAGACAACTTGGCAATGCCCTCGCTACCGGGTCCAAGGTTGACGAAAAATATGCGCATGGACGCGGTCTGTCGCCAAAAAGCTGTGTTAACACTGATAATGCGCAACCATCTTTCTCATGAACATACAATGTAAAAGGCTTGCTGTAGTCAGGGGTACCCAACACAGGAGCTGAACACAATGCATTGCGCAATTCCCAAAAACTTTTCTGACACTCTTCAGACCATGGAATAGGATTCGGTGTGTCTTTGCATGTTAATGCTAACAAAGGTTTTGCCAACAAGGAAAAATTGGGAATCCAATGCCTACAGTATGAAGTAATGCCTAAGAAAGCACGCACTTCTCTCTGTGTTCTTGGCACACTCAACTGTGCAATGGCCTGAATTCTTTCTGGGGTCAGTTTCCTTCCCTCCTTCGATAAGAGATGACCTAAGTAGGTCACTTCTTTTCGACAATATTGCAGCTTTGAGAGAGACACTTTGTGATGAAAGGCAGACGAATGACGCAACAATGACAATGTAGCTTCTTTGCAAATCTTTTCAGTATCCGCGGCGATTAGTAAATCGTCAACGTACTGAATAAGGATAGCGCCACTGGGTAAAACCAGTGCATCAAGCTGTGCTTTTAAAGCCTGACTGTATATTGATGGACTTTCACAGTAGCCCTGGGGAGCGCGTTTAAAGCGGAAGCTGCGACCTCCTAAACTGAAGCCAAAAATGTCTCTGCTCTCCTCTGCAATTGGGATGCTAAAGAAAGCATTCTTTAAATCGATCACTGAGAACCATGCAGCGGAGGCTGGAATCATGGTTAACAAGGCAGTTATATCAGGGACAACTGGAAACTGTGGCACAACAATCTTATTAACCTCTCTAAGATCAATCACAAATCTGTAAACAGGTGGCTGTGAAGGGTCCGTTCGTTTTAAGACAGGTAAAACAGGACTATTGCAAACGTTGCCTCTTGTCTCTTCAATTACATCCCTTTTAATCAAATCACTGACAATTGCTAACAATGCTTTCTGACCTCCATTGGAGATCTTGTACTGGGGAATACGTGGCAATCTGACATTGGCTTTTAAAGTGACCACATATGGCGGTATTTCCAAAAGACCCACATCATTGGGACCAGTAGCCCAAAGGACATCCGGAAGGGATGACAATTCAGGTGGCATTGAATTTTTAGACAAATACATCGGGGAAATCACTTTCTTGCCTAATGTAAGTTGTACTCCTGAGGGAGAACAATATAGCGTTGCATGCAATCTTTTTAGCAAATCTAATCCTAGCAGATTTTCACCACAACCTGTCGTTAGGATGAGGGGTGCTTTTAGCTCACAAGGTCCAACAGAAAGTGACATAGGACTAGAAATCGGGTTCCTAACTGGGGCGCCAGAAAAACCTACTGAAACATTCATTTCGCCAGACAAAGGCGCGCCAGGGAGTTTTGAATGCATGATTGAACTCTTTGCAGCACCAGTATCCAGAAGAAAGGGCTCCGTTACATTTGCTGTAGTTACTTTAACATAAGGTCCGCTCTGATCCACTGGCACTGAAACAACTCCCTCTCTCTGTCTACGGCTGTCCTAGTAATCATTATCTTCTACATTGTCGTCTTCTGCATAGTAATCATTATTGTAGTACTGAGCTGTATTACCAGTTGCGTTGGCTTGCTGATCAAAGCTATTTATGGTATTTTGAGGCGGAAGAGGACGCGCGTTCTGGGGAACATTTCCACGCCCTCTGCCTCTAGGAGCTTGCTGACCACCCCTACCTCTTGCGCCATACGCATTACTGTTACGCTGCATTAATTTAGGGCAACTATATTTAAAATGGCCTTCCTCTTTGCAATATGAACATTGGTTGGGACCTACAGGGATTCGTGGTTGATAATACCCATTCATTTGCTGACTATTCTGAAATTGTTGGGGTTGCTGATAGATACCTTGGGTTTGCCTATAATTATTCTGTCCTCCACGTGGTGGATAAGCCTGCTGCAAGAGGACCTTCGTTTTCAGTTCTTTCGTTTTCTTATCTGTTCTATCTTTCTCATCTTTATCTCTATTTTCATAATACTGTGCAGTAGCCAGTATTTGCGCTGAAGAGGAAACAGCCCAGGAACTTTCTGAGTCTTTTAATTTTTTACACAACTCGGGAAGTAGATTCTGCACAAATTTATCAACAAATAACCGTTGGCCACCTTCAGTGCTCATGTCTTGACCACTGTGGTCGATAAACGTTTCTTCAAACCTGGTAAAGAAATCGGACACTGTCTCATCTTTCTTCTGCTTTCATGCGGATAGTTTATCCCAATTTACGCGCATCGCGGGCATTATAGTTTTCATGTATGTGATAATTCTACCAGGGAGTTCTGCTACCAAAGGGTCAGGCTTTGCGCCACCAACTTGTCTAGCGTCTGCAGCAACGATATTAGCCCATGTACCCCCTAGTTCTGCCGCATGATCCGTATTACGGATGGATCCCCATAAAGGCTGTGGAACAACATTCCCAAATAACATATCTATGTCAGCCAGATTCATGACACACGATTCTGCAGTTTGGGATAACTCCTTATAATATCCTGTAGGGTTTTTACGGGGGTCAGGCAATGTCTGCTTAAGCGCTAACACCTCAGAACGCTTCCAAGGGACATGCACCCAAACACGCTGAAAATGTGCTGGAGCAGCAGCAATACCTTGAGCGGCATTAGCCGCAACGGCTTCTTTCCATACCGGAGGGACTTCGCTCATAGGGTATTGTCGCGCTTTTCCCTTCTTCCCCACAGGGTATTCCTGTTCGAACAATTATTGCTGACAATCCCCATTTCTGAGGGACAGTAAAGTCGCAACTGCTTTATCTACATTGGGGCCCACAATTATACCTGTTTCAAAATCAAATCGCACTCGACACAATTCCTGCGGGTTTGGGTGTGCACCATTATCCTCCAATTCCTCACAGAGGAATTCACACATCTTATCAAAGACATACCTCTGCTTTGGGGCATCCCATTGGTGAAAAACGTTAACAACTGATTCCACATCATAGAGTGAAGGGAAACCAATCCACCTACGCGCCAGATGATCTAACACCTCTTTCTCGTCGGGACCAGGCAGCTGACTACGCAATTGTTTACGCTGTAAACCAGGAGTCGCACTCGATGACCCAAAGAGAGGCGACATTAAACTAGTAACTACATTAGCTAGTCGTTGTCGTGCTGAAGGAGAAGTTGAGGCGAAAACGGGGGGATAGACAGAGGGAAGAAAAACGGATTCAGATACAGGTACCTGGGTAGTGTAAGAAGGAGCGCCAGGGGAAGCCGCTGATGTGCTAGGCAAAGTCGCAGGAAGCGCGGGGGTAACAGGTAACAAAACTGGCGGCCCTTGAGAGGGCTGCACTGCAGGGATAGGAGCCAGCTGAGGAGGAGTTGGCGGCTGTGGGAAGGCTTGCGGCATATTTACTGGAGGCTACGCATTTACAAGCTGTGGAGGCGCGGTGGCATTTTGCGCATACTGGGGTGGAGAACTTAGCAAATGGGACATTAGGGAATCTTTCTCTTTCTCTTTTGTCTCATCTTGCACAAGGGGTGACAAAACAGGGTAACATTTATCGATCCCTAGTTTGCGCTGTCTGTGCAATTGCTCATTCATTTGTTCCTCCTCATTATCTTTAAATTGCACAGCTGCTTGCATCACTGACATACCTCTTTCTCTCTTATTTCTTTTCGCTAGCTTAATTTCCTTCTGTTTGGCTTCCTTTCGCCATAGGCGGAAAGAATCAAACATCGCCGGCCGGGCTTTCTTTTTAAACAGTTTAACTTCCAAATTATCTAAGATATCTGTATCGAAACTACCATTTTGGGGCCATTTTAAAACACCGTCCTTTCTGGTGTATCGGATCCATACTTCATTATATGCAATGGGGCCCACGCCATGTTTTACATAAAGCTCATAAGTTGGAGTTCCAATTGGAGGAACCAGACATGAATCCTCTAACTGGAAATCCCTTCCACAACTCAAACAAAATAATCTTCCAAATACACTAGCACCAGGCATCTTCGCTCACTAGTCTAGTTCCAAACTTCAAAGGATTATCGATTACGATAGTCTCGTGAATACACGAGTCCTCTGGCTTTGGGGTTTGCAAACTCCAAATCAAAATTATCCCGAAGGATACCAAACAAATTGGGAGACGCTCCACTTATACTTAACTGAATATCGATGATCAATGGCGTCACCAGAAGACTCTCTCGATTGTTTCGCACTACAAAAATCGTCAAGGGTCCAAAACAGGGCGATTAATCAGGGCAGCAGTCCTTCGTAGCCGTCGGGACGCGGAGAACCTCGCAGAAAAGACTTTCGGACCACGTCGACATGCAGGGGTCGATGAAGTGGCGGCCTTCCTCCAGAATTTCCACACGAAGCTCCTCACGAACCTCTGGCTTGGACCGGTACCGCTGAAATCGCGCCGAGTTGGGCGCCAACTGAAGTAATGGGAATTTTAAGCCCAGCGGTGCAGGGGAACACACCCTATGACTTCGGGTTCTTCCTGTTTCAGACCTACAGAAACACAGAGTCTTCTGGGTGAAGTCAAAGATCAGTTTATTGGCTGCAGACCAATTACAGGTATCCTAGAAGTACAACAGCGTGTATGTTCTCAGGAGACTGCTAAAAGTCACAGAAACGGGCTTCTCCTTAAATACAAAATATCCTGCTTCAGGCACACATTCCTTGGTTTACGATATGGCCATATACATGTATACATTTCAAACGAAAAGGCAGAGTCATGATGACCATCCCACATTCCAGTTAAGCCAGCCCACAATTATTTACCCAGCAAGGCTCAGATCCCACATCAGATATCAACAGGCCCCAATAAACACGAGCATCTCCTGTTTAGAAAACAAGCCATAAAGCAGGAACAGTCAGGTGTGAAAGAGATTAGCTGGAGGCTCGTGTGGGATGAAAAGGCTTTATGGTGTGTCAAGCCCTGATGCTAATCACAGGTGGCCGAAGGACGGGGAGCTCGTGGAACCGGACTGACCGGGGGCAGCGGAGCCAAGCTGCCCAGGTCATAGAGAAGTCAAAGGAAGGCACATGTGCTCTAAAAGGCCCGTATTTGCTTCATGATATGTAGCCTATGTGAGGGCAACCATAAGATGGCTACTGCTCTAAGATGGAACCCACGTAGTGATGTATAATAACGTATACACAGTGCATTCATAACTAGAACGTCATACAAAGCACTTGTACATACCGCATTGACCATTCGCGGTTCGCTAATACCGTGATAGACAGGGGTAGGGCCCTGTGTCCTACGCGGTCCCAAATTTCAAAGTACGACAGCATCTTGTGTTAAACAAGTGCACAATTAGCTGTAGGTTCTCTCAGGTGTACCAGCTTCAGCATGCATCTCATTATAAATAAGTGCACAATTATGTGTGGGTTCTATCAGGTCTACCAGCTTCAGCGTGCATCTCATTTTAAACAAGTGTACAATTAGGTGTGGGTTCTATCTGGTACACAAGCTTCCAGCTTCAGCATGCATCTCTTGATAAACAAGTGCACAATTTGGTGTGGGTTCTATCTAGTACACCAGCTTCAGCGTGCATCTTCATGTTAAACAAGTGCACAATTAGGTGCGAGTTCTATCTGGTACATGAGGTTCAGTTTGCCTCTTGTGTTAAACAAGTGCACAATTAGGTGTGAGTTCTATCTGGAACATCAGTTTCGGCGTACATCTGGTGTGATCTAGGACTCACTATCGTGTTCCTTATTTCACATACATACTTAAAATGGTGAGGACCTACAACCAGCTGCAGGATGATACTATAGGAACTATACAAAAAACTGAACTTTTGCATTTGGATGAGCAGAATAAATACAGCGTGCACTTGCCCCACGGGTTTGCTTGCATTTAGGTGAGGGTTGAAAAGAAACGTTTGTAGCTTTTTTTTCTGAAGCTGCTCAGCTTTTCTTCATGTCTGATCTCTTCAGTTACCGAGTTCAAGCAAGTGGGAGCCACACCCATGGGTGATTTATGTAGTGCTGGTGAAATGGGAATTTCTTACTAGGCAATGTTTTGCTCCTTCACTCTCTTTCACCCCGGCACAGACAGCAAGTGACGCGATGACCCTTATTTTGTGATGACCGCCAGTCAAAGCAAAGAGCCTGACCAATATAATATATTAATAAGCAAGCAGAATCCATTGCAGGTCCGAGGACTGCCATAGAAACAGAGAGGGAGGCTGTCCTCAGCAGCCAGAATGAGAGTGAGAAGTGAAAGACAGATGCACAGATAGCGTTGTGTCAAAAAGAAAGATGGCAGAAACATTATCATAGCCATGGAGCGTTTAAAAGCCACCCAACCCGAGTCAATGCACAGAACTGATGTTTAACCTGCCTAATAGTGCAGAACTGGCCCCAGTTTATTATCCTCATCACACTGCACAACTGGGTACCCTGTAGTGCATGCTTAGCAGTTCCTTTTGTGCGTACACAAGTCTGCCCCAAACTGGAAGCTGTCAGTGTCAGGATGCAGGAACGTTGGAACCAGCAGCTAAAGCTCTGAGCAGCTTCTGATAACAAGAGTCCGGGGTTTGAGGCTGCTGGCTGGAAGGGTCCATTTTCAGACAGAATATCACCTATAGGCTGGGCCGGGGTGGACTGCAGGGCCTCACCCCATCTGACTCTGCCCAGACCTACTTGCCTTTACCCCCATTTTCAAACCAGACCAATAAACTGCTAAAAACGTTATACTGTATCATGGTGCACTTCTGTGGTAGCCTGTCTGACTCTATCCCAGCCCTACTAGCTTTTATCCCGTCTTGAGACCAGCAAACAACAAAATGCTAAAAAAAGATTCCACTATAACCTGGGTTCATATGCATACAAACATGTGGAAATTGGGCTTCAGTAGCAATCTGCAAGGTACTCACTACATTGTTATGAAGTTCTCTGGTTATACTGAATAGGCAGCTGCCTACGTCATTATCATATAAAATCTCTTTATTGATGTCTTAACCAAACTTTCACAGTTGCTTTATTAACCTTCTTGCTTTCTAAAATTTGCTTGAAGATGCACCATTTGTCCACTCTTTTTTCAAAATCTACCCATGTGGAGAACCTCTCCGTACCCCCTTAAGGTAGTCGGGCTCGCTCGCTACATTGGCTTGTCACAGGGCACTCATCCCAAACTTTTACGCCCATCACTTTCAAATGTCACCAGCCGCTACAGGGTGGCGCAGCAAAATATTACAGCATCCAGATCATCAGAAATCCTTGCACCCGTCCTAAGCGCTGGACCTACTCTCACAGATCTTAACCTCTGTTTTGAAAAATATGACATGGCATACAGTGTCTTGTTTGCATAAACTTTAGATGTGGGCCGTCCACGTGTAACAGCTGCATTGAAAACAGAGGGAGTGGAATGAAGCTGATTCTGATGGGGCCTGTAGAAGAAGGAGGACGATTCTGGGAGGCTAGGTATTCCCATCATCCCCACGGCTGCGGCTTGTGATGCTCATAATCTGCTCTTCCTGGCTTCTCTTCTTAGGAGGCAAGCTTGCTGTGAGATGTACCTGAGCTGGAGTGTGAGGGAGAAACATGCTCTGGCACTTCCTTGCTAGTCTCTGTAGTACTTAGCATTATGCATGACAGAAAGTGTTCAATGTGTGTCTTTGAATCCTGGCTTCCACACCAAATGCATTTTTTGATGCTGGGCAACTCACATTCTCTCCTGTCAAAATTTGTGAGTGGCTCTAACCTATTCAGATCATAAGGCCTTTCACCAATTGGGAACTGAAATTCCCTCTGTCCTAGGCAGGTGTGTT
The DNA here is from genome assembly GCF_964204655.1 of Triturus cristatus. NCBI lineage: Eukaryota > Metazoa > Chordata > Amphibia > Caudata > Salamandridae > Triturus > Triturus cristatus. Next base: position 1,751,564,939 of record NC_140589.1, on the reverse strand, counting down.
GACATTTCTCAACTTTTTGGTATGCCAGACTCATAAAAATGGCCCCTTCTCATAGAAACAATGATTCAAAAAACGTATCACTCGACAGAAAAAAATCTTATTTTGAAACATTTAGCAAAGGACGAAGAATACAAGAGAATGCTGAGACCTGTCGTTATGAAAAAGAACTGCTGAGAAAGGCGCTGAGGGAATCGACCCAGGCTGTGCCAAGCAGATGGTCCGCCCTGCTGTATTTTTGTTTGGAAGGGAGAGGTAACATTTGCAGCCACGTCAAAGAGACAGTGATCAGATAAACAAATTTGTTTCAGAAATGAACCGGTGCTGGAGCAAGCCCTGATGCAGATAAGGCTGAATGTCACCATGGCATTGTGATTTGAACTTTGCTGAAGCAAATTTCCTCATTTTGAAAATAAAAACACTTTTGACTGAAAGGTGCAAAAGTGTATGTAAAGTAATGGACGCCTAATAAATCAAACATTTTTAGTGGGTAGCGATATTTAGTCATTGCAAAAATATAAGTAGAATAATGCAACGGTTTTATATGAGTTACCTTGACTATTGCTACCATATTAACAGCAAGTTATATATGAGCATTGAAATGCATTTGTTGTTTTGCATGAGATGTTTTCTCTTTTTCTGCAGATGCTGTAATTTTCCAGAAGCCGTCTGTTAGTTAGCGAATATGCATTTGTTTTGTATTAGACAATTGATAGTGAGGTTCTCACCAGGAGGAGAGGAGATGACAGGAAGCATGACTCAAAGCAAGGACTGTCGGAACTGCAAGATGTGAATAAAGTATCTGTTCAAGGACTTACTTCATTGACCTATTGTGAGAATGTGAGAAACTAGGGAGTTAACCTGCGCCCAGGGTTCACAGAAATCCTATTAGACATCACTAACGAGGACAGTTGTTTTTGCAAATTTATATTAACTTGTGTTCCTAGAGTAGGTTGTCACATTCTAGAGATACTTCCCTAGGTTTCTTGAGACCATATCTCTCTCTTCATGAAATACATTCATTTGGACTCTATAATAATGTCTCTATTGTTTGAAGTGCTGTAGCTTTATGCTTATGCATCCATTCTCTCATCAGAACTCTTTATTGGGTTTTGGAACTGACACCTTACTTTATTAGTAATTTAATTCAGATTAGGAAATTAATTTATGGAACAAGCTTGTTATCATTATTTTGTCTATAATTTTTACTAATTGTGTATTTTACCTTGTTTTGAAATATATACTAATGGATAATTTGAATTTGTAACAACAATTGAAGGCTATACTCTCCATAAAATGAATGTCAAACAAATTACTGATACTGAAGCACTAATGTAAATGATTGCTCTTTTTAAACACTCTTCATCAAGGAACATAGGTCCATACGACCAGTGGTGTGGGTTATTTAATGATTTTACCAGAAGATTAAGATATAAAAATCCTGCGCCGTCAAATTTATGAGAAGCATACTACAGATAATTTCATGAGAATTCAAGAAAAAAAATTACTGGCAAGCAAGGACGGGGCAATGAATGACTTGAGGGTTGAGGGGGCACAAAATGATGCTGGAGGTGGACAAGCAACTCGGGAGGAGGCAGCAAGACTATGGCGGGAGGGAGCAGGACAAACAGGAGAGGGGAGACTGACTACAAACACATGTAACAGAAAAAAGTATCTCCAGATGTGCATGGCCTGTGGAGGGACACTGGCCACAGGATGTTGCAGTTGGTCTGAGCTCAACTGCATGGACTATCACAGAAAGAGAAACTATGAGAAAGTGAAATTGGGAGATGTCGGGGAGGTGCTGTCCATTTAATGGCAAGAAAATGAGAGGAACTTTGAAGCCAACCAAAGGTAAGTAATTGGTGTGATCTAAGCCCTTTGAAAAAACACTTTTTAAGAACAAGAGGCTCACAGACAATGCATGTGCTGTCTCAGGCGAGACCCAAAAAGGTTTTTGGATGAGAGTAGCTGCCACGAACAATGTCCATGTTATAATCCATACTTTGACTGATGCTGCACCGCTGAAGTAAAATTAATACAACAGCTACATGCAAAAATACAGTAACAAGGATTTAGAGATATAAAATTGGCTATGACAATGTTTTCCCTCTGAGGCGGAAGCCGGAGGTTTGCTCTGTGTTTGTTGGATGTATTTGAAAAACGACTGACTGCTATACTCGTTTTAACCTTGTAATTATTTTAATCAGGCGCTGTTTTATATTCCCGCCCCCCCACCCAGGCGAGACTAATTCGCAGAGGCTCCGGTTCATTTCTTACCTCAGCGACGCTGTTCACGCGCTGGGGAGCTATTAGCTTGACTTTGGGCGCCATCTTGTGTTGGGAAGGCTGCCCGGTTTGCTCGGCGCCCCTCCCGCCCTCCCAAGGTATTTAATAGGCCCGTCCTCTCTTGGCCAGTAATTGACAATGTTTTCCCTCTGAGGCGGAAGCCGGAGGTTTGCTCTGTGTTTGTTGGATGTATTTGAATACGACTGACTGCTATACTCGTTTTAACCTTGTAATTATTTTAATCAGGCGCTGTTTTATATTCCCGCCACCCCACCCAGGCGAGACTAATTCGCAGAGGCTCCGGTTCATTTCTTACCTCAGCGACGCTGTTCACGCGCTGGGGAGCTATTAGCTTGACTTTGGGCGCCATCTTGTGTTGGGAAGGCTGCCCGGTTTGCTCGGCGCCCCTCCCACCCTCCTCCTGCCCGCCCCGCTATGTATATTAACAACAGAGCCGCCCGACCGCGCAGCGGGCGGGCGCAGCGGGCACGCCGGCGGCGCGCCGAAGGCAATCCCGTCTGCGCCCGTCCGCGCCTGGCCCGGGCCCAGGGCCACCCCCCTTGGTCTGTTCCATCCTACCCCCCGTATCAGTTACTCAGCCGCTCAGCTACAGGCTTTTCGCCCCCCGACCAGTCATTCATGCTGCACATTCCATCCTAATGCCCTGCTTACAAAGCATGAAGCATACTGCCCTGGCTGTCACGCCATTTTACCGGTCATTTGCAAATCTTCTCAGACTGGTAAGCACCATCTGACGAAATTTTACACCATTGCGCTCACAAACGTCCGTTCACTTAGCAAACACAGCCAGGACATCCATGAACTGATACAGGACCACAAAATAGATATCCTGTTCATGACGGAAACTTGGATGGGCCAAGCATCTGATCCGGATCTTGTCATAGCCGTTCCTGCTGGATTTGCCATTTATAGGCTGGACAGGCAAACCGAGAAAAAAGGTGGCGGCATTGCTATCATTGCCCGAGACACCTACATTGTAAGGCACACGCTAATTCCTCAGACTTCTTGCGAAGCCTTAGAATTCGCAATAAAACTGACCCCTTCCTACACCTTCAAAGGGATCCTTCTTTATCGACCACCGGGACCCAGGTGTGACTTCCTGGGGGCTCATAGATCCTTCCTAGAAACATCTGCACTGGAGAACTCCTTCACCATTCTAGGTGATTTTAATTTCCATTTTGATGTGCCCAACAATCCTGACACAGCCACGTTTTTAGCTGACATGTCCACTTTTGGTCTATCCCCCTTGGTCCATTCCCCTACGCATGAAGGAGGGCACACACTAGACGGCATTTTTTCTAATGCCTCGGGCCTCAAACTCACAGAAATACTCCCTTTAATTTGGTCGGATCACCATCTCATTCTGGCTTCACTTCCAGTGGGCGACCCCCAGGCCGACAAGCCCCATTCTAACTCCTGTCCCCCCTACCTGGCATGGGATGACTTAGATGTACACAGGCTGGAAACCTTGCTTAAAGATACCCTCCCCGCGTTATCTCCGGACCCCAATAATGCTACGTCCCAATTTTACAACTGGGTGAGCACAGCAGCAAAAGATCTGGTCCCACTTAAACAACGGTCACGCAACAGATCGACCCCCTCGGCCCCATGGTACTCAGAGGAACTGCGTACCCAAAAACAACAGTGCAGACATAGAGAGAGACATTGGCGGAAGGACTACACACCCGAAGCCAAACTCCTATACAAAGAATCAGTAGCAAAATACAAACATCTCATCTTGGATGCAAAAAAAAAGTATTATTGCAACAAAATTGAAACAGCACAAAACTCTAATAAATGTCTATACGAGACCACCAAACAATTGGCGGGTTTCTCCGTGGATCTCACACCTCCTCCGTCTCAAACCCTTTGCGACGCTTTATCTAGGTTCTTCTTCAGTAAAGTGGACGACATTTACAGGGTCTTCACCAATAACGTCACTCTCTCCCACAGCCCATCTACTCAACCTGAAGGACCTATTCTCTCGCAGTTCAGTGAGGTCACGTGCCCGCAGGTGCTAACAACGGTATCCACCATTAAATCAGGATCGGCCCTCGACCCATGTCCCTTGAAGGTCCTGAGACCTATTATGGATACAGTTCTACCCTCCATAACCAACATCTGTAACTCCATGTTTAGCACTGGCATCTATCCCGAGACACTAAAGAAAACCCTTATAAAACCGTTGCTCAAAAAATCTACCCTTGATAAAGATGAACCCAAAAGCTACCGCCCCATCGCCAGTCTCCCACTTTTAGCAAAAATTGTGGAAAAAATCATGAATGCCCAACTCTCTTCCTTCATCGAGGATAACAAATGCCTAGATGAATCACAGTTTGGCTTCCGTCGCTTCCACGGTACCGAGACGGCCTTGGTGAAAGCGGCGGACGACATCAGACTTATCCGGGATGCGGGAGGTACCGCCGTCCTGATATTACTAGACCTGTCGGCGGCTTTCGACACGGTCGACCATACCATCTTGGTCGACCGTGTCGAGAGCATAGGCATCCAAGGTAACGCCAAAAATCTTCTTGCCTCCTTCCTGGCCAACAGGACCCAGGTCGTCACAGTGGGACCTTTTGAATCCTCCCCTCTGTCACTACCTTGTGGAGTTCCCCAAGGCTCATCCCTTAGTCCGACACTATTTAACATCTATGTGTCGGACCTTGCCAATGTCATCAGGGCACATGGGATGAGCCTTACTTCATACGCTGATGACACTCAACTGGTCCTAGCCGTCAAAAATGACGGCCTTCAGAAAGCCGACATGTTCAATCAGGGCATGTCGGCCATCGGGAACTGGATGTCGCACAATTGTCTGAAGCTAAACTCCGACAAATCGGAGGTTGTAATCTTCGGCAATCTCTCTCTGGAGTGGTCCTCCCGCTGGTGGCCGTCATCTATGGGCCAGCCCCCAGTTCCGGTGGATAAAGTGAGAAACCTGGGAGTTATGTTTGACAACCGTCTGAATTTCCTACCACACGCCAATCAAATATCCTCTTCAGCCTTTTATAAACTGAGGCTCATCAAAAAAATTCTGCCCTTCTTACCTGAAAACATGGCGAAAACGCTGGTAAGCTCCCTGGTGCTTTCCACCCTAGATTATTGTAACGCTTTGTTTCTAGGGGCCCAGGAGAGAGTGTTAACAAAAATGCAGTCCATACAGAACGCGGCCGCCAGGCTCCTAGGGCGAATCCCCAAATTCCATCCGGTTCTACCTACCATGAAACAACTCCATTGGCTTCCGGTGAGGAAGAGGATCATGTTCAAAACCTTGTGCTTGGTATACAAGGCTTTACACAACGCTGTCCCAGCGTTCTTCACTCAGAACCTTATCCCCTATTGTCCATCCAGAGCACTGCGCTCTTCCAGCTCCCTGGATCTGGTGATCCCCCGAACCAAATCTGTTAACTGGGGTGATAGAAGATTTCTGGTGGCTGCTCCAAAACTGTGGAACACACTGCCTCACTTCATCAAGACCAGCACGTCCCTCTGGTCCTTCCGAAAAAACCTCAAAACCTGGCTTTTTAATCACTGACCTCCCAGTTCCCTTCTGGCTAAACATTGCAGTTACCTAGCGCCGAGATGCCCACGGGCCTTCGTTTCGCGCTTTACAAATGTCTAAATAAATAAAATAAATAAATAAATATAAATTCTATTAGGATTGAGTATAAAAATATTTTAGGCCATTTTCTGCAAGATCATGGTGTAACATCAAAATATTCATACGATTGAATGAGGACAAACCCAACACATTCCAGCAGCTCCCTATTAGAGCAGACATCAAATAAACACTCCACTAGAACTTAATTAGAAGCAGAGTCTAATTCTCCTCCTGCCAAGGAGACAATTTATGAACCTCAGAAAGTCAACATGCAAACCCATGTAAATTCAAATCCATCTCTAAAGTACAACTGTAAGATAAAATGAGGTCCATAAGACTCGCATGCACTACAGACTCCCTGTTTTTGAGATCCCTGCCAGCTTCGTAGACTGCTAGGTGGGTTATACATTTGTCTCCAATGGCATAGTTGAGAAAAAAACTAGGCCTGTATAAATATGTTCATCTGAGCAAATGAACTCTCAAAGAGTAGATTTATATTAAACATGCCACGGTTTGAATGTGTTCTGTCTACTACATATTGAGCTTTCTTGCTGACTAAATCACCCTGTTCTCAGGATATGTTTTCATCATCAGCCTCTGAAAAGTATACATTGTGCATGCATCAAGGCTCGGGGGTTTTGAGCAGACAGGAGACAGGACAGAGCGATTCTGGAACTGGTGAGCACACTCATGAGAGGACCACAAAGCTCTTTTGCGTCATTGAAGTGAGGGTGGGGTAATTTCATGACACCCACAAGTATTTTACTGGCCGTAGTACTGGGAGGAATCCTAGTTGCTGCCACAAGTGCACATGAAAGGAAGAATCCAGCAGGATCACAGGCAAACAATGCCACGGCCAGTGCATGCCAGGAGAGAGGATCTCATGAAGCTTTTTGGTCAGCACAGGATTCTCTTGAGGATCACAAGGGGGAATTGACATCCTTTTAAGGTAAGTGTTGAAGCTGCTCCTGCTGAAGCTTGTATGCAGTGTGTCTGATACACAAGGGACCCCAGGGGACTGGGTGAAACAGTGGGCCACTGACAGTGGGGGACACCTAATGGACAGTGTTGCTCAGCTGTCCAGCCAGCACATCTCACCAGGGGCCTGAAGGATGAAGAAGAGGGGAGAGTGGGGGGTAGGGGCCGGTGATTGATTGGGGTATCATGTTGAAGAACACCCCTCGGAAGGAGCAGCCACTGGTGGAGTATTGGAGTTTGAGGGTGTAACATAGCATTAGGAGAAAGGTTGGGGATGTCCTTATGGCGAAAGGGAGTCAGAAGCAATATACAAAAATTGCTCTATGGTCACAGTGAAAAAATGTATTAGTGCAAGAGGTTGATCAGGAAACAGTTGGTCTGCAAAGAAATACTCGTGGTACGTTCACTTCCCCTTTAGTTTGCAGTAAATTAAAGAAAGTGCCAAGTGGTGGAATCTGCCATAAAGCAAATTTTAACATGAAAGATCATAAGACACCCGTGCACATCAGGAGGTTGGCATGAAGGACAACTCAACAGCAACATAAGACAACTAAACAGCAATATAACTGCACAAGGAGATTCCAGTTAAAAGCTTATGATCATTTTAAATTGGATTATAGGACTGGAAATATCACTTTTATGTGGGGCTTAACTTAGGAAAGAAATAGGATAGCAGACACGGCTAATGGCATAGCAAAACTGTCAACATCCTTCCACTTAGCATTAAGACAAAGTGGTTGTGGATTTATGGTTAGTGAAAATAGAGGTGTGCTCTTGATTAACAAGGCAGGAAAGCATAGAACGAAAATGGTTTTGGTTGTTACCCAAGATATTTTGTGAAAAGTTAGGGAAACCGAAAAGTTACTTCATTTCAAAGAAGGAGCTGCTCCAAATTAGACTGAAATTAAGTGGAGTAGCCATCAATGTGAGTGTAGAGATGAGGGCAACTTTAGACAATTTAATTCACAAAGATATAGAAGAAATAAAATCCTCTAACTGGGAAACATCCATAGTTTTGGAAGGATGGCTGATAACACTCAAGAGTGGGTGTGGATTTAAGAGTTCTTAATAATAATATTATTATATATAAAGCTATGGATCTGAGATCTGTATATCACCAGAATAACTAGTGTCAAGAATACAGACCGTGACAGCATTTTGTACACCTCATGGATTATTCCAATTTAAAAAGACGGTGTTTGGCTTTGTCACAGTGGTCTTTCAGTCGGCAATGTATCACATCTTTAGATATATTGAACATTTCGCCCAGTGCTTCCTAGATGATATTATAGTATATATGTGGATTGAAAAGGAAAGAAAAGAAGCACAAAAAACACATCAAACATCAAAGAGGTGTGTGGGAGGCGGATCTTGGAAGTCCAAGACGGTGGACGCAAGTCTCTGAGACGCACAGTTTTCTCAATTCTTTAAGATCCTTAAGTGGCAGGCCACAACAGACTATCTGGCTGACTCTCCCTGGGCATAGAACTGGGGTGGTTTCTGGTGCACACAACATTTTTTGAAGATCCATCCCTCCATAGCGACAACAGAACAAGTGGGGCCTTCGGAGGAGGGAAGTTGATGCAGATCCAAGAGATCGAGCGGCTATCTCGTGCCAGGGGTATCACCTCCTGCATCAGCGCCTGGGACCACAGTGAACACGAAGCGGGGACCTGGCTGGCAAGATAGGGTCTCCAAAGCATGAGGCATGACTCTGTATGACTGAAAGAGGCTGGTGGGTTGGTGGGCGCAAGGATTTGGAGTGTGTAGCCTTGGCGGGACCCCATGGCCCAGGGTGCCGATGGCTGTATAAACCACCAGCAGCATCCGATGTCACAGAGAAGATGCCATTGTGAAAATCACAGGAGACCACAGTACCCGATTTGCTGATAGTTACCATGAAGGGAAGAATTCACTTTTTACTACTGCAAGGCCTACCTCTTCCATAGGATAACACTGTGATTACCTTATTACATTGAATATGCTGTTAGTAAAGATAACTATAACTGGTGAATTTCAGTATATTTTTTTGTTTAAAACATTATGTTGGCACTGACATTTTTCTACTGGCACAGCGCGTTCCCATCCTGCAGGTCACTATTGGCCCAGAGGGCAGAAACTATATAATTAGGAGAGGAGGCTTCTGACCCCTCCTTCCCCAAGCCTTTATTGGCCCAGGGCAGCCCATCTCTCGAGGCAAAATACATTGATAATAGCATCAAGCTTTGAGATGCTCTGAATTCATTCTCCTAGGAGTTTTTAGTGTCCATATGGATAAGATTGATAATAGTGAGGTAGTTGTATTAAAGGAATCGATGTTGTCACTTCATCTCTCCCAACATATATTCAGTCCCACGCACCAAGCCGGTCATCTGATCGACCAGACATTTCTAACATGTCTCTGATGGTAGCGGATCCACTGCCTCATGGTTGGTCTGATCTTTTTTTGATCACATTTTCTGGATCGACCCCTTCCAAACCCTCATCCACCCTTTGAATTTCCTGACCTGACCCCAAGGAAATTCCAGCGGGAGGCATTTAAATGCATTTTGGAAGATAGTGCTCCTTCTTTGGTTGTCCAGGTGGTAGCTGACGTTCTAACGATAGATAACTGGATTAAGAAAACTATGGAAATATTTGCTCCACCTTTGACCGCCAGATCAGAAAGAATTAAGCTCTCCAGTCCCTGGTATTCAAGCAGTCTTTTAGATGTAAAGAAGAGATGTAAAGCTCTACAAAGGCAATGGAGGAAAGACTATAACCTGAAAGATAAGGAGTATTATAAACTGGCACTAAAAAAGTATGTTGTTGACATTAAAGTTGCAAAACTTGATTACTTTGAGGCCAAAATCATATGATCTGCTAATAAAACAAGATAATTTTTTACTATAGCATAAAAGTTTCTAACACCCACAGCTGTCACTAATTCTCACCATCCCTCAACTACTTGGTGGGAACAGCTTGTATCCTATTTTCAGTAAATAATTCTGTCAATTTAGGCTGGTCTCCCATCCGGCTTTCTGCCGAATGATGAGATTCTTGTCTTGATTCAGAGCCCTAGGATTCGGTCAATGAAGGTGACACTATCTAATTTTGAGCCTACTTTGTCGGAAAGCTCCCTGTCGGTGTTCAGAACTTTAAAATCTGACTCCTGTCCGCCCAATTTGTGTGCGCTAGGTGCATCTGTAATTAACCCTTTAGTAAATAAGGTATTAAACTCCTCTTTAGAGTCAGATAGGGCTCCTAGCCCCAGGAAGCAAGCAAAAATTCTGAATTTACTAAAGAAACCTTCTGCAGATCCTGGAACTCTGTCAAATTACAGACCAATATCTCTGCTCCCAGCATTTACCAAGATACTGGAGCATCATGGTTACCTTTAACTCCCAGGTATCTGGAATCCAATAATCTGCTTCATACCAGTCAGTCAGGGTTTAGGCCCCACTACAGTATGGAAACTGCTCTCTTGGAGTTAGCAAATATATCATAGGCATATTGGATAGAGGGGGAAAGGCGGTGCTGATAATGCTTGACTTATCAGCAGCTTTTGATATGATTCCACACTCCAGCTCCCTTGAGAGCTTGCAGTCAGTTGGACTAGAGGGTCAGGCCCAGAGCTGGCTATCCACTTTTTTAGAGGGATGCAGTCAGCAGATCTAGATTCCACCTTATTTTTCAGAGCCTCTGAGTTGGCAGTGGGATTGCCTCAGGTTTCCGCTCTGAGCCCTACATTATTCAATATTTATCTTACTCATCTTGCTCAATTAGCGGTGTCCCTAGGTGCCAACGTTATTTCATATGCTGATGATACCCAGCTATTTTTCTCATGTGACAAGGCTGAAGAGGTCTGTCTGACTGCAGTTTTTCTTTGGCTGGCATTACATGAGCTAAGTGTAATGCTGAGAAGACAGAGATTCTCTTTTTCTGTAACATCCCACTAAACAGTTGCTAGGCCTTCTGGCCTGAAAGGCCTCTCCCCAGGCCTTCAGGACGGTATTGTGAGGAATTTGGGGGTGAAATTTAATGACCACCTGTCATTTAAGCAACAAATACAATCTGTTGTGAGTACAAGCTCCCTTGTTTTGCGATCACTGAAAAAGTTTTTATCTTTATTGTCTGTCTCTGCAAAGAAAATAGTAATCCAGGTTCTTATTATGTCAAGGCTAGATTATGGTGAGGCGCTTTACCTGGGCATGCCGGAATATCTTTTAGAGAGATTGCAGGTGGTGCAAAACACTGCAGCCTGCCTCCTTTCGAAACTGCCTGTGAGAGTGCATATCTCCCTACATTTATGTGATCTGCATTGGCTTCTGTTTAGGAAAAGAATTGTGTTCAAAGCGCTGGTGCTGCCACATGGGGCTCTTCACCAACCGGGGGCTGCGTACCTTAGAGCCAGAGTCAGCTTTAACCCAGGCGGAGACATCCGCTTCGCCCGCGGAGTGTGCGGAGATTTGCATACTCCGCTTTCTGCGGAGAACACTGAGAAGGCAAATCTCCGCACACTCGCAGCGGAGCGGAGTTGGCCAGCCCCCGCCTCCACCCCTACTATAGTACAATTACTTCTACATGACTTAAAATTAAATTAAAACCACTTACCTGGCATGAGGTGTCCCCGGGCTGCCCTCCACCTCTTCCTTGCCGTCCGGGTAATTCTTTGAGAAAATTGCGCATGCACACGCGCCCGCACATGCTCATTTTTCGCGCGCAGTGATTCCCAGAATAAAGAAGACTTGAGGTAGATTTTTGCCTTTTCTGGGTGCTACTGCTTTGAACAAACTCTTGTTAGATCTGCCGGCTGTTTCTGATCTGTCAGCTGTTTAATCAGGTATGAACAACGGTTACTATCCTCTGATCTTTGGCTACTGCACTGGTACACGCTGCTGAGTAAATGTGTGCATTATAAGTCTAATTTCGGGTCTCAAGGTGGGGGAGTGATTCTATTTAGGACTAGAGAGGCTGAAATCAAAAGTAAATTGCAGCAAACAGGTGCCTCTCAGACCATAGATCAAAATTCTTTCAACAATGGAGATCTCCTAATGTTATCTCCGAGTATGTTCAGTTAATGAACTTTGCTTACTTGTGTGATTCTTAAAACATCATGCTAATGTTTTCCGGTTTTTAAATTAGAATATACAACTCTAGTCGATTACACCAATTTTTACTCATATGCTGTTTAAATTTGCTATATCAAACACTTTATCTTTAAAAAGAACAATGAAATAGCACAGTGACAAATTTACATGGACGACAAAACAATTAGTGCATTGTTAAACACAGGACCAAAAACAAATCTACAGATTGGTCTCATACATTCAAGAAACAGCACACTGAAAGACTAATTAATACATTCTAAACAGTAAACATACTGGACAATACATACATGTGACTAGCAGATTGAACTAAACATTCAAAAATCTTATGAACTGTTGTGCATCTGATATGCCCTACTATGTTTTAGTGTATCGGGACCTATCTACTTTATCTCCTCGATACTGACTTAATGCATGGTCCAAATGAGGTCCCAGTACAGATATGATAGCCCTTGTCTTTGCCAACTTAATTAAGCTTAGGCTTTCCGTCCTTTGACGCAATATTTGAAAGTAACTGCTCTTGGCCTCAAGGAGGTGTGTGCCAACGCGTTTCGACCTTCGGGATGGGACCGTGAGATGTTTTGATGGTAGGTCTTCCTCAGGACTGGGGAAACTTTTGTAGGACACAAATGTGTGCCATACTGGTTCTTGAGCATGTATTAGGGAGCCAGATAAGGCGGAGACCTGTCAGTAATGTGGGTTAAATCTCTTCACGTTCTTCTTTTAGATCCCCTAACGTCTTCCCAAAAAAATGGTACCTCACTTTTGTGGGTAGGACTCGTGCCCGCAAAAGGAAATGACCCAAAACAAAACGTGGACACACCACATTTTTACAGTGAAAACTGACCCTTTTTTTAAAGTGCCTAGCTGCAGATTTCAAATCTTTTCTCTGCCGGCACCTGGGAAACCTAACAAACCTATACATTTTCAAGAACTAGATACCCAGGGGAATTTAGGATGGGGTGACTTGTGTGGCTCTCACCAGGTTCTGTTACCCGGGATCCCTTGCAAACATCAAACTTTATTAAAAAAACAAAATGTTCTCACATTTCTGTGATAAAAAGTTCTGTCCTACCACCTAGCGTTCCCCCAGGTCTCCCAATAAAAATGGTACCTCACTTGTGTGGGTAGGCATAGTGGCTGCAATAGGAAATGGGCCAAATCTTACTTTTTCCACACATTTCTGTGTGGGATCACTGTGCTGGCACAAAGTTCCTACCACCTAACGTTCCCCTTGGTCTCCCGAGTAAAATGATACCTCATTTGTGTGGGTGGGCCAAAGGCCTGTGACTGGGAAGGGCCAAAAACATATGGATTAAGGGTATAGCGCCGCGAATTCTAAGTGCTACATTTTTTTTTAAATACGTTTTTAGCTGATTCTGCATTGGACAGCCACACAAGTGAGGTATCATTTTACTCGGGAGACCAAGGGTGGAACGCTAGGTGGCAGGACGTTTGTGCGGGCACAGTGATACCACACAAAAATGTGTGGAAAAAGTGATTTTTTTTCTGCTAAATTTCAGGTTTGCAGGGGATTCTGTGTAGGAAAACGTTGGGGGATCCACTCAAGCCATACCTCACTGGACTTCCCAGGGTGTTTAGTTTTCAGAAATGTGTGGGTTTGGTAGGTTTCACTAGATGGCCGCGAGCCAGGGCCAAAAAAACAGGTGACCCTCCCTCCCTTCAAAACCAGGTAATTTTGAAGTCTCCACAGTACGATTTGGGCCATTTCCTGTTGCAGCTACCATGCCTACCCACACAAGTGAGGCACCATTTTTATCGGGAGACCTGGGGGAACGCTAGGTGGTAGGAAATGTGTGTCAGCCCGGTGATCCCACACCTTTCTCACACAGAAAAGTGAGGAAAATGTGATTTTTTTTCAGCTAAATTTGAGGTTTGCAGGGGATTCTGGGTAGGGAAACATTGGGGGGTCCATGCAAGCCAAACCTCACTGGACTCCCCAGGGTGTCTAGTTTTCAGAAATGTGTGGGTTTTATAGGTTTCCCTAGATGGCCGCTGAGCCCGGATCCTAAAACCCAGGTGGCCCCCCTTGCAAAACCAGGTTGTTTTGTAATAGGTCATTTTGATGTCTCCACAATACGTTTTGGGCCCTTGCCTGTCGTGGGTACTTGACCCACCCACACGAGTGAGGTACCATTTTTATCGGGAGACTTTGGAGCATGCGGGGTGGGTGGAAGTTTGTGGGCCCACACAGATTCCAGAACTTTCCATCACAGAAACATGGGGAGAATTTGTTGTTTTTTTTACAAAGTTTGAGGTTTGCAAGGAATTCTGGGTAACAGAACCTAGTGTGAGCCACACAAGTGACCCCATCCTGGATTCCCATGCATGTCTGGGTTTATAAAATTCATAGGTTTGCAAGGTTTCCCTAGGTGCCGGCAGAGCTAGAGTTCAAAATCTGCAGCTAGGCACTTTGCAAAACAAGGGTCAGTTTTCACTGTACAAATGTGGTGTCTCCACGTTCTATTTTGGGCCGTTTCCTGTCGCGGGTAGTGGGCCTGCAGAAACAAGTGAGGTATCATTTTTATCGGGAGACTTTGGGGAATGCTCAGTTTGTGGAAGTTTGTGTATCTGCGCAGATTCCAGAACTTTCCATCACAGAAATGTGAGGAAAATTTGTTTTTTTACAAGGTGTGAGGTTTGCAAGGGATTCTGGGTGACAGAACCTAGTGAGAGCCACACAAGTCACCCCATGCTGGATTCTTCTGGGGGTCTAGTTTTAAAAAATGTATAGGTTTGCTAGGTTTCCCTAGGTGCCGAAAGATCTAGGGTTCAAAATATACAACTAGGCACTTTGCAAAAAAAGAGTTTGTGTTCAGTTAAAAAATGTGGTGTATCCACGTAGCAGTATGGGCCGTTTCCTGTCACGGGTAGTAGGCCTGCCCAAACAAATGAGGTCCCATTTTTATCAAGAGACTTTGGAGAATGCTGGGTGGGTCAATGTTTGTGGATCTGCGCAGATTCCAGAACTTTCCATCACAAAAATGTGAAGAAAATGTCTTTCTTTTATAGTTTGAGGTTTGCAAGGGATTCTGGCTAACAGAACCTAGTGAGAGCCACACAAGTCACCACATCCTGGATTCCCTTGGGTGTCGAGTTTCCAAAAATGTATATGTTTGCTAAGTTTCCTTGGGTTCTGGCTGTAGGCACAATCCAAAAACAGTCAGTGCTTTTTTTGTGGGGTGGGGGCATTAGGATGCCAATTCTGGGAAGACCCCACCCCTACGTATAAAAAAGCGAGCATAATCGCTGGCGCCTAGATATCTGCTGCCCTCCCCCCCGGGGGCTGTTCCGGGGCTACTGCCCCATCTACCTCATGGGGGGTCAGAAAGACTGTGGCATCTTTTTTGGGGGGAGGGGGCACTGACATACCCATCAGCGCAGCCTCCATTCCTGAATTTTAAAAACAATGTATCCCTGGTGCCTAGCTGGCTTTCTGCCCCCATCTATCTCTCAGGGGGAAGGCAGAAAGATTGTGGCAATTTTTTGTGGGTGGGGGCATTGGCATGCCCATTCTGGGCAGCCCCACTGCTACGTATTTAAAAAAAAGCCCTGGTGCCTAGTTGGCTTTCTGACCTCCGGGGGGCAGATCAGGGGCTACTGCCCCCATCTGCCTCCTTGAGGGCAGAAAGACTACAGCATTTTTTAGGGGGTGGGGGCACTGGCATGCCCATTCTGGGCAGCCCCCACCCCAATGTATGTATAAAATAAAGAATCCCTGGTGCCTAGTGGGCTTTTTGCCCCCCCCCCCCCTCCGGAGGCAGATAGGGGCTACTGCCCCCATCTGCCATCTGGGGAGGCGGCAGAAAGCCTGTGACATTTTTTTGGGGGGTGGGGGCATTGGTATGCCCATTCTGGGCAGCCCCTACTCCGAACTTAGAAAAAAACCCTGGTGCCAGGTGGGCTTCGGGGCGAAGATAAGGACCTATTGCCCCAATCTGCCTCCTTGGGGGAGGGGGGACAGAAAGTCTTTTGCCTTCTTTAGGGAGGTAGGGTGGGGGCATTGGCATGCCCATTCTGGGCAGTCCCCACCCCCTGGCCTATAAAAAAGTAATCCCTGGTGTCTAGGGTGCTTTCTGCCCCCCTGGGTGCAGATTGGGGGCTACTTCCCCCATCTGCCCCCCAGGGGCAGAAAGACTGTTTCAAAATTGTATGGGGGAGCAAAGACCCTTGCCCAAGGGACCGCTTCTCCTCCCTGGTGGCTAGTGGGTGGATCCCTGCTTGGGTACCGCCCTCCTCGGGCGATCTCCAAGCAGGGATCCACTAGGGAAGGATAAGGCATCTTCAACTGTCCAAAAGCACCCGCACTCTGTGTAAATTGTCGTGTGGTTATTGTAGCAATTACTATTCAAACAGCAAACAAGGTATTGCCTGTCTGTGCTTGTACTCAAATGTGGCTGTGAAAATTGGTCACCTCAGAACAAAATTTGTAAATAAAATAATTCTCATATATAGTAAAAATCAAAGCTGGGTCCATAACGAAAACACTAGCTTGAATTTTTAACAAGAAATTCAGTGAATAGTGTTTTAATTTATACATTTTAAATTAGCACTTATCCCGAGACCGCTCGGGTTTTATTCGTTTTTTTTTGTTCTATTTTTCAATTATTTTGCACACTGGCAGGAACACGTTGCGACGATTCGAGGCGGATATACGGCGGCGCGTGTCCCGCGCTCACGGAATCCAGTGTTTCAGACTGAGCTCGGAGGGGGCCCTGTCAGCATCCGCGGAGCGCGTGCGTCGCCTCTCTGCCTCCAGTTTGCCTTTCGCACGCTGCTCGCGGTTGTTTAATTTGGAGACAGATACAGCTAGGCCTGCAGGGAAACGATAAAGACGGGTGCTTTGTTCTCCAACCGAGCAACACAAAAGAATTCAATTTCAGGCGACGTTACCGACGAGGAATGTTCTCGACGGGTTCAGACTGTCTACGGCTGCGTGAAGGTGCGCGGGGGGTATCTGAGAGCATGGATGGATGTGACAATCAGGTTATTTATAGAGACCAGCAAGAGAACATTCCACGTGAATGTGTGCTATAAATCCTGCCAACGCGCCTTCATCGGAATAAATTGCATCACGCAAAGAATGTGTAAAATTATATTATAATGATTCCGTGGGCTATTCTGAGACTGACCCTTGCCCCTGGTTACAGATCATGTTTACCTTTTTAGTCTCTGAAATGCCATCACTAAAGGAAAATGTACCAAGTGCTTTCAGTGCGGCTTGCTTGTGATTATTAACGGAGAAGAATGTAAGAAGAGCACTCGAATATGGTTTTCTTTATATCAGAGATACACTTTTGAAGGCGTTCCAGGGACTTTTGAAGGCATGGGCAGAGTGGGCAATTGCCCAGGGGCCCCACCATCCAAGGGGCTCCCTTGAAATTGAATTTTCTCTCTATTTTCTCTATCTAAATCTTTCTCCCTCTTTGCCTCCCTCTCTATCCTGTACCTTTTTAGGACTTGTAGAGTCCTGAGAAAGACGTATTTCAATTTGTATGTCAGACATGGTGTTAAAGTTCAACATATAATTTAGTATTGTTTGGCATCATGCAGGCTTGAATTATTATGAAATAGGTAATACATTCAAATTTGCTCTGGATAGGAGCCCCCCCAATATATATTACTAAGGACTCCCAAAATCCTTAAGATGACACTGAGGACCTTTGTTTCCATATTAATTAAAACAATTGAGTGATGTGAGAAAATCATAAGATTTGTTGCTCCCCTGATGCACCCTTCTTACAGCAGATCACAAGCAACGTGCTTTGGCCACAGGACCGGTGCTAGGATTATTAGCGAAGCGACATTTGTTGACATCTTCCCTGCTATTGCATTTTATTTGATGTGTTTGGTTCAAGACTGTAGCTCAGTTTCTGGCAACTCCCTAGGCAGATGCGCTTGCTTTATTATTATTATTATGGAATTTTGTAGAGCGCATGGTTACGCACCTCGGCGTGTCCCCGCGCTGAGATGAAAGATAGAGGCGAGTCATGCAAGAAATCATATCAGTGCGGAACGGTAAAGATGAGTTTTTAATGCTTTACGAAATTTGGTCTCTGAGGATTCAAGGCGCAGCTCTATCGGAAGTAGATTCCACTTTTTGGCCGCCAGAAATCTGAAGGATCTCCCTCCCATTCGAGCTTTCCGAATTTTGGGAATGGCGACCAGTCCAGTGCCCGAGGATCTAAGCAACCGCTCCGATCTGTAGGGAGTAATGAGATTACAGAGAGGCGTAGGCGCCCTACACGTAATGATGCGATGGCACAAGCACAGTGTCTTGAAGATAATCCTCTCCCTGACGGGCAACCAGTGGAGGGACTTCAAGGCAGCTTTAGATGACGTTCTTCTAGGAAGCCTCAATACCAATCGGGCAGTTGCGTTCTGAAGAACCTGGAGACGATTAAGGCATTTTGTTGTCACGCCCAGATACAGAAGATTTGAGTAATCAAGTCTGGATGTGACTAAGGCATGAACAAGGGTCTGCCTAGCACTGACTGGAAGTAGGTCGAGAGTCTTCCTAAGGCTTTTAAGCATGCCAAAGCAGGTTCCGACCACCCGATTAATCTGGGCAGTGAAAGAGAGTTCGATGTCAAACACCACTCCCAGATTTTTTGCCTGCTGACAAGGCACAGGGGTGGGTCCCAGGCAGTCAGGCCACCATGCCGATGACCACACGTTCGGTGCACCTCCCACCACGAGCACTTCAGTTTTTGACCCATTCAACTTCAGGCAGTTGTTAGACATCCAGGATGCAAGCTCCTGCATGCAAGCACTGAAGCTGGATGCTGCAGCATCAGGAGCTCGTGACAGCGAGATGACCAGCTGTGTATCATCGGCGTATGACACTAGTTGGAGATCGTGGCTTTCCACAATGGTGGCAACAGGGGAGACATAAAGGTTAAACAGGGTGGGGCTTAGGGCAGAGCCCTGGGGAACCCCTTGATTAAGAGAGAACATACGAGAGTAATGTTCTCCCTGTCTAACCTGAAAGCTCCTGTCAGTGAGAAAAGATTGAATCCACCTAAGTGCCGAACCAGTGACACCTCCTTTATTAAGACACTGTAGCAAGGTGAAATGTGCTACAGTGTCGAAGGCCGCACTAAGGTCCAGTAATATGAGGGCCATAGTGTGCCCCTCATCAGCCCCTTTCCTAATGGTCTCGGTGGCCAAAAGTAATGCAGACTCAGTAGAGTGGTGGGCACGAAAACCAAACTGAGTAGTATGAAGCAGGTTGGCTTTCTCCACAAAGGCCATAAGTTGAAGATTAGCCACCTTTTCTGCCACTTTAGCCATATAGGGGAGGAGTGAGATGGGTCGGAGATTATCCATCCTGTCCCAACTAAGGTTGGGTTTCTTTTGGAGTGGAAGTACAACAGCCTGTTTCCAGCTTTGAGGTACGCTGCCGGAGCTAAAAGAGAGGTCCATAACCTCTCTGATGTAAGGTTCAAGGGTCACAATACTCTCTGCCAGAAGCTTAGGAGATGCAGGGTCTCGTGGGGATACTGACGTAATCGAGCGACATAGCCGCTGTAGCTCGTTCGAGGAAGGAACAAGAAAGTTAATCAAGCTGTTCGTTCCTATCTCGACTGATTTGCTCTCATTGAAAGCTGTTCCCTTTGTTTTTCCTCCCGAGAAAGTGGAGTAAATGGTAGCCACTTTATCCGAAAAGAAGGCAGCGATACGATTGCAGGAATCTTCCGAGACCAATGACGGGTCAGCCGAAGAACCACAAACGGCAATCTCCTTGTAGATTTTAAAAAGCTCCTTAGTGGAGTTATTGGCTTCAACTATTCTACCGGAGAAATAGTTGGTTTTGGCACGCCTAATTTGGGTGTGGTATTCTCTGCGTTTATCGATATATCTTTGTTTTGCATGATCCAGATAAGCCAGTCTCCACTGTCTTTCAAGTTGTTTACATTCTGCTTTCACCAGGCGTAGTTCTTTGCTATACCATGGGGCGGATTTCTGACGTCTGCTATGCGGATTTTTATGGCATAGCGGGGCAGTATCGTCTAGGGCCTTGTTTATACGAGCTTCTAATCTCTCTGATGCAGATGTTGCATCCTCACCTCCTGGTTTGCCGCCTCTGGTAAGAGCAATGTCAAACTTAGATTTAGAGAAAGCAGTCCATTTGCGACTCATATATTTAGAGATGGTACTCTTATAGCTATAACTAGGAGGGATGCTTCGTGTGAAGGGCACCAAAAAGTGGTCGGACCACGAAACAGGAACGGGGGCCTTAATTTCAATATCTTCCCAATTCATAAAAATAGGATCCAATAAATGTCCTTTTTGATGGGTAGGGGCTTTAGATTTAATCTCTAATTGGAGAGATTGTAGTTGCTGACTGAGATCAATTGCTCCTTTGTCCAGTGGGTCCTCCCAGTGGATGTTAAGATCGCCTAGGAGCATAAATTTATCTCTGCGTAAGGCAGTCTCAGTTAAGTCATCAATAAGGCTATTGGAGAAGTGAGTAAAAGGGCCCGGAGCACGATAAATCAGAAGGCCCTTCAGTGTGTTTCCCTCATTAACCTTGATGGAGAAGGCACCCGTCTCACTGTCAGCAATAGCCAGAGGTTCAAGCTGGCAGTATAGTGGTTGTTTGTAAGCTATGGCTATTCCACCACCTCTGCCCACAGTTCTATCTAAGCGTGCCATGGCGTAACCAAAAGGGAGAGACGCCACTACATCAGGCTCCGAGTCAGGGTCGAGCCAAGTCTCAGTAAGAAATAATAAATCCAATTTCTGGTCTATAAGTAGTCAAGACTGTGCTTTCGCAGTGACCTAGTATTAAGTAGTCCGCATAAGAGCCTGCTATTCATGGTCTTATGCGCAGGTTCAATGCGCCAGTTATATTGACACTCTTTACAATTAAAAGTGTCTTTTGCCTTAAGACTGTGAAAACATGCTTTGGCGACAGGCGGGCAAAAAGCACGGAGTTGCTGTGCGCTCCAGCGGATAACTGGCCCTTTTCGGACAGGGGTTATGGCCCCTGTCCCCGGCCGGCCGCGGACGGGCGCAGACGGGCTTGCCTTAGGCACGCCTTCGGCGCACCAGCGGTGCGCCCGCTGCGCGGTCGCGGGGGCATCGTCCTAAGTAGGGGCCGGTGAGGAAGCCTAGAGCGCTACCCTCACTGCTCCTAAGATGGCGGCTCTGTTTGAACAGCTAAAAACTATCGAACTGTGCAAAAGGCTCTAAGAGAATTCAAGTGCAAAATAGCAGTGAAAGTTTCGTAGCAGCAGGTAAAATAAACAGTTTTTTGTATAAAACAATTCTATATCAACTCATACGTCGCGCGCTCACACTATGCACCCGGCTCAAGCCTCAGGTGTCCTCTGCGCGGTCGCGGGAGCAGCGTCCTAAGTAGGGGCCGGTGAGGAAGCCTAGAGCGCTACCCTCACTGCTCCTAAGATGGCGGCTCTGTTTGAACAGCTAAAAACTATCGAACTGTGCAAAAGGCTCTAAGAGAATTCAAGTGCAAAATAGCAATGAAAGTTTGGTAGCAGCAGGTAAAATAAACAGTTTTTTGTATAAAACAATTCTATATCAACTCATACGTCGCGCGCTCACACTATGCACCCGGCTCAAGCCTCAGGTGTCCTCTGCACGGTCGCGGGAGCAGCGTCCTAAGTAGGGGCCGGTGAGGAAGCCTAGAGCGCTACCCTCACTGCTCCTAAGATGGCGGCTCTGTTTGAACAGCTAAAAACTATCGAACTGTGCAAAAGGCTCTAAGAGAATTCAAGTGCAAAATAGCAATGAAAGTTTCGTAGCAGCAGGTAAAATAAACAGTTTTTTGTATAAAACAATTCTATATCAACTCATATGTCGCGCGCTCACACTATGCACCCGGCTCAAGCCTCAGGTGTCCTCTCTTTCAGATCACATTGGTGCATGGATCCTCATTCTGGTTTTTTTAGAATTCCCGTTTTGGTCAGTTATCATGTAATGTTGCCAGATGAACTTGTGATCTGTGATGGTTCAGTGTGGCATGTGTGTTGTACCCAATGGTAGATTGTTTTGTGGTGGCTGTTGAACTGCCACAGCAACACAGCTGTCCCTTTAATCTGGCACCCTTGGGCGTCCACCTGGGGCTGCAAAGAAATTATGAGTGGGGGACACAGGGAGGTGAGGGAGAGAATGCTTTCATCCAAGGACACTCGTTAATCCCAGGCTGATTGTTTTATTCACAGAGTGTTTGTAATAATGCAACTGCTAGACCTGATACCCATGGTGTGGTAGTCCCCCAAAACATTTGCCTTCACACCTCCTGTTTCTCTGAAATCGTTTTTGCTGGCTTTAGGACTCTGTGCACTTTACCACTGCTAATCAGTGCTAAAGTGCTAGTACTATCTACTTTAAACATGGTAAAAGTGACTCACACCAAATTGACACATTGAATTTACTTGTAAGTCCCTATCCAATTGGGAAGAGACAATACACAATTCTTGCTACGGAGAGAAATATTTTGTATCAATCACTTAGACACAGTCAACCCTAGAGGGCTCAATGACCGTATGGACTTAAGCTGTTTCTTATAATTATAACATCATTTGCCCGTAGGATAGAGTTTAAATGGCATAGAACTTGAATTTTCTCCACTAATGTGAATTTTCTTTACAAAAGTGACATTTATTGTACCTGGAATACGATGTCTCATGGAGATACAGGAAACATCTTAAATGTGGAAATACACATGGGAGAACATTAACATTTGTTTATGTGCTGATCTCATTCATTAAATTCGTTAATAACAATTATCACTATACATTGATAGTGCATTACGATAAGGAGGTCGAAAGGATTGCGAACAATTGAATAAAACTACACTTATTTTTATTTTATTTTACTTTATTCTACTTTATATTTCTAACATTCTTGTGAACTTGAATTTATGTAATGGTATGTAATTTTCAGGTCAAACACTTGAAAAAGTGCAAACGTGGTCACCAGAACAAACCATTTATCACCGCTATAGTAAGTTTTTACCCGCATGTAAACAGGCTCTTTAACGGTTACGTGCACGAAATGTAGAATTAGGGCACAACCCAGAGCACTTATTGTCTTTTACCGTTTCGGTTTCTTTTGGGGAACTTGTCACCCGCGTTTACAAATGTGTATGATATTATAGAACAGGAGCACAACTCAGCACGTTTACTGATTTTTACCGTTTCCCTTAGGTTTCTTGTGGAACTTGTTACCCGCGTTCACTTTATGAATGCATGAGCATTTCACAGTGACTTGCTTGAACTTCTCGAACATGGGCATCACTAGATCCTGATAACACCGGCACGCGACCCGTTTATAACTGTTGAGCACCTTTTCAACAGCACACAATAGGTTTCACCCATACTAATTTCACCATGACTGTTTGAAGTCAAAGATTAGGAATCACTTACACCACCAATAAGTTCATGAATTACAGTAATTTTATTGATGTACCGGCTGTGACTAAGCTTGAGTTTCTTCTATGTTTCATTATGTTTTTAGGATTAAGCCCCTGATTAAGGGTAATGCCTGAAATGCATTACTTTTCTGAATACATGATTTTGATCATAATTATTTGAAATGGATGTTACCGAATGAAGAAAGCAAAGTAAATGAAACAAATAAAAGATTTTTGAAAAAACTGTACAGCCTTTGAACAAACTTTATTGAATCATCACTTGAGTGTGATTTGGAGAAGCCCTCCATAAATTGGTGGACAGCTCAATCAGTGAATGATTTATCCTCATACTCAGGAGGATTTACCAATCAGCACCAATCAAACGATTGATAATCTATTCACCTAATATACCAGTGAGTGCGTGAATCTAATTTTTGTATGGATTAACCATATGAAATCTTGCTATCTAATAACAAATATTTGATCTTGCTCGTTGACTACTATACTAAATGGGTGTGCTATTGTTTATGTGAGGGGCAACTGCTGATAATGTTATCAAATTCTTGAGTAAAGTGCTTGTCGTGGTAGGTTCTCCCAAGGTTATTGTCACCGATCACGTAACACATTTTGTGTCACAACGTATATGTTTATTTCTTAAACAACATGATATCCATCATTTGAACGTGGTATTACATTCCCCCTTTTCCAATGGCTTGGTTGAGAGGGGAAACAGTATTGTGAAGGAGGCTATACAGACTGCAATCTCATCTGGACAAGACCCCTTAGAATTTATATGCAATAAAGTTTGGTCTTGCAACACAACTCTCCATTCTACAACAGGTGTTGCCAATTTTGCCCTCCTTAGAGGCAGGAAGGATACACTTGTCTATTCCCTAACTGGTTAAGTGAGAAAGGTAAGCAACATTTTGTATTTTTGGACACAGCTATTTCCCACGTACAGCAGAAGCAGGCAGGTACGAAAGCACGTTTCGATGCAGGAAAACATTTTGAAGACCAACCTTTGCAAAAAGGATACTGGGCACTTATTAAAAATCCTATGAAGGTAATGAAGGGCAGGTCTAGATTTTTCACGCCACTGGCTGTGATACAGGTGAGCAAAGGGTCAGCTCTTCTTGATAACAAAGGTTGGTGGAATAAAAGGTCTCTGATTAAGATTACTAGTTCCCAGACTGACATCATAAATAAACATGGAGTTGGTAATAGTGACCATAGTGAATGGTTTGACTGGCCTCAGAAGAGAGAAGTGCAACCGGGGTCAGGAATGGGTTCTGTAACATCAACATCTGTTGTGGAGCAATATGCTTTGCCAGCACTTGGGACAAGGGAGATATTTGAGGTGAGTGTGGGGCGACAGAGACGTTTGCCTTGCAGGTTCAAAGATGATGTATTAGAATTCATTTCTATAGTTTAAGTGTGAGTGTCCTAGCAACGTATGTCAGTTGCATTCAGGACTCATGGCATCTGGACAGTCCCGGTCGTGGGTGTATTTTGTTCTGCAAATAGATTACCTTTTACTCTTCAATTTGCATGCCGTCCATTTCATCACAGTCTGTTTGGACTAGGAAGGGACTTGGGCCTTTTCTACTGAATCTTAAAAGATAAGATATAATCATGTGCCTCACCCAGCACCCCATACTACCAGTCATCTAAATAACACCCAGATTTGAGTGATCCAAGCACACACATAACATTTGCAAAACACATAGACCTAACCTTGTACACATCCCAATAACTACCCCACACACTCAGATGTGTGTGGGGTAGTTCTTGGGATGTGTACAAGGAAGACAGGTGGGAAAATTAGATAGTCCGGAGACGTACACCTCCATAAGAGGTCTGAATAGCCAAGGAAGCGTTCTGCCATTTGGACAGACCCTAAAATAGAGCATTATTGGTAGCACAGTGACGTACACACACAGGATGTTGTCACTACAGGGGCGGGCTAGCTGCAGGGATCAGTAACCCATTGACCGCTATCCCTCGCGCCCTATACGCCCCTAAACTAGGATTTAAGGGGCTTCTCCTGGCACCAGAACCTCAGTTCTAACTTGGAATCTGAGAAGAGACACAGAGAAGACACCATCACTGAAGACAGGGCTTTGGACTCTGCCGCAACGCAAAGAGAGGACACTTAAGCGCCTTGAAGAGACACATACTGAAACTGGGCGGCGACGTGGGCCCGTGGTGAAAGCTCATTGCTCTCAGCAAGAGGGACTTCAGTGGACACCAGAAATCCAAAGCAGACACCTCTGACTGGTGAAACCATTCACCTGCAACCTGCACAATAATCGACGTGCTGCATCACAAGAATTGTGACCCGCTGGGCCTGTCGAGAGTGAGCCCAAAGAGATGAGGTGTTCTGCAAGCCCGAAGTGGTAGCTAAGCTCACACCAAGTTTTGAGCCACTAGTCTTCTCCTGTAGACCTCCAGTCGCCGAAGACTCCAAAGGCTACATTTTTCACAGCCAGGCTTGGTGATCGCCAGTCAAGTGATTGACCCCTTGAGTGACAACTCCAGCCCAGGAGCAACTCACAGGGACATCGACTGATGTCGGCAACGACCCCGCTGCTGTGTCTTTGTATCCTGAAATTGGTGTTGTCTAGTGTGTGGCAAGGCATCTTTGGCGCGACCAGCGCCCAGTGATTGAAAGCTGCTAGCTACGTCTGCACCCGGACCCGCCGAGCAAGGTCGAAGAAATCAAGCTGTGGCACCCTGGTCTTGGGACCCCCAAAGGCCTCTACTCCCCGAGGGTAGAGTGTAACTCTATTCCAAGTGTGGTTTTGCTAAGTGCTGCACATTTGGCAGCTCCCGCGCAAAGGACAGCCAAGTAACCTCTGCACCCAGACTCCCTGGGCAATGTAACAAAGTGGCGACTGTCGAGTCTTGATCTATGG
Source organism: Triturus cristatus (assembly GCF_964204655.1). Lineage (NCBI taxonomy): Eukaryota > Metazoa > Chordata > Amphibia > Caudata > Salamandridae > Triturus > Triturus cristatus. The sequence goes on along the minus strand of NC_140589.1, from coordinate 1,751,538,644 downwards.
ACCTGCAGATCCTTAACCACAAGAGGGTTCGTTTGAACTCGCCATGCAACTATCGTTTTGCTAAGTGTGTTTTCCCTCATTGACTTCAATGGTGAACATTTGACAGCTTTCATTGCATTTATTGCTTTATCCTTTGAAAATCTATAACTCCGGTTATATGCAAAGTATCAAGTTTGTTTTGGTCTCAAAATTTATATAAAAATATCATCTATTATTATAAATATGTATCATGGTTTATTTCGAGTTGTGTCACTTACTTATTGTCAATGCTGGTACTGTGAAATGCTTAACACATGTTCCTCTAAGTATGCCTGACTGCTCTGTGTCACACTACTAGGACTGAGCTAGGGCTGCTAAGGGTGAATCTGAGGTCCACTTTTGTGTATTGTGTTAAGATTGCATGATGATACCCACCAGCCATATCACATAATACTTCCACCTTGCAACACTGCCTAACTCAAGGCATCTTCCTTGAAGTTTTCAAGACAGGCCAGGACCTCCCATTCCTAAAGAAACCTACAATAGACACTGATGACCTTGCCAGCTCCAGGGCAATCACTCACCTACCATTCATCGGCAAGATCATTGAAGAAGCAGTCTATGTTCAACTCCAAATTCACATTGATGCTAACCATCTCCTGCACGACTACCATTCTGGCCTCACTGGTTTCAGATCATGCCGAAGCATGGCTACTGCTACCTTACACATTATAAACAATGCTCTCCTGATGACAAATGAAGATAATACCTTTATCTTTATATGGCTGGAACACTGAGCTGCCTTTCCCAGTCAGCAATTCCCACCATCACATGCACCCCGAGTTTCGAATAGGATTCACCGGCAATGCCCTTCGCTGTTAGTCCTCGTTCCTTTCCAAGTGACAGCAGTTTCTTCACATGTGCGGCTCCAGGTCCCAAAAGATCCCTATTACCTGAGGGGTCCCTCAGGGTTGCTTCCATTCCCTGTCATCTTTAACCTCTACATGGAGCTGCTCGGAGCTCTACTGACAGACAATAGCATCAGGATTCACCAATATGCTCGTGATACACATCTTTGTTTGAAAGTCTCCTGTGCTTCAAACATCCAACACTTCAAATACTATCTGCACATCATCCAAATCTGGATGTCCAGCACCTACCGAAGCTAACCCAACCAAGTCAAAAATAACAGACGAGAAACATTACAAACCTGCCTCAATTACATGAACCCTGATGGCTTCAAACCCCAACTTTCACTGATTGCGAGGTGGAATCCTCCTGGACCCCAACCTCATCCTCAAGGAACCCATTGCCAAAAAAACCACAACCAGCTCTCTCTTTTTTAAAGGAAATGAAATAGTTTCTTCCAGAAAGCGACTTCAGAACTGCTGTTCAAGATCTCGTACTCTTGCATCTGGATGGTGGTAACGTCCTGCTCCAAGGCCTCCCAGACTCCATACTGGCACACCTCGAGGGCAGCACATCTTATTCAGTGCATCATGAAATATGTTCACATTACCTCGATCTTGATTGGCCTCCTTTGGCTCCCATTGCTGGCCCGCCCCATCTTCAAAACCAGCTGCTACATTTACAAAGACATCATGGTCATGACCCCATCTGTCTTGCATAGACCCTCACTATCTCTGGTGGTTCTCTGCACATTCGCAGCCCAGACACCATCGGACTGCAGATTAAGAAGCGTGAAAAATAACAAAACAGCAGGTCTTTCCCGTCTCTGCATCTCGGTTCGAGAACAATATCCTCTTATTCATCAGGACTGCCCCAACGCTGCACCTCTTTAAAGAACATTACATCACAATGCAAGAACAGTATAAGAACTGGCTATGTCTCAGATCGCTTGTTGACTGTTATGCTTGGCTTTGAACCTGTACAGACCTCTGCTGCACTTTGGATAGATTTGTGCTACAGAAATACTATATACAAACATACATATTGATTGTATGACGAATATACGCTGCCATCTAGTTCAGACATGCAGCCACATAGGTAGCATGATGAAGCCAGCCTCAAGGCTAGTGCAGACTTGCAGTCCTATTCAATGACATGATGAGGACATAGCAGCAGCACACCAGGGAGCCTGGCATGAAAGCACATGGACAATCAAGCATGGTTTAATCCTGGAATGGTCTGGAAGACGCTGAGGGCATGAAGTATGACCTGCTTGGCGTTTCTTGCGAGCTTGCTTCCCATGCGCAGTCCTTGGCTCTCATCTCATGTGGGGATTTGATGAATTTGCTCAGCGTCCTCATCCCAGGCTCATCAGTATTCTGGCAGGTGAGCATTTACACAGTTTGATGAGTCGCTGCGCACGAGCGCGCCGCGGTTCTTCACGTAATGGAGACTAATTGTCACAGATGGCCCTATAGTGGTAGAAAAAACGTGTCTTCTATTTTTGTTTCCTTATAATACGGCAGAGGCGCAGCCTGCAGATCACCGCGCCCTGGATTATCAGTGGAGTGTGAAGTTGCATTCGCTCAATGTCATTACTGACCTGCCCCCCTCCTCACACACACAATTACACTGTGCCTCCTTTAGTTGAAAACATCCTTCAGTAATGGACTGCTGAGGCTGCCCAGAGTCTTTCCAAGATGGCATGCATTTGTTGAGTATATCTGCAGTGCACACAGGGCATGTCCCACAAGGGTGGCAGGAATCACCTTGAGACGCCACTCGATCTGGATAACAGTAATCAAGGAGTAAGTTGACCTTATGAGGCATTTCTTTTTTAGGAGTACATTAGGAGGATGAAAAATTGCTGAATCACTGTAAATTCATTTTTGTAAGCTTCGTCACAAATGCCAGAAATAAACTTTACCGAATGAATCAAATTGTGCTCTTCAGAAGCACCATGTCTGAATTTCTTTGCAATTGTTAGTTACATGCAAGTGTTGTTCTTTCAGGGTTCTGCGTTTAGTATCAAAGGGATTTGCCAGAAGAGACAAGCGGGTGCCACTGGCTGAACAGTGGTTGGTACCTTTTAAGTTCTTCAGTTCAGACAGCGACATTCTATTGGCCAGTGGAAACAGTTTATAAATGACAAAACTGTGATAGTAACCACTATCAGAAAGCAAGTTTTCTTTTTACTTTCTTCACTACAGATTCTATTTTCTGGTCACATTTTAGTCTGTTATGGTTTAAAGTAAAGGTTTTTTTCTCTTTGATGAGGGAACTTAAAGCCATGCATTCTTATTCCTGCGTCTAAATGGTGTGGCAGTTGATCACATAACACATGCATTTCCATTTAACTTATTTAGTGAATCAATTTCGCCAATTGTGGTATTATTATTTCTGGAAGGGATCAGTTGGTTATTTCCACGAAGGGGGTTACGTCAGCATTACTTGTTTTTCCCAAACAGAATTTTCGTGTATCGGTTTAAACGTCAAGACGAACACCATTACACCGAGGAGCGAACATCGCGGGCGCATTACAACGCACATTTTACATCGTGGGAACCTTTACAATGCATGCTTTACATCGCGCATGCTCTTAAATCGCGGGTTTCCACATCGCGGCGATTTTACATCGCTCATGCTGTTACATCGCGGTTTGTTGATGGACAGTGTTATTGTGATGCGCATTTATTTTATTAACGGATACAACAGTGTTATTGTGATACGCATTTATTTTATTAACGGATATACGCACAACGCTGAACAGCACTTTTTGAGGAAGCACTGCACACAACGTCTTCCTAATCAAAACAATACCATGTGGGCGGAGCCAAAGCCCTTCTGTAGTAATGCCCATATACTTGTCTTGGGACAGTTGCGCTGTGGAGACAGACCATAAAAAGACTGTGCCAATTCTCCGGTGCTGTGCAAGGAATGTAGGGGCATATTATCAAGACAGGCGATAAAATTATCGCCGCTTTAGCGGTAGAAAACTGCCGCTAAAACGGCAATAATGGGCTTAATAATATGTTCTATGGAATTCCAATTGAAGCTCATGTTAAATGTGAAGGACATCTAACCTGAGCTTCAATTAGAATTCCATAGAGCATATTATTAAGCCCATTATCGCCGTTTTAGCGGCAGTTTTCTGCCGCTAAAGCGGCGATAATTTTATCGCCTGTCTTGATAATATGCCCCTTGGACTGGCAGTCACTAGGTCTCAGACCAACCACCTTCTACGTTTACTGCCTGCAAGAGACGCAAAACGGAATTCCGACACAGCAGTCCAGTCTAAGGGACAACCAACTCCCAATAAACAGATGGTTCAAAAAAATGTGTGGGATGCAAAGGCACAGTCTTTGACGGGTATCACCACACCGTGGGGTAGCTTGGTTGGCAGTCACGATCCTTTGTTGGGCGTGTTTCGGTGTTGTGTGTAAGTGATGGGAGGTGTGGAAATATGGATTTTTCTGATCAGTTATGTCCCCTATCTTGGACCCCAACGGTTTCATGTATGAATCACAAGTACATGTATGTTTCCTCCAGTTCCAGTTATGAAGACGCAAACACATGTGCGTCCACCGTCAACATGTCCTCTTTCAGATCCGCCATGAATAGGCCGGATATTCCATTCCTAAGTATGAAAGGCCACCGGCTTTATATGGTTCACTTATGCCATTTTACAGTCCAGGCAAGTAGGCCCTGATTCTGTCATCAAGCTTTTCTTGCCTTCTGCCTCTGAAGCTCCAGTCTGAGCCTGCATCTGTGACCGTGAACTTTGTCTCATTCCCTGCGCGGCTCACGAAGCCTGACATCAGCCTGTTGCCTGCCAAGAAACTGTATTTCACCTTCGAAATTATCTGCTCCGCTCCCTGCCCAATGCATTCCTGTCTAGTAGTTTCAGTAAACATTCTTCCAGCTACCGAGCAAAGGCCCGGCTTCTCCGCAGCCTTATTATTATGGAAGACTTCTGCCCTCGCATCTAGTGTAGACACTTAGACGCTTGTACACGCACGAACAGTCAGTATAGTCAGTATAGAATAAGATTCTACTCTAAGAGACCTCTCTTTTGGATAACGTAGTTCTTTAAACATAGGATGTTAGATATGATTTGGGATTAGGTTGACTTGACCCTCCAGACTTCTGTCGCCACATGTAGAGCTAAATGTCAAGTCCCCTTCACCCCCTAGTTACACGTCAATCACACGTCATGCTGCTGTGCGCGCATCTTTGCCAAGTATTTCTGCTGACATTGCGAAATTCTTTCATGGAACCACCCTATTATGACATCACACCTGATGATGTTCTTTAGTCACACCCAGTTCCACCTACTTTTGCTATGTATGTATGTCTTATCTGCACTATCAATTGTTACGCCTCTTGCATTTGCTTCACTGTAATGCCTATTGTATAAAAGTGATTAATTATCAATAATGTATGTACTTCACTTCCTGAACCTTCGTGGTGATGGAACTTGGAGCAACCGATTCGAATCGTCCATTGGAATAAAGCCCATTCTGAACCTCTAATACCACGGATTCTGCCTCTTATTTACTGAGCTATTTTTATTATGTTTCTGTATCAAATTAAGTCCCGGTAATTAAATTATTTACCACATGAATGGCGCCCGAACAGGGACACTTTCTCAACTCACGCGCCGGCGGTGCGTTGCAGGCCCGGTCTCCTGCCACAGCTGGACGGACAACAACGCGTACCAGCAGGATTTCCTGTATCTCCCTCCGGTCAAGCGGGGGCGACTGAGGCTGCGATCAACACCCAGACGAGGCGGTGAGAAGTGCGAAGTATCCCGACCAGAGCCTAGCTGAGAGAGCAAGATCCGAGGTATACAGAGGCCCACCAGGTTTCCGAAGCTCAGAAGTGTCCGAAGTCTTCGAGTCGAGTCCAGTCCGGTCCAGTTCAGTTCAGTTCCGTTCCGAGGCCTTCCGTTCCGAGCTACCCGGTGAGTACCATTACTGGGGAGGCGTTCTGACGTGCACATAGGTTGTGCCGGTCAAGACGGGTTTGGGTACACAAATCCGGTCTGCACTGTTTCAGCAGTGTATCTGTACTGTTTAGCAGTATATCTAGTATATCAAGTATATAAATTCAGAATAATCCAGATAATGCCGAGTATTATGTTTAGTGATTAAGTTTTCCTTAGATCGTCATCATCATTGTTTGCTCATTTAAATGTTAAATGTTAAATGTGTTAATACGTTCTGCATATTGTGGTATGAATGACTGTTCATTATCGTGTTTATTGTATTAAGTTTGTTCAAGATCAAGTATCAGATCAGTTCTCAATATGCCGCTCTTTTCAAAATTAAGACAGATCACAACTAGAAAAGGGGTACTCGAAGAAGCTGTTCCTATTCCTCCTAGGGACACTCCAGGGTACTTCATGTATCATAAACATGGCCTAGACGCCATATTATTTCTTGATCTATGGGTAGACTACACTAAGGAATTACCAGAAAGTCAGAGGTGGCCCGCTGCTGGGACCTGGGATGCAGATTGCATCGTGAAAGTAGAGGAAGAATTATGGAAAAAGAAAGCTAGACAATCACAGAAAGACGCCATTGAATTATGGCGTAAAGAATCGTATAGACGCACAGAAAAAGCACGTAGACAGGAAGAGAAGAGTAAAGAGAATTCAAATAAAGTCCGAGAAAATCTATTAATTGAAGAAGGTACACGAGTGAAATCAGAACAAGTAGATAGACAAAGAAATGCCCTTATGAAGGGTATGTATCCCCTTCTGGCCGAGGGATTACCTAAGGCTACTCCGGGGATACCAAAAGACTTGCCACCCCCATTATTTCCAATAAAAGTACATCCTAAGGGGCATCCTAGAACCGCAGAAGATGTTTTTCTTTCCTCATATTTAGATGACGCAGCTCCCGAGTATGCTAACCCCGCCCCACATAGACCGTCGGCCGGGGAGGTTCAACGCCAAGATCCTGTATCTGTATCTCTACAGCACCAAATCCTGACACAAGTTCCGGCAAGCACATCTGTTTCTACATCTGTTCCTACAGCTACTTCTATAGCTGTGTCCACACCTATAGTTGCTGTATCGCGTTCAACGAATCCTTTCACGCCCGATACCCCAGACGGGGCTACCGGAGGTGCTACCAATATTTTTTCTACGCCACCCAGAATAAATAAACTTACCTTTCAAGAATCAGCACATCCACGTACCCCCAAACTCATAAATGCCCGCACGCTTAAGGAACTTCTTATAGATTGTAGATATGACCCTGTGCCCGGCAAAGAGGACGAAATGATCATGGCATCATTACGTATCCGACGAGCCGCGGTGTATTTAGGGAAGTTACCAGGAATGACTATGCATCTAGATAATATATATCATTTTGTCCAAACAGGGCGAGATTCTGAATGTATTAACAGAGCTATGGAATACCAGAAAGTGGAGATACAAGGGGAACTGTTACGTTTCCTTATAAATTGTGTGATCAGAAATCAAGACCGACCGGGGGTAGACCCGGAAGCAATGCAAACTCTTACCAGATGGAGCCAGAATATATCAGAAGGGAGACATGATAAGCAAAACTGTATAATAGCCATGTGCCGAAAGATCCGTAAAGAAATAGAACGCCTACACGAAGAGAGATTAGCGGTAGACCAGTTCGAACAAAACGAGGAGGAGGAAGGATCAGGACGGTCCACAGGACAGTCAGAAACGATAGCCTATGTAGGTAGAGGAAGATCTTGTAATAGTACTAGATGTTTTACTGACCCGATACGTCCGATATGTCCAGATAATAACAGGAATTTCCAAACACCTATAATAAATATAAAGTCCCCCGAGCATTCATTCCAAGCCGCTGACAAATTACTCCGAGAACGAAGGGGTTATCATTTTCTCGATTCTATGGATGAACAAGAATTAGCCAGGTCAGCCGTTCATTGGGTTGACAGTCCCGGAAAGTATGATGATGATACCGTAGCCCACACATTTTTGAATCTCACCCCAGATGAACAGCGTTTAGCTGGGATTTATATGATTCAACAACTTCTTATACTATATAAAAGCCAACATTCAGATCCTGGTCCCTTACCTGATATATTGACTGAATTACTCACGAATAGATGGAGAGGTTCAGGTACTAAGCTAATTAAAGAAATACTAGAATCAAGAAAGCAGTACATTCTTTTTGTATGTCCAGAACATGTCTCACTGCCCATCAAGGAAAGACCGATGTATTACATGGACAGACAGAATCCCTTACGAGAAGTACACCCAATAAAAGGCGAGGACAATGAGTTTAAACGTGTATTTGTATATACGCCCATATCGAAAATAGAATTGTTAGAAATGAAGAAAGTGGTACCCAGTCATGACAAAGACCCAGCGGGTTTCCACCGAGAAATTAAAGACATGTTACTCATGGGAGAGTATACCTATCCCGACATTATGACAATATTAAAGGTATTAATGCCTGCTGGCATTTATGAAAAACTCAAGGAAAAAGAGTGGGAGGTGGGAGACCAAAAGATAGACTGGACAGCATTAGAAAATGAAGAAAAGGCCCGAGGTCCAGGTTCGGGACTTGGGGACAAAACTAAAGCACTACCAGGTTTACTAGTACAGGTACTGCCACGTTTATTAACTACGAAAAAGGAAGACTGGGGTGCAATTTCAGCCTGTAAACAAAAGCAAGATGAAGACACTAGTGATTTCTATGCACGATTTGAAAAATGTTTTGGTATAAATAGTGGCATAAAAGCAAGTAGCGAATCATACCCACATCTGTTTGTGACAAAATTAGTTGAAAATTCCTTGCCCCAAGTGAAGAATAGAGTATTAAAATTCGAGAGTACCTGGCAAGGTAACACCCCATCACAAATGTTACAAATGTTACAGTATCATCACAATAGAATTAGAGAGGAACAAGATCATGAACAAAGACGCATGAAAGACACGAAAATGAAAATGCTAGTCTCCCAGACAGTTCCAGCTGAAGGACATAAAAAGGGTACGACACATTCCGGTGATTCAGCAGGACCTGTAAAAGGGACATAATAATAATAATAATAATAATGGGTCTTGTAGAGCGCAATGGTGACGCACAACGGCGTGTCCCCGCGCTGAGAGTGTGAGCGTGTTCAGAGGGAGTCCTGCGGGGAGGGCCACTATCTGGTGTACAGATATGTTTTCAGCTTGGCTCTGAAGATAAGCTCTGATGGTTCCAGACGCAGTGCTACTGGAAGTTTATTCCAGCATGATGCGGCGAGGTACCTGAAGGACCTGCCACCCATCCTTGCTCTGGACACCTTTGGGATAGTTAGGCGCCCTGAACCAGAGGATCTCAGCGCGCGGGATGGCTCGTATTGTGTCAGGAGACCCTGAAGAGGAGGGGGTGCCCTGCCATTAATGATCCGGTGACAGGTGCAGAGGGCCTTGAATTCTACCCTGCTCCTGACCGGAAGCCAGTGCAAGGCTTGGAGCGCGGCTTTGGAGGCTGATCTTCTAGGAAGTTTGAGAACTAGCCGAGCAGCGGCATTTTGCAGGACCTGTAAGCGGCTCAGATTCTTCTCGGGGATACCTAGATAGAGAAGGTTGCCATAGTCCATCTTGGACGTGACTAAAGCATGCACTAATGTTCGGCGGGCTCTAACGGGAAGGAGCTCCAAAACCTTCCTGAGAGTCTTAAGGATCCCGAAACAGGTGCCGACCACCCGGTTGACCTGGGGGCCAAAGGTAAGATCGGAGTCGAACCAGACACCTAAATTCCTCGCCTCCAGGCAGGGGGTAGGTGTTGGTCCCAAGCAAGGAGGCCACCACGCCGACGTCCACGCCGCCCGGTCTCCCCCTACCACCAGCACCTCAGTCTTGTTGCCGTTAAGTTTAAGGCAGTTGGCAGACATCCAGGCAGCAAGATCTTGCATGCATGCTCTGAAGATGTCCGCCGCAAGGCCGGGAGTACGCGATAGGGAGATGACCAGCTGCGTGTCGTCGGCGTATGACACCATGCGCAGACCGTAGCTCTCCACTATGGAGGCGACCGGGGCCACATATAGATTAAAAAGCGTTGGGCTTAGGGACGAGCCCTGTGGAACCCCCTGATCCAGTGCCATTCGCCTGGAGTAGCAGTCACCCTGCCTGACTTGGAAACCACGGCCCGAGAGGAACGACTGAATCCATTTTAGCGCTGCGTCACCCATCCCTGCTTTGTTCAGACACTGTAGCAAGGTGGAATGTGCTACAGTGTCGAACGCAGCGCTGAGGTCCAGCAGGATCAGGGCCATAGTGTGGCCCTCGTCGGCCCCCTGTCTGATGGATTCGGAAGCCATAAGGAGTGCTGACTCAGTCGAGTGTCGAGGTCTGAATCCAAACTGGGTGGCGTGAAGGAGATTAGACTCTTCCACAAACTGCATTAACTGCTGGTTCACCAACTTCTCCGCCACTTTCGAGAAGTAGGGAAGGAGGGAGATGGGACGCAGATTCTCCAGTTTTTCGAAGCTGATATTAGGCTTCTTGCGGAGGGGGAGCACCACTGCTTGTTTCCATTCCCAAGGCACAGTGCTGGACCTGAAGGAGATATCCAACAGGTGCCTAATGTATGGCTCTAGTGTTGTCAGGCTGTCGGCCAGCCGTTTAGGAGATGCTGGGTCCCGTGGGGAACCTGATTTCACTGATCTACATATGTTGATCAGGTCTTCAGCTTGCGGGGTAGAGAAATTGAGCAGCAACTTGTGACCATCTTCCTCTCTAACTGACGCCTCGAACTTTCCATCTGCCGCTGGTTGGGCAGGGAAGGTGGTATAGATTTTGGACACTTTGTCACTGAAGTAATCAGCAATGCGGTTGCAGGCAGCCACAGAGCAGTCCTCTGATCCCGCTGAGGATTTAGGGACAGCAAGAGATTTGTATACACAGAACAATTCTTTCGCTGAGTTCTCTGCATCCAGAATTCTATCGGCATAGTGGGCAGTTTTCGTTATCCTGATAAGATTATGATATGCTCGTCTGTGGATGAGGTATCTCTCTCTCTCCTGATTGTCATATGCTTCCCTCCACTGCCTTTCAGCACGCTTACACTCCCTCTTGGCACCCCGCAATTCCTCATTAAACCATGGTGCCGATCTCTGTTTACGACCATCCTTCTTTGGATGGTCTAACGGGGCCGTTTGGTCCAGCGCAGCCGTGATGCGGTCGTTAAGTAGTTTGTTTACCGAATCCGCATCATCGCCTCCAATGGGGCCATTGGCTATCAGAGCCTCATTGAATTTGGGCAGAGAAAACTTCGCCCATTTGCGCCTGGGATGGTTATAGGGAGTGGGAGCAGTGTCCTTGTTCTTAGGGAGAGAGATTTCAAAAGGCACCAAAAAATGGTCAGTCCACGGGAGAGGCACTGGGGGGGCCACCCTAACTTCCTCCCAGTTTGCAAAAACTGGGTCGAGCAGATGACCATGTAGGTGAGTAGGAAGGTGGCCCTTTAGCTCTAACTGTAGTGCTTGAAGATCCTGCCGGAACTCCATCGCTCCCTTGTCTAGTGGATCTTCGAGGTGCATGTTAAAGTCTCCGAGAAGAAGAAACTTATCTCTCCGCAGCACCATCTCTGTGGCACATTCTATGAGAGTGCCCTTAAACCTAGCCAAAGGGCCAGGTGGTCGGTAGACTAAATAGCCCTTAACAGTTGTACCCCCATTGATTTTTATTGTGAACATCCCCACCTCACTTGCCGCCAGGTGGACGGATTCAATTTGACAGGCAAGGTAGTGTTTAAATACAAGTGCAATACCTCCTCCTCTGCCCTCAGGTCTGTCCAGTCTTACCATCAGATAGTCATCCGGCAGTGCCTGAATGATATCAGGGTCGGAGTGTGTATCCAGCCAAGTTTCTGTAAGAAATAACAGGTCCAATTGTCTGTCCACGAGCAGGTCGTGGATGTCAAACTTATTGCAGCGCAGCGACCTCACATTAAGCAAGCCGCACGAAAGGGTGGGGCTGTCCCGGGTATCAACCATTGCGGTGCAGAATCGGAATTGGCAGGATCTGCAACCTGTGTCCACCCCTGTGTGCATGCTGTGGAGCCCGTCACTACATGTGACGGCGGACAGATTCAACAGCTCGTCCCTACTCCACCGAGTCCGGTTAACAGGACCAGGGGCTATGGCCCTGGGCCGTGTCCGGTCGCGGACGGGCGCAGACGGGCTTGGCTTTGGCGCGGCTTCGGCGCGCGCCCAGCGTGCCCGCTGCGCTCGTCCGCTGCGCTTCCTTGGCCAGGGTACCATTTTGTAGAATCAAGGGCGGGCGGGTCTGAGCACTAGAGTGCTCGCCCAGCTCGTCCCCCTCACCCAAGATGGCGGGAGCGATGAGGAGGGAACGGGGGTTCGCGCCCTGCTTCTGCAAGTCCGTATAAAAACACAATGGAGCAGTTTTAACAAGCACTCAGTGTAAAATCAAATAGCAGCAATTTTAAAAGATAGCAGCAATTTGTGGGCATAAAACAGTCCCGGCTTTCCGCCTCAGGACAGCACTCTTACCATGCTAACAATCAGCGGGGGCACGGGTGCAAGGAGCTTTTGTAGAGTCAAGGGCGGGCGGGTCTGAGCACTAGAGTGCTCGCCCAGCTCGTCCCCCTCACCCAAGATGGCGGGAGCGATGAGGAGGGAACGGGGGTTCGCGCCCTGCTTCTGCAAGTCCGTATAAAAACACAATGGAGCAGTTTTAACAAGCACTCAGTGTAAAATCAAATAGCAGCAATTTTAAAAGATAGCAGCAATTTGTGGGCATAAAACAGTCCCGGCTTTCCGCCTCAGGACAGCACTCTTACCATGCTAACAATCAGCGGGGGCACGGGTGCAAGGAGCTTTTGTAGAGTCAAGGGCGGGCGGGTCTGAGCACTAGAGTGCTCGCCCAGCTCGTCCCCCTCACCCAAGATGGCGGGAGCGATGAGGAGGGAACGGGGGTTCGCGCCCTGCTTCTGCAAGTCCGTATAAAAACACAATGGAGCAGTTTTAACAAGCACTCAGTGTAAAATCAAATAGCAGCAATTTTAAAAGATAGCAGCAATTTGTGGGCATAAAACAGTCCCGGCTTTCCGCCTCAGGACAGCACTCTTACCATGCTAACAATCAGCGGGGGCACGGGTGCAAGGAGCTTTTGTAGAGTCAAGGGCGGGCGGGTCTGAGCACTAGAGTGCTCGCCCAGCTCGTCCCCCTCACCCAAGATGGCGGGAGCGATGAGGAGGGAACGGGGGTTCGCGCCCTGCTTCTGCAAGTCCGTATAAAAACACAATGGAGCAGTTTTAACAAGCACTCAGTGTAAAATCAAATAGCAGCAATTTTAAAAGATAGCAGCAATTTGTGGGCATAAAACAGTCCCGGCTTTCCGCCTCAGGACAGCACTCTTACCATGCTAACAATCAGCGGGGGCACGGGTGCAAGGAGCTTTTGTAGAGTCAAGGGCGGGCGGGTCTGAGCACTAGAGTGCTCGCCCAGCTCGTCCCCCTCACCCAAGATGGCGGGAGCGATGAGGAGGGAACGGGGGTTCGCGCCCTGCTTCTGCAAGTCCGTATAAAAACACAATGGAGCAGTTTTAACAAGCACTCAGTGTAAAATCAAATAGCAGCAATTTTAAAAGATAGCAGCAATTTGTGGGCATAAAACAGTCCCGGCTTTCCGCCTCAGGACAGCACTCTTACCATGCTAACAATCAGCGGGGGCACGGGTGCAAGGAGCTTTTGTAGAGTCAAGGGCGGGCGGGTCTGAGCACTAGAGTGCTCGCCCAGCTCGTCCCCCTCACCCAAGATGGCGGGAGCGATGAGGAGGGAACGGGGGTTCGCGCCCTGCTTCTGCAAGTCCGTATAAAAACACAATGGAGCAGTTTTAACAAGCACTCAGTGTAAAATCAAATAGCAGCAATTTTAAAAGATAGCAGCAATTTGTGGGCATAAAACAGTCCCGGCTTTCCGCCTCAGGACAGCACTCTTACCATGCTAACAATCAGCGGGGGCACGGGTGCAAGGAGCTTTTGTAGAGTCAAGGGCGGGCGGGTCTGAGCACTAGAGTGCTCGCCCAGCTCGTCCCCCTCACCCAAGATGGCGGGAGCGATGAGGAGGGAACGGGGGTTCGCGCCCTGCTTCTGCAAGTCCGTATAAAAACACAATGGAGCAGTTTTAACAAGCACTCAGTGTAAAATCAAATAGCAGCAATTTTAAAAAGATAGCAGCAATTTGTGGGCATAAAACAGTCCCGGCTTTCCGCCTCAGGACAGCACTCTTACCATGCTAACAACTGTAAACAACCAGGTCATTATATACACGATTGCCCAGTCCTGAAGCGTAATATCGCCACAGGTATTACAAAAGAAAGACCACGGCCACTTAGACAGGATCAGAATGAACAAGGAGCCCCGCAGCATGCACAGTCCATGCCAGCTCCACAACAGTCTATACAGTTTGTGCCAGCTGCACCAGCGCTGCCGGTTGCTGCCACACAAACCACGACACGACAGCTGTACCAGACCGCACAGTACGACTATCCTGATTATCAACGATACGCATGAACCAGCCTAGAGAGGGAAGGTGACTTACCCCTTATCGAGGTCCCAGTAGACCAAGAAGGACCTTATGTACATAGTGAATTATTAGGCCAAGATAGAAAATTTTTACTCGATACAGGGGCAAGTCGAACAACCATAACACGTAGTGAAGTTCCAGGGGCACCCCTCTCAGGCTCACAGAATATTTCCCTTGGTTTTTCAGGAAAACCTATTGTTAATGAAGTATCACAGCCTCTTCCACTTACGATAGGACCCTTGACCAGAACTACAGATTTATTGCTTACTAAATCATGTCCAGAAAACTTGTTAGGTATAAAAACACTGAAAGCTCTAGGAGCTATAATATGTTGTTCTCCGGAAGGAGTAAGATTGTTTTTACGTGATTTCAAAGGTCACTATGTGTCTAGAGACATGGATCCCCGACTGCAGACTTTACCTACACATCTATGGGCACAAGGCCCTACTGATGTTGGTTGCATGAATATTACACCATATCGAGTTACACTAAAGGCAGGAGTGGTACTACCACGAATGCGACAATACAAGTTACCACCAGATGCTGTAGTGGCTTTACTACAAATCATTGACGAGCTCATTGCCCAAGGAGTGGTTGTGGAAACAGACTCCAATGTATGTAATTCACCGATAATTCCGATTCTTAAACGAACAGATCCGAAGGCCCCGCCAGTATATCGATTGGTTATTGATCTGCGCGAATTAAACAAGTGCATTGTGCCACAATTCCCTGTGGTCCCAGATATCTCGTCATTACTGACAGCTATTGATTCTGAAGCAACATTCTTTACTGTAATTGATCTCAAGAATGCCTTTTTCAGCGTCCCTATAGATCCGGAAAGCCAATACTTGTTCGGATTTAGTTTAAATGGACGTAGCTTTAAATTCTCACGCGCACCTCAAGGATTTACAGAAAGCCCCAGCATCTATAGCCAAGCACTGAAACGAGAACTCGACAGTATCCACATGCCAGTGAACACTGCCCTGCTTCAATATGTCGATGATCTGCTGATCACCGCTAGAAGCGAACCTGAATGTGAGAAAGCATCACTGACAGTTTTACAATTTCTAGCCGAAAAGGGGCACAAGGTGTCCCCTTCTAAGCTGCAATTCTGTGTCCAGCGAGTTGTTTATCTTGGACACTCGCTGTCCAAGGAGGGAAGGCAGCTTACACCCGACCGCATTCAGTTAATAGCTAACATGCCAATACCCAAGACACAAAAGGAGGTGCGGGCTTTCATAGGCCTCACTTCATATTGTAGGCAGTGGATCCCTCAGTATGCATTTCTAGCAAAACCACTCATTCAGTTGACAACACAGGAGGCGGCCACATCGACCGTTCTCCCTTGGACTCAGGAACATACACAAGCTTTTGAAAGCCTAAAGAAAGCTTTATGCCAAGCACCTGTTTTAGCGACACCATGTTACAGTAAGCAGTTTACACTTTTTGTTACAGAACGCGAAGGTACTGCCTTGTCAGTACTCACACAGGAACAGGCAGGATCCCACAAACCATGTGCTTATTTTTCTAGTACATTAGATCCCGTAGCTCAGGCTTTGCCTGCATGCCTAAAATCAGTGGCAGCAACAGCTTTAGCAATCAGACAAAGCGATGCCATAGTGTTAGGACATCCATTGACAGTTCAAGTACCACATGCAGTAGAGGTTCTCGTGAATCGAACGCAAACACAACACTTGACTATAGCGCGACTTACAGGGTATGAATTAACATTGTTTCAGCCACATATAGAAATCAGACGTTGTAACACATTGAATCCTGCCACACTTTTACCCGTAATTGGAACAGACCCACTAGCTCATGACTGTATTGACGTTATTACAATCACGACGAAACCCAGACAAGACTTGACAGATGTCCCATTGTCAGACCCAGACCTGACGTTGTATGTAGATGGTTCATGTATGAGAACAAGTACAGGAGAGTTAGTGGCCGCTTACGCAGTCACAACAGACACTGAAATCATTGAAACAAATTGCATAAATACCTTGTCAGCTCAAGCCGCAGAGCTCGTCGCTCTGACACAAGCCTGTATTCAAGCCACAAATAAGAAAGTCAACATATACACTGATTCACGTTATGCATTCGGAGTTGTACATGACTTCGGCGTGCTGTGGCGAGAGAGAGGTTATTTAACTTCTCACGGTGCCCACATTCAGCACGGACCCCTCATTCATGCCTTATTAGATGCAATACATCTACCCACTGCAATATCAATTATGAAATGTAAAGCTCATACGAAAGTTATTGATATCATTTCTCAAGGCAATGATCTAGCTGACAGAACAGCTAAACAGACTGCTCAAACTCAAACATCCGACATGACAAAGACAATAGTCCCGACGCCAACACATTGTATGACGATTAAAGATCCCGCTCTTGACGTAATTGACATACAGACGCATGCTACACCAGACGAAATAAAGAAATGGACTGAATTAGGAGGGATTCAAACGGACCAAGGATGGATGACGAAGGAAAAATCTGTGTGGTTCCTTCCTGATTCAATGGTCCAAGTTATTATTAACACTATACATAGTCCAGCGCATCTAGGAGAAAAAGCTATGCTAGACAGCATCCAACACATTTGGTTCAATAAACATTTACGAGCAGCAGCCAAGCAAAAAGTTCGTACCTGTATGATCTGTTGTCAGTTTAACCCAGGAAAAAGCGTTCCCGTAGAACAGGGTGGATTTCAGTCTCCTGATCACCCTTTTGAAGTCCTCCAGATGGATTATATCCAGATGGAACGATGTCGAGGATTCAAATATGTTCTCGTAGTTGTCTGTGCTCTTTCCCGTTGGACAGAGGCATACCCGGTTTCGGATTACACTGCCCCGACTACTGCCAAACAGTTAGTTCGAGAATTCTTCCCACGATACGGTTTACCACGTGCTGTCTACTCAGATAACGGCCAGCCGTTCTCATCCGAACTAATGAAACACGTTTCACTTTTGTTAGGCTATCAGTGGAAATTCCACTGTGTCCGACACCCCGAGGCAGCAGGTCTCGTAGAAAGACATAATCAAATCCTGAAAATCAGATTGTCCAAAATATGCAGAGAGAAAGGTGTCGACTGGGTAGTAGCCTTACCAGTTGCACTCTTTTACATGAGAATGGTAGCACACTCTCGAACAGGGCTATCCCCGTATGAGGTGATCTTTGGCAGACCACCAAATATGTGGGGGACGCCTATACCACGTAAAATAACTGATATTGACTGTAATATGCTGACAGATTATTTGGCTTCCTTGATGTCTGCACTACAATCTTGTCGTTCACAGGTAGCTGCAGCTTTTCCTGACAACACTGAGGTGAAACCCCATGACATAGTTCCGGGGGATCTGGTCCTCGTGAGGAACTTTGATCGAAAGACTCAGCTGGATCCTAGGTGGAAGTCACCGCAACTGGTCTTGCTCACCACAAGGACAGCCGTGAAGATCGAAGGCAGAAAAGGCTGGATACATTCAAGTCATATCAAGAAATTTCATGGACTACCATCGGACGTAAACACCACACCTCGTGTGTCTTCACCCATTGACTCAAAACTTCCTTTTTTTTAAGCAAGTAGTCACGAACAATATAAACTAAAACTCAGATCTAACCGGTCGGGAAATTTGATTGTTTAAGTCCTCTCCAAGGTGAAGCGGTTGAATTTGTCCCTGACATGTATCCCTTAGATCTGAATAGAGAAAACACCCGAAAAATGTTGAAACGACATGCATACTGTAAATCACTGCGTAGTCATTGCACAGTGACGTTATTAATTTTGTTTTTCTTAAGTCTTTTAATAATTACTGCAAGTATATTGTTGCACATATATTATCCTATTTCTAGACATGTTTATAATGTTACTGCTGAACATTCTTTTAGTGAATTACCTCCGCATGAGTTGTCTTATAGATTTGCGCTGCGCAATAATACGTTTATTAGTATGTTACATCATTCCCATCAGGTTAGCAATGCTACAAATTGTTGGATATGTGGCCGACTCCCTCCCTATCAGAATTATAAAGGAATTCTACCTCTCTTTCCATACCCATTCACACACAACGGCTCCTGTGGAGCATGGTTTAGTTTAATTAATCCCCTAGATTCAAATTCTGCAGTTTATCAAGACAACTGGGTATGGGGAAATTTAAACTTAGTTTTACTTAAAGTCTGCTACCCTAACAAGGAGGGACTTCCCAAGAGAACAGGAACTGATCTAGAAAATGAAGTATATGGATTAGGTAATTTTACGCTTAATCTTATGATCCTAAATGTCGAATCCGAAGCTACTCCAATTTTGCCCGCCATGTCAATATTTCCAGTAAAAGGTGAATTATGTGTAAGAAAGAATGGTTCCATACATATGGGCCATAGTAGATGCACCACTGTAATAGAATTCAGTGATCAAGGCAAGTCGATATTTAGAGCTTCCCGCCATTCCTATTTCATATGTGGTCAGACGGCATATGTACGCCTACCTCTAGATTGGGATGGTACCTGTTACATTGGATTTCTTTTGCCACCTGTTTTCCTAGCTCCTCCTGATTATCACAGAAATACTCATTTAGTACACAATAGAGAAAGGAGAGATCTCCCAATTGTCGATTACACTGAAACAGCATGGGAAAAATACACAGATTTCAATAAAGGTCTCTTTCCCTATATAGGTACCGTTACTAATAGTAAGCTGATACGTAGATTAACTAGAACCCTTGAAGCAGTAGTGAATGAAACTATTTCCGCCTTAGGCAATTTAACAGAAGAACAGTCTGCTATGCGGATTGTTGTGCTTCAAAATCGTCTTGTCCTTGACGTCATCCTGGCCGATAGGGGCGGAGCTTGTAGAGTCATCGGATCAAGTTGTTGCATTTTCATACCAGAAAATTCGCCATCTGTATATAAAGCCATAACCCGCCTTCATAAGATTGTAAGCCAGATACACCAGAATCCAGGCACCTGGACTTGGTCCGGTTGGTTTTGGAGTGTATTATCTACCTTTGGATGGAAGGTCCTATCCTTCCTAGGTATTGGCTTTCTCATACTATTCAGTTGCTGTCTATGCCTACAATGTGGACCAGCGATCTGTGGTCTGTGTGCCACATCGTGTATTCCACCACCAAGATCTCGTTCGTCCCAGAAGAAAAAAGAAGAACAAATGATGCTATATGAACAGATCAATGGATTGATGAAGATTGATATCTCTTGACGGGCAAGTAGGGGACAAGGAGGGAATGTGGAAATATGGATTTTTCTGATCAGTTATGTCCCCTATCTTGGACCCCAATGGTTTCATGTATGAATCACAAGTACATGTATGTTTCCTCCAGTTCCAGTTATGAAGACGCAAACACATGTGCGTCCACCGTCAACATGTCCTCTTTCAGATCCGCCATGAATAGGCCGGATATTCCATTCCAAAGTATGAAAGGCCACCGGCTTTATATGGTTCACTTATGCCATTTTACAGTCCAGGCAAGTAGGCCCTGATTCTGTCATCAAGCTTTTCTTGCCTTCTGCCTCTGAAGCTCCAGTCTGAGCCTGCATCTGTGACCGTGAACTTTGTCTCATTCCCTGCGCGGCTCACGAAGCCTGACATCAGCCTGTTGCCTGCCAAGAAACTGTATTTCACCTTCGAAATTATCTGCTCCGCTCCCTGCCCAATGCATTCCTGTCTAGTAGTTTCAGTAAACATTCTTCCAGCTACCGAGCAAAGGCCCGGCTTCTCCGCAGCCTTATTATTATGGAAGACTTCTGCCCTCGCATCTAGTGTAGACACTTAGACGCTTGTACACGCACGAACAGTCAGTATAGTCAGTATAGAATAAGATTCTACTCTAAGAGACCTCTCTTTTGGATAACGTAGTTCTTTAAACATAGGATGTTAGATATGATTTGGGATTAGGTTGACTTGACCCTCCAGACTTCTGTCGCCACATGTAGAGCTAAATGTCAAGTCCCCTTCACCCCCTAGTTACACGTCAATCACACGTCATGCTGCTGTGCGCGCATCTTTGCCAAGTATTTCTGCTGACATTGCGAAATTCTTTCATGGAACCACCCTATTATGACATCACACCTGATGATGTTCTTTAGTCACACCCAGTTCCACCTACTTTTGCTATGTATGTATGTCTTATCTGCACTATCAATTGTTACGCCTCTTGCATTTGCTTCACTGTAATGCCTATTGTATAAAAGTGATTAATTATCAATAATGTATGTACTTCACTTCCTGAACCTTCGTGGTGATGGAACTTGGAGCAACCGATTCGAATCGTCCATTGGAATAAAGCCCATTCTGAACCTCTAATACCACGGATTCTGCCTCTTATTTACTGAGCTATTTTTATTATGTTTCTGTATCAAATTAAGTCCCGGTAATTAAATTATTTACCACAGAGGGAAGGATGCTTTTATGTTGTCTTGGGGTCCCTGCCTAGCAGTGGGACGGAGGAGGACGCGTTGGATATAAAACCACAAGCTACAACTGTAATTAGCTGCTGGTTCTAATCTGCTCTGCAGCTCCTGTGCTATGTTTCATGGTTTCTATTTTGCTAGAAGCAGAAGGAAGAGGCCAGTATCAACCGTGGTGGTGTGCTATAGGTGGCCCTGTTGGGGTCGGGGGCTGCTGGCCTAAATCATAAAGGCGGCTTCTCATCACCAACACAGAGGGGCAGGGCGGTGCAGAGCCGGCAGACACCACAAAAACGAGGGGAATCGAGAAGGCTCAGCAATTCATATCAGAAGAACTTGCATAAGGCAGAAACGCTTCTGAATGCATAAAATGATGCCACAGTGGGCGAGTGGAAGTTGGTGACGTGAGCTGTAGCCAAGCTCTGCATAAGCGCCAAGAGGACAAGCAACTGGTGAAAACTGCACCAGAAATGCCACATAACAATCAGTGATCGATCCAGTCACCTAACAAAGATGAAAGGGTCAGCGAACCCCACTGCCTGGATTATCACGGACTATTCGGGGCAAATTCGATATTTGGACCAGATCAAACCCTGTACAAGTAAACAAATGACGTAAGCAGTTGCAGCACACAAGCAGACATCTGAGTCAATAAAAACGATAGCTTGGTAACTTGCTCAGAGAATACATAGGTCTGCCTGCAGAATGATTTCGTTAAAAAAAAAGCAGATGTGGTATTTCACGTTCAGTACTTGGTTTAAAGTGATGCACTTTATTCCAAGTTTAGCATCCAACGTGCTGGTAATAAGAAACAGAGGTGGAGGGGCAGCGGCACTCCTGAATTTCGTATTTGTGGGACATAAAAGAGGAAACACTGTTATAATATAACACCGCACACATTGGTGTTATCACTCCCCAGCCTAATAAAACAAGCGCGCGCGTGCTCCAGTGCTAAGCAGTCGGAGGGCTTCATTCGGACACCAACCCAGGAGGTCATTATTGGGTTTAAAGAAAAAAATGCTATAGTCCATACTGACATAATGCACTAAGCAACTACTGGTCTTTTCTACATCACTTGCAATTGAAGAATTAGCGTTGTGGGAAAGGCGGGGGGGCAGTGTGGGCCGGTGGTTAGAGGCGGGATCACGCTTTTGCCAAAAAAAAAACCCAGAAACTGTGGTATTAGCACTGCCGTATTTTCACAACAGTGTGCTGCCTTCTGCACATGTAAACACAAGCATAAGGAACATTCATGTACACCTTCACCGGTTTAAAATTTATGAATACTTCAGGCTTACAGATATTTACATTGCTAAACCTTGCCTGTAGGACCAGTTACGTAACGCATCTTTCTATAAGTTTATGCAAGACAATACGGTAGACTATTCATTTTCCACAAGGATTGACCTCATTCTTCTATCAAAAAGATATGTGGCTATTACAGAGCAGCAGACCATGATTTTCCGAAGATATTTATTGTTTGTGAATTTCAGTGATTGTGTGGGATGTTTATTATAGTTGGCATGGCGACGCTTTTGCCCCAAAAAAATACACAACTGTGGTAGGCCGGACAACGCACAAAGAACGGGTTTACATGGACTTTAGGCGCTGTATTGACTTGCGATTTTCCAGTGTGCGATGTCATATACTTGTCCATAGGAATCACTGTATCTGTGTTGCAACGCCGTGCGTTGTGAACATTGCCGGTGTAACGGTGTTTGCGATGCATTGCACGCGTGGTAAAAGCACGCATTGCAATTGTGTACGCTGTATCAACATACATCCAACGTCAATGGTTCGATGTGCTATAACAGCCCCAGGTCCCCAATATATGCAGAATCATTTTTGTGGTTTTTGAGGGTTATTCAAGTCCTTTACTGTTGCTGAGCAACTGGTGGTAACATTGGTTGGAGGGGACTAAGATAAATTGAACAGGGCAAAGAAGGAGGCGGAGCTTGAATTAGAACTTATTCCTGAGCCTTTCAATACCAGTGATAGGAAGACTGGAAGATTTGCAAGATTGCTGGATATGTTGGGTCAACTGGCCTGATGTAGAATTTGGTGGCTGGTTCTATGTCAGTCAGGGTGACAGTAAATCACTCTGACTCCCAATTCTAGCCTCGCAGATCTCTTATAATTTGCAAGAACCGACCTCATGGTGGTTCCTGTTAGTGTCATAAAAGTTTGACGGACAGCTCCATCTAACAGGATGGTGGTCTGTCAAACGTTTACATAGGTTCACGTTTTTCAAAAACAAACTCCCAAACTCAGTTCATTTAAAAAAACAGAAAACAAATTACCCCCGCAATGCAAGTTTGCTTCCATGGTGTGGGGGTTATTTGTTTATTTTTACTGTCTCCCATCGCTATGGTATCATCATACTGAAAAGAAATAAGTGCAAAAAAAAAACAATCAAACAGGCGCTCTCAAATGACATCACAGTACACCTGCTACAATGCAGGAAATAAGTGAAAAACCACTGCTTTAAAAACAATAAATCACGATGCAGTAAACAGACGACTTCTACTTTCAGAAGCCAGCTAATCCTCCAATGACTCATCAACAGTATGTTTGCCTTTGACCTGGTACAGCGCACTACGGTCTTTCAACTAGGCTTTCACCGCTGAAAAACCATATCCATATGTACAGTCCAAATCAGGTATACTTAAAAGAGTAGCTTTGAACAGCGATTGCTAAGCCCATACATCTGTCCCCAGATCCCACTTTACAAAACCGCCTAATCTTTGAGGTGGTAACTTGTGATTCCCAAGAAAAGTTGAACTCTCTGGTTGGTAATATTACGAACTAGAAGCTTGTAGGTTAATGTCTCAGTTTTGGAGACATCAGTTTAAGAAATCTAAGGAAGGAATCTAATGAAACTAGGGAAGACTACATGCCAATATCAAAACAAGTACAACATTTTTACAGGGGATACAACATGGGAAAATAACATTACCTCATCGTCCCTACTCCACTTCCCTTCATTACAATTCAATTCAAAGAAACTTTACTCGGTCAATAGACCATTATAGTGCATATGGATGATAACATTTCATTAAAAGTAATAAAAATTCTTAAGAGCACAGGGTTGAACCCCCACAACCAAATTTATAGATACCATCTGTTAGACTTGGTACCATTGGCGTGAGTCTCCCTTCCACTTTTTGCTGTTGCCTCATCTGTTTTTGCTGCCACTGCTGTTCAGTGCCAAAGTGCAAGTGCTCCCTATTGTAAAGTGATGTAATGGATTAGTGATTCCATGATTGGTTATTTGATTTACTTCTCAGACCCTAGTACAGTGAGCCATGTGTGCCCAGGGCCTGTAAATCAAATGTTGCTGGTGGGCTTGCAGCACTGATTGTGCCACCTACATAAGCAGCTTATAAAATGTGGCCCAGGCCTGCCATTGCAGAGCTTGTGTGCAGTCTGGGACTGCCATTGAGACTTGGCAAGTGCACACACTTGCCAGTCCCTTAACCTTCCCGTTTCTGCATGTTAGTCACCCCTAAGGTAGGCCCAAGGTACCCCTGTGGGAAGGGTGCATTGTATGTGAAAGGTAGGACATGCTCTGATGTGTGTAGCATGTCCTGATAGTGAATTACTGGCAATTTAGTTTTTTCACTATTGCAAGGCTATCAGTTCCCGTAGGCCAGAATGGGCAGTTAGTTTATAACATCTTATGAATATAACTGACCCAGGGAACAAGATAGGAAAATAAAGTTTAGTACGCCTGAACTCAGAATGTTAAAGTGCATCTTTTAGTGTGGGTGATTTTAACATTCTGTGTTTGAAAATACCACTTTTAGAAAGTAGGTATTTTCTTGCCTAACTATCCAGTGTGCCTCTGCTAGGTTTGTGTATTGCATGTCTGGCTTGTGAGTGACAGGAGCTTGGAGAGAGCTGCGGCTCCAGCAGTCTGATGAGTCAGGGCTGGGCTGAATAGGACCTGCATTGCATGGAGAGTAGGGGGAGGAGATTTCCTTTCACTTGCCTGAGCCTTCATAGAATAGAGAGTAGGGGGAGGAGATTTCCTTTCAGCTACCTGGGCCAGGTCTGCTTTCAACAATGCTGTCTCCACCTCCTGCCAGGAAGCTGCACCAGAGAGGACAGAACTGGTTTTGGCTGGGTACAGACACTCTCTGCCTTCAGAGACAAAGGATTTGTGTGTATAAAAAAGGGGAACCAAGCCCCAGAACTTTAGATCACTTCTGGGAAATCAAGAGGAACCTTTGCCAAGGAGAAGAAACCGGAGAAGCTGAAGGAGGATTACTGCCCTTGTGCTGTTTGCTGTCTGGGGTTTGCCTGCAGTGGTTACTTGTTGCCAAGGAAAGGTGAAAAGGACTTTGCTGTTTGCTTTGCCATCTTAAGGAGGATCTCCAAGGGCTTGAACTGACCTTGCCTCCTGTCTGAAGTCTCAGAGACACAAAGACTTCACCACCAGCTCCCCCTGAATTTCCTTGCTGAGAATTCCAACCTACAGAGAGGTGCTTGCAACTGTTTCGGACCACTGTTTGTCGCTGGGAGCTGGAAATGCGACGCAACGAAGAAGCATGTCGCATCTGCACCGAGACCCGACGCATCGCCGAGCCACGGGAAGAAGCGTGCCACATCTACACCGAGTCCCGACGCATCACCGAGAACATCGTCGCAGCGCCTGCTGTGCGGCTGCAGAAGTACACGCATCGGACCGGATCATCGCATCGCAAGGAGCCGCCATTTTGACACATCGCACCGGATCGTCGCATCGCATCGAGGCACCATCTTGTCGCATCGCAACCGGAACGCAGTAAGTTACCGACACATCGCCTGCTCTCCAGGAAGGAACAGACGCGTCACCTCCCCTGCGCTGCAGTAAGGAACTGACGCATCGCCTCCTCCGAAGCAAGGAACTGGCGCATCACCTTCCCTGCGACCCTTTTGTTTGTTTTGCGTGACGCATCCAAGGTACTTTGTTGGAAAAGTGTTGCATTTTCAACTTGCATTGAACTGAACTATTTCTACCATTGAAGAACCTATTTTAGTACTGTATTGAGGATTTTTGTCATTTGGTCTTGTTTAGATAAAGAATACTTATTTTTCTAAACTGGTGTGGTGTCCATTTGTAGTGTTTCACTGTGTTACTGTATGTGTTCACAAATGCTTTACACACTGCCTCTGAGATAAGCCTGTCTGCTCGTGCCAAGCTACCAAGGGGGTGAGCAGGGGTTATTTTAGGAGTGTATCCCCCTTTCCCTGACTAGAAGCAAGGGTTCCTATTTGGACAAAGGTGCAAACCACTGCCAACTAGAGACCCCCATTTCTAACACCATCATTTGGAGCCTGTGCCCCATACATTATACAACAATAAATACAAACCTAAAATGGTAATAAGAACAAATATGGACATGATACAAACATTAAAAAGGGACTTAAAAAAAACCTCAAAAAATGTTATGTTATGTTATGTTAACGGAGCTTATATAGCGCACGGTTACCCTGGGGTGAAGAGAATCCAGTTAAAACATGGAGATATTAGCGTCTTAAACCTATACATTGGCACTCAAAAACATTTTGCGTAGACACCAGATGGAAAATAAAAAACATGACACTGCAAATGCAATAGGCAATTGTGTGTTATATTTCAGCAGTCTGAATGCCTCTGCGCACTGCAGTGTGCCTAGTTTTCTGCATAGCTGAAGCAACCAGCTATGCCTAGCTTTCCTGTAACCAGGGCAGAAAAAGTGTTTGTGGTATTCTGTCTCCTCTGCCATACTGCATGCCGGGCAACCTAAAGAAATTGTGCCAGCCCATTTGTTAGTGAAGGCACGTAACGGGAAAGCCCCGTGCCTGAAATTCAAGTATAACTTCCTAGCTAGGGCAGGTTGCATGTCATCCAAGACAGGCTCTAGGCTGTACTGGTCATTAATTCTCAGGAACACCGCAGTTAATGAGTCTGTTGCTGGGCTCCCCTTTAGCTGTGCAAATTTACTCTCCCTAAAGCTCCAGGCCAGTTCCTTCCTGGACGTCATGGGACAGACTGCCTCTGCATTATGCCAAAGCATAGCTCTACCCATGGCTAAAAGTGTGTCCCTGACATGTGCTATCCAAGATAATTTTCAGTAGGCTCAGTACCTCCCTAAGCTATGCCCTATAATCTGCCAACTAACAAAGCCAGAATGTAAGGGGTCTGAGGGCAATTTCATCGGCAATTGGCCTTAGCCCAATGTCGAAACAAAGTGGTGTAAGGGGGGAACTGAGGGGGAGGCCAAATAACTGTCTAACAAAGATGTTCTCAATCTTAATAATGCATCTTGGTGAATAATGCCCTCAAATTTCAGCTCCATACAGAGAGGCAGCCCTTGCTTGCGCTTTATAGATTTCAACAAGTGAACCAATGGGTTTATGAGAGGAATTCCTACACAACTTGGTGAAACCCCCCATGATCTGCGCTAGCTTTAGGCTAGCTTTATTAATTTGGGCTCCCCAGTCCATTTGTTTAGTTAAAGTAACCCCGAGATACTCAAAAACCGGCACCCTCTCCAGCTGAATCCCTTGTAGGTAGGGGTTTGGTCGAGTTGAACTACCTGAGTTGAAGACCATAAATGTTGTCTTCTGGGTATTAATTTCGAGCCCCCTGCATCATGGGCGTCCGCAGGGGGGGGGGGCAAGGAGGGGCGCTTGCGCCCCCCCCCCCTGGAGTGCTCCTCCTCGCCCCCCCCTGCGGCCACCCATGCTTTTACGGACGCCTTTTGTCCGTAATTACGGGCCCTGCAGGGAGCAGAGCTGTTCCCTGCCAGAGGCCTCAACTCCCTGATAGGGCGCCTCGCACTCCTCCTCGCAGCCCCTCCCGCCCATTGTCATTCTGTCTGTGGCTGATTATCACAAACAGAATGACAATGGCCAGTTTGAGCTGCGCGCCACAAGCACGAGTGGTTAGGTCTGGACACAAAGACCTCCTTTTAACACTTTGTAGCTTGAGAGCAAGGGGTCTTCTGAATGAAGTTCTGGGGGGGTCGATGCATTATTCTCCCAAGTCAAAAATTGAGGTTGCGCCATAGCCCGGATTTCAGATCCCACCAAAACGTACACAGACTCGTGTCAATAACATATCTATCTGCCAGTATGCACCCTATCATGTCTGGCAGGACATGCCGACCCTGTGTTTCACTGCCTCATATCCCCCTGCACCCCACTCCCCACTGCCTCATATCCCCCTGTACCCCACTCCCCGCGCTCAGGGCCGGCTCTAGGGCGGTGCGACCGGTGCCACCGCACCGGGTGCTGACTTTGTGAAGGGGGCGCTAATATGATTTTAAAAGCACCTGCTTCTTTCCTGGGCTCCTAGAAATTTTCAGCCACCAATAAAAATGTCTAAATGACTGCAGTGATTAATGCACTTCTTAGAGAGGGAGAGATCGAAGTTTTGTGTAATGGAAGTTTCTACTCATCCTAAGGTAGCGCAGAGGGTTACTATGCTTGCTGCAAAGAACGTGCAGTTCACAAAGTGTGTATAATGTAATGTAAATAGGTCAGTGGGTCACACTTTTGTCAGAGAGACCATATTGTTGATAACTCTTTATGAGTTAAAATCCTAATGTGGAACAGTGAGCAAGTAACTGTTATGAAAGAATCATGCAAACTGTAGGGTATGGGCTAGAGCGTTATGATTTCCCCCCAGCTTTTTATTATCCTAATGTGGCAAAATGGGTTAATTTGGGTAGAAATCAATTTTTATTAATAAAGGGAACCCCCCATCCATGGTGCTAGGTTTTAAATTCTAGGTTTCTGATTCTCCAGACCAAGCCCTCTTAAACTATCCTGCCTACCTGTACGGATGACCTGTGACTCCTACACCTTCTTGTCCTCTCTCTTATGTAACATTTCCTATGCACTGATTTACACACTTATGATTGATTGTTTCTATGTAATCTGTGTAATGTAAAGTGTTCTGACACCTTACACGGATAGGAGCGGCGCTATAAAATGAATTAAATGCACCTGAGACTGAATGGTTACGGAGGCTTGAGGGGTGCTGTGAAAGGATGGTTATGAAGAACCTGTAGTGGAGGTGGTCATTGGGGGTGCCAAAAAGCATTGTCGCACTGGGCGCCACGAGTGCTTAAGCCGGCCCTGCCCGCGCTCACTGCCTTATATCCCTCTGTACCCCACACCTCGCGCTAACTGCCACAACATATCCCTCTGTACCCCACACCTTGCGCTAACTGCCACAACATATCCCTCTGTACCCCGTACCTTGTGCGCACTGCCACAACATATCCCCCTGTACCCCGCACCTTGTGCACACTGCCACACAGTGGCGTAGATAGGGGGGGGGCGGTGGGGGCGGTCCGCCCCAGGCGGCACTATTTTGGGGGCGGCGGCGCGCGGCACTTGTGGCCCATGGCGGCGGCCTTTATCATTTATTTGTGGACACTCACTGACACTACTGTCAGTCGCTACAGTAGTGTCAGTGTCCCAAAATAAATTATATAGGCCGTCGCCACTGAGGAGCTGGGAAGTGAAGGGCTAGCAGGCTTGGCTGTTATCCGCGTCCGTCCGATGACGCGACGGCTGCAGGCGCTGTCATTCACTGTGATGAAACCGTGACGTGTGCTGCAGCGGTCAAAATAAATGTATGTTTAGTGCACATTATAATTGTGACTTTATTCCAAATCATTACCATGCCCACTTGAAAGGTGGTGAGTGTATTTCCTTTTAAATAGCAAAGGTTTTCATTTACGTGGGCCTGGGCGACGGAATTCACACACACGGCTCAGTCTTCCGGTTTGCTCGTTGTTTCTGGGTACTGGGGGGCAGATGTACAAGCCCCTTGCGCCACTTTTGCGTCACTTTTCCCATGTTACTTTTAGCTATGTTTTTTCGTGCGTGAGAGGCAGAAACGCGCATTTACATCTGAAAAAGGAAGCTGATAAAATGTATCCTGGCTGATGGGTGGCAGGTGACAGACAGCCGTGCTCCGCCCACACCGCGAGGTCAGAATATCGTGACCGCCTGAAGCAGACCGCCATACAGGAATGAAAACGCCACCCAGGTTTCATGGCTTCAATAAACTTAGCTTTATATCATTTTATTTTTTTTGTTGCAGTTTTATATAGCGCGAACTCGACCCGACCGTATCAGAGCGCTTTACATGAGCACCAGTTGCATCATAGACTGACATTCATTTTTTAGGCAGGGGGAGAATAATTGATTTGCCAAGAATCACAGACTGTTTGGGCCACCTGCCAGACTCAAATGGGGTTCCCCACATTGAAAGTCGGCCGCTCTAGCCGTTAAGCCACATCCTCCCACAACCCTGGTGGGAGATGGGACTAGGGAAGTCACAGCTCCCTACGGCCTCATAGTACTTAAGGGCGTTTATTGATTTACATACATTTGCTGATAACACAGAGAGGGGGAAAGTACCAGAGACCAGAAAGAATAGAGAGAGAGAAAAAAAAACACCGACAACCAGGCAGAGATGCAGAGGAAAACAAACAAGAATAGCGCCTGATAATGGCAGAAAGGCAGAGAAATTTGTTGGAAGATGCAGAAAAACAGCGAGAAAGAGACAAAAACATGGGGCAGGAAAATCTATTTAAATAGGTAACATCCGTTTTCACCACCTCGCAGGCCCATGGGGCAGGAAAATCTATTTAACAGGCCTCTTAAATGTAAACAGTAAGCTCAGTTCTCCAAAATTGGACCTGTTGGCGGGCAATACCAACTGCTCTTCCTTACGCAAAGTGCAGGCTGTAGTGATCAGCTTTCGCATAGAGTCCATTGTAACTGGTGTTGAATGTTAAGTACCGTATTAACTTATCTTGACCGAGTGAGAACAGGATGTTACATTAACGATGCGCAACCTACCCCGTTTGTGATTGTGGGTTCCGTCCCAGGGCCGTCAATCTTGTAGCGCGCGAAAGCGCTACCAATGACGGCCCTGGGCGTAATGTTTGGCCAGCCCTTGCTGAAAAGTAGCGCAGCAATTACGCCTCACGCGCTCCACCAAATCGCGCTCGCCTCTTTTCCGGCACAGGCAGTACAAGGGTTTTGCTGCAGGCATCAGAAGGATGATTTTCTGCTCACGGCACTTCGTATCTGGTCCATCAGTTGGCGAGCAGTCGCGTCGCCGTGGTTCGATTCAGAATAGAGTCAAGTTGTTTCAGGTGAGCCGTGACATCCATGCCCACGCCCGGTGTAATTTCCACATTGCGCCCGGCCTAATAGGGGGGCCTGCTTTACTTAAGTTGCTCTCCCAACGCACCCTCAAATCTCTGGGCGTTTTGGCATGTGGTTGTGCCGGAGATATATACTTTGCTGGTTTTGTAACCGGATGGCCTTCAGGCTTCAACGGTGCAGCGGGGGCCTGCCGTTCATTGAAGACTATGTTATCTTAAGTTGCTCTCTTCGATCCACGCTCAAAACCCCTGGGCGTATTTGTATATGGTTGTGCCCTGGGATTTATACTTTGCTGGTTTACAGGCTGCTTATGCACAGTATGTAACTGGATGGCCTTCGGTGGAGCACCTGGGGCCTGCTGTTCGTCGAAGAAGATGTTTGTTTTGAGCTGTTCTCCCGATACACTCTCAAATCTCTGTGCGTTTTTGTATGTGGTTGGACTCGGGATATACTTCGCTGGTTTCCGGCTTCACGTGCACAGTATGTAACCGGATGGCTGATGGGGCCTTCGGCAGCACAGCGAAGGCTTTGGTTTCTCACAAGTTAATGGCAGCAGAGTGGCCAGCCGCCTAAGCGCCGACCGAGACAACAAGGTCGATTGTTGCGCTTTGGTCGTAATCCGGTAGTAATGCTTGTTCTCAAATGCTGTCGGATATGGAACAGATGTAATGTTATTTTTTACTGCGATGTGTGGGGATTTTGGGACGCAATCACGTATAGCGTGGTACTACGATCAGCATGGTTGAAAGTTTGATGCCCATACAGGCCAGGTATGTTATCGAGAATAGTTTACATAGTCGGTATCGCCATGGCAACACTGTCCATCCCTGGCTCGACCCAAAATGGCCAGGCGGCGAAAATGGCAGCCGCCTCATACATGATGTTCATGTTTGAGTGGTTGGTTGCAGCACTTCGTGGTAATGGTTCAAACAAACAAAATGGTTATTATGGCTTGGGGGGCAGTTTATTATCACTGTTGCTCGATAAATTAGGACGTCACAATGAATATTTGCACGTCGTTTTCAGTGTTGCGACCTAAACATGAGGGCACTGCAGGTATTTTAGGATTACAGTCTCTTATTTACACCTAATTCGGCTATCTGCTAATCTACTATTCAGCGTCATGGCAATGCTGTGTGTTTTTGGGATTGCTGTTTAATTTATTTATGTGCCAGACTATAACAGGGTGTGAGAGGCCCTAACACAAATCTCAATTGCCTCAGGCCTATACCATAAATTCATTAGTCAGCTGACTCACGGACTCCGGCTGCCGCAGTGAACATGTGCGTGATAGCATGATTGCTGGGTAAGCCTTGGGAGAGCCTGTGAGACACATATACCGATCACAGTCAGGCGGGCTGACAAATGTGTTTAAAAGTATTTTTAAAAATCACACCAGTATAATTAACGGAGTGGCCCTGGGGTGCTGTGCGCAGCCCTCTACAACGGCGAGTTCACATGGTTAACACTTACTTGCACTAGTTAATAGACCAATGTAAAACTAGCATTCCAATGATACATGCGAGAAATATTTGTGCCCGAAATTTGACAGTGAGTTGAGATTCAAAATTTGAGTCCGAGACTTAAGCTCACACAATCACAGGGCTGCGGATGCCATGGGCGGCAATCTGAGGGATAGCCCCGGGCGCCACAAGCTCTAGCTACGCCTCTGCTGCCACAACATATCCCTCTGTACCCCGCACATCACGCTCACTGCCACATATGCCTCTGTATCCCACTCCTCACACTCACTGCCTGATCGCTCATTTTACCCTGCCATTCATCTTCTACGTGTTCTCTCCCCTTCCACTCGTTCTACCTCTGTTCACCCCCTTACTTCTTTTAGTGCCTTACATCTTTCTCAATATCTCTACTTCTTTTCCTCTTCAGTAACATCTGTGGCACATCTCTGCACTTCCATTATATCAACGCACCCCTCTACCTCACCTGTCTACCTCAGTCTTTATTATTCCCTCTTCCTCAGCTGTCTCTACCTGTCTATGACACACCTCTCCCTCTCTCTACCTGGCCCCCTCACGTTCTACGACTGCGTTATTCTCCCCTCTCCAGCTTTGATTTACCTGTCTCTGCTCCTGAATCTTTTTCTTCTACACCTCACTTCTTTGTCTACCCTTCACCCCTCGCTACCCTTCTGTTTGCCTTACTACGGTCTTTACCCGACCCACCTTTCAGTGCCTCTTCCCATTTCACCTCACTCCCTCACAGCGCTCTCCTAGCATGCATCTGTTTCTCCCCTCACCACCATGCCTGCCTCTACCCCTCCTTATCTTTCTAACCAGCCTAACTTTCTACCTTCCTGTTATTCCTGGTAGTGAACCTTTCATTTCAACCCTCCGGTTGTATTACCTACGCATTCAAATTGAGTAGGTCATTGCTGTGCTCCCAACCAGACATCGAGACCCAGTCCCCTAGCCTCTCAACATGCCCAGATATAACAACAAGCATTGGCATAGCCAATTGGTCTCGCCTTTGGGACCCGCTGCAGAACTAAATACTTATACTGCCGGCATCATACTTACCCAGCGCCAAGACGCCTCGGCAAAAGTGAGCTATATAAGTTCTTCAGTCAGTGAGTCAGTCATAAGGTCCCAAAGGCGAGACCTATTGGCTATGCCAATGCTTGTTTTTCTCAGGTTGGCCTGAACATTACCCGATCCTGATTGTCTGCCATTTTAGCCCCGCCCCTATTGATTAACATTAGCCACGCCCATTCATTTGCCAGGTTTGCCCCCCCCGGAAAAATTTCTGCGGACGCCCATGCCCTGCATTTACAAAAGGCAATAAAACTGACACCAGACACCCATAGCACTTGATTCTGGATCACCGATAAAAAATCCCCCTCCCCCTCCATCCTCCTGTTTTTTCACTGTCTTACCTGATTGTTAGACTTGTGTACCGCGCACCTGCCATGTGCAGTGCTGCGGTCGGTTTCTGTTTATTATTGGATTTTGGACATTTTGGCATGCTGGTCAGAGTCGGCGTGCCCAGACCGATGTGTATTATGGCCATCCACCGCTGTGCCTGGGAGTTGTGGTGAGCTCCTTGCCAGCGTGTGTGCTTGTGAGTCCAGATGACAAAGTTACCAACTCGCGGTGGCTGGGGCTGTGCTTTCGGATCGGCAGACAGTCTGGGAGGCTGCAGCAAATGGGGGAATGGCGTGGCTCCTCTGCTGTCAGTTGCTTGCTAATTACAGTAAGGGCCTTGCATGAGCCCCTTTTTTTTCATACGCTTGTGTACTTGGGGGATTGGTTGGTTTATTTTTCCACCTTCCTTATTGGTACTGTGACATATTTTGTTTAGTGTCTTTATTACTGATTGGTCCCTTCAGGGGGTTTCTGCCTATTTGAAGGGGGCTCCTTGCTCTGTGTTCTTGATTGTTATGACGGTGGGGAAGCATTCATCAAAATGTAAGCAAGGATGAGCCAATTACCACTCGCCGGATTGGTCCCTTCAGGGGGTTTCTGCCTATTTGAAGGGGGCTCCTTGCTCTGTGTTCTTGATTGTTATGACGGTGGGGAAGCATTCATCCAAACGTAAGCAAGGATGAGCCGATTACCACTCGCCGGAGCAGGTTCAGGGGCCCTGGAGATCCTTCTACTTTGCTCTCTGCCTCTGAGGTTCAGGCGATGATTGAAGATGCTCTGGCCCGAGCTCTGGATGTCAGAGTTAAACCCAGGCACAGAGGCACTTGTTCGGCTGGGGATCCAGTGGACTTCCCCTCTGGGGACTCCTTGGCTTCAGAGGCTGACCACCCTTCTACCTCTACTAGGAAGTTTGTGCGTAGAGATGAGATACCGGACATTCTGCAGTATCTGGGAGAATTTGGGGTTTGCGCCTTTCTCATCCTTTGAGGCAGTGGAAGGCATGTTCCCTCAATATGGTATGCCTCCCGTTTTTGCTATGCCATTTCATGGTCGAATCAAGGACTTGATCACTGGCGAATGGCGTGGCCCGGAACACTTTTTGGTTCCGTGATTTCTACAAAAGCTGTATTCTCTGGAGGAGGGGGAGGACTCTCTTCCACACTCCTTTAAAGTGGACACCATTCTGGCCACTGTGATTAATCCTGAGGATTGCTCTCCTTCTGATGCTATGGACAAAAAGATTGAGAGGGCGCTTAAGAAGGCTTTCTCCGTGGAGAATCTCACTTTAAAGGCTGGAATTTATCTGCATATGAGGCTCAGTCTCTTGTTTCAGACTTTGAGAAGTTGGCCACAGCAATTCAGGAGGAGACGATTGTTCTGAGTTGCTGGTTCACATGGAGCAGCAGGCCAAGTGCTGGCAGACATGTCTTCGGATGTCCTGAAGTCTTCTGCCATGGCCATGGAATTTGTGGATGCATGATTGGAAGGCGGACTTTTCTGAGAAGTCTTCTCTCCTGAAGATCCGGTTTGATAGTAAATTGCTGTTTTGGAATCAATTGGACAGCATGATTACCAAGGCTTTCAAGGATTGTAGCATGCTCATGGAAGGGGTTCTGGCTCTTCTAATGTTCCGGTTTCCGTGGAGGAAGAGGGACTGGGTTGCTATTCGATTCTTTTTCTGGTTCAGAAGGTGGCCGGTGGTTTCAGGGCAGTTCTGGACCTGAAGAGAGTGAATGGGTGGGTCAGGACCGTTCATTTACAGAGACTTTGTAGTCTATAATTCCCTTGTTCAGTGTCTGGGACTCTATGACCTCCAAGACGCTTACCTTCATGTTCCCATGGCTCTAGATCATCAGGAATTTCTGAGGTTTGTGAAAGGGAACTGCCACTTTCAGTTCTCTGTATTGCCATTCGGTCTGAAGTCTGCCTGAGGGTCTTCACGGGGCTGTTGGCTGTGTTGGTGGCAGTGGCCTACCGTCAGGGTATCTTTCTTCATCCTTACCTCGATGACTGGTTGGTTCAGGCTCCCTCAAACCTGGGGGCGATGTTGGATATTTTACATGAGCACGGTTTTATTATCAATCCAGAAAAATCCTGCCTTGTTCCAGCCCAGGACTGTCTCTTTATTGGGGAAAGGTTTTGTACCAATTTGGGTATGGTCACGTTGCCCGAGGTGCGGGTGGTGAAGATCCGTCCCACATTCTGGGTCTTTTGTCCCGGGCCATCCATGTTAGCCGCTCGTTGGATACAGTTTCAGGGGAATCTGACTGTGATGGTGTTTCTGGTTCCCTGGGCTTGCTTTCACTTGCACGAGCTCATCGCTCACATCCTGGTGCATTGGTCTCCCCATTGTTCTTCTCCCCTCTCTTCTCCAATTGCTGTCTCCCCTCAGATCCAGTTGGCCCTGGGTTGGTGGCTTGTCAGAAATCATGTTCTAAAGGGGGGTTTCTCTCTCCCCTCCTGCCCCCTTGATTGTCACGACGGATGCCAGTCTGTTGGGTTGCGGGGGCCTAGATGGGGGTGCATCAGGCCAAGGGCTCTTGGTACTAGTCTCAGAGCAGGAGGTCTTCGAATTTGAAGGAGCTGTAGGCGGTCTGCTTGGGTCTGAGGGCCTTCTCTCGGTTGGTGCAGTCATTCTGGTCAGGAAAAACAACATTACGACAATGGCTTATGTGAACAGGCGGGGGGACCTCTTCTGGCTCTGGTGGCGGAGAGTTTGTGTCATTGGGCTCATCTGTTGGCGGTGTCTACAAACAATATTCAGAGGGTCTCCAATACTCTGGTGGACACTCTAACCAGGGCCATTCCACCATCAGTAGATTTTTGTCTCGGTCTTGAGCTGCTTGTGGAGCTTACGTAGCCGTGGGATGTCCCGGTGATAGACCTTTTTGCTAGACTTCTCAATGCCAAGGTGCCCCTGTTTTGCTCTCGATCCGGGAGGGGCAAGCTTGGGCCGTGGATGCTCTTTCCTGCCAGTGGCCACAGGGGATTCTTTGCACTTTTCCATCCTTTCCGCTGCTTCTCAGGATCCGGAGGTTGGGGGCATCGGTCATTCTTATTGCCCCGTGCCTCGGGCACCGTGATTTCCTGTTCTTTTGGAGATGAGACAGGAGGTGGAGTGGTTATTGCCCCTGATACCCTCTCCCTTGATGTTACCTGTGTTACAGCAGGATGTTCTGTCCAGAATGCACTTGGCAACCTGGAGGTTGAACGGATAGGTCTACTGCATAAGGGGGTTCCAGCTAGTTTGATCTCTACTGCAGGCTGCTAGGCGCTCCCCTACCAATAACTCTAACTTGCGTCACTGGCGTTCTTTCAGTAGGTGGTGTCGGGGTAAGGGTTTGGACCTTACTTCTTCTACCTTGTTTGATGTGATGCTGTTTCTACAGGAGGGGGCTTCTTTGGGGTTGAATGTTGCCTCCCTTAAACTTCAGTAGGCTGTGATTAAAGCTTTATGGAGTTCGTAGAACAATCTGCCTGATCTCGATGGTTTGGTGAGCAACTTTTTAAGGGGTTACATAATGTTCTCCCTTCTCCTCGGAAGCACTTCCATTTGTGTGATCTTTCATTGGTTTTGGATGCATTGATGGCTCCTCCATTTGAGCCCGTGGTCTATGTGGATTGTGTTTGTTGTCCAATAAGAATTTCTTTTTGTTGGCTATTCCCTCCACTCGGCGTTTGTGTGAACTGGGTGCTTTGTCTTTTAAGCATTTTTTTGTCGGGAAATAGACAGTACCCTCTCCCGGTTTTTGTGGGGGGGGTGCATGGACATGATTATCCCTGGCGCACTGTCGTATACCTCCCTACGATGGGGGAATGGGGGTCACTAATCTCCACCTATACTACCTGGCCACGAAGCTCCTTGTGATCCATGACTGGTTTGCCGGCGGCTGGTCCGACCCGGCATACCGGGTGGAACTCCGGTCCATGGACTTCCCGCAGCTTCAGGCCTACCTGTACGGGGCCCCCATACCATGGGCCCTCACCCCCTCACTCGAACGGTGCTCTTGGCCTGGCGTGCGGCCCTACGCCACACCCACTGGGGTGGGAAACTCACTAAGCAGACGCCCTTGTGGAGTGGTACCTGGCTGAAGGAAACTTCGGCCCTTCGTGGCTTCGGTCGCTGGGGCCACATCGGGATCTCGCTCCTGGGAGACGTCTGGATAGGGGACCACATACATCAGGTCTTTTGTGGATCTCCAGCAACGCTATTCACTAATCTCCTCCCAATTTTATAAATATTTACAATTAAGGCATGCCTTAGAACCCACATTCCGTCCCCCACCTCCTTCCCGGAATTCAGCCCTCTCGAGGCCCAGGTGATGATGGGGAACCTGGGCAGAGGGGGAGTATCGCGGATTTACCGCTCTCTTGTGAATAACGGCCCAGCATCCCTAGATTTGCTGCGCACTCGCTGGGAGGGGTGGTTGGGTCCCCTAGAAGAGGCAGATTGGAGGGATGCCCTTATGGCCCCCAAGACCCTGATGCCTCCTCCAAGCTGTGCCTGGTCCAGCTCTATTATCTCCATGCGGCATACCTTACCCCGGTACGCCTCTATAGCGCTCGTCTGAGGCCTTCTCCGTCCTGCACACGTTGTGGTTATGCCCCTGCGGACTTCTACCACATGACCTGGCAGTACCCCATCTTGGCGCTGTTTTAGACAGGGGTGGAGCTGGAACTCACACAGAACCTGGGTTGGGAGGTCCCTCATGACCCAATGCGCTTGCTCCTTGGTGTATTTGACGGTCTTGATGGCTCCCGGGCCAAAGACGCTTACTGGGCACAGCGTTGTCAGTGGCAAAAAGGGATATAGCAGCACTTTGGTCCCAGGCCAAACCACCAACGAGGCGGAACTGGAGAAGGGGAGTGGACTGGTGAGGTACCCAAGAGAGGTCCCTCTTCGAGGCCCAGGGATGTCCTGAGCTTTTTGATAAGGTATGGGGCAAGTGGTTCAACCTGCGACCCTAGAGGGTGCCAATATGTGCTGTATAAGAATGAATGTAAGCGCATGTGCTATCATTATCCTTGCAAATGTTTTACAAGTATTTGCCTTTTTCTCTTCCAATGTGTCTTCTCAATCACTGTGCTTGATTAACTGCCAAAGGTTTTCATTTTATGAATTGTTCTTGAAATTAATAAAATTGATTATAAAAAAAAATGCATCTTTTTGTAGGGATTTTGAGGACAGAGTCGTTTGAGGCCTGTCCTTTCCTTTTGTCCTAAGGTTGATTCCCTGTTCCATTGTGACCAGGAGTTGATTTTGCCCTCCTTTTTCAAGTCTCCTTCTTCTGAGGTGGAAATGAGGCTGCATTGTTTGGATGTCAGGAGGGCTGTCATGATTTATTTGGATAGGGTGGCTTCCCTTCAACTTTCCAATTCCCTGTTTGGGAATTTTGGCTCGGTGAATAAGGGGCTGCGCTGTCCACTTCTTCCTTGAGTCGGTGGGTTTGGACTCTGATTTCTGTGGCCTACAAGGCGTCTGCTCAGGTTTCTCCCTTGGGGGTTCAGGGTCCATCCACAAGGTCTATGCCTACCTTTTGTGCTGAGGTGCAGGGGATTTCATTTCTGAGATCTGCTGGGCAGCCACCTGGGCTTCCTGTTATACGTTTGCCACTTGGTACTTTCCACCCTCCCCCCTCCATGTCTCCCCGTTGGTATTGCCCTAGAATCTTGACATGAAGGCAGCCTTGGAATGTTGACAAGCTGCACTTCACAGAGAGTAACTGGCTCCAGCAAACTGAGGGTGCAGGGTTCGTTAATCCTAATAAAGAAGTTTTCACTTACCTGCTTCGTGAACTTTACTTCATTTTGGCGACGAAGGATAGGGATGCTGTGACAGGGACAGCGCTGCACCTTCCCCTGTGGATTATTCGTTTTGCTGGTCGCCTGGAGGAGCTGTCGTTGTTCAGCTGCGAGCGGGGCATCTCTTCAAGGAACACTTTTACTGCTG
The DNA here is from genome assembly GCF_964204655.1 of Triturus cristatus. NCBI lineage: Eukaryota > Metazoa > Chordata > Amphibia > Caudata > Salamandridae > Triturus > Triturus cristatus. The sequence continues at coordinate 1,751,498,784 of NC_140589.1, read as the reverse complement.
CTTTCAAGGTGGTGAGGTGCTCCAGTTTACTTTTGATGGACACTCCTTTATTCTTGACTGTTCCTTCTGTGGAGTGTTCAGCGTGCAGTTGGTCCGCAGCCTGCCCTCTATAGTTTTGTCGGGGAGTAGCCTCCTCATTCTATGCTGTAACTGTGGTGTGCTTATGGCAACCTAAATGTGCAAAGGTGAGGATATTCTTAGCCGGCGCCTTGCCTGAAAGTAGACTTTCTCGGTAATTGCTCAAAATATGTTGGAGCTCGAGGTTGTTTTTCCCCACTTCCTCCGCTTTATTTTGCCACTTCCTACTCTTTATTTTGCTTCGAGGTTTTCTTCGGAGGGTGTTTGAGTGACTGCGGGGAGGCGATCGGCTACTTTAAAGTTCAAGTGGAAGCTTTCGCTCAGAGCCTGCCGGGTTGTTGTGTTCTTCGTCACGCTGCCACCGACCTTAAGTGCCCTGGGATCCGTGTGACTGCCGTCCATTCTAGTGTTCCATGGAAGATTCAATGGTGGTTGCGCCTGCATTTTAACGCGTCCCCTCAGGCTGCTTTCTATTCTCCTGCGCAGTGGCTTCAGTGGGCACCACACGAGCGTCGAAGCGTGCAAAGGGCTTCGCATCGCGGATCGTGGTTCCATGTCGTTGGGGAGCGAAGGAGAGGCTCCCTTGGCAGTGGATTGAGGGGATTTATTGATTACTGTTTCTTATTCATCTAAGCCTCAGGAGGAATCCGTTTCATTGGTGACTTTTCCAGGGAGAGAGAAAGTCAGCGTTTCCTGTCTCTCCTCGGCGTTTCGATTCAGGAACTTCCTACCCCTGCCTCACGGGTGGAGCTATTGAGGACAGCTTTAGTCATAAAAAATAGGACTAAGGTTCATGGTGTTTAGTGCAGTATCATTCCCCTGTGTTACTGCTTATTATTGTATTTGAAGTTTATTGGTATTTTTTTTTAATTATCTATTGACATTTATTTTTCTTTCCTCATTGTGCATGTAATTAGTCTTTATTTTTTTTGTTTTCTTTCTATTTTCCTTCTCTCATAATTATCTCTTTCTTTCTATCTAACTGTCACTGTACTTACATGCCCAGTGCTTTATTAGAAATTATTTTAGTACTGTTCATACTGTGTTTGATATGTCAGGTGCAGGAATGAGTCAACCACCCCCCTTTTTAAATGAGTTAGGGGAGCCTGAAATTCGTGGAGAAGGTGGGAAGGAATCTTCAAATCATACCTAATAGCCATAGGGGGTGGTAATTTTTCAAATGTAAGAAAGCAACACATACTGTTGCACAATCTAGGTATCCAAGGTAGAAAGGTTTTTGAGGACATCACTGGGAGACTAGTGGAGGATGAACCTCGTGAGGAAGAGGAAGGTGTGGACGTTTATGAATATACATTAAGGAAGTTGGAGGCGCACTTCAAGGTTAAAATAAATGTGGTCCATGAAAGGCACAAATTTTTCAAAAGAAATCAAAGGAAGGACGAGAAGGTATCCTCTTATGTGGCGGTGTTGCGTGGTATGGCTGCCATTTGCGAGTTTGGGGCTCTTACTGACTCCCTCATCAGGGACCAATTAGTAAGATGCACGAATGATGTGAAGGTTCAAGAGGAATTACTGACAAGAAATCCAGACCTGGGGGAGGCTATTAGCATAGCCAAAGGGCTAGAACATACAGCACTACGTATGAGAGAAATGAAAATTTCGGTTGGGGTTAAAGAGAAGTCTGAACTCAAAGTTTCAACTAGTGAGGAGGCTGTTTGCAAAGTAGATAATAAAAATAGAGAGGCTTCTAGAAATAAAATGGGGGGCTTGCAATGTTTCAGATGTGGTAGCCCTAATCATTTGGCTAACAATTGGAAATGCCCAGCCAGGAACATTATGTGTAGGAAGTGTAACAAGAAGGGGCATTTTTCTAAAGTGTGTAACGTATTCAGTCCAAAGGTATATGTGGTTGAACACCAGGAGGTTGAGAAAGCAGAGGCAAAAAGTTTTGTTTTTCAGTTAGAGGACGGGAGCAAGGAGGAAAAAACCCAGTATCCTACATGTGAGATTAGGCTGGATGGGGAAAAATTCAAAGTTTATGCTGACTCGTGCTCCCCTTTTACTCTAGTGGAAAATGAATTTTTTAATGAGAAGTTTTTTAAACACAACATCAAGTTAGAAACAGCTGATATAGCTCCCTCTGGGTACAATAGAGTTCCCATACCTTTGGAAGGTATGGTAAGAATGAGAATCTCTTTCAAAAACAGGCACACAGTAGGGAAAGTGTATATAACCAGAGAGGGTTCAAGTCTTCTACGGTGGAAACATCAGAGAGAATTAGGAATTACGCTGGACCCCAATAACCATGAGCAAGTCCTACTCATTGATCCCCCAGTTGTTGGTGCCAATCTTATTAAGGAATTTCCAGAAGTTTTTAATGAAAATTTGAGTTTGCTAAAAAACTATATGCATAAAATTGTGCTAAAAGAAGGAGCCATACGAGTAATACACAAAACACGATCCATCCCCTTACTAAGAAGAGAACCTTTAAGAATGGAATTAGAAAAATTGGTCAAACAGGGGGTCATTCAAGAGATTGAATGTTCTGCATGGTTGGCAGCCATAGTCATCACAAGTAAGGATGGTGGACAGAGTATTAGGCTATGTGTGGAATTGAGGGCCTTGAATGCCAACATTGTAGTTGACAGACATCCTTTACCAAGGATCCATGAGATGCTGAGCACTATTCAGGGCGCAATTTTTTTTTAGTGTGCTTGATCTTTCATCGGCCTATTACCAAATCAAACTACATCCTGATTCCCAACCTTTGACAGCATTCACCACCCCATTTGGCAACTACAAATTCTTGAGGATGCCATTTGGGCTGGCGTCTGCAGCTTCTGCATTTCAACGAGCAATGCAACATGTCCTTAAAGATTGCCCCAAGTCGATGTGTTTTCAAGATGATATCCTAATTTATGGTTTGAGTGAAACAGAACATAATTCAAATGCTGAGATAGTTCTCAAGAGGCTGAGAGAAGTGGGGTTCACCACTAAGGAGAGCAAATGTAAACTTGGGGTAGCATCAGTTGACTATTTGGGGCACACAATTTCTGAGGAGGGAATAAAGCCGAAAATCGATCAAGTGGATGCAGTGATGAGAGCTCCTACTCCAACATGTAAAGAGGAAGTACTTTCATTTCTAGGTTTGGCTGAATATATGGCAAAGTTTATCAAGAATTTTGCGATGCTATCACAACCCCTCAGAGAGCTTATAAAAAAAAGACAATGCATTCATTTGGGGAAAATATCAAGAAGAGGATATTGAGAATATAAAGAAGGCCATCATTTCAGCCCCATTCATAGGCAACTTCGACGTAGACAAAGACACCATCATTTCCACTGATGCCAGTGGCAAAGGTATAGGAGCCATACTATCACAAAGGTTTGACAATAAAATGAAAGTAGTGGCTTTCGCATCTAGAACTCTGTCTGGGGCAGAATAAACTATTCTACAGTAGAAAAGGAGGTGTTGGCTGTGTATTGGGCTATTAAACACTTCAGTTTCTATGTGTGGGGCTTACCTTTTGAAGTATGTACAGTTCACAAACCCTTAGTCTATTTGTTTGGCAATAAGGACATGGAAAACATGACTCCCCGCATTGCAAAATGGGTTCTGGGTCTGCAGGGATTTAACTTCAGAATGGTCTATGTTCCTGGTCAACAGAACAAAGTTGCTGATTTCTTATGTAGGGCAACAGTGGACAAACAAGATGTAGAAACCACAGGTAATGAGGGAGTTCTGGAGGTAAGGCTCCCAGCTGTAACGAAAGAGCAATGGGACAATCATGCTGAGCAGGATGACATCATCAGCAAAGTAAAAACATTTATAATCCAAGGATGCCCCAACAAATGCAAAGACCTTCCAGGGGACATACAACCATTTTGGAACGTACGTAATGACTTGACGATTGAGGGAAGGTTTCTTCTCAAGTCAGGGAAAATCGTTCCTCCAGAGGGGTTAAGAATCTAAATTATTGACCTCACATATGAGGGGCACCTAGGTAGGAGTCTATGCAAGACAAGATTAAGATCTGAATACTGGTTCCCTTGAATGGATCAGCTAATGGAAGCTAAAGTGAAGGACTGCTACGCTTGTGTAATGAGTGATAAATCCAGAAGTATCAGGCGCTCCCAACTCATACCAGTTGAGATCCCTAGGTCTCCATGGGACAAGCTAGGCTTTGATATCACTGGCCGGATACGTGCCAAAGGGCTTCAGGAGTGGTACCTTTAGTGCTCATTGAATATTACTCCAATTGGATCACATGCAAATTTGTGAACACCATCAACACGAAATCACTAATAGAATTCTTGAGTGATGTGTTTTCAAAGGAGGGTATTCCCTCCACCATAGTCACGGACAACGGGGTTCAGTTGGTGTCGGAGGAGATGAAGGAGTTTCTAAAGGACATGTCCATAACCCACTTACGCACCCCATTGTATTGTCCAAAGGCCAATGGGAAAGTTGAGAGGGCTAATCGAATGATGAAAGAGTGCATTCAACTGGCAGTCAAGTCTGGGACAACCATCGCGTCAGCTCTTAGAGATATGCTATGGTCATACCATACCACACCTAGCCTCTCCACAGGTCATACCCCCTTTGAACTGTTGAGGGGGAGGAAAGCAGGTTCAAAGCTGTCACCTAACTGGTTGTGTCCTATAGATAAGGTGGAGGTCAATCCGGAAGAATTCAGTAAAAAAAGTAGAATCCAGACAAAAGAAGTACAAAGAGTGGTATGACAGGAAATGGAGTGCAAAGGAAAGATCTCTCAGTCAGTGGCAAAGTGTGTACATCAGGAAACCATAGGGCTTATGTGGTAAAGGTGACAAATATTATACCCCAGAGAAAATAAGAGAGGTAAAAAAAAATGTTGTCATTCTGGAAGATGGGAAAAAATGGAGCATGGACCTGGTTGCTATAGGCCCGAAGGGGGTTGGCCACAGGGAGGCCAGCAAGGCTCTTGCCCAGAGCTCCAGGTCTGATGAGGCTCAAGTGAGAAGAGGGATGAGACAAAGAAACTCTCCGGGTTGGCACAAAGATTTTACAACGGTGTGATCATTTGTATTCTGCGTAACTTCATGATTCATATAACTGTTTTGGGTCTTTTATCCATGGCCCATGGATGCTACCATTTCCTGTCCTGCCCCCCTCTTTTTTCCCTTCCTTTTCTTTTCTTCCACCCCTCGGCACTTCTCCTGCTTCTCCCTTCCTCTGCCTTCTTCCTTCTTTTTCTTCCTCCTTCCTTCAGGGAGGAAGATGTGTTATAAGTTTGCCACTTGGTACTTTCCACCCTCAATGTCTCCCCGTTGGTATTGCCCTAGAATCTTGACATGAAGGCAGCCTAGCAATGTTGACAAGCTGCACTTCACAGAGAGTAACTGGCGCCAGCAAACTGAGGGTGCAGGGTTCGTTAATCCTAATAAAGAAGTTTTCATTTACCTGCTTCGTGAACTTTACTTCACTTCCCCTTTGACTTTTGTCTTTCATTACCTGTTTGTGCAGGAAGTGGACCTGCCTGAGGTATTTGGGTCTAAAGTATTGTCTGCTATGGGGGTCTGGTGAGGCAGGAATGCCTCATGTATTTAATTAATAGAAGCGAGGAAAGAAGACTCAGAGTAATGCAATTACCGGTAAGTAATTGAAGCATTATCATCCACTCTTTAATCATGGAGGGGGCGACTATACAGAAAAAGAGTGTGAGAGAGAGAGAGAGAGAGAGAGAGAGAGAGAGAGGCGAGACCAATAGAGACTGGCCCCCTGTTCCATGCACTCCATAGGAAGAGTTCTCGCAAGTGAACGTTCAGAATAAGGCAGGTAGAGAGTCAAGTGGATATCTGAATCTGAAACAGTGTCTATGTCAATAGATTTACTCTCTGAAAATTAGAAAATCAAAGTAGAAGAGACTGTAATGTCCACCTTCCAAATCCCATTAAAGTGTGTTGCAAATTAGAATGACATCTTTTTTTATATGCTCTGTTTTCATTATTTAAAAACAGAATTGGTCCAATGGTGTATCTGCTTAGTAATGCCGTTTTTCGTTTTTACTGAAACGAATTCCTATTTATATCTCTGGAAATAGTATTGAATGTGATAGGCTCATTAAACAGTTCAACATCCTAATGGATGAAAACCTGCAAATAATGCTTGGGCATAGAAATTTGCCACCCAAAGCACAAATTAAAATGTAATGTGGGCATTTTTTTAATCTCATTTCTAGATGATAAAACATTAACCTAGACCTTTACATACTCAGCCTGCCTGGTTATGACTTCTGGCAGAAATTCGGAAATTTATTTAAGATTGTGTTACATCTTCACCTTTAAAAACAGGTTGGCCCAAGGGTGAAATATAATATTAGTTGATTGTGACAGTTTAATAGAGTAAAACAATGTAATCAGGCTTATAATAGTGTAACTGTTCAGAATTTCGTCCCAATGAGATCATAATCCCCACCTTGGTTACATTTACAATTACGTGATTGCCTCCATTCTCTGTAAAGAGAGTTTAGTCCATAATGAATAAAAGTATAGTTATAACGTGGTGTAGTGATATCACGGATGTATCATTGAGTTCATAAGGTGTCATCACAGAGTCCTATGAGTCACTGTGTCATTTGTGTACACAAGGTAATACATTTGCTGCTCATTCAATTTGGGGTCAGAGGCCTACATGTCAAATTGAAAAGGCACTAACACATAACCCTATTATAAACCCGGCCTTGTTGCCATTTGTGGGGCGGATACTAACCAGATGCAAATTACAGCATTTGTATGTGCCTACGTTTGTTTCATATGTCCTGGGGGATAAAAAAAAATGGGGAATGGTAGATGAATTAAATATAAAGTCTTGTTTTAGACAGTCAAGACAGATTCTATTCCAACATAAACAAGGTAATAATGTTATTTGCAGTGTAGTTACTTTTCCTAAAACCACTTTGACATGGTGAAAGAATGGCCTTTCTTTCCTCCATGCAGGCAATTCAGCTAGTAATAAGTTGGAGAACTTTTGCTTCAGAAACAAGTAGTCATATCGGTCTATAACTACCTGGATCAGGGTCAATAAAAGATTCATGTATTTGCCCTGAATCCTAAATAGTCTGAAACAGGTAAAATACATAGAAACCAAAATTCTCTGTCAACATTTAACGTACCTTGAAAGACCATGTGTTCTAGCTACTCTTTGTGACTTTATTGATGACATTAGATCTTTCGCTTTGTTAAGAATGGCTTCCAAAAAGTATTATGTGTGATTCTTGCATGCAATACTATTATGCTCCAACATTTTTTATAAACAGATTTTATTGGCTTCTGTATAAGAACATGGTATGCTCCACAGAGTAAATAGTAATCCAAGCAAAGTGTTTCCATCAAACATCTTAAATGTAATGACATTATTAACCAATCTCCTCTCCACCATCATTCGCCCGTCCCCCTCTCCCTCCGGATACCATGTCATTGTGTCCCAAATGGAAGTGTCTCATCCCTTGAAGGAATATGTGGTTCGCAAACATACTTAGTAATTTCCCTACAGCTCAGAGCCTCATTAGGACCTCTACTTAGGCTATCTAACATCTCATTCATTGCAGAGGCCCTCTCATGAGAGTTATCTCGGGACCCTGCCATAGAGGAGGGATCTCGGTCTTGCATGCTATCCACTAATATCTCCTAAGCCCTGGCCAAGTCGATTGAGCCCCGCCCCTACCTTGCTTCCCTGAACAGCACTGCACTTTCATACCCTGCCCGTCTCTGAAGCTCTATGCGCCATGTTTCTAGTCGGGGAACCCCAGCGCGTTTCCAATTTCTAGTAAATTCCCTTTTCGCTAGGATAAAAGCTAAGTCCTGGAATCTACTCGTATCCCTGTTCCTAGCAGTATGCAGAAACCAGACTAATAGGCAGTGCCCTGGTGTGCAAGGGACTTCCTTCAATATGATATCTGCCACAGTATTCGTAACCCTTTCCCAATACTCAGTGATTGATGGGCAACTCCACATCATACGTAAGAACTGCACCCCCTCTTCTCTGCCCTATATGGAAGTGTCTGGTGAGTTTCCCGGAAGTGAGGTATGACCTATGCAGCACATAGAGGTTTATTAATTTAAAACTGGCATTCTGTGAGACTTTGGGTATTCTGTCCAGTATAGCCGTCCAATCGCCATCTGTTATGGGGACTCCTAAATCTTCCACCCATCTGACCTGCAGGGTGTCAAGAGGCTTATACATGTCTCCCTGTATCACTCTATATAAGCAGGTGACCCTTGTAGTAACTACATACTGACAGCTCCTTTGGTTATGGGGTTCAGTGGGGCTTGTTACCCAGTGTTGGTGTACTACAGTCGTTACCGCTCCTTGTAGTAGTTAAAAGTGCCCCTGTGGTACATCAAAAGCCCTTTTGAATTCTTCAAATAGGAGGAGCACCAATTCTTGGTACTGGTCCTCCACCCTAGTAGCTCCCACTTCTGCCAACTCTGTAAGCCCTCTCCAATCCCCCCATGCAGCAGTGTCTCCAACCATAGTTAAGGGCATATTGGGTGAGTATGGCCGCCTCACTCTAGTTCTTTGTTCTAGTTCTAGTGTCATTCCCCGGGGGATGCTCTAGCCGCACTCTATTCAGGTCACGGTGAGCAGGTACATTAATCATTAGTTCGCGTCTCAGCCTTTGTCTGCTTGCCATCCGCTGCACCAGCCATTGCATCTGTGCAGCGAGATAATAGGATTCAAAATAAGGGACAGCTAGGCCCCAATCTGCCACGGGTCTCTGCAGTGTGTTTAAGGTCACCAGTCTACGGCTTGCCCCCCCAAAGAAAGACAATAAGAAGGGAATCAAATTCTTTGAATAGTGCGTGGGGAAGTGCTACCAGCTTAATCAAGGACACGCTACCTGCCACCAAGATGGGAAATATCTTCCAGAAATCAATGCTTGCTCTGATTGCCTTTCCCACATTTCCATTCAGCAAGTCCACTGGAATGTTGTATATATATTTAACCCCAAGTGTTATAGGCATCGGGGCGTGGCTTAGCCGGCTGCAAGATGGCCGCACCTTGAGTGGGTTCTGCCGGCCAAGCCGATAATCCGTTAGCATCCTGCAGACTGGGGGCTCTCTGGACCCCCTTTGCCTGAGCTGTGTGGTGCCTGCACCCTGGGGATTGCAGCGGCGGCGACATTTCCACAAACATCGCGCTACAGAGGAAACACTTCTCACGAGGGCTGCGGAGACGGAGACCCAACATGGCGGCCCCGGCATTTAAGCTGGAGGTAGCGGGACGGGCGGCCCCATGCGGCACAGGTGTAATGCGCTGCTGCACTGTCGAACGCACTGCTTGGAGACGAACCGGCGTGTAATCCAACGCCATGGCTGCAGGGAGCATCTGGAGGCTGTGGTGCATGTGAGGTACTGGACAGCGCTGGGCACCGAAGCACACTGAGAGGCCCAAGTAAGTGGTGCGACTTGCGGCGGCGGGGGACTGTCGGTGAGGTAGGGGCGCGGGCGCTGTACTGCGGGAGCCGGGCGGACAGGGCCCAGTGGGGGAGGGAGCTCTCCTCCCAGCTGCGGGTGTGTCTGTGCAGGCCCCGTGATGGGAGCGCCGCACCTCCCTGGCTTCCCCGCTCGGAGTGCACCCACTGCGGGAGCTGCATCATAAAGAGCGCCAAAAGGGCCAACGCGGCCCGTGAACCTGCCTGGGGACATTGTAGGGGTGACGAGAAGGCACCAAAGTACCAGCCAGTACCCTACATCTACTTGCTAGAAACTATGTGGGCCTTATCTCTATACCGGATGGGTTTTCGGCCCGGTGGAGCTTGCATGCATTGAACTACGCAAGAGGTGACATGGGCCTGCTGGAAGATTTGCCTACAATATGCCACCTGGTGCGACGGCTGGCTGGTTGCAAGGTGGGCCTGCAACACGCTACTGACTCACTAATTGCGGCCCAGATCCTTGCCGTGTTGGACGACCCTGGTCAGATCCCGGTAGAGCCTGCCGGAGTGACAAGCTGATATAGGCCACGTTGGGAGGGCACTGGCCACTGTCTTCCTGGCGCTGGCAACAAGGCACACACTGGACAACGTGTTGAACTTTAATTGATGTTGCACACTGTGCACAGAGAGGGGTCACTGCAGCCAGCGACACCCACAAGACACTGGGAAGAGGGTGCGCATTCCCCGACACCAGTGTTCGCGTAGTGGCCTTTCGGCTCTTGTGCTCAGCCTTGCACGAAAGCCTATGTGGCGACACTGGCCCTGAGGTATTGGGCATCATTTTCATCTACTCTCCAGCCTCCTCCACTGGGTCGAGCAATATGGGCAAGGTGGATGCAAAGCAGACCAAGCTTTCCTTTGACAACAGGCGCCAAACCAGACAGGAAGTGCCCACACAAGAAGTGGAAGAACAGTCCACCCAGACAGTTGCCACTGCAGCGCGATATGAGGACTTGAAGGCACTCCTGCTGGAAGTTAAATCCAGCCTCGGCACGATAGACTCCAAACTTGATCGCGTGACTGCTCGCCTTGACCAGGTGAAGGCAAGAGTGGACACGCGCGATACACGGATAACGCAGCTGGAGTGTTCGAGGTCGAAGACACGGCAACGGCGGACAAGCAACAATTGCTCAAGATGGACAAGGTGTTGGAACAGATTAGGGCCAAGATCGAGGATTTGGAGGTGCACTCCAGGAGGGGCAGCATTTGTATCACAGGCCTTCCCGAATCTACCAACATCGCGAGGATGGAAGACTATGTGGCAACTTTGCTGCGGGACCTCTTTGGCAATGTGCTCTCTTCAGTATTTATTATGGAGCGAGCACACAGATCTCTGGGGCTGCGCCCCCCGCCGGGAGCACCAGCTCACCCGATCATAGCCAAGCTGTTAAATTACCTTGACCGCGACACTGAGCTGTGGACAGTGTGGGAGATGGGCGAAGTGCGGCACCAAGGTAATCTTCTATCGTTTATTCCGACTTCACCTTGGTGGTGCAGGCTGTCCCGGGAGAGTTTCTCCCTGCAAAACGACTCCTCCAAAACAAGAGGTGTAATACGCTCTGATCTACCCTGCTAAGCTCAAGATCCAGAGGGTCGCTCAAACACAGATCTTCAGTGACCCTAAAGCTGTGCAGTCATTTGCCAAGAAGTTAAAAGCACAGAAGCATTACGCATCTAAGAGCCTTGAGAATGCAGAAAAAGGACAATTAAGTGACAATGACTAACTAAGTTGTGGGGTTCTGTTCGTTGGTTTTATACTGCGATGCAGCCTGGATATCACAGCAGGTATGTGGTCCTTGCTGGCACCCTTTACAATCAGCCACTGATATTAGCAGCACTTTACGGACCCAACTCTGACAACCCTGACTTTTTCACACAGTTTGGCAGCTCATTTCTTCCCTGGGACCCCATTCCCTGATCTAGGGAGGCAACTTTAACATAGCTCCCATGCAGGCGATGGACTGCTCTGGAGATCGCACCCAACACACTCAGGCCACCTCCCTTCTCCACTCCGCTATGTCGGACAACTCCTTGTTGGATGCATGGCGACATGCGTACCTAAAAGGCGCAAGGGAACCTGCATCACGGGCTCGCAGGGCTCATGGTCTCGCCTTGATCTTTGGATCACTACCCGTGACGTCTCCTCCTGGACCACCTCAGTGGATCACATGCCCTGCACCTTATCTGATCACGCCCAAGTACACCTGCGCTTGCGGTTCCCGCTCACACTGCACCAGATTTTTGCCTGGCGACTGCCCCCAATGCTCTCCGAGACGCTGCTTTCCACGAAGAAATCCGCGGCGCTATAACCGCCTACTTTGAACACAATCTTGGCACGGTGGAGTCCCCTTCAACCCTCTGGGAGGGCTTTAAGGTTGTAATTCGGGGGGAGTGTATTGCCAAGCAGTCTGGGGGTGTTGAGGTTCATCCGGGGCTCCCTTGAGCATCTGGAGAACGATGTTAAAACTTTAGACCTCCAACAATCCAGAGATACCTTCCCTGCCACACTTGCGTTGATCAGAGCCAAACTTACCCAATTTCACGAGGAGGCGGATAGAGAGATCGCATTTCTGGGTAGAGAGGCACGTGCCCGTCGTTATGGTGAGGGAGATCGCCCCGGCAAAACTCTTGTGAATCTTCTCTGGCAACCACATGCCTCCTCCTATATTACAGCACTGCGGGATGAGACCGCTGACAGAACAAATTCTCCTACGGAAATCATCGCCAGAATCTCTGCCTTCTACTCCCAGTTGTACACTGCTGGAGAGGCGGCCCCTTGTAAGGTTATGAATCAATATTTTGATATCATCGAACTTCTATGGCTTAGTAACAACCACCGAGACTACCTGGACAAACCATTTACTCAGAAGGAGATCTCCACTGTCATTGCAGGACGCCTGGGTGACAAGGCTTCTGGGGCAGATGGTCTCACCCCTGCATTCTATAAACAATACGCACCTCTTATTGTCCTACACTTAGCCGAAAAGTACAACGATTCTCTCAAACGCGGTAGTTTCCCTCCATCTCTTTGCGGGGCTTTGCTCACCCTTCTCTTGAAACCAGATAAACCTCCCGAGTGCTGCAATTCATATTGCCCACTGTCTCTCATTACCACTGACAATAAAATTTACGTCAAATTGCTGGCAAACTGCCTCCTCCCACTTATGTCATTAATCATTCGCCCGGATCAACCCGGTTTTATTCCGGGGGGGCGCCACCTCTCACAACCTATGAACCATCTTCTCAGTGCTCCACCAGATTAATCCCTCACTACCAGCTGTGGCTGCCCTATTGGACGCTACTAAAGCTTTCAACACTCTGGAGTGGCCCTTCCTCTTTTACCTGCTCCCTTGCTTGGGTTTCAGCCTAAATTTTGTACGTAAGATACAATTACTATACACACTTCCTACGGCTCACATCAGGATAAATGGGCAGGTCACTGACCTCATCGCTATCTCGAGAGGCACCAGGCAGGGGTGTCCCCTCTCCCCAATGCTTTTCGGCATCGCCATGGAGCCCCTGGCGGCCAGTCTGCATCAACATCACACCCACCAGGGTATCGGCTTCTTGGCTCGCGCCCTCCTCACTTCCATGTACGCAGATGATGTCACGATGTACGTCCAAAACCCTCAGGAAAATCTTGCGCCCATGACGACGGAGGTGGTGCGGTTGGTTGCCTATCTGGAGTCCAAGTTAATTGGAGCAAGTCGGTCCTTTCCCTCTCACGGATGCTACAAAGCCCTTCACCCCTGACTACCCCTTTGTTTGGGCGTCGGGTCCCACTAGATACCTCGGCATCTGGCTGAGTAGGAAGTCCAATTTTGACGAGCAATGGACTGGTTGGAGACCAAGATCCGCGTGTGGCAAAAACTCCCTTTATCATCAGCTGGGCGCATTGCCATTGCTAAAATGATGGTGCTCCCAAAATTCCTGTACCTCTTTTTAAACATCCCCGTCGCTCTCACGTCGAATTGTTTCCGCAAACTACGCTCCAACATTATCACTTTGATCTGGGCTTGACGCCAATCTAGAATTGCTTATGATATTCTTACACTACCCCTGGTCCGGGGGGGGGTATGTGAGCCCGAGATTTTAAGCTTTATGCACTATGTGCCCAAGCCAGCTTCCTCCACTTTTGCCTCCATCCCACACCTTTCCAGCCCCATGTGGCGGTCGAGATGGACCTTGCTGCTCCATGGCCCCTTCAGACCGCACTATTTCTCCCTCCCAAACCCCATCGTGGCGAGATTGAAAGGTTGAATGCCTACGTTGGGCCTGGGACAGACTGCGTAAATACGCCGGCACACTGTATGGACCTTCCATGAGACTTGCGAGCAACCGAGCATTCCCCCCATTGCAGACAGCAGGCATAGCCCGCCGTGCAGCTCACCTAGGTCTCAACACCATAGCAGACATTTACCCCGACAACAAGTTTTTTACCCTTCACGAAAACACTGCTCCACTTGACAAGATACTGTACTCTCAGATCAGAGTGACATGCAGAGAAGATAACCCCGCTTTCCCGCATGCTCCCTAGGCCAACGCCGCCCTTGAGTTTGTCCATTCCTCCACCTCCCAGCGGAAGCTGTTCACTAGACTATACGCTCTTACACTGGCCGCCTCCCCCACTAACACAGAGCGCGCCCATAATGCGTGGAGTGTAGACTTAGAAAGAGGCCTCCCTCCTGAGCACTAGCTCTACTGCTGTAACCAGATTAAGCGCCTCTCCCCCAACTATCGCCTGAGGCTCATTCATTTTAAGTATCTACACAGACTCAACCGTACCCCTGCATCATTACACAAGATGGGCCTACTTTACAACAACAGGTGCGCGAGCTGCACGGCTCCCGGCGCGGACTTTGTCCACCTGGCCTGGTTGTGCCCCAGAGTTTCATCCTTCTGCCATGGGGTATGCACAGCTATCAGTGACATCACACTTGAACGTATCACTCCAGATCCCCTGATATGCCTCCTGGGTTACGTCAAACACATAGATGCCAACCGCAAACTAATTGCGATGCTTCTAGTGCTTGCTAAGTTTAGGGTGGCCATCCACTGGGGGCGTAAACCGGTGCCCACGGTTAGAAAACTGGTTGGATGATGCAGTCCACTGCCAGACACTTCCGGGTGAATTTTGGGATCTGATGCCGGTGGATAGCAGGCCCCTAGACATATGGGTTCCTTTCATCTCCTACCTCCAACGACTGACCACTTCCGACAACTCAATAACGGACGCCCCCATCACCCACACACAGAATGCCCGAGATAGTACCGCTGGTATTACCCCCCCCCCTAGACCAGATTAGTTGTGTTTCTTCCAATGTGCCCTAATTCACAACTCACTATAGATGGGCTATGTAATGTGTTCCTTTCGTCCTCCTTCACCTTGCAACATGGAATGTAATTGTAAGTGCAACTCCTACTGTATTAAATGCTGAGCTGACAACCTGTAACGTGTCATGATTTCCTTTTTTCAATAAAGGTTTTTTGAAAATCAAAAAATAAAAATGTATTATAGGCATCTAGGTTTCCATTGCAATAAGGGTAGTATCATTAGAGGTTCTCGTTTTGCATTAGTCGGAAATAAACATGACTTCTGTCAGTTTACTTTGAGTCCAGAGAAGGACTCAAATTTCTCTAGTAATCTTCTTGCCCCCTCCAGGTCTGTCATCATGTTTCTTAAGAATATTAGGAGGTCATCTGCGTAAAGGGCAAAGTGATGGGTGTACCCTGATACCTCATCCCCTAATAGTGATCCCCCCGTTCTGGGCAAGCAGGCCAGTGGCTCCATTGCCAAAGCGAAGAGCAATGGGGAAAGTGGGCAGCCCTAATGAGTCCCCCTGCCCATGCTGTAGCTCTCTGAAATATATATCGGCCAGTCTAGACTCTAGCCGTGGGGTCTGTGTATGGCAATCATGTCCAGGCTATAAATCCCTGCCTCAGGTGAAAGTGATCCATTACTCAATATAGAAAGCCACAACTCTAGGTTGCCAAAGGCTTTCTCTATGTCCACTGCAAGAATCGCAGCGGCATCCCGGTCGTAAGTATCAGCCTCTAAGACCATTAGGAGCCTCAGGATATTGAGCGCAGTGTTGGGTCCAGGGATGAACCCCATCTGATCAGGCTGTATCAAATACATCATGTGTGGAAGGAGTCTAGTGGCTAGGACGTGGCTAGATATTTTGTACTCGATGCTGAGCATCAATAGTGTTTTATAAGCTCTAATATAGTGTGGTGGTCGTACAGGTTTCAAGAGCTGAACCACCAATGCCTCTTGAGTGGCATCCGGTAGAACACCGGCCTCTTAGGCCACCTTGTATAATTCCACTAATCTAGGAGCCAATTCATTTATATATGTTGCGTATAGTTCAACTGGGAATCTGTCCGTTCCCGGTGTTTTAAGTCTAGCTAGGACCTTGAAAGCCATTCGGACCTCTTGGATTTTATATCCCCTCCCAGTTCTTGTGCCTCCTCGGAGGTTAATAATTGGAAAAGCAGGGGTGCTACAAACTCACTGATATTGTTCTCCGTGTGTGCAGAAGCAATAGTGTATAGAGTCTAATAATAATTGCTGAATTGTTGGTATATTTCCACTTGTCTATAAAGTTGAGCATCTTGGTCTGTTGCTATTTCAACAGTGACAGATTCTCATTTTGCGGGGTTAGCGAGCCAGGCCAATAATGAGCCAGTGAGGTCTCGATCTTCATGCGCTTGGGTCATGTATGCTTTGTAGTTGAAGCAGCACAATTTCTCAACATGCTTCACCACTTCCTCTTTAGTCCCCAAAAGAGACTGTTGTAGTTCTCGATTGCCTAGTCTGCATCCCTCTAATGTTCTCAATTCGTCCTCCACCTTCGTAATCTGAGTCAACAGAGTATGCCACACTCCACAGACTCATATATGCACCTCTCCCTGAGTACGGTCTTAAATGCATCCACAGGGCCGGCTTTAGGGCGCTGCGACCGGTGCCACCGCACCGGGTGCTGGCTTCCTGGGGGCGCCGTGTTTCAAAGTTTATTATGCTTTTGAAGCACCTGCTGCAGCGTTTCTTCCCCCGGCAATTACCAGGCCTCACATAAATGTCAAGAAAACTCGTGTGATTAATTATCTTCCTGGAGAGAGATCAGTGTTTTGTAAAGTTGAGGTTTTGACTTCGGCGAAGTTAGTGCAGAGGGTTAATATGCCTGCTGCAAAGAACGTGTACCAAATAGATTACAGAGTGCATATGATGTAAACAGACCAGCAGATTACTGCTTTCAAAAGAGACATCCTTTTGTTACTTGCAATTTATAATTTAAAGTCCTAATATAGAATAGTGAGCTATTAACTTTCATCCCAGAACTGCATACACACCGCAAAGTATACATTATTAGAACATTGATTAATGTTGCAAAAAGGGTTAATTTGGCTAGAAATCGATTCTTCTTATTATTAAAGAAAACTCCCACCTATGCTGTTTCTTTTTCGACTCTGCGTGTGTGCTTCTCCACACTAAGCACTCTTAAACTATACTGTCTACCAGTATGGATGACATGCGACTCCTACACTTTCAGTCCTTTGGCTTATATAACATTTCCTATACAATGATCTACACAGGTATGATTGATTGTCTCTGTTTAATGTGTGTGTGATGCAAAGTGGTCGGACACCCTACACTGGTATGAGTGGCGCTATATAACTAATCAAATGCATCTGAGAGTGTGGGGTTACGGTGACTTGGTCTCTGTTAAAGGGTGCTAGTGAGAGAATCCGTGGTGAAGGTGGTCATTGGGGGGGCGCCAACAAACATTGTCGCACACGGTGCCACCAGCACTAAAGCCGGCCCTGTGCATCCAATTCAACCATGAGGGAGGAGGCAGTTGCAGTGTTGTCTTCAAAGTACTTTTTATGTATTATCCAATGATATTCCAGAAGAGCAAGTTATCTAAAGACTCAGGTTTGAGTCACCACGTTTGCATGCTAGACCTAAGTCGTTCCCACCTCAGGTGTAGGAGGACGGGATTACGGTCTGATATGGCTCTGGTGTACGCAACGTCGTATACCAGCTCATGTCTATCTGGTTTGCAAAGAAACATGACCAGTTGGACCTGCTGTTCTTGTAAACCAGAGAAAAATGAGTAGTCTTTCATGAAAGGGTGTGTCCAACGCCACATGTTGATCGGTCCCCATTGCTCCTGCCACTCTGAAAACAATCGAGCCAATCGGAGAGCCCCGCAGTGGAGGATGATAGTGGTCCATCTCTGACTGCTCTGACTGACATAATGACTGCTTGGACTAGATATGGGGTTAAGGAAAGCGAATGCTCTGCAAAGAATGTTCCCTGGTCTGCGTTCGGGGCATATAGTGCAGTATCACGTCCATCTAGGCCACCCGCCACTACTATACATCTGCTCACTGGGTCAATAAGTTTGCCCGTGTGTTGGAAGGGTACCCCTGCTTGTATCCAAATTAACGTCCCCCTTGCATGGGCCAAGTAAGTAGTTTAGTAGGCCTGCACTCTCCATCTCCTTCTAAGTGCTGCCCCTTCTTTGGCTGTTGAATCCCTCGTCTATTCAGGTGTGAGAAAACTTTGTATCATTTGCTCAATGTGTGCATCCCTCCAATATTCCAGGAGAGTATACAATAAGTCATGGGGCCTACCATCTCTTTGATCTGCAAACTTTCAAGCTTGACCACAACTGGGGTTCTACCCTACACAAATCCCCAGATTTCCAGATACGGAATATGAAATAATGTACCCATTGTATGCAACTTTCATACATTCCCTTAATAAACAAACAAACAGTCAACCCACTGCCATTCCCCTGGAATGTAGGCAATGACCTCCCATCCAAACTCTCAGGCAAAGCATAAACATTCAGAAGGGAACCCACGCAAACACTAAACCGTGGAGGTGTGGTGAACCGGGGCATCCTGCCGGATTCCTCCCCTTTGAGATAAGTCATTAAAGAGCCTTTAGGCTTCATATAGTAAGAAACACGCAAGGTGTAGCAACCAACTGTGTGTTAACACTAATAAAGGGGGAGTAGGGCAAAGGGGGAGGAATAGGGTTGTTGCGGAGTGTTCAGCAATACCCCATATGGATCATAGGAGCTAATGCAGTGATGTAACCTATGTGGTCATCATTTTCCCTCAGGAGCAGCAAACTGTGAGCACTTGTCAAGAAGGAGACCCATGCCCACCATGTACGATAAGACGTGGATAAATGACAAAATATGGCCAAAATGACCATTACAGCAATCATTCGGAGCAATATCAGGAGGTCCATATCTGAACTGTGTGGAGTAATACTATCTTTAGATGCCCACAGGCCTAATATTACCGTGGTGTAGTCTAGAACTATCGGAGTATGGTAAATTGATGTCAATTTGGATTGGACATGGTGCCAGTAGGGTCTGGGAAGTCAACAATGATAGAACATATGCTGATGAGAGCCAGTATCATCTTTGCAATTCCAACATTTGTTATCATCTGTTATCATCACAAATCTTCAATTTATGTAGCTTAGCTGGTGTCCAGAGTGAAAGATTAATAGTAAAGCATTTTGCTTGGAAAATAGCAGGAGACATTTTGTTTTCTCAAGCCTAGTTTATTGATATTTTGCCAGCTTTCTTCTGAAATATGAGCTATTGAATCAGAATCAAAATGTTTGGCCCATTTAATAGCGAGAGAGGACTGTTGTGAAGGGGGCAGCTAGAGAGTGTCAACTACGCATAGATTGGTATAGGAAAAGTTTTGTTTATATTTTTGGGCTACTACATTGACTATCAATAAAATGCTTCTAGACATTAATGCCGATTATCTACTCTTATGTGACTTTGTTGCTCGTACATGGCTTTTACCATCTGTGATATACTAAGTTGGGGTGTAATATGCTATGCTTGTACTCTTATTATGATCTATGGTTTGTAACACAGTGAATTCTATTGTACTGTATTGTGTATCCTGCATATCGCAAGGTCTATGCATTCTTGAACTATCTTATAATAATTTTAAATGCCAATGAAAAACTTTGGAACATGTAAGAGGCTTTAGGCACTAGAGATCATTATGTCCTCTCCATTAATCTGGTCTTTCCCTCCCTTACCATCAGCCCCGCCTTAAGGCTCAAATCTAACTGTTATGCATAGCTGTCAAATTCATTTGTCTGAAGTTTCAGGCGTTATTTTAGGGAGCTCATCATCATGGATCCCAGAGATGCTGGATCTGGGGTCAGAGTCTGAATCTCGGGCCCCGGCACTGCCCACCGAGGATATGTGGCTCACTCCACTGCTGCTCATCATCGCCGCCACTGCCCTCTGCCATTCCTGGTGCACCTCTTCCCTGGAAGGGTCGTCTCGCGGAATCCCTGCTGTCTCTGCGTCCCGACCTTTCCCTCTTCGTTTGTCTGGGTGGAAGACTTGCTCCTGAGTCAGAACACAGTTGCTGGTCTATCTAGTCCCACACCTCCTGCCGAGTTCTGAAGAACTGCACTGTTTCTGAGGTTGCTACCCGGAGCCTGACAGGAAAACATTGTGGGATAAGACAGACCAATTTGACGAAGGTGCCTCTTTGCCTCTAAGAACTTACAGCACTGGTGTTGTACATCTCTAGTAAAGTCCGGGAATGCCATCACTTTTCTGTTTTCTACTTTGAGTTCTCCCTGTTGCAGGGCTTGTCCCAGGATGTGGTCCGGGTCTTTGTAGTACAGCAATGTAGCAACCACCGGTCATGGAGGCCCCCTGGCTGCGGCGATTTCGCTGGGACTCTGTGTGCTCTCTCCAGGGCACAGAAGGGGGAGAATCCCTCCAGCGCTACTTCTTCCTTCAGTCAGCGTTCGAGATAATCCACCATACAAGTTCCGTCAACCCACTTAGGTAAGCCAATCACTTGAATATTGTTGCACCATGACCTATTTTCTGCATCTTCTGCTCTGATTTCCAATGAGTGAGCCTTTCCTTCCAGATCAGCCAGTATCTCTTTTCCAGATTTCAGTTCAGTCGGTATCCCCACTAATTCCTGTTCCACTGTAGTCACATACTCTGCCATGCAGCAATGGTCATCTTTCACTATTCCCATGTCTGCCACTAAGGTGTTGATTTTCAACTTGAGGGCTTCCGTGGAAGTGGTTATGGCTTGTAAAATGTGCTGGAGGGAGGGCCTGTCGAAGGTCCCAAGTGGGAGTATGTAGTACTCTACCCCGATACCTGATCATTGACCTCCCCCACAGGGACATTCCCAGTATAGGAGTCTTTCTTGTGTGAAAGCTAGGCCATAAACCGGTAACAGAATTGGTTACCCTCTACAAGCTAAATGTTTGCCAATGGCATTCTATGGGGCAGGAGTCTGGGGCTACCATAAAAGTCGACAATTGCAGGTCCTGGAAAATACATTTCTAAAAAGCGTATTGTGGGTCCCAAATAGTGCCCCCACACTATCTCGAAGATTGAATAGATATTGCCCCTCTGCTTTTAGGGCTAGGACTTGGATTTCTGAGGACTTAATGTTCTCAAGGGCTGTTATTAGGGACTGTATCAACCTAGATAGCGCATTGTCTATCCCTTGGCTCCGCTTTGTGAAGGACAAATTTCATGAGTTAGGCTGGGGGCACTTTTATGATAATCCTGCTAGTATCCATAGAAATGCGAAAGCTATTATACAAGAGGCGTTTTACTCTGGGGCACATTTGCGCTGCGCATAAATGGTAGTATCAGGGCCCCCATGTTTGTTTCCCGCAGAACAGCAATTTTATCTAACTTTTACCACAAACGTTCCAGTATGATTTTTATTGACTAGATTTCGATTAAGCACCTTGCACTTTTTAGTGGCATTCCCAAAACAATCAGGATGGGTGGATAGATTACCACCTTGTCAATGTGACAATTTAGCAGCTCAGAGCACTTTGCACTTTATGTTGTTCTGTCCTCTTTATAAAGAGCCACGGGGAACATTTTTAATCCCACCATTGAGGGAAATTTGGCCATGTACCTACATTGGCGGCTTTAATTTTTTGTATTCTTTGTCCACTTTAACCATTTGCACTGCAGTTTCGACTTTTATTAGAGTTGCAATGTCTATAAGAAAACAATATGAGTCAATATAGCCGAATAAAGCTTGTACAACCTTTTTATAATAATTATTTACAATGATGACATTTTATGGTGATACCAGAGCCTGATGCGCGGGGTACTGGGTGTTAAGGTTTATATTGCCTCCAAACACTCTTTGAATACTATCTCTTGCCTGCTTTTTTTATAGTCTGTTTTGATCTATGCCTCTGTAACCATACGATATGAAAATTTCATTTTAGGAAGTATGTGTGTGAAACTTTTATGGTCTCTGGAACCGAATAAAGTTATTTTGACTTGACTTGTGTGACAGTTTCCCAATGGCGACGTTGCTGTGGCACGAGTCAGCATAGTTCATGCTACAGTAGGAATATCATGTCAAACCAGATGGACAATCTGCTAGAGTCCCCACAGATAGTCCCCTGCTACAATTATTAGCATCAATGATGAGAGGCTTACAATGCCTAGTATGGTAGGCAGCATGTCCCCCAACAAGTTGCACTGCGATTGGGTCAAGGGTAACTGGATGCAGCCACGGTCAAGTGACAGTCAAGCACTGAGTGGGACTAATTCTCGGGTGGGGACCGCTCATCTCAGCAGTGGGTTCCAGGCTTAGGGCCCCCCTTCCTCAAGGGGTGCCAGCGAGGTGCTGTTGCGAAGCATCCACACACAATAAGCCAGTAATGCACAGTACTCAGAGTCTCCAGATTGTGTGCTCCTTCAGGGGCACCTCGGGTGTGCTGCTCCCTGTGATAGAACACCCGTTCAGGGGGACGTTTGTCGCTGCAGGGCCACCACTGTTCTCCTATGTTTGTTTTCCGAACTTTTGAGGCGCCACATGCTCCAACATTTGACAGCAGTCGCTATAAAAATGCCAAACGGTAATCATAAATGCACAGAAAGTCAAATATGGTTTATATGACATTGGCTGGAGTGAGGGGGCAGACCAATAACTACCCATTCGCAGGAGGCCCAAAGGATTTGCATAATGAAGGGACTGCATGGAGTGCTCCAGGGGCATAGTCAACAAGCATTGGCATAGCCAATAGGTCTCGCCTTTGGGACCTTATAAGTGTTTAGCCATGCAACAGTTGCATAACTAAATACTTATAAGGTCCCAAAAGCGAGACCTATTGGCTATGCCAAGCGGCCGCGAAGGTGAAGGTAATCGCGGTAAAGCGCGGCGCGCGCGCCCGCTCACATGCACTGTAGCTCTAGGCTGGCCTGGTAGCACTTTTTGGAGCCCTCTCTCAATAAGTCTCGCCAGACCAGCACATGCACTGGGTCAGGCGAGACCTAAAAACGTAGAAGGATGGAGAGTCCTTAAAATGGCATAATCAGAGAACCCCTGGTTCAAAGGGCAAGCATTTTCACTTTAAAATTCCCACATCTTCCACGTTGATTAAACAACTGTGTGTACACAAATGTTTTACATCGTTTTACAAAATGCAGACTTGGGGCTCAGAATGGAAAAATAAAAACCTATTAACACCTAAAAAAGTACCATTTGTGTTTAGAAGTGCATATTTTGGACAATCTGCTTCCATGTATTCACGTGTTTATTTGGTAACATTGGATCAGTATGCCCAATCAAAAATCTAAATTGCAGTGTCTCTAAGTCTATTTTAAAAGATGATTGGACATGTCCAATTTTAATTATGGTGATAAACGCACTTCTTTTGCCTGTTCTCCACATTTTTTTTTTTAATGGACTTGGGTTACTGGTATTTTGGACTTTTGCTAATCAGCACTCACTTCATATGTTTTTACCTTAAAATCGGAATAAATGTGAAATCACTAATAGGCATATTTCACTATATGCGTCCACTGCAAAGTGCACAAAAAGTTGAGCAAGTGGTATAAAAAATTTTTTTTAACAAGACCTTCAAAAGACTTTCACCACCAATAAGTGGGGCCAAAACTTAACAACTAGGCTGAAAAGCCGCCAAGCTGTACTGAAGCCTGGTCCTCAGTTCTAAAGAATAAGTCACTTACCTTCGATAACACTTATTCCGGTAGAGGCTCTATCTAGCCACAGATTCACGACCTTTTGAATATTCCCAAGGAATCAGATTTGATCCAGAAACTTTTTTTCGTAGTACCACTGCAGACTGAACGGTGGTGCCGTGCGGCTCCCCACTGTCGCAGTTCCACTCTAGAAGTGACGTGCGGGGCCTATATAGACACCATTCCCACATGATGATGTTGGTTGCTTTCGAGACTGTCCGAGCCACCAGACATGGAGCCCCAGAAGCAAATTAGTACATCAGTGTTCAGATTCCTAGACTTGGGATCTTATTAAGAGGTAGAGTCCAATCACAGAACAGGGAGGATGGGAGGGTCAGTGGGGAACCTGTAGCTAGATGGAGGACCCCATTTACTACAAACTGACGCAGCGTTGCACAGCAAGCCATTTAGGTGCACTGAGCGGAGTAATTTTTAAAGCACAAGGATGCATCGTATTAACAACAATACAACACATCCGTGTGCTTAATCCTGTGCTTGCGCACAATTGGCTGCAATGCGCCAGAGCAGGCACCCTTGCATCATGTTGCATGAGTGCCTGCATTGTGGGGACAATTGCTTTGTGCAGGAAGGGACACTGAGAGAGGAAAAAATTAGGAGAAATAAAAGTATTTCTCCACGTTGCCTCACTCTGACGCATTCCCAGATTTATTACACTTTGTAAATCTGGGAATGTATCGGGTTCCATGGATGTTGCCAGGGAACACCCACAGCAACACTCATGGAACGCCCCTTTCACTCAGAGTAATAAGTGAAAGGGGCCCATGTTTACAAGGCCATGCATGGTGACTTTACGTGGCCTTGTAAATATGGGCAGGCCCATTGCGCCGCTAGTGCGTCTAAAAAAGTGCCACACCGGCTGCACAATGGTCTTGTAAATGAGACCTAGAATCTCTACCAGACAGAGCATTACCAAAGGTAAGTAACTTATTCTTCTGACAGACACTTCTGGCCATAGAGTCCTCACCTTTTGAATAGATACCAAGGTTGTACCTATTTGGCGGTGGGTCTGTGGATGGACTCAAAACAGAAGGTTTGCAGGACCGAGAGGGCAAAATACCCCCCTGTGGGAACTTGACTTTCCAGACAATAGTGCTTTGTGAAAGTATGGAGGGATACCCATATAGCTGCCTGGCAGATTTCTAGAACGCGGACTCCGCGTGCTAACACAGTGGTAGCAGCTGTGGCCCTGGTGCAGTGGGCACACAAGACTTCTGGAGGCTGATTCTTCACCATTGCATAGCAGATCTTAATGCAGAGCACGATTCAGCATGAGATGGGATGCTTCTGCTGCAAAATGGAGAGATGGTCCTTGTTGGACTTGGGCCTTTTTGCAGGGTCATCCCTGAACTTTTTGACTTACTCCTAGCCTTTTTTCTGACATGGTGTTGGTGGTTTTAGGACTCTGGGCACTTTAGCACTGATGTTCAGTGTAAAGTGCCTGTGCTCTCTTTGATAAATATGGTAAAGATTGCTCTACACCTGTTTGGCATATTTAATTTACCTGCCAGTCCCTTGTAAAGTGGTATCTCATATACCCGGGGCTGGTAAATTAAATGCTGCTGGTGGGCTTGCAGCGCTGATTGCGCCACCCACCATAGTAGCCTTTCAAACCTATCCCAGGCCTCTCCCATTGCAGGGCCTGTGTGCGCAGTGTTACTGCCACTGTGACGTGGCACCTAAAGTGCGTGCCCAGCCTGTGACCCCCCCCTTTTACTGCATGTCAGTCACCCCTAAGGTAGGCCCTTGCTAGCACCCTAACCTGGTAGAGATGAGTCTGCTGTGAGCACCACCTGTGACACAGGGTCGATGAAAAGCTGTCCTTTTGATACATTTTGTGGGTTCCACTACTGCAAAGAGCGATGTGTACGGCCTTCTACCAACACTAGATTGGTTAACTGACCTAGCGATTGATTCCCCTTGCGTGCTAAACACTCTTGTAAGGGACGCATATAAAGTCTTGCATGGGGTACAATTGTGATGCAAGACACAATCATTTCCAGTAGTTGCATAAACACATTGGCTGGTAAGGCTTGGTTAGATTGACATTTTTGTATTGTATCCTGAATGTTGTGAATTCTGGCTACATTGGCAAATGCTACCTTTAACTGTTTAAGAGTGGCTCCTAGGTATGATTGCATCTGCAAAGGACGCAGATGAGATTTTTTTTTGCATTGACTGTAAAACCCTGGTGAGACAGGTTTGGTAGGTGCTGGATTGGATGAGCCAGGTATGGGAAGACATGAACTTGCTGTAGTCTGAGACGAGCTGCGACTACTGCTAGGCATTTGATAAATACTCTGGGTGCTGTCACTCCAAAGAGATGTACCTTGCATTGATAATGCTTGCCTGCTATCTCAAATCTGAGGTATTTGCGATGTGCTGGGTGAATTGGAACATGGAAATATGCATCTTTTAAGTCGGGAGTAGACATAAAATCTGCTTTTTATAAAAGCGGAAGTATGTGCTGAAGGGTTACCATATGAAAGTGTTCTGACAGAATATATTGATTTAACTGTGAAATGAGGTCTTAAGGAACTGTCCTTTTTGGGAATGAGAAAATACAGAGAGTAAACCTTGGTATTGTATTGGAACTACTTTTAGTAAGAGGGATTGCACTTCTTGTTGGAGCAAGTGCAAGTGTTGTGCAGACAGTTTGTGGAAGCGAGGTGTAATGTTTGGAGCATTGTTGATAAGCTCCAGGCAAAAACCATGTTGAATAATTCCAATCACCCATTTGTCTGTAGTTATGGACTGCCAAATGAGGAGGAATTGTTGCAGTTTTCCCCCCGACAGGTGTGGCATAGTCGGGGGGAAGTCACTGCTTCTTAGGGGAAGGGGAATTACGGGGCATACTACCTTTTCCTCTTCCCTTAGAATTGTTCCCTCTCTAACCTCCTCGAAAGAATCCTCCTGAAGGAGATGACTGGTTGTTACCCTTATAGGTGGATGTATTTTGGTCTGAGGGTGTGGTCTTAGACACTGTTCAGTAAAAGGACTGACAAAAGGAACATCTATTGGAAAGGAACTGGAGTGCTCCCATAGATTTGGCGACTGGATGTCCTTTTTCATTTTTTCCAAAGCCTGATCACCATCAGGTCCAAAAAGATGGTTTTTGTCCAATGGTGTGTTCAGAATGAATTGTTGGACCTCAGGCTTAAATCCAGAGATCCTTAACCAAGCATGTCTCCTAAGAAGAATGCTGGTGTTGACCTCTCTAGCTGCAGTATCAGCAGCATCCAACAAACACCTTTTTGAAGAGTTAGAAATTAGTTTCCCTTCATTTACTAAGTCCTGGGCTCTGGTTTCATGCTCATCTGGAAGATATTGAAGCAGCTGCTCCATTTTGTCCCAGTGAGCCCTGTCGTATCTGGCTAAAAGGCCTTGCGTATTTGCTTGAAACTATGCACTTACCAGAAGCATCAATTAAATTGGACTCTTTATCGGGTGGAAGAGTGTCCCCAGATGTTTGGGAATTAACCCTTAAACGAGCATTAGATACAACTAGCGAATCTAATAGTAATTGCCCCTTGATCAATACTGAATCAGTTGGGTAGGTCATATATTTTTTATCAACTCTAGGAGTTATTATGCGAGCATGCTCAGGATCCTTAAAAATATCATCTGCATGTCTCATCATGCCCTTAGGCATGGGAAGTGTTTGCAACGACCTATGTGTGGACCCTAAAGTTTCGAACAAAAAAAACTTCCTCTAATGCCTCTTTGTGTAGTGCCACCCCATGATATTGTGCTGCCCTGGCAATGAGGTCTTGGTAGGCTACATTGCCATCGTAGGGCGATGGCTTGGCAGGGTAAAAGTCTGGGTCGTTATCTGTTGGGGAATCAATAGTATAATCGGACCATGGGTCTGCTGGTAAATGTGTACCCACTCATCAATATCACCATTATCATGGTGAGACTGTGGAGAATCCTAAGGTGTAATTTGTAAGGATCTGAAGGAGGAGAGGGTGGTGGTGGAGTGATGGGCGGTGCTAGATGAAAAGGACTGGTGGCAACAGATTTCCTCTTTAAAGGAATCTTGTAATGTGTGTCCTCATCTGTAAGTTTGTGTTTTTGAGGTAGTTTAGTGTGTATACGACCTGTGTCAGGGTTAATATAGAGTTATTTTTCTTTTTGATCTTTTTTTGGTGGGACAACGTCTAAATTCGGATAGGACGAGGCATGTTTTGTTTTCGGCACCAACATGTGATGCTCTTTGGAAGCGGAATATTTCGGTTCCGAAGGCTGTTTCACTTTTGGCATGGAATGTTTGGCTTCGAACTGGATTTCTGCTTTGATCGGGATGGTTTCAGATCCAAAAAGGACTTCTGGTGAGTAGGTATGGAGCCGGAAGGCTTGACAGTGTGTTTCGGAGACAAGGCTGGAGGCGGGACGTCGGAAACATCTTCTCGGTGCCAACCTTGGCTAGATGGCAGAGGTGGTGCCAAAGCTTTGTCTTTTTTCTAGAGAAGTTGACAGGGAAGGGGGGGTCTTCGGTACTCACGTGACCTTGTCCTTGCGGAAATTCCTCGATGTTGAGGTCTATTTGAAGTCCGAGCCAGAGTCCCGGATGGAAAAGATTTCTTCTTCCTCCGCCGCTGATGCCCCCACATCTTCTTGATCGTAATGTTCACTGAAGATGTCCGGTCTGTCTTCGATGCCTTGATGCTGCATTTCTCGACGTCTGGCCGGACGATGTCGAAGAGTTTTCTTAGATCTAAATGATTTGCAGGCATCACAGTCTTCCTCCTTGTGCTCGGGAGACAAAGACAAGTTACACACTTTGAGTGAATCATTGCATGGATAGTTCACATGGCACTGAGGGCAACATTTTAACGGTGTCCATTCCATCGACGGAGAGCTGACCCGATGCGGTTAGGTCCGAAGGCTGTCCACGAAACTTTCCGATCGAAAGCAGTTTTCGGTGACTGAAACAATACGCAGAGAAGTGGGAAACATGTACGAAAACAAAACCGTCGAGGTAGAGAGGGTTGCACGTCGAGGGAAATCGAAGAACAGTTTAGAACCAGAGCGCAGCAACAAACATCCGAACCCGAAGGCAGAAAAAAACAATCTGACAATGGAGTCGATGACCATGCGCACTGTCACCGAAAGGAGGAGCCACCTTACCTTGTGACTAGGAAAGACGTCTTCGAAGAAAAACAACTTGCAAACATCCAGACCCAACACTAGATGACAGGAGCATGCAAAGCATGTGTATCTACAGCACACGTGCCTCGAACATACACTTACAATTCCAATATCCACGCGTGGACGCACCACCACAGTCGCGGCTTCCTTACCCAAATAGTTAATAGTGTCCAGGCCTGGGGAATCACATAATTTTCTGAATCCTGGTCGTCGTAGATGACCTGCTGTTGGTTCGTTCTGAGGTCTACTGAGAAGATCTCAATCACCATGTCCCAAAATGCATTTAAATAGCGACCCAAGAAGAAGCTGGAGTTGACAGAACCCAAGGCAAGGCTGGCCAAAGAAAATGTGATTGGTGAACGCCTCCATGAGCTTTGACTCCGGTGGGGTGGTTGGATACACATTAGTTGTCCAAGCCTCTATCAGCAGGCTAAACCCAAGACTCTCCAGTGCAGGATTCAAGAGAAAAGCAGAATCCTTAGAGCAGGTTATATCTTCTCGCTATCGGTCTGTTCATTGGTGAGTAAGATCCTGGTTTCACCCAGGTGCCCTGAAGTGAATCAGTGAGGGTTTCGCTAAAGGGCAAAAGAGCTTCTTGTAAGGTTTTCTGATCACTATGCCATAGGACTCAACCTAAGCTCTACTGAAGAAGCCCAAAGAGGTCAAAACCAATCTTGGGCTGTTGGTGTTCTCATTCAGAGGGAGCCAGGCCTGCCAGTTCGGGCTGGACTGCTCCTACTGGAACAGAATCAAGACTGATCTGTATACTGCTAATTCTTGTCTGACTGAGTTTATTTCAAGGATTCCCACCCCCATAACTTTTTTGGGATAGACAAATGCAACGCAGCCATTTTGTTTTGAAAGGACTTAGTTTAATGACAGTTTGTACCTCTGGCACTTTACCAATGTAGGAGAGTAGGATCTGCTTCTTATAGTTACCCCCACTTTTTGCTGATGTTTCACTGTTTTCAACTTAGTCTGGCTGGGATCCTGCTATCCAGGACCACAGCCTAGTTGCTTTCTCTCTAAATTGATTGCATGTACTTTAGGTACACTTCAGATTGGGTTCTGGGGTACCCTTATAAGTCCCTAGTATATCTTATACTATATACCCAGGGCATAGGTACCCCAGAGGCCTCTCGGGGGCTGCAGCATGTATTGTGCCACCCCTGGGAGACCATTCAAAATGACACAACAGGTCTGCTACAGCAGCCTGTGTAAGGTGGTGCATGCACCCCTTACTTAGATATAAGTTCACTATATCCATCCATATCAGTGCACATATAAACCTATCAGTCACCCCTATGGCAGGCCTCATCAATCCTGAAGGTAGGGTGCTGGGTTTTATGTGAGAGTGTGCACCTGCATGAGCAGAGTCCCTCTGCAGCTTTCGAAACCTCTATTCCGGGGTTGTTTGTGATGCAGCCATACCATATACTCAAGTGCATTATAACCTTGCGGTAAATGCTAACTTTAAAATGGCTGCATGGAAACATGTTGTGTTTGGTGTCAAACACCTTGGAATCATACCTCCACACCAGTAACTGGTGTGGGAGGTATGATTCCACCCTACTAGAGGGAGAAATATGACAGCACCAGTACACCTGGTACCAGCTTTGCAAGCCCTGGCATCACAAAATGGATGCTGCCAGCCACAGACACGAGTATGCTCTCCTGCTGCTGGACGAAACTCCAGGAGGGGACGGCTGGACAATAGGTTTCCTGTCACAGGGAGGTGTGACCACCTCACAGACAGGCTTTAGTGTATTGGGGTTGGGTGGGTGCACTGTGAGAGTGCTTTGGATGTCTGCACAGTGGGCACATTTGGTGTCCCTGTGCATAGTCCAGCTCAAACCGGCTGCAGGGGCTATCAGCCCCTACTCTGGCGTGAACCTGGACAAAGGACATGGGTGTAGCACCCCTCTGTCCTGACCCTCCCATAGGTGGGTCCCCAGAGTTTGTCCCACCCCTTCCTTGGGTATAAAGTAGGAATCCCTGGCTACAGGACTTTAGATATTACCTGGACTAAACTCTGCTACAGAAACCAAGTATCCTTTGATGATCCACGCTTTGCTGGACAACTGAAGAATCTCTCTTGGAGTAAAGAAGTTACTCCCCTGCAAGGCAGGCACCTCAACACATCTGACCAGTTTGCACCAACGCAACTCCTGACGGACTCTGAAGATTTTGCAACACAGGAGGTGGGTTCCCAAGCTTCCCCGAGGCCAATCAGTGCTCTCAGCAAACCTGAGACCCAAAGCCCTTGTGGAGACCATGCAACCCGAACCTCTGGACACCATGCACATTTGCAGCAGCATATGCTTTTTGGCGATTCCTGAGGCTGTGCTTTGAACTTACTGTAGTTCCGATCCCGAGCAGTGATTCCACCGAAGATCACTGGCCTACACTCCACGAGGGTTTGGTGGGCTGGTGTTTTGTGTTTCCTCTCGAGGTCCCTTTGCGATCCCTCGTCCGTCAACCTGTGGGTCCCTGAGAAGGGAACTTTAACTTTCAAAGGGCTTACCTGGTTGCTCCAGATGTGCCCTGACTTTCCATCGCTCGGGGAGTCCACAGGACCTTGCTGGTCCACACCGAAGCATCTTTACTCTAACCGCGTGGGTTGCAGTTGCCAAGGCTTGTTGGCCTCCAATCCGGAAACCGACCCCCCCCAGCACTCGACATCCTTTGTGGGACAGCTCGTCTGCAGACTTTGGTCGTCGTCGACGTCTCCTGTTCCCCGTGGCTGCAGAGTCAAGCTTCACCTCTTCACACCTGAAACACCCGACATCGGTGGGCATTCATCTATCGTGCCCCTGGTCACTAGCAAGTGACCCAGACTCTGTCCCCTCTGCTTTCAGGTTCTTCTCAGCTTCGATCCAGGCTTGGATCACTCCGGACACTTTTGCTCTTTACAGCAGCAGCACTTTGAGGCATCACGCCATTGAGAACAACGAAGATTCCAGACATCATTTGACACCTATGCACTCGACTTCCCTGGGTGAGGTAACACGAGTACTCCGGTGCTCACGTCGGTGTTGGCCTTAGAACCTTCTAAGTTTAAAAGGGTTTGCTCAAAGCCCTCTCCTAAGTGTCCTTAAGCTGTAAAATTCCAACCGTGACTTTCCCATAGGATTGTACAGAGCTCGCGGGTGTGTTCTCACACTGCACGCGTCCCTCGTGGGTCCCCTGTGTCACTACCTTGGGGGGATTCCTTGGGGTCCCAGCGATTCTACATGCTCTAGGCACTGTGTCTAGTCAAGTTGTGGTTGTTGTACCACTTTTCCCATGGGGCCCACTGTGTATTGTGCTATTTACTGTCGTTCTAGTGTATTAATATTGTGTGCCTTGAGCTCTAATCTCATAAACAGGTTAGTAGAGAGTGTTTAGTAATAAACACATATATTTTATATCAATACCTTGTGTGGTTCTCCTTTCATTTGGTCATTCAAGAGGTTATAATCTGGTAAACCAAGCTGCTTTACATTCCTTCGAGACTTAGCCTGAAGGCTGCTCTCCATAGCTGCCACTAGGATGGCTTTCAATAAAGGTCGTCTTTAATCTAATCATCAATAAGGGTTGTTTGGATTGGTACAAGGTGCCCACTTTAATTAGTGCACAGCATATACCAGGCCAACTTCTCACAACTAAGAGCAGTGATTCCAGGGAAAGGAAAAGACCCTCGTAAATTACTCTTCAGGAGCCATTCATCTGGGTTTTACTTCCTGCAAGATGTCAGCTAGCAGCTGATCAGAGTATTATTTGCATACTAGTTGTTTTGCCTTTATGCTTATGTAAAATAACACAGCCATGGGGAAAAAGAACTTTCACTCCCTTGCAAAACACTACTAAGCAGCATGGGTGCCTGTCACCCAAGCTCAGAAAAACAACACAATTGTCTAGTTAACCTTCATCAACTACAACTTATAATCCTTTTCATTGTCCATTGATTACAATCTAAGATGGTGGAAAAGAGTGGAGATATGGAAAGAGTAAAACATCTAATTTGACTCAAGTCTGCAGAATCAATCTAGCCCAGTCTCATCTCCAATCTACTGAGGCTGCATCAGGTCAGGGTCGTAATCGGTGAAACATCGTCAGCGGTCCCAGCAATCAGGGTGGCTTATGCCGTGTGCTCCGGTCAATGCTTTCCAGGTGCACGATTCACAGGCCAACCTCAGGATTCACAAAACATGGTTTCTCTTTGCCACAGACGTGAAGCCCTACAGGAAAGCAGAAGCATGCCACCATCTCCAAGGCTACCATCTTACCATCTGCAGGTCCTGCCCAAATCACTGCATTGCAAAACTATCCTCTGGAAAGGAGTGACTGCTGCAACCATCCACTGACAGGGGGTGTCCATCCAGGCAGCTAACCTGCCAATCATTTCCATCTTACTCAGATCTGCAGACACCACCGATCCTCTTCCGATCCCTACTCTCTCGCCTCCTGAGTCTTTAGTGGGCAGGCAAGATGCCTTCAT
This sequence comes from Triturus cristatus, assembly GCF_964204655.1. Lineage (NCBI taxonomy): Eukaryota > Metazoa > Chordata > Amphibia > Caudata > Salamandridae > Triturus > Triturus cristatus. The sequence goes on along the minus strand of NC_140589.1, from coordinate 1,751,465,563 downwards.
AGTTAATGCACAAGTCTCTACATTCCTTCTAGCACAACCACACTCAAAAATTGCTACACCTCTATTACCAGGCTGCCTTCTGTTGAGGTTCTGATAACCCTCAATGTTCAAAGTCTACTTTTCTAGGTGTTTGTTCTCTCTGTGTGGAATGCACGGTCTTCAAATTTAAGGATTTTCCGGTTCTTTTCAGTGTGTGCTGCCACTGTAGTTTTAACTGCCCCATACAACATTCCAATAATCTGAGAACAACGCTTCAGGAGGAAGAAGGCCCTCGCTGCAGATTTACAAATATGTTGAAGCTGCTAAGTAAATCATCCAGAACACCAAGATGAATACAATTGATGTGTACAACCTAGAGCTAATGCAGGCATTAACTATTTTATAGACCTAGACATGTTAAACAGGGAAGAATTCAACACACAATACAGAGTTGGAAAAAGCAACTCTGTGACTACAACTAATTGTGGGGAAAGTGAGAGATCAGACTCCAAGCAGACATTCAAAGTCCTAACTGCACGCTGCCTGCACAACACCATCACATCGATGCAGGGGAACGTTTGATATTACACAACTGTTAACATGCTCGAGTTAAAAAAGTTTATATATGGATGGCTTTAACTTCAACAAGTTAGGAAGCAAACGCTAATGTACATCAGTTAGAACAAGAGGTCTGCCTGATTTCCATCTGTGCCAAATATGTCACGCTGCACCTATCTAACAAACGATATAGTACGGGAAGTGATTTATTGAGTCGAGATGTCAATGGGACTCACACTGGGCGGTCAACTGAAAGATGGCGATGGTCCACTTCAGATAGACTGCCTGAGCCTTAGCATGTCAGGGGCTAGTGCTGTCAGAAGTAAGGGGGTGCTGTTGAGGCTACTCAGTTGTTGAAGACCTGAGCTCCAGAGGGTACTCAGTTATTGAAGACCGGTATGTGCAAGTAAGCTTGCCGGTGTTTCTTAAGTAGTGGGTGTTAGAGGTGGGCTTCAAGGGAAGGGCCTAGGGTGCCGAGGAGAGGACCGCAAATTTAGACCTGCTGAAAATGATTTGAAGGATCCCACTTATTTCCTTTGTTTATTCGCATGATAAGACACTCTGATGCAACTGCGCTCAGGTGGCCCTTATCGCTAGTGTCCATTGCTCACTTGCCTTACTTGGAGTGGCAAACACTGTTGATTTTGGTAGTTTCTACTTTGCAGTCGCTTGCATAGTGAGATGTTGCATACATTTAGCACAGGTAGCTTTTGTCTGCAGGGCACAGAGACCCTTTATTCCTGAATACAGTAGAAAACAAGCACTGACAAAGCAAATAGGTCTCGCACTGGCTGCCAGCCTTCTGGCAATTCTTGTTTTGCTTTGTGATGGTCTTTGCAAAGCTTTATTGTTTGGGATTATGCTGGGTCCTCAAGATTCTAAATCACAAAATTATTTGCTACAGTCAAAAAAGTTTTAGGGGTTAAAAAAACAAAACACACACACTATTATAGTACTCCCTGGCACTAAAGGTAACTACTTAAAAAGTCAATAAGCCTGGCATTGGCTGCAAGCCTCTTGCCTATGAGAAAGAAAGATAGAAATAATGAAGCCAGACAGAAAAGAATACAGGCAAGAAAGAAAGAAACAGAAGGACAGAAAGATAACGAAAGAGTAGGAAAGAGAGAACAAAATAAGGCAAAATTGAAAAAAGGAAGGAAGAACAGACAACAAAAGAAACAAGCATTTGCAATGCAATAGGTCTCGCAGTTACGCAACTTTGAGCTATTGACATTGTAAATGACAATGCCTTTTAGTTTTGTTTTCGTTTTTAAGACATAAATAAAAGGCACTCTCATTTACAATGCCAATAGCTTAAACTCGCGTAAATACGAGACCTATTTTAGCAAATGCTTGTTTAATCTGTTTGTGTGTGCATCCTGAACTGTTTTTCAGTTTTTAACCTTTTAAAATTGACATGTATAGGTGTTAAGTATTCTTACTTTTTTACAAAAAGGCTACTGTTCAGTGTTTCCACCCACCAAACCCCACTGTGACCAGAGGCGCAAGTAGAGCCAAACTTCGGGTGGGTGGGGGGGGTGCTACTAAAAAATTATAGCTATATATATTTATTTATGCAGCAGCAGCCTGGTCTGCTTGAGGGCTTTCAAATATAAATAACCGGACGACCTGGGTCATTATTGCCCCATCCTATAATCCATGCACAGTCCTGTCAGGAGAGGTAGACCATCGGGCTTACAAAAAGAGCAATAAGACGCCACTTAGAAATGACTGCAGAACAATATTTCAAGAGTAAGACTTGAGCATCGTTGAATATGTATACAGTGCATCACCAGCCATGGCCTCAAAATCAAAAACACATTGAGAACTGCCAAAGCATTTAAGGTGGAATAGCAAAACACCCTAAATACCGACTGTACACTCACAACCCTCAGCTTTTACACTCCTCAGGTGTTACCAGTCTCACTCTACCAACCGCATCCCACATACATCAGAGTAGCAGTCACTAACTACCAGAAGCACTCACAGCCCTCAGACTAGTGCCTCTACCAGAAGCACTCACAAACGCTCTCTTTCACTCCTCACGGTGCCTTCCCTGGCCGCGTAATTTGCACGGAACTGAAATATTTGGCCAGTATGCCACAGCAGATTCGCGCGGGACTTCAAAGCCTATTTCGGAGACCATGGCAGAAATATAATTTAATTAGAAGTGGAACTTCCTGGCAGAAAGAATGAACACTGCAATTGCTCCTTCCTTGGGCTAGAAGGGTGCGTTTCAAACAAGAGAAAAAGTTCTGAAATGCTAAATAATCAGTCATTTTAGCCCCCGGCCCTTCCTAGCCTCCCATCTCCGCCACACAAGCTCCACACATCACCTGCGGCATTCCATCCCCCCTCTGGATTGCTGCATTAACACGTAGCCCGACTGCCAAGCAGATCTCCTGCCCGTCGGGCATTAGGACACCGACCGAGCGCTGCGCCTGCTCTGGCATCAGGCCCCGCTGGCCAGTCATGCGAGCACCTTGCATGAATCCGGCTCCAGCTGTCTATCCTTGGTGGGTGGGGGCACGCTCCAGCTGCTCCGTCCAGCAGCCTGTCTTCACCCACCTCCTCCCTGTAGTTTCTTCTTCCGGGCGGAGGCACCAACACAGAGTTTACATCTTAGTTGTGGGTGGGAGGGCACGGCCGCCGGCGATGCACATGCTGAGCCTCATTCCACAGTGAGAGCTAATCACATGTTCTCGACATACCGATCATGGCTGCCGTAGGTCAATGCCTTCTGAGTCACGGCGATTTCACCTGCAGAGATAGTGTCACTCCAAAAAGTTATTTTCAAGCACAGGGAATCAGAACTACCTATTGTTTATACTGAGTAAAAAACAATGCTTTCTAAATCACAGAATGTATTGATTGCAGTGATCCTACTCCGCCGTGCGCATGCACATCATCGCGCGTTTCTGCCGCTTGTTTATATATGCATCGCGCTTTCACCTTCAGTAAAAGCGTGATGCAAAAATAAACGACACGCCGTGCGTGAGCTAAATCTCCAGTCCGGGTGGGCGGGGGCTAAGGGCCACAGGGCAGACACAAACCCCGCTTCCAAAGAAGCGGGACACAAAAGCAACGACTATAGGTCTAGCCAAGGCGAGCAGCGCATGCGCAGCAACGCAGGAAAGACCTAAAAAGGAAGGAAAGCAGAAGAAGGAAAAAGAAAAAAAGAGAGAAGGACAGAAAAAGAAAGAAGAAATAAGGAAAGAGAAAAAGGAAAGAAAAAGAAAAAAGTAAGGAAAGAAAAGAAAGAAGAAAGAAAGAGGTCAAGAAAAAAAAGGGCACGAAAGAAAGAGGTCAAGAAAGAAGGAAAAGAAGAGGGATGGGCGGATAGAAGAAAAGAGGACAAAGAAAGAATGAAAAGGCCAGACAAAGAAAGAAGGAAAGAAAGAAAGGAGAGAAAGAAAAAAGTAAAAAGAGGATAATGTCCCATGCTAAATGCTGGAGTGGGTGGAAGCAAAGTGTGGATGACACAACAAAAGACCAATGGATAAAGAGATGGGGCTGAAAGCCCCTACATGTAAGAATATCATACATTTTTTTTGGGTAAAATCTACAGGCATTAAAATTAGAGGGTTGCCATCAAGTCTTATTTGGTGGTAGTGCCCGTGCAGAACTGTGTACTCGGAGTAATTACGAGTGCAAAATGGTTGCAATTGACGTTTGTACTGTTACTCATCACTCCTCGCACAAAGGTACACAACCAAGTGCAAAAATATTCTTTATACCCTTATTTGCGCCAGGATGTTTTTGCAAGTATTGTTCCAGTTAGGGTCTAAATTACTCTGTTAATGGTTTTGCTGATCTTCTGTAAAATCGTAAAGCAATTTGGACACCAGAAAATATATCTGGGTATTCGGAGTGCTATGGTTTTGGTCTTACTCCTTTTGACTCACATGAGAACAATTGCTTTTCGACTCAAAGATGAAGCTCCAAAGCGGGACATAATGTTATATAAATATGATCAGACGTGAATGCACAGAATTGCATTATCATTTCAAGACCATCGTGCCTTCTGTTCGCACTTCGAATCGAGCATGGTGTGAGGACTGGGAGAATTATAAGCATGTTATATTGGAACAAATTAAAGGGTGTTTAAAAGATAGAATATGCTAGAATCATATCTTGATACAAAAACAATAATTGGATGTACAAATAAAAAAGAAAAACAGAAAATGACTCGGAAGAATGGCGCAAGCTCTCAACGGCATGCATTTAAGCGATACAAGTGTGTAGGATTTCTGGGTGACCAAACATATAATTTCACTTTGCAAGATAAAAAGCATGCAGGTGTCCATGTTGTATCAACACAGGAGCCAACAGGGACATCAGGCGAGCCACTCCACATTACCTTGGAGGCAAGTGGGGCAGTGACTGGCAGATGGCGCTGACGCTTGTGACAGATTGGCTGTCATTGCGGCTTTATTAAATCTGTCGTGCCAGCCAAAAGCAAAAGGCAAGTTCTGAGAATCCATGGCTGCTATTTGACCTGGCATCAGGTGCACCTGCGTCTGGAGCACTCCGGTCATTACTGCATGTGGGGCTTCCTGGGCGAGGAGAGATGTGAGCTGCAAGCGGGCTGCTGAAGGAGGTTTCCATCCAAGCAAAGGATTGTTCACCATGATAATCTACACACTGGCTACCAAAGTTGCAGCACTTTACACAAATTTAAGGGTTGCATCAAGATCCAGGCTAATACTGTGGATGAGAATGTAAACATTTCGTTCTACGTGGGTTCCAATAAAACACCCAATGAAGCCAACACATGGATGTTCATGAATATCTGTGTTTATTCTCTGCTGCCTTTAATTGCGGGTGATCTTTCCCATGTTTGACTTCCATATGCAAGTCTTCTCTTGTCAGGGTGCGAATTGTGCCGTTTGAATGATGGTTGCATCATGTGAAATCCTCCGAGCTGGAGACATTCAGATTTCCTTTCAAAAGGGGAGATGTAGATCTTAGATGCTGGATTCTAAGCGGCTTCAAAATCAGATTAAACGAGTAGGAGTGAGCTCAGTTGAGATCTGTGAGCCGAGGGACTCATGTGCTCCCCCTTTGGCTGTACCTGCGATTTACCCACTTATGGGCTGGGTACATTCCAGTGCACCGCAGAGCTGCACATGGATTGGACACAGCTAGTTGGAACCACAAGTCTCAAGTCCCCATGAATAGTCTGGCCTTGCTATTATCCAGGATGGCAGACCAGATTCTTGAATAAGTAGATAGCAGAGCAAATAGTGGGCATCAGGCTGTGACCTCTACAATGGAAACCTGGAGTTGGACTTCTATGATTACAAAAGAATTTGCTTACTTCGGCAGGTACTCCTATAAAGAACGGCAGGTACTCCTATAAAGAATGAGTCTTGTGTAAAAGAGCGGCTTGGTGTTCTCCAATTCCCACAGGAGGTAGCGATTGTTAAGCATGCTGTTCAGCAATCTACCCAAGCTGAAGTGTCTGGGGGAATACACTTGTTGATAATGGTGCTAAAAATGCAGCTATAGCTTCCAATCCCAATGTGAAATAGTATGCATCTTACTATTGAACCACTCATGCCAACCTTACAGGACCTTGCCGCGCAAGCACCAGAGATGGAAAGATGACGTGGACACAGTACAGGTATCAATGGCATCTCGGTGGGTGGTGGCGAGACAAGGTTAGTAAGGTGGTTGCTCCTAAGATACTTCTACCCAATTTTGCCTGTTTCTATCATGGGTTTTTACATCAGTTAGGATATGACCATCTTTTTTATCCATTGCTAAGCAATACTGTAATAAATGTGCCATTGATTAAGTTTTCAGTTTTGGTGAAAACACTTACCCCCACCCAAGCTGACCATTTTGCCCAAGGGTGTGCTTTTGTAAATATACAGATGTATTTCGATAGACTGACACAATATTTCTCTTATGACCGTTTTGCTTTTACTCAGCCTGTTTTCTAAATGGGTAAAAGCTTACCCATGCAACCGCAGTGATGCAGCCCACAATGACATATGAGATTTTGTCCTTAGGTTCAGAATTGGAAGCAACACAGAATTTACCTTTGGTAGCACTCTTTCTGGTAGAAATTCTACCGGACGACAGATTCCTTGCCTTTCGAATATTTAGGTAGGTGGCATTGTGCGGCTCAGTGTTGAAGTAGTTCTGTTCTGAAAGTGATGTGCGGAACCACACATAGGGTCGCTTTCTAGACCCTCCACGCCCTCAAATGCCCAGTCCAACAGAAGGCTTTCACCAGTGTGCAGATCTCTATACTTGGGACATATTTAGGTGAAAATAATCCCAGTTCACACAGCATGGGGGATGGGAGGGTTGGTGCAGAATCAGCGAATAGATAGGGTATTTACCAGAAAGAGCAGTACTGAAGGTAACTTGTTCTTCTGATAGTTCTAACTGAATATTCCTCACCTTTTGAAAAGATACCAAAGAAGTACCTACCGGGCGGTGGATCGGCGAACTGGCTTAAACCAAAAAGTCCTACAGGACTAAGTGGGTCAAAATGCCTATCACAACAGACCTGGTTTTCCATACTAGTGCTTCCTGGAGTGATGCACATGCAGCAGCCTGTGAAATGCTAGGACAGGCACTCTGCTTGTCAACTCAGTGGTAGCAGCCTTGGTTCTGGTGAAATGAGACCTCAAACCTTCCAGAGGTGGCTTCTTGGCCAATGCAAAGCAGATTTCAGTGCGGAACACAATCCATTAGAAGCTGGTCCTCTTCTGCATTGCCTTGCCCTTCTTCCAGTGAATCTAAAAAATAGCTGATCATCCACACGATGTTCCCTGGTACAATCAATGCAAAAGCTAAGTGCCCGTTCAAGTATCAAGCCAAGAGTCTCTTCTCCATAGAAAGGGGACTCAGAGCATGGAACGCCGGTAGGGTGGTGTTCGGCACACTTTCGGAAGAAAGGAAGCTCGGCTTCCCAGTACCAGCTTGTCTAGAAAGAAAGTAGAGCAAGGCGAGTTGACAGAGAGGGCTTGTAGCTCAATTATCCACTGAACCAATGTTATGGTGAAGTGGAACACTGTCTGGAGGGTAAGAAGCCGTAGTGGACAGCTGTGCATTGGTTCAAAGGGAGTACCCATCAGGAAGGTGAGGACCAAGCTAAGATCCCACTGAGACATGATAAAGGGAGAGGGTTGTTAACTCTTCAAAACGTACATTACAGGTGATTGAAACAAATATGGCTGATCCAGCAACTGCAAAAAGGTCGACAGAGGCAACAAGTACCTCTTAACTGTGCCTAAAGCAGGTCTTTGCTGGGCTAGACACCAGTTGTGGCTTCTCACGCAAATCTGTAGGCGGGGAGGGGGAAGAAGGGAGAAACAAAATTCACTTACCTGCCAGTCACCTCCCTTCCGTCCTCTTCGTGGCTTCTGTTGGAACATGAAGCAGGATAGGCTCCCCTAAGCCAAGCTGTGACTGGTAAGCACCAAGGGTCCCCTGAGCCAATCACAACGCTGCAATGCAGCGTTGTGATTGGTCTGAGTGCCGTGGTTGGGCACTCAGATGAGAAATGGAAGCCTGGGCATGTTCCCCACCCAGGCTGTAATGCAGCAAGGGTGGAGAACATTAATGTGCACTTAGGAGGGTTCCACCACTCCTCCCCCTGTGCAGCCTAGCCCTGCCCCACAAAACTGCCCAAGCACAACAAAATAAAATGATAATAACATCTTGTTATTATAATTTTCTTTTTACCTTTTTGCCATGCTAAAAGGCAGTGGGGCGATGCTCCTCCACCTTAAAGGAAGATCCGCCTCTGCTAGGCACAACACAAAAAGCAGCACTTTGGATAGTTTGGCTTAAAATCTGCTGAGTACCGTACCAAACCACAAACGTGTCCAAGTGGCAGCAGTATCCAGATTTTGTTGAGGAATGCCTGGCTGCTAAGATGACATCTATAACATCAGGAGTGAAGTTGAATGAAGTCACTTGTCCCTGCTCAATCATCAAGCATGGAGGTGAAGACTGAACAGGCCTGGTTACAGGACCCTTCCCTGCTATTGTGACAGAAGATCCTCCAGAGTCAGCAGCCTGATTGGAGGACAGATGCTCATGCCTAGTAGTTCTGGATAATAGGGTGCACTTTGTTATTCTGTGATGGAGTTGGTACTGGTGTGGAGGCTCCATGAATGGTCTAGAGTGGGTCCGGGAGCCAGGAGTTGATCCGGCAACAAAGTCTGTGTGGAACCCATATCCGGTCCCGAGGGTCCAAGGTGGACCCGCTGGTGGAGTCTCAGGTTGATGCCCTGGCGGTTCCTTGGGACAAAAGCCACAGCATGGTATCATGAAATTGTTTGATTTGCTGCAACATTGCAGACTGTCCCAGAAATTCAGGTTGCTTCAGGACAAGGGTCAGAATCTGCTCTTAAGGGCTAAGGCTCTGGAAGCAAGACCAAGATGCATGTTGATTCCCTTGCACCTTCTCTGGAGTTTGAGAGTGACGGGAAGGGGTCGAGTCCTGCTAGGACTTTGCTTTTTTTTCAACTTACCCAAAGACTTCAACGATGATCAGCCACAAGAAGGAATTCAGGGTGGGAAAGGGACCTTTCCTTTAACTTCGATCGGTCACATTTTGTTGTATTTTGGAGCTTGGCGATGTAGAGCTTCACCTCGCAGTCCTGGATAGCCTTGGGATTCATCGAGGCACAGTCACTGTCGGTCTTAATCGTGTCCTATACCCAGACACCATAGGCAAACCTGATGGGAATGTGTCACAGGCAATTGCTTACACCAGTCCTACAATATTTAAAGCTTATAGTCTTTGGAGGTGACATTTTCCTTGGCACACTGGTTTTTCAAAGAATTTAAAAAGACAAAAGGTGTTGTGAAGAGATAAGGAGGTAGCTCTACTGATGGTCTACTCTCAGCCCTTATGCTAATGAGTAACTCCTAACCAAAAGACTAAGCTGAGCCCACACAGAAAAATCAAGGGCGGGCCTAGGATTCACTCATCCACTCCTCCTGTGTCACTTGCTTTCTTTGATTCCAATCTGCCTGATGATGTGACTTTAGAATATTGCTAACAACTGATATCAATATAAATACATAACTAACTGTGAGTCTATAGGGCTAGGTGAACTTCATACAGCTGCACCATAAAAATGTGTTCCTACCAAAACATCGCTTTGGATATGTGCATGCATTTTAAGATCTATGAATGCATCGAAGGTTCCCATCACCCACATAAAGTGGCTTGCCTCATCATTTGGGAAACCAGGGACTTTTATCTGGAAACCGGATGCCGCCAAGTTGTCATGAGGCAGGGTTCAGAGTACGTCCCGGATGCTCGTGTGGCAATGTTGTTACAATGAGAAGACCACTCTAGGAATTTGTGTGGGGTGATGTGTGCAGTGCAATTAAGTGAATGTGGTGTAATAAAATTGGGAACAAGGCACAAAAATAGTTTAATGAGGTGCTGCCTTGGTACCAAATTAAAACAGTGCTTTTGACAGTTTTAACAAATAACTGTGGTGGAGGTGGTCGACATGTTTCAGCCTTGGGTGGATGTACCCTAGCTTTCGTCAGGACCAAGTAAGCTACTGCAACTTAAATGTGAGAAAGGTAAATCATACGACCTGCACCTGGAATAGGTGTGGAAGAAATTACCTGTAAGGTGGAACCAAACATAATGAAAAATAATGTTTCAAGGTGAACCCTTATGGATGATAGGTCACACAACGCATCAAATTAATGCTCAATTATGCCAAATACGTATTAGTAGAAAAACCTTTTCCAAAAGGATAAAGGTGCAACAAGTTTTTTCACTTACCCGAATAAATCTGGGTATTCGCCTCGCCTCACCTGGCAACTGCTCAGGAAACAGGAGGCACCGCTCTGAAACAATGAATAAGAGGCATGGTCCATCATGTAATGTGACGCACTACCTTAAAAAAGTTGGAGACGCTTATCCTTAAAGACCCAGGGCAGAAACACAAAGGCATGGTCCTGTAACCAGGGTAGAGCCCTATCTGAGCTGGATATTACTGATGGTAACCTTAAAATGAGTAGAGAAATATCGTAGCGTTGTTACCTAATGTGCAGGCACAGAGGAATGATATTAACTGCACTCATCTCTACTAATATATGCAGTTTCGTCTGTCGAGAACAAACATGTACACGAAGTACCAGAGGAAACAAATAGTGTCCGAAATCTGAATAGGAAGGGGGGCTAGCTTAACGCCCCTCTAATATGGCTGCAGCGGCATAACAGATAGAAAGAATCCTGTGTGCAAGCCATAAGTAGCGTGCAGATCAGGCCATACAGACAGCCCATGTGGTTTTGCTTAAGCGGTATTGCAAGTTATGCACCGGTCTTACCTCTCCGTCGGTACCTCGGGCAACTGCTGAGCCGCAGGGGAGGTAAGTGGTCTTGATGCCATCAGTCTTTTAAACTCTCCAAAAACAAAGATGCCGGAATAGCGTCCACAGTGGACGCCCACCGATGACGCGGTAGCACGTGATCCAGGCATCATGGGGGTTGTAGTTGGAGTGCCAAACGGTACATTAACCTAGTCAGTGGTAGTTCATCCCTAGAAAATAGCAGTGTTAAGGGATACTTTCATGTCTTGTTATGGAACACCAAATCCATTATTATGATGATTGAAAGTGACGATTGAAAGTGATCGAAGTGTACCAAGTAGAGCGCGCTTATAATATTTTAAAATGCGCGTATGAGTATACGGGAAAGATGACATGTTCTCCCGACAGTAACGAAACTGGTGATCAACAACAGAAGGTATGACAGTGCTATTATAAGTCTATGGGGAGAATCTCACAAGGTAGCACGTGATCCGGGCATCATGGGATTTGTAGTTGGAGTGCCAAGCGATCTAATAACCTAGTCAGTGAAAGTTCATCCCTAGAATATAGCAATGTTTTGGGACGCTTACATGTCTTGTTATGGAACCCAAGATCCATTATTGTAATGATTCGAGAATGATGATTAAAAGTAATCAAAGTGTGCCGAGTAGAGCGCGCTTTTAATATTTTGAAAAATGTGCGCATAGGGAAAAATAATATGTTCTGCCGGCAGTGATGAGGCTAGTGATAAAAAACAGATGATGTAACAGTGCTATTATAAGTCTATGGGGAGAATCTCACAAGGAATCACGCTGGCATTCTATACTTCTGGTCAAAGTCTAGTATAACACCACAAGTTGTATGGGGAAACTCGCGAAAAACCACATTGACACTCTAAGTTGCAGGGCATCACAACGATGTCCATGGTATTTGGTCATTTAAACCCTGGACATCGCTCTTCAATTTAAACACCCATTTCTGCTCTTTGAGGAAAAGAAATTTCGTAATATCACTGATGTGCGATGGAATAAAAGGTTGTTCCAAGATAATCCATCTCAGGTCCTCGGGTTTGTGATTAAGAGCAAGAAAGTGACTAGTCAATCTGGTAGCTTGTTTATTGCGCCTTATGGTGCTCTTGTGCTCACTGATACGAGTCTTAATCTTACGTGTGGTCATGCCAATGTATCGAAGTGAGCAAGGGCATGTTATCTGATAAATCACCTTGTCAGAATTGCAATTTGTATGTTTACGTAAAATCCAAGGTTTGGCCAACCCTAGATCAATTGATTTTGCTTGTTGTGTCTGGGGACATACAGAACAGGAACCACAGGGATAGTGGCCCTGTACTGGTGGAAGGTCCCACAGTGTTGACGCTACCAAGGGTGGCTTACTTTTGGGTCTTGTATGAACAAGGTTATCGCGCAAGCTCGTCCCTCGTTTGAAAGAAAACAGAGGGGGTGGAATCTTCTCATTCGCAACGTTTAAAATATGCCAGTGTTTTTGTACCGACTTTTGGACACTGTTGAAAAATGTGCTGAAAGTGGTAACTATCGTCATTCTGGTCAACGGTTCCTTAGGAACTGGAGGTTCAAGTAAGGCATCCCTGTTGTTGTTGGACGCCCGTTTGTAAGCTTTTCTCACCAGATGGGATGGATATTGTCTGGCTTTCAGTTGTTTTGAGAGTTGGTCAGCATGAGACAGGAAGCTGTCCTTCGTAGAACAATTCCTGCGAACTCTTAGGAACTGTCCTACTGGCAGATTCTGTCGAAGTGATTTTGGATGGTAACTATGAAAACTCAGAAGGGAATTCTTCGTCTGAGGTTTTTTATACAATTCGCTGCCCAGAGTGCCTAGTGCAGGGTAGATCGTGATGTCCAGAAAAGGAAGTCTGTTCTTGTCATAAGTAACAGTGAAATTCAGGAATTCATTCTGGGAGTTCAGCCATGAATGGAAGTCCAAAAGGGTGGCGACAGTGCCGTGCCAGACTACCAAAATATCATCTATGTACCTTTTCCAACAGGCAATTTGCCCGCGGAAAGGGTTCTGGTCAGTGAGCACTGTGTCTTGTTCGAGAAAGTGAACATAGAGATTGGCCAGACTGGGAGCAAAAATGCTCCCCATTGACGTACCGGAGACTTGAAGAAAGATGGTTTCTTCAAACCTGAAGAAATTCTCCATCATCGCCAGTCTGGCACATTCCATGATGAAGTGTGTTGGTGTTATGGTATCACAATCTCTGATGTCCAGAAGGCCCCTGATGACTTCAAGGGTCTTCTCTTGAGGAATACAAGTGTAGAGAGATTCAACGTCAAAACTGACCAATAGGTCAGTCTCCAAGTTGAAGGCAATTTGTGGCAATAGTCTTAAGACATCCTTGGTGTCTTGTAGGAAGGTCGGCATTTCCCTGACAATGGGTCTGAGAAAGAAGTCGACGAAAGTGGATAATGGTTCCAAAAGTGATCCTATCCCGGAAATGATGGGACGTCCCGGTGGTGGTCTAGTAGTTTTATGTATTTTCGGCAATACATAGAAATAGGGCATGACAGGAAATTTAGTGATGAGAAATTCGGATTCTTGTGAAGTAATCCAGCCTGATTCTCTTGCTTCACTCACCAAATCGTGGATCTCAATAGAAAGTCTAGTAGTAGGATCTTCTGTGAGAACCCGATATGATTTGCTGTAATTTATTACACCTATTCCAGGTGCAGGTCGTATGATTTACCTTTCTCACATTTAAGTTGCAGTAGCTTACTTGGTCCTGACGAAAGCTAGGGTACATCCACCCAAGGCTGAAACATGTCGACCACCTCCACCACAGTTATTTGTTAAAACTGTCAAAAGCACTGTTTTAATTTGGTACCAAGGCAGCACCTCATTTAACTATTTTTGTGCCTTGTTCCCAATTTTATTACACCACATTCACTTAATTGCACTGAACACATCACCCCACACAAATTCCTAGAGTGGTCTTCTCATTGTAACAACATTGCCACACGAGCATCCGGGACGTACTCTGAACCCTGCCTCATGACAACTTGGCGGCATCCGGTTTCCAGATAAAAGTCCCTGGTTTCCCAAATGATGAGGCAAGCCACTTTATGTGGGTGATGGGAACCTTCGATGCATTCATAGATCTTAAAATGCATGCACATATCCAAAGCGATGTTTTGGTAGGAATACATTTTTATGGTGCAGCTGTATGAAGTTCACCTAGCCCTATAGACTCACAGTTAGTTATGTATTTATATTTTGGATTGGGATTTTTTCTGTTTGAGTCTTTAAACTTGTATCCCGTAGACCCCCTACTCTTTTTGAGATTCTTTTTCATCATAACAACTGATAAACAGTTCCTCTTCTCGGGTACAAGCTTCCTCACAATCTGCAATCAAGCAGGCGGATTCATTTTAAGCTTCATCAGCAACAGTCATCGCTTCAACCCATTCCAGATTCTGTTCATCAACAACATTGCTGTCAAGTGCTAAGGACTACCAGCCTGAATCCATGAATCGCACTGCAAGCTGATAACCGAACCTAGACACACTGGACCTGCTGACAAAGGAGCTCCTTCGACTGAAGATACACCTCAAATATTAAACAAAGATGTAGCCTCACCTTTTCTGTATAAAGCTACAGGCTGCAACTATGGTAGTAAAATCCTCCCAATTGCTTAATCTTTTGTTGGGTCCAACTGGTGCTCTTTGCAGCAAGTCTGCTTGGTTGGTTCATCGTGTGACTGTCTGGAGAGGGTTGGGATGGGCTTGAAGATGTCAACCTCATGGAGCCCAACCAGTAATTGCTTGATAAAGACAATAGCTTCCCACAGATTCTGAATCCGTATAAGCAGCACCTGAACCTTCCCTCATATTGGCTGGGTGCCATTTACCCACTGACTCAAATAGGGCACTTTATTCCTGAATGTGATCACTACACCACCCATGTCATTCTTGAAGAAAAGACTGTGTGCCCTTTCCTAAAAAACGTTTTTGCCCATTGCCATTTTAGCTAGCTTTAGCTGTGTAAGCACTGGATGGTGAGAAAGTAAACTGAAGTATCATTCTTATGGGACACAGTGAATGTAATGTGAATACACTCAAATGTACAGATCCAAATGTGTTTGATTTTCACCCAAGTTGATATTCCAAGAACTATTTTTCGTTCTGGTGTGTTTACCTTATGTAGTGTCTCTAGGCAAAATGGGACCTACTATGTATGGAGCAACTGAGCCTATGTGTGGCTATCCTAAGACAGGTCCTGTTCTTGCCGCCCTGGTTATGTGGTGCCAGTTTCATACTTTCTATCACACACACGTCTGTCTTGCACAGAAGGAAAGAGACATCAAAGATATTGCACAATTCTTTGCCATTTTGATGGAACACTATGGAAACGATCTGCCCATTAAAGAGATTTGGTGATTTGCAAGTGGGTAATTGAAGTGGGAATGCTCTAGTTCTAAACTGCTCAGTTAGCAGCACAATGGATTGCCATATTACAAAACAGGATAGTTCGTGACTTCAACTAGTAGTTAAAGGCGACATTTGTGCATGCTGATTTCGATGTCAAATGCTGCATTCATAATCCTGACACGTGCAGAGATTTGCAAATAGATCAGCAATATAATTGAAAGTGTTAAAGACTGTTGACAAGGAAGTTGAGTGGTGGGACATCTAGTCCTGATGGCAAAATTGTATTTGGAAATTAGGGTGAGGGAAATATTGATGCATATCTTGGTTCTTGTAGCACTTCTTTTGATTTTCATTGACAACTGAGTTTGTGTTGCCTCTATAAAAGGTCATACAGGAGGCAAGGGCACTTCACCCAACGAACACTTTAGCAGTTTATTATGATGGTGATTTGGATGGTACCTTGGAAAGTGGTTAAGATGGAGAAGGAGTATTTCATTTGATGAACATTGAGTTGTTCTGATGATGAATGTGGTTTAGCAGTATATTAGTGCAAGAATAAGGGTCTGTGCAATACAAAATACTGATGTTGGACTATAAAAGCCCATAACTGCCTTGTTTTTTGCTAATGCTAACATCATTCACCGGATGTGGCCATCTTTGAGGAGAGGTGCACCTTGGCACTCAAGATGTGAATTTTATAAATTACCATGCTCAACTGAAACTGTTAACCTTATTGTTATTAGTGGAGGCATCAAAAAGCTCGCTCATGAATACAGCTATAAAAAGTATTTGTGCAAACCTGTTTGGGTGGCTAGTGAGAATGTAGTCATGTGATCAATAGTAGAAACTATTTGTGATGGGGTATATATTTGTATTGTGCCTTTTCTTTGAAAGCTTGTGTCCATTGCCGGAGTAGGAGGATCCACTTGTCAGTATGCTCTGTCACTGACAGATTACTATTTTTTGTACTATGTTTAAGACTCACACATGTGAGACTCGGGTCTCCTCGAAAGCGGTGCCTGGAGTGGACTACTTGGCTGGACATGCCCTCAGAGCACATGTTCTTGAAATCCTGGAAGCTGTCATGAGAGCAGTTCAGGAGCCTTGAGGGTGAACAAGAAGATCTACAATATCTTGAGAAGTATGAACTTTGCATCTTTTAACCCCTTCAGTGCCCGCCCCTTTCCCCGCCCTGTGCCGGCCGTTGTATTAGCGGGCGGGGTTTATGACGAGCTGGTCTCGTCATGGGCACAGCGCGACCGCGGCCCATGACGAGACCAGCTCGTCACGGGCATTGAAGAGGTTAAGGGTCAAAGAAGCAAAGAGCAGGTTTGAATGACAAACTCAAGGTTTGCTTATAAAAGCTTAGTCCCATGCAACAGGCTTCTTTCATGGAAAAGTGCAAATGTAGCACGTAAGAAGTGGCAAACATTATCAATCAATCAGGCAGAATTTGTACACCCCGGAGAGTATCTAGGTGCTGAGGTTTTAAGGCTATTAGTGGAAGAGCCAGGTTTTTAGTCCCTTCCTCAAGTTAGAGAGTGATGGTGCAGTTCAGAGGTGTAGAGGGAGGTAATTCCAGGACTTGGCGGTGAAGTAGGAGAAGGAACGACCTCCACTGTGGCTTCGTCAGATGCAGGAGAATTGTGCGAGGTTGAGGGAGGTGGAGAGCAGATGTCTGGGGGGGTTGGGGGGGAATTCAGGCAGTGGTTGATATAGGCTGGTCCAAGGTTGTGGAGGGCTCTGTAGGCATGGGAGAGTAGTTTGTACTGGCATCTCATCTGGACGAGCCCGTGTAGACTTCCGAGGTAGGGGGTGATGCTGGTCTGTTTGGGCAGGTTGAGTCTGGCTGAGGTGTTCTGCATTCGGAGTAGTTGTGTGGTGGTTCCAGCAAAGAACTACATTAAATTGAATGCATTAAGCAGCTAAATTCTGAAACCAATTTGGTAAAATTAAGACTAATGCAATGAGTGTAAAACACCAAAATGGGAAAAATTCAGTTACAGGAAATCAGGTTTTATGAATTTTAGAAATGTTATAAGCCTGCATCGGAAAGAAAGTAAATTAAAACTCAATGATAGTCTAAGAGGGACGGGTGTCCACAGTTATTACAGCCAGAATGGATGGGTCGTGGTGTTTGGATTTTCCAGAGTAGCAAATATGCTCTAGTTACTGGGGAATCCCCAGACCGCACTCTGTCCAGAGCACACTGGACAGCTCAGACATTTTTTGGCATTCAGTGTAATATGCTATCTAAAAATGTGTTTGCAACGCCAAGGAGTTTGTTTATGAACACTGTTTCTTAAATCTGACTTTTGTTTTTATAAAAAGAGCTTTTTCCAACCCTCTGCAGTGAATGCATATACAATAGTGCCCAAAGGGTTGGAGTATTTTCATCTTGGCACACGTAGCCACTGTAAAATAATTTCCAAAATGTGGTTTGGGGATTGTGAACTGGGACAATGGTCCACAGACTGCAGGAACTGGTTCACTAACCTCACAGCTTGATTTTTGACCTTTTATGGTGCAAAAAGGCATTACTCTCTCCACTCTGGATCTTATGCCTCGTGATGTAAGGGTGTGCTCACATGTCCATAGCAATATTTGTTCACTACAATACTCGAACCAGGAGAGTCTGTTCATTAACAATGAAATGGACAATAAGACAGGAATTTTCACATACAAACTTTGGTTAGTGAGTGAATTGGTATTTTCCGATTAGTGTTTGGTGTAAATCCATAAAAAGGATGATTTCTGTGCCACTGAATAAAATGTCCTGTGTAACTGGCAAATCAGGCTTTTAGGGAGGAACCCACCTGTGTCCCCAATATAATGCTTCTCATAGTTTGATCAACATACACAAAGCATTACAGGATTGCATACATTTATACTTTCATTGTAATGGTTCATGCACTCTTGTCAAATGGAGCCACAGTTATCAAAAGTACAAAAAGTGCTCTCTTAATGTTAAGTGGGACTCAACCACAGTAACCAGTGTCAGTTGTATAATATATAAAGGATATCAATGTGTATACTAACTTTTAACAATGACTACTTTGAAGATTATAAAAGACAAACTGAAAGAAACACACACATTATTTAGAGCTTTATTTCAGAGTACATTATTATATAGATACATGACGCGGACATTTTAACACACCAGTGAACTCTTAAATATGAGGCTGTTGAGTGCATATGCTTCCGTATTGCATTCTGTGCTGCCATACAATGTGTATAAAATACAACTACTGTGCGTAAAAAAGACCTCTCCGTTAAAAGGAGGGGGGTTCAGGCATGGCGATAAATGGACCACATTTAGTCAGATTAACAGCACACACTACACCTGACATCTGACTGCTACCCTGAATTACCACTATATGAAATCACAAAAGACCAACGTCCTGTTTGGTGCTCTTTCATCCACCCATGTGAAAAGAGTTGTTTTTCAGTGACAAACAGCAAGTGAATAATGCATAAGCAACAGCAACCACTGGCTTTTAACAATGAGGAGACGGCAGGATGAGCAACGCAAGCCCAACCCTTAAGTGAAAAACAACAATAAACAGTTTCTGTGGTCAGAATTCTTATGGTAGAAACTCCCTCATCTGTCTGTGGCTCCCAGACGTCATAGTATTTCTATACTTTCCCTGAAAATTGGAGGCGAGGCATAGAATTCAGCCCAACTATTCGAAGACATGATAATGAGCTATTCTAGCGTCAGACTTTGAATATTGGTGGAGAGTGTATTTTTGGGTGCTCTGCTGTAGACGTGAAAGCGGGCAAATCGCTGCTTCTGAGTGCAATGGGTTTGCATTCTCAATAAAGATAGTAGGGCAGGAACAGAAGGGGAATTTCAACATATACAAGTCCTGCGCTGGGGCTCAGCTAGCACTAACCAGCTTGAGTATGGGGCTGGAGAGGCTTCTGAGTAAAAGAGAGTTCTGCTTTTACACCAAACGGGTCCAAGTGCGAAAGGAGTCCTGTATAGGCGTGCTTTTATGTTTCAAGTCACCAACAACGGGAGTCCCTTCTTTTACTGGATTTAAAATACCCAAAAGATGCTAAAAGCCAACGAAACAGGTCCCGGATCAGTTAAGAGAGAGTAAAACCAATAAATGATGCGAATCCGATGTATCCAGCAATAATAATGGTTCAGTATCCCCATCACCCCAACTTGGTTTCAAAGGATTATATTTATTTTACCAGTATTATATAGGACAAGCGTGGCCTAAAGGCATTACAGTGCTTTACATGAGCCTCAGATTACATTATAGAAGGTTAAAACGTTTTTAGGCACAGGTACATGAAGTACTTTGCCCAGAATCCCAGAATGTGAGTCAGTGGCGGGACTTGAACCTGGTTCCGCAGTTGGAAAGTCAGCAGCTCTGGTTGATGGGCTGCATCTCCTCCTCCACTATATTCCATGCCTCCGGTTTCTATCTGTGGCAGTGAAATGCTCAGCATTGTGTGCTTTAAACTAGAACCGTAAACACTATTAAAGAAGATCAACCAAATTCTTAAGTAGGCCGTGAACATGAAAACCAGGGGCTTCACGTAAGCATTTGTGCAGTAGCAGCAAAAATGCTATAAGTTATTACCAACAGCAGGGTCCAGTTCAATGGAAAGGGAATGTTAGCGTACAAGCAACAAGGGACTCACAGACTGTCTCTAAGCTGGGAGGCACATTTCTTGAATTAATAGCCCATGAACTGGTTAATATCACTGACATAAATGAATTGATTGGACCAGCCGATAGGTCAAAGAGAAGATATGGGAGCTTGTGTATGCGAAACAATCCCTGCTATATTTATACATGTGTGTTACTGGCGAAGAAAAGGTGGTATACAGGCCTCAAAGCAGAGGGACCAGGATGCGGAGTATGCAGCACTGGAGAGTCATCAAGCGGCAGGCAGGTGATGCCCCAGTTATTCTTTGAGCTTGAAGGGGAAAACAACGTAAAAACCTGGATTACACCCAACAGTAATTTGAATGTAGAATAAGCATAGTGGTTTCTCCTTTCATGCCTTTAAATGATAAAGTCGTCTTTTGGAGGAATTCGACCACTGTGCACAATAGAGTTCCAACAATAGTCAAACATATCCTATGGCATACATGGTCACTTTGCAAGTGAATTGTCCTTTAACGCACAACAACACACTCCACTGAGCTGACCAATTTGAGAGTTACGTTTAGGAATGTACTCCGTTTCATTATTGGCTCAGATAGTTAATATAGTGCACTGTTTTAATAACAAACGCATCTCTTGCTCCGAGCTACACTAACCAGTTTGATATTTTCCAGTGATGTATTCCTTTTAACATGACAAGAGTGGTATTTTGGAATAAGGCCTTGCACATCAAATAAACATCTTGTTTTATTTTTTTTAATTCTTATAAATATATTAGAGCAATGTTGAAGCATTTCTGTCTCTGTCTCGGTTGTCACAATGTACTTTTTCCAGTGAATGTTACAATATATAAACAAAAAAATGTTATCTTGCTTAATATTAATAAAAACGCACTAAGATGCTTACAATGACCAAGCCCTTAAGTCTTGTTTTCAAGCACTTTGGGTCATATTACCTCAAGTAGCTGGGGTGCCAACTTTCTGTGCCCCTGTGGCACTTTGGTATTACTGCCCGGGCCGCAGACACTTGCACAGCCCATTTGTAATACAGATTGTACTAGCACTACATATGCACCAGGCGAGGATCTTAAGGGCGAGTTCCCTCATTAGCATGGGAACGTAGACCCATGCAAATAAGGAACCACTCTGCCTCTACACTTGCGCTGTGTTAGAGAAGTGGGTACAAATACAAAGGAGTTACCAGGGGATGCAGGATGAGGAGGGCACTCAGTCACTGCTTCTCCCAGAGGGAAACCCTTGAAAGAAGGGTAAATAGTTCACTTGGACCCTGTGGTGATCTCTGCCCCCTTCCAAAAACAGGCTGAGTTGTCGCCTGCACAGTGAAAGGCAGACAGGCGGCTTTTAACAGCCGGTCCATATTTCACTAATGCGCTGCCCCCAAACCTGGCACGAGTTCACGGTTGAGTAAGGGGACAGCACATTAACTGTAATTGGGTGTACTTAATGGTGTACTGCAGCACAAACAGGTACAATGCGCCCTATATATAATGCAGGCCCAGAGGTCATCACAAATGAAAATGCAGAAACCCAAGGATACCAGGCTGTGCATTTGAGCTTCCAAATGAAATCTTACACTATTCCATCAGAAATGCTGCATTATACTCGGATCATCCTTCTTCCTCTCTGTTCCAGGAAGCTTTAGTCAAAATATTGAATTTCATGTACTGCTAAATATTGGGAGTTTTCCTGCTCCAACATGCTCCAAGGATGCAAACTAAAAGTTGACTATTTTGTCTGGTGTGGAAACAAGTTTGCTAATTGTAAATAGGATGCCATCATCAAAACAGCTCACCTCCTCTTGCATGTCCCTCTAAACATTTAACCCCTTCAGTGCCCGCCCCTTTCCCCGCCCTGTGCCGGCCGTTGTAATAGCGGGCGGGGTTTATGACGAGCTGGTCTCGTCATGGGCACAGCGCGACCGCGGCCCATGACGAGACCAGCTCGTCACGGGCATTGAAGAGGTTAACACCAGAGAAATGGATAGCATTTTTCAATGAAATGGAATTTGATGTAGGATTAAATTATTTAAATATGAAAATGTGAAGAATTATGCACAACTTAATGTGATTGATCCATCTCAAGACTTGGAGGATGCATTTTTCTAAAATGATCTTTTAAGTCAGTTAGGGCCTAATTTACAGTTTGGCGGACTGGGCACAGTCTGTCTGTCAGGATGTCATAGCACATTACCTCGGCCATCCTGACAGACTACGGTCCATCAAATTTAGAGATGAACGCCAGTCCAGTGGTCATCACTGTACACTGAAAGGAACCGCAGTCACCGCAATTCATTTCAACATACAAAATGTTTGGTGAACAGCAGTTGTTTGTTTTGTTGGATGTCCGCCAAACCTTTATAACGTTTTTGTTTTTCAGAAAGAAACTCAAATAAGTTGGAGCTTGCTTCGGAAACAAAATAAAAATAATGCCCCTCCCCACCCCCTGGGAGCTTTCTACCAGGTCATGGGGGAATTATGTTTTTCCTGTCACTCATCACCAGGTTTTCCCTGGTTTAGATAGACAGGGAAAAAATACATTACACCGTTCAACCCAAATGGGTGCAATGTTCTTCCTCCAACGACCTCTACTCCATCTGGCCATTAGAGGAAGTATTCAGTTGGCCAATGGGGGTCCATCTCTAAATAAGATGGGCAGATCTAGGGTCTGGCCCTAAATGGGGAGGGGCAGGGGGGCTGTAGTGTCCTTCCTCTGATGGCCCCTACTCAGCCAGAGGAAATTTAAAGTCTTGGTGCCTTCAACAGAAAACTTAGGTCCCTTATTTCTAAATGAGGCGAGCAGACCTACGGCTTGGCGGAGAGTACTACGCCCTGCTCGCTATGAAGTATCCTGTCTGCTAAATCTAAATCACTCCCTTAGTATTAGAGTGTGGAGGAGATTTTGGTAACTCTTTGCTGTAAAACGTCTGCATTATATGGGCCTCCACTGATAGTCGTGCACACAGAATATTCCAGCTACTGTGCAGGGAACCTGGAACGCTTTTTTTCATTAATGCATTGTGAATATAACTTTAACTGGAGGTCGACACTTCAAACTTCCAAAAATAAGTGTCCCCTCCATAGTAAAAACTGGTCAACTTTTATAGATTTTTTCTTTCTGGAATTGCCAATTTACAGCAACCAAGAATACAACGTAGCTCCAAGTGGAAAAATATGTAACATCTCGTAAGGAACCTCTGAAATTTTGCATTTTACAGACTCAAATGAAGGAAAGAGAGGCCTTCAGGCCAAGATTGCACAAGATTATAAAAGACACTGCTCCTTCAAGAAGCCATAGGTTCCATCTCTTTGCATGCACTGTACTGGTAGTTTGCCTCACAGCTTCAGTTCTTTTTGGAATTCACGATCGAAACCATTAATGAGAAACCTAGGAGGAAGTGCTTGAGACAGTGAAGGACTACATAGAACCTTCTGGCTAGCATTTCACTCCATTTGTAGTTCTTCTATACCACAACAGAATTTGAACAACTAAATCAGTTTAGGCCTCGTTCCACAGAAGCAGCTAACTCAATTCATAGGCTACAGCTTAACCACAAGGATGTCACAGCACACCAGGAAAAGCACTCATGGACTACTTTTCACTTAGAAGCCTTCTAAAGATATGTTACTAAGTCTTATTGACTGCAAAATCAATTGCACTACAGGGCACACTCACTTAATAGCATAACCACAAAATTAATCTAGACAACAAAACTACCAATATATAATTTTGACATACAAATAGGAAAAGGACCATGATTGTCTCATGTTGAATAGTATGCAAAGAGCAAAGTTACAGTACATTTCTTAATGATAAAAGAAATCGGTTCATACCACAATGGTGAGTCTCTATAGCACAGCATATTCCTAAGAGGGTCCCTTACAAACAGGGACTCAAATTTTTTAGGCATTCGATTTATAAACACCTGAATTCATGACAGATTGGGGTTTACAGCAAGCCTATCTGGTACAAGCTTTGTAAGCATTGTTTTCTGCTAAGTGCTTAGCAATGTAATAAAATGAATAATTACATTGAAAAATGCGAAGAATAAAAAAAACACAACTCTCCAGATACAAACAAAAGTAACCTTTTACAGCGTATACATACCAAAATGCATTCCTGAATGTACTTTGTGCAACTGTAGAACTAATAATGACAAAGCAGCAAGGTAAGTACATTGTCTCAGATGAATCCATATTTTCAAGAAGAATATGTGATTTACAAATGTGACAAGAACAGACTGGTCTTGTACACAACAAAAGCACAAGAGTTCAGTGGTTAATTGCTGGGCAATCATCCCAGCCTACCAGTCAGAAACACTGCTATTCACTGTCTCAGATCAGAGCAAAAGCAGTTCTCAAAGCTCTCGTTGCTGTAAAACCACTTGAGAAATAATGATTAAGACAGAAATTGGACAGATGGCGGGTCCAAGATGTTCAAAGTGGTGCTGCACAGGGAGAGAAATCGATTTTGGCTTTAAAGGCTATTTCAATTTTCATGAGAGATCATCAAATGCAAACTGATGAAAAAAGAACTGAATGATAGAGGTTATGTTATATGATGCAGATTTGTTGAGCGCACAATCACCCAGGACGGTATCCTGGTGCTGAGCAGGTGAGAGTCTAGACACACGTAGCTCCTAGTGGGACTACTCGAAACATCAAGTCTTCAGCTTCTTTCAGAACTCAAGTGAGGAGGAGGAGGCTCTGATGTGTTGTGGCAGGTTGCTCTGCGCTTTAGAAGTGAGGTAAAAAGTAAAGCTGACAATTCTACTACTTAAAAACTTGGAAATGAAGGCTACAAGTATTACAAAGGTCCTTGAGGCGGAGCTGGAAAGCAGACCTCGTTCTGACAGGTCTTCCAGTGGATGATTCTGTAAGATGGTGGTGAAGATGAGGAGCTTATTCAGCATCATATTCTTATGGCTTGTTTGTTTTAACTAAAACGTTGTCTTATGTACAGGAACTTCCGTGCCTTACACAGCACATGGGTATGGTTTAGAAGTAGCCACTGTGCAAACCAAAGTCTGCTGCTTCCCAATCTCACACCTATAGTGGAAGAAATAGGGGGTCAATACCTTTCGGCTGAAGTTCTCGCTACTAGGCTTGAATTTAAAAGGTACACTTAATGAACAGTGACCTGAGGGAGACACTAAAAATGCCCATGTAGACAGAACTACTGTGTGGGTGCAAGTGACCGCTTTCATTGATAGCTTGAGACCATACATGCTTCATGTGACAATTTATTATCAATGGTTTAAAAAAATAAAATTACAAGCACTGATGTCCGCTGCATGGCAACTATAAAGCCTGTCGAAACATGATCTTGCTGAGCTAATTTGATTGTCCTAGTAAGCTGTGTAGTTCATGAAAAGAATGAGCAAGGCAATGTTACAGTCAGCTAGGGCAACCCACTTTTCAGTTTTGAGAGGGATTGTCCACCAGCTATTAAAATTGTATAGCCACTATTTATGTCTGGCAGCATTAAGCATATGGTCACATATTTGGCTGCAAGAGCAGCGATCTCTGAAAATAAAAGCAACCTACTGACAGTGTTTTTTGGAACACATCGAAGTAGAGTTTTGACACAACCTACTTGACAAAAATAGAAGGGTTTTCCGCATTTACCAATCTAGTTATTTAGTTTGACAAGGCTCCAGCAGCAGAGGAGAGATCCCCGCTTCACTATTCTAGATATCTCGCCCTTACCCTTCATAGACAAGAAACCTTTTCTTCACAACAAAATCTTTGTGTTGACACTAATGCCATTTAGGACCACCATGCTCATACCACTTTTCCTACATTCCTACTGGATACATGTTTGACGCACTCCGCCTCGACTCCTAACAGTGATATGCTGATGGTCAGAGTACAGCATAATTTCCAGCTTTTAGCAGGACTGGGCCTACTTTCCGCGAGCAAACAATGTAAACTGTTGATATTGTACTCAAAACAGAGAGTAAACCATTCATATGAGCTTTAGGCCTTTCACAGTGTTTATATGATCTACAACATTTCATTTGTGTTGGTGAAGTTGAAATAGATTGGCTGCCTAAGACGGCTTTCCTTCAGTGTGGCATTTACACAGGGACAGTTCCCTATTTATGACCGGCAATGTTCACATATATTAGCTTTTACTAAAATACAAATGATTGACTTACAAATTCAGCAACAGTTCATTGAACAACTGCATCCTATCACAGCTTCCTTCTTGTTGAAGGATTTATGAATTTACATTCAAAGGTAAAAACATGTGTTTTACTAGTTCATAATGTCTAATCATTCTCTCCTTTTACAAGAAAAAGTGCAAAATATTTTTTTACAAACACAATCATAAAGGTAGTAAGAAAGGTGTTTGATTTTCATGCAAAATTTTCTTACGGTTTACAAAGTTGTTTTCAAATATTTGAATTCCCTGTAAAATGTGTCTAATCTTCTTTCTTAGAAGGTAACTGTTGTTGCCTCTTATTCATGTAATATCTATGACATGCTAGTTCAATGAACTCCAGTCCACCCCACAGCTTCTGCTGCATTACAAAAATCAGTATCACGCTCACAAAATACCACCGTACAGCACTGTACAGAAACAACAGCAGGCACATGGCCATGGAGAAGGCTGTCCAGTAGAGGAGAGATATGCACTTGACGAAGAGTACCCGCAGCTCAGATTTGCAAGGCGGGATTATGCTCCTCCCTGTTGCGTCAAAGTACTTGTCGCGCTCATAGAAGGTCCGCAGTCTGTCTTCCTTTTCTTGCCAGCGCTCATGGCACCACTGCTGTAGCTCCTCTCTGGAAGCTGGTAAAGTCTCCACCGGGTATCTCTTTACATGGAAGTGGATCTCTCTTGGGAAATTCCCATTTAGCAGGTGTTTCTCAGTTTGGGGAATGTTGCGTGGGTATGCAACGGTTATGTCGTGGATGGCATCAAGGTTTTGACCTGGAAGAAATAAAATAAAAATAAATTAAAAAGTCTGTGATAAGAGGAAAAAATCGAACATGGTTCATATCGTTCAATTGCAATCTGACATTTCTTAAAAAACTGAACATTTCATTTTTAACAAGATCTAACACATGTATGACACATACTAAAGTAAGAAGCATTTACAAAGTCACTCGGTCTTGCCATGGCAAGCTGCTACAATGGTTCAAATTCTTTTTACACCTTTAATTCCAAGTATATGTCCCAAAAATAAAAGATATAACAGTTGGCTATATTAAACGCGGCTGCCTTCTTCTTGGAATACAAATGTTAAGATTAAAAATAATTTAACCATTTTGTATGATTTGAGTTGAATAGTATGGGTGCTTATTTATTTATTTCAAAAATAACGAATCAACAGCAGTATACGGTGACAGAGGAGAGGTCAGTGTAAAAGAGGAGTACTTAGAAATACCATAAACCACACCCCGACAAGGCGATGAGTACAAGCGATTCCAACAATCCCCAATCCCATTATAACAGGGAGAGGGGAAGGGTAGGGAGAGGCAGGGGAAGGGTAGGGAGAGGCAGGAAAAAGAAAGGGTAGAAACCCTGTCGATTAGTTTAAATGGATATGATAGGAAAAGATCAAGAACTTTTGCCTGAAGACATAGCTTAAGCATTGCTACTGGACATGGCCCAGGCCCTCAAGTGCACTTACAACATGCACAAGTGATCAGGCAAAATGCCACCAAGGACAGTGCAGAGAGAGTCAGCAGCTCAAGTGAGTTTAACCCATGGTGTGGGCTGTGGTGGGTGGAAGCAAAATGTAATTGGCAGTCTAACAGACTCATGGACAAAAAGGACTGTCCCAAAGCCCCTTTATCTATGTGTATGTATGTATTTTTTAAGTGTATTTTTATTGTTAAGCTGCTAGCTAAGAGCTGAAGCTATTTTTAGGCCAGACCTAAAAATGTGCAGTGTGGCATAAATACTAGCTTTGTTGGATATTGCGTGTGAACCCTGCAGGCACATTTGTAAGGCTGTCATTGGCAAAAATGTACTTTTGAAGAATTGCCTGAAACTGCTTTACAAAATTACTGCAATCATAATTCAAGCTGCAAAACCTAATTAAGATTTTATTAATGAAACGCTACAGTAAAATAAAAATTTGAATGGAAGCCCTACAGACATCACCGCGTGTGCAATAACAAATAATAATACAAGACAGTCTTTCACGTCGTGGTAGAGCCTGAGAATAAAACAACTGGTACAGCAGTGTAATATTTTTGTTAACAAAAACATTTCCAAAATTATATATTCAGAATGTTTAAGTCAATGAGGAGCTCTGCTATGAAACAGAGCTGAAACTGCAGGTGATGCTACTCCACCACATTAGGCAACCATTAGTGACCTTAAACTACTTTGAATATGTACAGTGATGAGTTGATTAAGTCCATGCGTCACATAATATCCTGCTCCCAATCAAAAAGATGCATTTATTATAAAATGGTCTGTTTTAGAGTACAATTATTTTTAAAGAATGTAATAACCTAATTGACACTGGGAGGAAAACTGGAAAATACACTACTCGAAGTGAAGCAAAACATGTTATTGCAGCTCTACGGCAGAATGCCACTACTGCTGCCAGATTTTAGATAGGTGTTTAACGCCCAACGCAGAAACAAACAAAAAGATTCTAAATGTTTATGGCCCTACACATTAGACTACACAAAAACGTATAAAGGACGCCACTCCAACAACAGTAGGACGGACACCTCAAGAAGCAACAACACACACCATACGTCACACATTCATTAGTTAAGTATTACTATGGGCCTGATTACGAGTCTGGCAGTCTGAGGACTGCCAGACTAGCATAGGTGCGGCGGTGGCAGTCCAGCCACCGCCTCACCTGCGCTCCGACCGCCCTATTACAACTAGGGCAGTCGGAATGCCACGGGACAGCTGCAGCCGCCAGGGAACCGCTGTTCCCTGGTGGTGGTGCGGCAGCCTTGAGGCAGCAATATGCTTGGCAGGACAATCGCAGTCTTGCCAAGCATATTACAAGTTTCCTCTCCGCCACATTTTCATGACGGTTCCTCTTCCATGAAAAGCAGGGTGCAGAGGAAACAAAGGCGGCCTTACAGTGCCCCCTGTTGCCTCAGGGCCATGGGGGGCATGAAGGGAGGCACATGCTGCACCCTAGTTCCTGCACGGCATGGACTTCATAGTCCATGCCGTGCAGGAACTTATTTTGCGTTCCCATTGCAGTGCCCATTTTGAGAGGGCCCACTGTGTGATGGCCAAAAAAAAGTCCGCCAGACACAAGAAACATAATAACCGTAATCTGGCGGGCGGCCCTAAAACAAGTTTGGCAGTGCGGGCTGCCGGCAAGGCGGTCCGCTCCCGCACCTCTAAACTTGTAATCGGGTCCTTTGTGCATATATTTTTATTAATTCATTTTTATGGGGTAACGCTTGGTCACGAAGATGTCACCTTTTGGTCACTTAGGGCATTCTGTGCGTAACAGAGAGGTTATACATTGCACATAGCTACACAATGGGGCATACACCGGCGAAAGTAGGATTGGAGCAGCTACTTAGTAGGGGTAATGAGGGTCTGTTTAAGACTACCCGATTGGTAGGGAGAATGCCCTGGTTACAATTCCAATAGTGCTCTAACACCAGTTTTCTTGAAATGTGCTGTCTTTGGATGGTACAATGACAGCAGTCGCATGGAGTACAGGTCAGCAGGATCATGCAGCACCCAGTCACGCTAAAGAACACACATGTCACATACAGGGAGCCATTTATTCCACAAGTGCCTGCCTGGGTATCAGCCAAGACTGGCTAAATCCAATAAAAACTAGAATATCGGGATTGCATACCTTCACAAGAATTTCAAATCCCAATGTCCAGTTAAGAATAATTTAGTTTTCGAGTTTTGTTGGATTTATGAGATTAAAGTGCACCTGTCCTAAAGAGACAGACGTGAAAAACTACATTTGTTTTACGTAATAAGATTGATGTACTGAATTTGAGGGAGTAATTGAAAATCACTTCATAAAGGCAATCATATCGACCATAAGAATGATCTAACAGGAGGAAAAACATTTAGGAGCGATACTTCACTAAAATGAAAAGGAGAAATATAGCAGGAGTCTGAACAAATGACGACATGTTAGACTACAGCAACACAGCTTAGCAACTGCTCTACAAACCTTGTTTAAGGTGTTGATATCAGTGGTGCGTGGCGATCATTGCAAATATACTACACGCATGTAAATAAAGCAATTGAAATGCTGTCAGGTGCATTTCAAAATGAAGGGACAACATGTAATTCATGTTGTAAATTCAGTCCTGTAATCTGAACCCTTCATTCCTAATGTCTGGGAATTGTGCCAGATTGGAGATGTGCCTGGCTGTAAACCTAACCACCGCAGGAGGCCAACATAATGCACTGCACGGCCGGAAAACAAGAAATGGAAACAAAAAAGGATTACGCTCCCCCATAGCGGATCAAAAGGCCACGTCATGATTGCTCCATCCCTTCTGCTCTTCAGAGAGGAGCTGAAGATCCTTCTCCCCTGCTCTCTCTAGAGCCACCCTCTAAAGCGCTGTTTATTCCCATTAATTTATTTTCAGGTACATATATCTACAAAATTAAATGCAAAGAGGCCACGGCGAACGTCTTGGATCATTTCTAAGCAGTAAGAAAACAGAAAAATTAGACTCTCTGATAATTCTCATTATCATCAGCAACTTTTAAATTGATGTGCCTCTGGAGAAGCACTGGACTCTTACTAAAAGAGAGATCTACAGTCAATGTGGTCCACAACCCATGCCTGCGCAGATCAGCTGTCAGGTACAGAACTGGAGGTCGGTTGCTGAACCCCCAGTACATTCTTTTTTTTCCCCTCACACAATCTCCCTGTGGAACTGCTGGGGCTTCCTAGGCTCGTAGACAATTTCTCACTTTTTTGGTCCTCTTTTGTCCATTTTTATGTTTTTCAGTTAAACTTGATTAATATTCATAATAAATGCTTTCACCAGTGGCTATCGAGTGTGTGAAGAGACCCAAGTAGGCAAATGCTAAATACTATTACAGTTTGAGGGTTCAACACAAGGCTCCAAAACTCTTGCTCGGGCAACACTCCGGAATCTTAAGCCTTTGTGCTATAAAGGCAAGTCCACACAGCGGACACCTCCCCTCTCCCCCCTACCACCACATCTGAAGTCCATAACTATGAACCTTACTGATGGAACAGAAATGTATGAAGCTGTATGTTACCAGAATATCGCTGCCTATATATTAACCGACAAAATATTAGGGCCTAAAAATAGTCTACAAAAATATCATCCAACTGGAGTAAATTATAGAAGAGCTATACCCATTAAAGGAATATTTTTGTAACTAATATTAGAGCCACAACGTTTTGGGCAGATGATATTAGAGCAACTACTTGAACCTACTCCAATTGGACCATACTACAATTCAAACTCTCTTGGTCAGTGAAACAAATTCAACTAAGACCAGAAAGGCACAGGGAACACTCAGTGTTCAGGTGGATGAGGGCAGGTAAGGGACATAAAATAGCATCAGAAAAGGCATCTGGTTCATTACCAGATGATTTCAATCAATTTCCAGTTAGTTACAAGCAACTTAGGACATTCATATCCTAAATTAAATATGATTAAGAAAGCAATATCTTTCTATAGATTTGTAGAGTCTTACAAATACAAGGGTATCCTATGTTAAAGGACTTCAGGTAGAGCTAAAAAGTACAGGAACAGGAATTAGGCAAAGAAAATCCAAGAGTCGAGACATTTATTTAATGCCAAATGATTTTGCATATGGAGCGGCAAAAGGGGGAGGGTATTTCGATCTTTTTCTGCTAGATAGTAGGAGCAACCTCTAGACCTGGATAGTACATTTTTCAGGATGCAAATCAGACTCAAAGAGCACGATCTGAGGATGCAGACAGGAGTACGACAAGAGGATTCAGAATGGAGGTAAAGAGGGCCTTTCTCATAAGGAGCATGATGAACTAGAGAGAGGGTCTTCAGTAAGAAGTGTTTCAAGGCAACCAGAGAAAAGAGGCCATATACGAAGATAAGGGGGAATAGAGTGGAATATTGGATATAAGTGAGACTGCAGCATTTTGGATGTGCTGAAGTCTAGAAATAAGAAAAGCTGGGAGTCTGACAAAGACTATTACAGTAATTAAGATGCAACAAGAAACTGGCCTAAGCTACTATATGTTATGAGAAAATAGGTAGAAGAGGAAACATTTTCCGAAAGAGATGGAAATGATAAAAACACAAGGCGCACATCTTGCTCACCTCGCTATTAGAGAGAAGTTGTCGTCAAACCAGAAACCTAGGTTACGGACCTCAGTTACTGGAGTGGCTCCGGTCCCTAGATTTGGTAGCCATTAATCGCTAGACCAAAGTGTGGACTGTTTACCTACTACCACAATTTCCGTTTTTCTCTTCGCTGATCTTGAGAGGATTCGCATTCATCCAATAAATTACCTGCATGAGTCAGTCTTCAAGATGAGGCAAGAATTGTTAGAGGAACCGTTGAACCAGAATATGATTTGAGCATCGTCAGTATAATTAGAGTCATTCTCAAAGACCAAATGAGCTGGGCAAGAGGCTGGAATTAGACATTAAAAAGAGTGGGGGTAGACCTTAAGGTACATTGTGTTCACGTTTTCTGGATAAGGATTGAAAAGGCGGAAGGGAGAACGTCTGAGAATGGTCCTGTAAATATGATGTAATCTAGTTAAGGTAAAACTGATTAAGATTGGTAATTAGGATATCATGCAGCACAGTATCAATAGCATCTAAGAGCTCTAGAAGACCCAAGGCCACAGAATGGTAATCTGTGCTCATACAGAACTGATCTCAATGCTTTTTCTGTGGAGTGAGCGAAATTCAGGCTAAACCGGATCTAAAATTGCATTTGTTTTAAGGAAGTAAGATAGGTGACAATGTACTTTATTTCTAGTACTCTGAATGGAAATGGAAGTAGAGAGATTGGACAAAAATTGTTTAATAGGGTAAGGTATGCAGTGGGTTATTTTTCTTTAAAGGGGAATATTCATAGCCTATCTCCAGCAGAAGGGAACACTGTAAAGATGGAGAGATTAGTTGTGTAGTTCAGTCAGGACAGGTGGAATAGATTCTGTAGTCAAGTGGAGAATCTCAGAATTGCAGGATGCAAGGAAGATGCACATTTATTTGGAAAGGAGTTGTTTGTAAGTCCTCTCAATTCTACTAAGTTTAACTCAGAAATAATGGGTGTATTGGAACAAAACAGAATAGCCAAGGGATGGGTGAAAGTTGATTGAATACTGTACAAAATAGAACATATTTTAATTGAATACTATACAAAATATAACATTTTAATTATTTTACCTGAAATGAAAATTATAAAAGCATCACATGATGATTGGGAACGACTTACTGGCATACTTCAGTGGGTGGAATTTGCACGACTGGAACATGGGAAACAGCCTTTAGCATTACTCCAGAATCACGATGTGCCTTTACAGAGCCGGCAATTGAACGAACGTGTCATTAACACACATTCGTTCAGCACGCAAGTCATTACTCTGACTTGCTTTAGGAGGGCACATTGGTGCAAAGGTGTTGGATTTAAAATCCAATACGTTCCCTACTGATGCGCTGACTGGAGTTGGATTAGTACATTATACCAAATTCAAAATCCAGAGCCCCCCTAGGGCAAATCATTGTAACTACTTGCGTGCAAAAGAAACACGTCGTTACGACCCGTTCGTACTAATGACGTCGTTAAAAAAGCATGCATTCAAAACACATGTGTATTTCCGACATATAATCCGGGAGCATACCTTAACATTTCTTTAAAGGAATTTGTGGTGTTAATTTGTGACGTGAAATAAGACACCGTGGCTTGTCAGATTTCCTTCAACGGGGCACAAAGTGCTTGTTGATAAAGAATGTGCTGGTCTGTGGACTAGTTAGTGCACCATTGCCTGTCTGTGCATTTTTTCTTTTTTAGCAGATAGCTTGATTGGTTGAAGAGTGGTCAAAAGAGACAGGGCAGAAGGTCGGGACCAATAACGGTGGGTCATATTAAGACTTGATTTACGAGGCAATATGACATCAAGAGGTCAGGTCATCCAGGTATTGTAGTTACATAGCGATTCAAAGAAAGACGGAGTTACATTGAGTGTCAAGTGCTGACAACGTAATGGCAGTTGCTGGTTACCACATATCATATGTCATATTTTGACATAAGTTGGAAGAAAGATACTGTAGGAGAACCTCGCAAACGAGAATAAACTTTAATAGAGCCAAGAGACTTGCTTTTGCATTGAGAATCAACACAAAGGCACAACTTCATATGGGGGCATACATGCACATGGGACCACTCAAGACAAGCATGTTTACTAAGTCTAAGGGATCCAGGAAGAGGTCCCAGAGGGAAGCACGTGGTGCCATGCACCATGAGGGCACATCAAGGAGCACGGGTTCATGGTCCTAAGGTGAGCACTGTGCTTGCTGTGTCTAGATCAGAGACAGAATTGTGTGCATTGCGAGGAGGGGGTAAAGAGCATGGGGAACAGGGTGGTGTGCAATAGGGGGCACGTGTGGATGCAGAGAAGGTAAATACAGGGTGATCTCCGAGTGGTGCCAGTTCGTCTTATATTGGAGATGAGCTCATGCAATTGTTTTTTTTTTTTTTTGAGTATTGGGAATTGGAGTATTATTTACACTATAAATGAAGGATTAAGCAGCAGAATGTTCTAATGCATTTCACGGATTTGTTAAGAGGGACTGGAAGCTATTTATGGGTAGATCCCGTGTGTCTGTACAAAATTAGGCCAGAGGAGCATATTCAAACAGCCTACAGGGGCACACTTCAGCACCTGCTCAGCTGCGAAAAGCCTCGCATCATATGTGGCATCTTCCGTTCAAAGGACTGAGCAGCAGCCTTTGGCATGCTGCTCAGTTTTAAACCTACTGGAATAATGGTAAATAACAAACCTCAAGTACCAGAATGCAATGTTCTGTGACATAAACGTCAGAAGTGGCTGAAGGTGCCACAGCTGACAAGAGAGACTAGAGCTAGGCACATGGTTGGGTTTAAAGATAATTAAAGAACAGCGCGTTAACTATGATCTTGAAAATGTGGCTTTTTAAAGTTTTCTGTTATTAACCGTTTTGTTTTTACAGTGTTCCTTAAATTGTTAAACAAAAAGTGCCCTGTGATAACATCTGACTTCTTTAATTACCTGCTCTCTTAAAACGAGTTTATAGCTAGGGTCTGCATACTGTACAAGGTGAGGGAACGGCACGAAATGTTGGTCAGATAATGTTCGATCGGTCTCCAAAGATTTCTGGCTTGTTTGGATTTCTTTTTCAGATTGCATCAATAACTTCTTAGGGCAAACGAATGACATCAGGCAAAAACTAAACTCCATTCTGGAAATATGACTGGCATCTCAACTGAACAAAAAGCAAACATTACACTAGCAACACTGGTTTGCCTATTAGGCAAACATAAAACAACCCACTTTTTGCAATACATTAGAAAAGATTTCTCATCTGGCGCAATACGTTTGAATAAATTAGAAAAATCACTCCTGGAAATTAGAAAAATTACTCATCTTGTCACATACAAAAACTATTTGTACAATAAATGAGAAAAAGCAGGCCAAAAATAAGCTGTATATTAGAAAATAGA
Source organism: Triturus cristatus (assembly GCF_964204655.1). Classification (NCBI taxonomy): domain Eukaryota; kingdom Metazoa; phylum Chordata; class Amphibia; order Caudata; family Salamandridae; genus Triturus; species Triturus cristatus. The sequence continues at coordinate 1,751,430,014 of NC_140589.1, read as the reverse complement.
ACACACCTTGCACTATTCTTGAAAAACTGAATTAGAAGTAATCTGGTCTCCATGAGCTATAAATTAAACAAACTAGCCCACCTTTGGTTAAGACAATAAAAAACAACTGCCAACCAGAGCTTCATTTGACCCTGTGCCTAGCGCCAGAGATCATAATTGAGAACTGGAGCTTATTAAATGAGATGGAGATCAAACAACAACTTAACAGCAGGAGATCAGATATGATCTCCCCAACAAGGTTGTGCACCTGGAGATCAGAGAGCTTACCAGCCCATGAAGGTAGAAGAGTAAAAAGGCTGCGTAGCTGGTGAAGATCAGAGTAAATTAGTGCCTGGAAATTGGATCGGCACTTGACCTCTGAAGATCACAGAGAAGTGCAGTCCCAGGTGGTCACATAGTAGCTCGTCTCATGAAGAGAAGCTAAGCAAGTGGAAATCACAGAGCAAATAGACACCCAGAGACCGGAGAGAGAAGCATAGTACTATTAGATCAGAGTTGAGTTCTGCAAATAGAGAACAGAAAGCGGCTCACACCTGCATAGCATAGCGAGTGGATGTGAACCTGCTCAGCTCTTGGAGGTCCAGAGCAGCTAAGCTGAAATGCAGAGAGGCGGCCAACCGGCGTGAAAGAGAATTTTAACATCTCCTGATCAGGGACCAGCTAACCTAATGGAGATCACAGAGCAGCACAGCTCTGGCAGATCACCCATTAGCCCAGTACTAGAGGATCAAATAGCATCTCAGAACAAGGAAATCAGAGGTTCGGGACCTAGAAATCAGAGAGCTGCTTTGGGGGGGGGGGGGTCTTCTGCTCATAGACAAAAAAGGTTCAGCACAAGGAAATCAGAGAGAAGCTCAACATATGGAGGTCATAGTGGATCTTAGCATCTGGAGAGAAGATATCAGCTTTTCACAAACATTGCAGGAGAAACTTAGAGCAGAATATCTCGGAGCAGCTCAGTGTATGGAGTTTTATTCAGGTATTTACAGAATTTTTTGAACCACTTAAATGTCAGCAACCTGGCCACTTCAGAGCACTCCGAGTAGGAAGTATGGGAAAGCAGAATAGGGAAATGTCAGGGGGAGAATATTAAAAGATGAAAGGAAGGAAATAAGATAGAATAGATGAAAGGAATAGAATTCAGATAGGCTCAGTCAAAAGGTACGAAGCAATGAAAATCTTGATGAGAATGGTTGATCTAAGATTCATTTTTGGTTAGTACAGTGTCTTGAGAGAGCTGGAGCTAGATTTGCATAAGGCGTAATTCATAATACATCGTATTTTTAAATGTATCCTGTATTGTACCAGGAGCCAATGGTCGGTCATCAGTGCTGGTGAGTTTTGTTACTATTTTCTGAGGTCAAGGCAGACTTTGGCTACTTGGTTTTGAACCTTTTGTAGCTTTTGAATTTGAGAAGAATTTCTAGGGCCAGCTTAGCTACTGTTGCAGCAATCCAGTTTAGGGAGGTTTCATATTCTTATAATTTCAATTATATGAAGAAAGGTTCTGATTTTCACAGCATGGCTAATTGCCTCTCTTAAACACAGTTTATGAGGGTTTTTAGACTTTTCCTTGCTGAAGATAATTCCAAGTGTTTTTGTACTTATTGATGTACGAGGTTGACCCCAGGTTTTCGGACAAATAAACGGAAGAGCGTTGTGTAATTGCCCTGTAATTGAAAACGAAGAATTCAGTTTTGTCTCTGTTTAGGCTTAAAAAACGACCCCTCATTAAAGAGATGATGTGTTCCAAATAGGCTGGGAATTTATTTTGAGTATATTTTCCTTTAGTTTTACGAAGATATGTGAGCCATCCTCAAATAGCTGGAATAGAAGCTAGTAAGAATCGATAATTTGTGCTAAGTGCACATATGTGTTAAATGGGATTCTGCGCTGTGATAGCTCCCATGTAGATACCACATAGCAAAACCAGACAATGTTTTTCCTTTCAGACAGAAACAATTTGATCTAATCTAGGGCAGTACCTGAGAAGCCTATCCAATCTCAGTTTGTTGATCAAGGTGAGGTAGGTCACAGTGTCGCAGGCAGCTGAGAGATCTAGGAGAAACAGTACCGCTGGCAGAGTGGGGTTGAGAGCTGGCAAGATGTTTTCCTACATATTTGTCAAAGCTTATGCATGCCTAAAAGCCAACTGCACCTTGGTTAGTTGGCTGTTTCCAGGAAATCTTGCTGATGAACGAAAGACTAGAGAGTGGTCTGAAATTGGAATAGAGAAGACGGTCTGGTGATGTTTTTTTAAGTAAGGGTATGATGTTGGCTTGCTGTAGCAGAAAAGCTACAATTCCTTGTTGAATTGAGCCATGAATGTCTGTGGCTTGAGGCGCCACTGACTGAAGAACTCCTTAATCCGTTTAGCTACTAATGGGTAGGTGTGGACGTTTGAAGCTTTTATTTGTGCAACTCATTATAGGTTTAAAATTGCAGAGTGATGAGCTAAGAAGTGAGGGAGCTGTAGCTGGGACGTTGGATGTTTTAGGACTACTATTTAGTTTGTCAAGAATTTTGGAAATGTTATGGTAAAAAACAAAAATTGTTACGCAGCTGGGTTGAGGATGTGGACTTATTTGACAGGATATTAGCAGAGAAGGTTTCTCTAAAGCAGTGGTCTCCAACTACTTGATGCATGTATAGCCTGAGGTTCCCACTTATATGGCTCGTGCAATCACTCATGTACCTAAGTTCTCAAGTCACACTCTATGACATCCTCACAATCACCACCTGATTGGGTCAAAAATTCACTAATGCATCCACTCCCTCATTTCAAGCCCTAAAACACATCAGAAGGAGTGTTATCTTTTTTACAACTCTCCTTTCTAAATTGTATCTGCATTTGAGGCCTCTCCCTCCAGACTTCGTTATATTTTTTTTTAAGGTCCCTGGTGTGTCAGCTATGGGCCTGGGGGAGGCATCTGTTTTCCAATCTCTTGTTCAAAAAAGGTTGCTTTGCTTTCTCAAACACACAGAAGTACATGGCGTGGATATCTGACTGGGAGGTCTTCTGCGATGTTCCACTATGTGCTTGCCCCCCAACATTTATAGCATAGACACCGAAGAGCAAAACACTAGCCAGAGCGGAAGCCAGAATGAACACATTTGACAGTTGGATATTTCAAGAATGGAGCCTGTAGTAAAGGGTTTGCTCAAAAGAGCCATGAAACAGTGGGGGCAGATCAGAGCTAGAAGGCTGTGTGTTGTGTATTGCTTTATTACCGTGTTGTTTTCTTTTAATGTAAGTGTGGAGCGTGGCATGGAATCCCTGTGGGTTCTGGACAGTTTCCAGTCCAGAACGTCAGATGTTGACTGATGTCCTGGAGGGGAGACTGTGTAGCCTGGCGCTCACCTGCTCTTGTACCTTTGGAATAAATCCTTGGAATTACAATTGCTTCCGCATCATCTTTACAATTGGCGACGAGGATGGGATTGAACCCACGAAGATCTCGTCATTATTTCGTCTCAAAAGAAAAGAAAAGAGGAGAGGAAATTCAACAAGGTTTTCATCGAGGAACAGATCGTTTCGTTTTGACGGGTTTTGATATCATCTACCCCTCTGTGACTTCTATCTAGCTCTGCTGCGAAGTGCCGATCGTATTGGATGTAAGATTAATTACTTACAAAGTAGCGTGGACTGTTGGGGCTATCGGCCACATCTTTTAAGCGGCAGCAACGTTCCTCTACCTAGCGCGGACCCCACTCGCTCCGAAGGTGTGTATCGGCGTAGTAAGACATAGATTCTTTCAAAGGAAACAAAATAAGGAGGAACCTGTGGATGAATGGCTAGATGACCTCAAGAGACTAGCAATAGATTGCAATTTTGGTAATCTTCATGACGATCTCATTAGGGACCAACTGGTCATGCATAACAACAATTCTTCCTTACAAGACCGATTGTGGGTCAACCGGGATGCACCCTTAGACGATGTTTTGCCCATAGTGAGGAAATCAGAGATGTCATGAAGATGCGCCACTGTGGTTAAAGAGTCGGGAAAGGATCCTAGTGGCGTTTTTAAATTACAGAATGCAAATAAGAATCTAGGAAAACGTTGGCCTATTAAAGCTCAGACGTCTGCACAGAAAGAATGGCGACAAGATGAGAGGAGATGTTACCGCTGCGATAGCAAGGAACATTTAGCGTTTAGTAAATATTGCCCAGCGTTAAAGAAGAAATGCGGCATTTGTGGGTTGATGGGTCATTTTAGCAAAACGTGCCGTAGAAGAAGTAATATGAAATATGTGTGGGAAGGTGAAGAGGACAATGAAGTTAGAGTGGACAGTGAAGACAGTTGTGTTAAAAGTTTAAAAGGGAACTATGTCATGAATGTCTCGGATGAATCAGTCAAAGGGAAGCCTATATGTGAAGTGTCTTTGGGGGGTGTCAGGATTAACGTATATGCAGATTCTGGATCACCTTAAACTATTGTAAATGAGGCGGTCTGGAAAGAAAAGTAATACGGAGTTGGTATAGGTGTGGACATTGGTAAAAGGAAGAGAGTTCTACCTGCATGGCTTAAGGAATATGTCAAGTAGTATGTTGTTGAATATACTCACATTTTTGATTATATTGGTTACCAATAAGGTTTTCTTTTCTTTCCTAAAAAGTTCTTCCTTCCATTTTTCTTCTTTCCTTTTATGGTTGCCATGCAAGTTCCTTTCAGTTTTATTTTATTTTATTTTATTTTATAAGGGTGGGGATGTGTTGTGTATTGCTTTATTACCGTGTTGTTTTCTTTTAATGTAAGCGTGGAGCGTGGCATGGAATCCCTGTGGGTTCTGGACAGTTTCCAGTCCAGAACGTCAGATGCTGACTGATGTCCTGGAAGGGAGACTGTGTAGCCTGGTGCTCGCCTGTTCTTGTATCTTTGGAATAAATCCTTGGAATTACAATTGCTTCCGCATCATCTTTACACTGTGAACATGCTACTTTAAGATTCTCCTCCAGCTTATAAAGGAATGGACATCTTAATGTGTGTTGTGGAAGCGTTTAGCTTTGGATGTTTAGGTGTATGTGTCCGTAATGTGCTGTTGCATTTGTGAGTGTTTTACAATATGGTCTAATGCTTGGATGGGAAAGGTGTGGCGCAGTGGCCAGGGCGGCTGACTGGAGCGCGGGGCTCACGGTTCAATCCACAGCGCCGGAGGCAGATCAGCTCAGCAGCATGTGACTCTGGGCAATAGCCCACTTAACCTCCCCGACGGCCCGCAGCGCCTTGACACCCTTACGGGTGATCAGTTTGCGCTTTACAAATACCAGGTTATTTATTATTTTTCAATGTTACTGTTGCTAACTGGGGGTGGTGCCAGCACTGGGTGGGGCCGCTGGTGCCAATGAACAAAGATGGCAAGAAGTGATACCGTGAGAGCTTCATAGGAAAGGGTCAGGGCTCGATCACTTATTTATGTACAATTTGAGCACTGCTGCCTATATTATGCATTACATAAGGTAAACAGCGGACGTCCCATAATACTCTAGGGAATAAAAGAGACCATCTTGCATTATACCTTTGGGAACAAACCTATCTTTGGCAATACATAAACAACTCTACAAATTAGGCATGAGCTGCACTGCTGCCCGTCGCGCTTGGCCACTGCTGATGGTGTAATGTGATGTCACCATTTCCAGGCATTAAAACGGGGCTCTCAAGTCTCAGAAAATGAATCTGCTCTTGTATGCCGGAAGTACGTGGGGTGAACGCTGTTCCAAGCTGCTGGGACACAATCGGTCAGAGACATCTGAACGTTAATGACAGGTTACTGCCAGGAGACGGATGACACAGGCGAACGTCACGGCACTTTCTCCAGGAGGGCCAGTGCGCTACCTCTTAGAAGAGGCTACTTCCACCACTCAAATTCCACGGCTCTTTTTTTTGCTTTCCTTTAAGCACAAGCCACTTATTCCTTGGTGAGACAATTTACAAGTGTAGTTATAAACAGTTCCGAACACGGCCAGCAATTTGTGACCGCCTACAAGGCTGGCGCACACAAAGCAGCGGTTATAAGTGTATGTGCTCTGATCAGGGGTGAAAAGGGCACTGCTGAGTTGGCGCGGCTGGGTGAGTGAGTGAGTGCACAAAAACACGATCAGCAGGAGGAAAAAGCTGAGTGAGGGGGGTAACTAAAGGAATATGTGCCTAATAATATTTCCATGGTGATGGGAAACTCTGCCGCCAGTAGCTGCGAATGTTGCCCCCCCACGCAACTGCAGGATGCAGAAAAGGTTCATTTTCTGCAATTAATAATGTTTTTCACCACAGAACAGTCACCGTTGCATGCTTCGTTCTGCTGTAAAATCCCATGCATGCTTTATTTTTGTATTTTTAGGTATAGTGTAAAGACACGGTTATATCTATCTTGGTAGCCTCATCTGGTAAAAATACATTACAATATATATATAAAGTAGCGTTATAGTTAGGTGGAATTTTCAGGGACAATGTACATTTCAGTGATAATGTGACAATGATGTGGCTCACTTATGTGAAGGATTACCATGGTACAGACATTCACTGATCATATGTGCACATACGCCTACAATAAAGTGTTCTAAAGTTCCAGCAATGCTGCGTAATATTTAACTTTACAAAAACCAAAGGAAATGCTGGACGGAGTGTTGAACATTGCAAGCACTCACCCCCAGTCAACTGATCTGGGTTTAATCCATCACCGTTCTTTAGCCCACTCTGCCACCCCAGTTCAGACATGGCCATATGCAAATCAGTCTGACCCTGTGCCTCCTGGGAACAGTCCAGCCCGAACTGCCAAGCCATGTCTTCCCTGGACCGGAAACAAGCTTCCTAGGACCGGTTTCTGGCATTTCAGCCGTCTTCAGCCAGGCTTGCTTGAATCCAGTGGCAAAGTGAGCAAGGGACTCACGTCTGAGCATACCCTGCCAACTTATGGCGAACAAAGCAAAAACCAAAGGAAATGATGGACGGAGTGTTGAACATTGCAAGCACTCACCCCCAGTCAACTGATCTGGGTTTAATCCATCACCGTTCTTTAGCCCACTCTGCAACCCCAGTTCAGACATGGCCATATGCAAATCAGTCTGACCCTGTGCCTCATGGGAACAGTCCAGCCCGAACTGCCAAGCCATGTCTTCCCTAGACCGGAAACAAGCTTCCTAGGACCGGTTTCTGGCATTTCAGCCGTCTTCAGCCAGGGTATGCTCAGACGTGAGTCCCTTGCTCACTTTGCCACTGGATTCAAGCAAGCCTGGCTGAAGATGTAGTTCCACTGTCTTTGCCACATGACACAAATCATTTTCTCGAAGCCTTCAGTAACTTACATGTACAAGAGTACAATCTTTGCCAAAATGTTTTTTGTTGTTGCTTAAGTGTTAACCCAGAGTGGTCTAGTGGACATTTTAAGTGATTTAGGATTTTCAAGAGGCATAGTTCTTTCCAACGTTATTTCCTGAGTAAGGGATATTGGCACAGGATTACACAGTCTAACTTGTAAATAATTCTTGAATTTTAGTGCAACTTTCAAATTGCCTAGTGGCCATAAATTGAAAATGTGATCAAACGAGAATGATTTGCACTTCCTGGATGGAATTGTTGCTGAGAAATGTAATTTTTCTGTACTGTTTTTTGTTGAGTGGAATGGCAAGATGGTTGCTAAGTATCAGTTAGACAGTGGTTTGAAGGCATTTGTGATGCTAGAGATGTTGAATTTTGCATTCATGGTGTGCCCTAAAAGTGTGTTCGACAGAAGCTTTATCAGTTGAAAATCTCAAGGCTCTTATATTACTCCTTTTGTTGAAGGGTGAGCTGCCTTTTTGAACCATGTATTCAGATCGTCCAGAAGAAAAATGTTTGGATAGATTAGATGGAGGGCAAAGACAGAATCATAGTTTGGTTGTGGAGGAGATGCTTTTGTGTGAGAAAGTGATGAATTAGTAGGGAGGGTACTGTGTCAAAGGTAGACATGTTAAGCTTGATTATGAGACACATGCATTCTAATGCTGACAAGTTATTTGAATTGAAGGTATCGATGGACTCGTTATAGACAATTGTGACTCCAGCTTTCCTTTAATTCAGCTGGTTCTTCTTAATGAAACTATATATTGATAGTATTTTTTCCATGCAGGGTTGGTCTATGCCGTCAGCTAGCCTGGCTTTGGTACAAATATTCAATGTACCTGAATGTCCGTTATTAGGTTGTTTTTATAATGTCTTTTTTAGGTCTTGCCTAGACAGCACATGCGCTGTCACAAGACCTATAGTAAACACAAATATGGATATTGCCATTGGTTGATTCTGGCATAGGTCTTCTTATCTGGCTTATGGTTGGCTTTTGATCCCATATGTCACTTCCGTTTAGCCTCCGTTTTGCAGGAAGCAGCACCGACCAACTACAGTTTAGCTCAGTTGCTGGCTGTTATCTATTCATTTAGGGACTACTTGTTTAACCTCTGGTCCCTGCTTGTTATACATAGCTGCTCTTCGCTCCCTCTCGGGCGCAGATGCCCCCTCCTCTCTTCTGCTTGATGGGCTCTTTTCTTCGTGGAGCCTGCATGGTGCTGCTGATTCCCCTCCCCTTGTTTTTATTTATAAGCACTACACTTTGAAACTTTACTACCTAAGCGCAAAGGAAGAATTCGGCATGTCAGTGTAATAAATATTGTAGCGACGAGGTACATGAATAGGATCCAAAATGTAATTTATTTCCTCGAATGTACAACTCAGATGTGATCTCACGTCCAGAGCTGCAGACTTTACACCCAGTAAACTAGGTTCGAGCCCCTATCTCCCCGTGCCAACCAAAAAATGAATGTGTCCTTGTGCAACGTAACACTCCCCGATGAGGTACACCAATATGGTCCCAAATGTACTTTAATTCTTCGAGTGCACAACTAGGAGTAACACGATCCTGCCAATCAGCAACTGCTACAGGACAGGAACACAGATACAAATAATAACACTCACCGAGCCCATAACGCTAGTGCGCGTTAAAGAACACACCTCAACACGAGCCCACAGCAGATGTTTAGAATTAAGCACGAGTGCTAAGTGACATGTTAGCATTGCGTATGGTTTTCTTTTTTCCTACTTGTCTTGTTTGGGGTAATTATCTTTATTTCGGATTAAAAAACAAAAACGTAAACACAATTTCTTTTTTTTACAATATCAATGATTTATTGGGCGCCAGTGCTGCTCACGGGCCGCTTTAGTGGACCACATCAAAAGCACAGAAAGATGGACTGCTGGCAACCTGTAGAGAACTGAGGGATCGTTAGTATAGGGTATCTGAGACCCGGAAAGATCTGAGGGGACCAGAGAGATGGGCAAGACGTGCAGAAGAGAAAGGTAGAGTGCAGCCCTTCGCCAAACCCTAGAGAAACTGATAGAAACAGCACATGCTCAAAGAACTCGAGGGATGGCAAGAAACTGCACTCTGAGATCTGTGGGCATACAGCAGCACTACCTATCACAAATCAGCAAAAAGTACAATGTATCACCCAGCACAAGCGGCAATATCACTGTGCATCATACACCACAAATAGCACTACTTATCAGACAACAGGCAACGGACTATTCTTTACTCTTTCAATCACATTATCAAAGAGTACAGCCTATCCGAGCGTAAACAGCACTACACATTATACTATTAGATACTACATATAGTTTACTTTAACGGTATGGTGCACAATTCAACATGACACGAGCAGTAATAGAATTGTGCATCACACAGCTCAAACAGCACTGTCCAACACAACACCAAAATCACAGCCCGACGCAGGACACACTGCACCGTGCATCACTCTACGAAGAGCAAAGTTCACTCAATGCACAGACAGATCTGAACATCATACAGCGCAGGTTTAGATCACACCATCCATCACAGGCACCATGGTGTACTGGACGACACAAGCAAGAAAGTGTGTCACACCATAAGTGAAGTGGCACACGCACCACAAATCACCAACAAAACCGTGCATCCCCAGTACAAACAACATAGCTCATCTCAGAGCATAAGCAGGACCCCCCACAAAACATTCCAGACACTGGCACCACAAAATGCAAAGAGCACAGGGCGTCCCAGAGCACAAATACCTGTGCGAATCCTACAACCGTGCCAGTCACACTGTACAAGGAACACCGTGTCCATCACTTACAAGCAGAACTGTCTAGCACACACAACACAAACCACTGTGCATCTTATTACACAGGACATCACAGAGCACAAATAGCATTATGCATTACACAACGCAAGTCACATGGAGTACCACAAATCATGCATCACGTTATTCATCACAAACAGCGTAGGCTTTGGCTAGAACAAGCAACAGGACGATGAGAGGTATGTGCTTGCTGCGGGTAACAAAATAACAAAAAGTAGACAAAGGGCACTCTAAATCAAAACAGCAGCCTGCTGGTGAGTGGCTGAGAAGGAGAAACCAGCAGCTAGCTGGGAGTGCATGCCTACCTGGGTAGATAGGTTGCCGCGTGGCTACAGGAAAGGGGAGAACAGCAGCTGCTAATATTCTGGGTCTCGGTTGCAAAAGGTAGACACAGCCCCTGACTCGGCACTTTCTGGAGCTGCATTATTAGGGTGACAGGAAAGCAAGAGCAGGCAACTTGCTGCATGCATGACAGGAGGGCGAAGCAAGCAGCCAGGCTGCAGGAGATGGGCAGCTGAGGTCGCAGTAAGCGCTAGCCTTCTGGCAGGGGGTCCTGCGACCGTTACACGAGAGCAGCCTGCACTGCAGATGGTTAGCTATGGTCGAGTTCAGCTGGCTTGCTAGAGGCAGACGGCTAGACTCCTAGTGATTTATTAGGATGAGCAGGGTCGGACGGGGACAGAAACTAGTCCCTGGCACCAAAATAGGTGGCCCCTATTAGCGAATCAGATAGCTAAAAAACTGGCCCACATTTTCAAATCGAGGTAGTTTGTAACTTGTAAAGATACGTTGTGTTGGTGATCTGAGCTTGTTACAGGCAATGTTAATGGTAATATCGGGGAATTCCCAGTAAAAGCCAACCGACCAGACCTTATAGCAGGCCCACAAAAAGCCAGAAAAACGGCCCACACACACAGCTGTCAGACTAGCCTTTCTGGCATTGCCAGACTGCCCTATAGAACAGCCTGACCCTGTCATAGAGACAACCATGGTGGGTAGGCAGAGGCTGGTGCAGATGGGCATCCAGGCACAGGCAACAGTTTCGAGTAGCTTGCAGCAGTTGAATAGCTGTGTTGTTGCTTTGCTATGATTTTTGCTCAGAGGGTTGCCACCACTAGTGTGTCCCCGTAGTCTTTATTGGGTTGAAGCCAGAGCTTGTGGTGCTGCAGACTGGCATTGGAGGTGACTAGTGCCATCAGGGAGTCTGACTGCACATGGCCGCAGGAGCAAGTAGATATTAGGAGAGGAAATCTCGGCATTAAAAGTGTCGATAAGGCACCTGCTTGAAACCGATTTTTGCTGATTTTAGATCTCAAATGTGCCACTGTTACATGGTCTTGTGAATCTATTTAATGTTAACTGAAATTATTACTTCCAGCAGGAGAGGCTCAGAAGAGTATCAACATCTCAAAGACCTTCCTCTGTTGATGATTGGATTCAGGACCTCTAAAAGCTGGCAATATTTTTATAAATCCCTGTTTTGTAGAAGATCTGTTTGGGAATTATGGCTTCCTTTGTGGTAAGATTCTTATTTTAGTGCTCATTTATTTTACGTTTTATAGGTCTGTGTCTAAATCTACGTTTGTCTATGCATAACCTCAGAATTAATTTCTAGGCATATCTGCAAAGAATCTCTATCCCTATCATGTTTCAAACAGAAATCCCTTGTATCCAACATCTTGTCATTAGATGAGGATCCCTATCTGCTCCTCACTCACTCACCAACCTTTAAAACGACAAGCTATTAGTTTTTTGTTGTACTCTGGACAAAAAATGTTTGTACTTTCAGATAATTAAGGTATTGTTATTGAATCTATATACATTAGCACTCTAAATAATAGTTAACTTTTGACGTAATGCAAAAGCTGTTAGAACTGACCCATTCGTTCCAAAAGAAAGAGGATAAGCAAACTAAAAATAAAATGGCAGCGAAAGCACTGGTATCAGTCACAAATGACATCAGAAAGTGACTAGATCAAGATCAAACACTGGGAAAGCCAATATGTCTCACCTATAGGTGAGCTATTGGCTTTGGCAATCGGGTGGGGTTGGCGAATGGGAGGACAGGTGTTGGTGTAGCACAAAATGGTAAACAAATGCAATGGAGCAACCAGCACTGGCCAGCGTCAGAACTTTTTCCCCCTTATATCAGCTGGGAGGGGATAGAAGAAACCAGGACAGGGCGGGTAGAAGAAATATTGAAGGAGGGGGTGGGAGAGAAGGGGACGGGCAGATGGGAAGTGAAGAAGAAACTGAAGCTGGGGTCAGGGAACAAAGCAACACGAGTGGGAGGGAAAAGAAGCAAGATGGACAGGGGCCGATGGCAGGGAAAAAAGCAAGATGGCCAGGTGAGAAGAAAGAAAATAAACATGGATGGGGTGGGTGAGAGGGAAAGGAAGTAACATCGAAGGGGGGGGGGGGGGGGGGTAGGGGGTCTGGTGAGAGGGTAAGCAGAAATAAACAAAAAAAATAGAATCTCAATCACAGCGCTAGCAGCGGAAGGACCTTAGTATAACTGAAGCAATAAGTACTTGGTACGTACTGCTGCAGAAAGAAGCGGAAGTGAAGACGGCTCACGCTTACCAATTAGAAGGCAGCAAATGAGAGTGCCAAAGAAGCCCACAAATGGTAAGCAATGGGCGGGCTCCACTATGTTGCAAGCAAGACTGCATGAGCTAGCGCACATGCGCTCACGCAGGCGAATCCTAAAATGGTAAAGCAATCCTGTAACCTTGTTTAACACATCAGATCAGCAATTTTATGTTGAACAGGTTTATTACTTTGCTCAAAGTTTAAGGCATGACCAGGAAATTACATACCTTTGTTTGTTCACACTGTTTCTTTCGTATATATGAGGAGATCCTCGGGCTTCCCAAATGCCTGTGGTATATGGTAAACATTTAAAGGGCCCCATATATGTACTGTCACATTCATGCTGATAACATGAAGTGTCTGAAACTCTCAGGATACTTTTATGGCTGCAGTTTGCAATAAAGCACAAACAGACTCGACAAATGGCATCAAAATGTGATTACATTAACAGAAAACATTGTAACTACTGGTTCTAAATATGATGTCCATAGAGCACTGAAGGACTAAGTCTGTATTTCATTTTTTACAACTTTTATTTACCATTCCGAGATGATCAGCAACCACTGTTACAATTTAAAAACGATTAAAATAACAAAATGGGGAGCAATGGTTGAACGAAGCTGGTGGGGGTTAGGGGGGAGCCGGAACAAAACGCATGGTGCCAAAGGATGTGAGCATAAAACAGGGGAAGGGAGGTAAAACAAGGAAAGACTTATACTCCCATGGGGTGATGAAACAAACAAAAAAAACAAGCATTTGCATCACCAATAGGTCGGTCATTGGCAAGCATTTGATTTGTATTTTCTTAATTTGTTTTGCAAACCTATGCAAAACAAACTCGAACATAGTCCGGCTAAATGTCTCTGCCACAGTTCAAGCCAGCCAATGGGCTGATCCATTATCCCATGCTGTATTAGAGGGAAGTAAACTGTGAATGACAATTGAACGAACCAATGGAAGAAGATAGCCAACGATAAGCAACTGTATGTATTCACATATGTATGTATTTCATTATGAGTGTTTTGGAAAACAAGAGGACTATGAGACCGCTACAGCTAGTTGTCTCTAGGCCAAACTTTAAAATACTTCCCTAATGCCAGAAGTGGATGCATCCAATTCATCCAATCAGAAACATGATAAAGCAGTCAATATGCTCCAAGGGCAGGACAAACAAAAATAGAAAGGATAGGCATTGCATTAAGAGCAGGGAACTGAGGTAGACTAGAAAATAATGAGAGCAAGAGAAGTGACTGACCCAAAGCCCTGTAACGCCCTGAACGTCTCAGGATCGTTTAACAGACACGATAATGAGAACGCAACCACTTGTGAAGGTTTAGTTATTTTAATGAAGGCAAAAATAATACAAGGAATAAACAAAGGTTATAGTCACTGGAATCCTCCAGGCTAAGTACGTTACCAGCCCACAGCACGGATGGTCCTAACCGTCCTCTGCATATACGCCGATCCCGGCGTATGCCAACAGAGGGCAGAAATGAAATGGCCGACAATGCCAATCGGTAGGCTGTGAGGGGCACGAAGAGTGTTGGGGAGAATCGAGGAGTCAGGGAAACACCCAGCCGGGGTCTCTACCAGAAGGGAGCAGCCGCTCAACCTCTTCCTCAGACTGCACCGGGACGCCGAGTCACCTCCTGGTGATGCGTCACCGATACCCCAATCACAAGCAAAGAAGACTGAACCGAGAGCAGCCGCTCGATCGATCCTGTGGACTTCCGAGTCTGTAACGCGGCAAACACCTCCTGGTGTGCGTTACAGCTGGCAGTCCCTGTATCTCTGGTCGGGCTGGGAGTTACGACTCCAACCAGCAAAAGCGCCACTGCGCTTTGACTCAGCCGAGTCAAAAAGCGAATCTCAATGGTTATCCGGTAGAGCTTCCGGGTCCTTCACAGGTGACGATGGGGCAAGACACGGCTCAGGGAGTAACGACTCGACCTACCTCCGTTCTTGCCTTACTGGAGCACCACTCCGGAACACTGCTCTTCACTAAGCAGGTACGTCGGTTGTAAACACAATATCCGACAGCGTTGTACCTCCCGGTTCCTCCCTTTATAGGGCGTTGTTTTCCTTGAGTTATGTAACAGCTCTCCTGTTTACATAAGGGCGTGTTTTCCTTGAGTTATGTAACAGCTCTCCTGTTTACATAAGGGCGTGTTTTCCTTGGGTTATGTAACAGCTCTCCTGTTTTACATAAGGGCGTGTTTTCCTTGAGGTATGTAACAGCTCTCCTGTTTACATAACCTCTCAACCGCTAAGCATCCTGGGAGATGTAGTCCGTTTTCGCTGGTTACCGTTTTCCTCCCCTCGCATGACAGGAATTCTTGACAAGCCCACTCTATTAATTGTAAAATTTAGATCTTCAGCAACAGGCATATACGGAGGTCTGTAGTTGATGCCTCAAAATAAAGCATCTACACAGAAAGTAGCCCACCCCCCGCCAAGAGCATTAAGAGTACCCCTGCTGAAATACCTGAGAAGGCACTGTATGTCAGTAGCACACTGGCAGCACCGCAGGCCTGGTTTTCACATTACATCTCACAGTAGACTCTCATATCACGTACATACACCATGAATGATCATAACCATGGATGATAAAGAAGATCAAGAAAATGACCCAGGGGGCACGAGGAACTCGCAGGTCCTTCTGAGACCTTACTGAGAAGGGAGATTGACTCCCATCATCCAAGCAAGGTATTTAATTGCAGGAGCCACCCGTAAACCCCACCGACTGAATGTTGGGAAGCGTTGACAATAGTTAAGGCCATGCCCTATCAGTGACCAGGTAAAGGTCATCCAACATACACACCTGAACGACCTCTGTGCAATCCTGTGCATATACTACAAGATAGGTAACAATCTGCAATGAAATGCAGCTTGAGCCCCACAACATCTGTCAAGAAACTTTGACAATGAGGGACTTAATATCAGACAACTTACTTTGAACGTTGCCATAAGATGCCCATTTTGAGCATATTTTAAGGAGGGCCTTTTTTAAATAGGCTAAAACTGCTCACTCTAAGTACCTGCATACCCCTCACCCGCCTTTGGTAAATGACTCCTGCACTGGGGTTCTTCTAGCAGCTGACGCGAAAGCCTCCCATTCTTCACATTCGTTGGGTGTAACTGGCTCCAATAACTGATTTTTTATACAGCATTTCAAGCGCTCTAAGTAAGAGGTGTCACTGCTTACCAATTTATGGTACTTCAGGTGGATGGAAGAGCGAGTGGCCTTTGCCATGGAACTCATGAGCTGCTGATCATGTGTTCAAGTAACTAACATTCAACTCATTCATCGATTTCTCCACTATGCTGATTATAGGTTTTGCAGCTGAGACAATAGCGAAGCACAACACAACTTTACTTCGTTGTGTGACATGCACTTGCATCTGTGTTTATCAGTGTGTTCTAAATATAAGGCTTGAAATATACGGCTGACGGCTAAACTGTCAATTTCCCATTCAAACCAATCAGGAGTTTCCAGCTAAAATTGTGCATCTCACCCGCCACCTTGCTAAAGATTGAGGTTTATGTACATATATGTGACATCTGGTCTGAGGTCTCAAAATTTCAAGACAGAGAATGAGAAATAGCAACTTTATATTCTTTTACCACTTGTTACTATATAATCTTATAAACGATATATACTATATATCTTTAAGTGGGCTGGCTCTTGCTGGTGCTCACTACTGGCAGTTGTAAAAAGCAGGAGCTGAGACGGGTCCAAATCGGTTTCTCCATTTGTGCCCTCACCCTCCGGGTGAATTTTTTTTTTTGAACTCTGCAGCTGTCCATCCTTCACTGCCTGTGACTTAACTTTCAAGAGCCTGGTTATAGTTCCTTCAGTCTGTTCAGGTCAGAAGTGAATCATTTTCAATATTATACACTACAAAGCCATAGGTGTTGCGTATTTCTCTTATGCAACTATCAACCATTGACAAAGTCAATAGTCCTGGCTTGTTGTAAGTGTAATGTTACTTGATGTATTTTATGTCTGTATGCAATGAAGAAACAATCTAATACTCGGGCGGCACACTATCCTAAGCACAGATTTTAAGCTTAATGTGTAAGCTACACCCTTAATTACATCGGCCACGCCCCTTTGAGAGACCCCCCAGTTTTTCATCCCACTTAAAGCCCTGTGTGTATGTATATAAGGTATTTGCACCGTGATTCTACAGAAAGCAATTCAGTATGCGAATGTCTGCAATTATTTATTTATTGATATTTATATATTTAACAAACAGTTATTTATGTATTTATTTATTCACAAACTTAAGCACACGTCGAAATTGAAACCTTTAGAAAATAGTCATAGCTAAAATGTAGCAATTCAATATGAAACCATTCAGACGTTACTATTTTTAGGTATATGGTCAACCCTGTTTTTCAATGCACTGGTCACTTTAAGAAAATCATGCTGCAAAAAGTTAAAAAAAAATTGTATTGAAATAACTGGTCTTGCTAAATGCGCGTCATGTGATCAAGTCCCCTGTGAGGGACGAAAACACGTCATGGCTACTGCGATCTGTTGAGAGCAGCAATAAAATAGCAGAAGAACGAATTTCTGTGGTCTGTGCTCTTTCTTTTGTGTGAGGAGAAAGCAAAAGGAGGAGTGTGTCTGGATATATTATATTTTTAAAAAATTATGTATTTATTTTTTTAAATATCAGCTGGGGGAACATAATACAAAGATATATAATTCATGAAGTAGGCGATATGAAGTCATCAGGAAGTGAACGCAGGGACTCATTCTCTTCTTTCCATCAGTTCAATAGCTCTAATCTTCCTTACTTCTTTTGAGCTTTTCCTGCTCAGCTTCAAGAGCAGAGTGGTGGGGTGAGGAGAAGATATGGGTACTGTGCCCTCCGTATGTTGATTGCTGAAGCTTTTGTCCAGTTTTTTCCAGGCGCTGGTGGGCTTGTGGTTCTTCGAGGGCCTTGCCCTTATCACGCCAACTGACAGGAAGTATTCCAAGCTAGGTTCCTGCATGCTAATTGCTGCCGCCTCAAAATTTAAAATATTTCTTGTTGGACTCAACATTCTTTTGTCAGTATGGTCAATGTGGTGAAAAAACAAACCTAAGTAGAGAAATCTCCTTCCTAACTGACGAGGAGAACATGGGAGAAGAGCGAGAAATATTGAGAGGACTCTAGTGTTTTCAAACTTAGTGCACTGAACAGTGAATCGCCTTAGTTGCTTTAGGCACATGGCAGGCCGCTTCGCAATGGGGTCATTTCCAGTTCCAAGGACCTTTTATTGCTAGTGGATAAGGATAATAAGATGTAGAACGCTACAGTTAGCATAACACAATCATACATTTCGTCACTATACCACAACTTCTGGCAAGGACAGGATTTCGGGCCAACTGTCCGAGAAAAAGACTTCCCAAGGACTAGTGAAGTCGAGTAGTCTTCTGGGGCAGAGTCGGAAACGGTCGCATGTCTTGGTCGGTCAAGAGTCAGAGCGGGAATTTCAATCTTATGGGCAGCAATGCTTAAAAGAATGAACACCACTGAATACATGTGTTGCCTGGGTTCTATGGAGCGTCAGCATGTGGCATTAGAAAAGTTCATTTTAACACATCATGAAGAACCGAGAGTAGGTTCTAGGATAGGTCAGTGGCGTTCAGCCCTTGCTGCTGTGACCCATGTATAAGTTGCATGACCCCGCTTTGAATCAAAGAAGAGCAAGCGAATATTACATCCTTCCATAATACATAAAATTATTACCCATTGCATGGATATCAGTGACGAAGGTTATAATTTGCAATACAAGTACAACAAGCATTTTCAATGCAATAGGTCTCACATTTATAAGAGTTTGAGCTATTGGCATTGCACATGACAATGCCTTTTATGTATGTGTTGTTTTTTAAAACAGATACATAAAATGCATTATCATTTATAATTCCAATAGCTTAAACTCTCGCAAATGCGAGACCTATTGCATTGCAAATGCGTACTATTAAAAAAAATTGTTAGGAGGAGCAGGCAGGACAAAGCTATTAGAGAAAATAGTGCTCGGAGGCTGTAATTAAAGCGTACAGAGCAACAACACATGTAACGGGGGTGTCGCTATAGGAGTTACTAAATGAGACAAGGCGGTACTAAGGAGGGACTACTAAGCCTTTTGACAAATGAACAGTCACAGTTTACAGTGGACAATGACACAAGCAAATGAAAAATCTGGGCAGACAGTGGGCAGAGCTTCAAGTCTCCACCTCAATACAGCATGCCGTGCAGAGCAGCACATGCGCTGCCCAGGCTCGACCTAAAAACACATTGTTATTATTTATATTCACATAGTAAAAATATACACTGCAGCGATACACTTGGTTCTTAAAGCAATTGGGCTTTCTTTAAACTGGTTTGTTCCTTTATTTTAAGTATAAGTTGTGAACGGCCTTTAGCCAAAATCGCCAGAATGATAATTAACCTCTAAAGAATACCGCCTAGACTACACTTGAAAATATGGGTGGGTAACAATCGAGTGACACTGTCTGGTACAAGGGTAACGCCAAAGAGGCGTGCCTAAAAACTGTGCTAAAAAATTTGAAAAAAAGGCCTTACATCTAAGTTTCTTGACCACAGACAAAAAAAATAATTATTCATATAAATTAGTTTACCAAGTGAACATATGAGCAGTTATAATGCAATATCTAATATCAAAGAATATACGTTTTTAATAATGCGCAGTCAATTATGAGCCATTTTCTTTAGAGACTGAAATGCGGTCAAATACATTAAAAAAAACAAAAAACATCCTTACAAATGTAAGCGTGCAGAAAATCTTGAAGTGACCATGCAGGTTTATATAAATGTACCAATATTTCTAAAGAGCAATTTGAACTTTTTTTTTGTTGCTCTGAATATGTTCCGGTAATTGGCCAATTAACATAAGTGCAAATGATAAGGTCAATTAGAAAATTAAATAACATGATTAGGGGAACATTAAAACAACTGTAAGCAGCCTTTGCGAGGTCCCTTCCTGTGCATCTACGTTTGGTACTTCGAGTTTCCCACAACAACTGGAACACACTAGCAGGCATTCAATCAATATTTAATGCGTCACGGCTTTGCACCCAGGGATGCCAACGTTATTCCAAACGGAGTCACACGTGTCAATTTTATGAACACGTTCTAGTGTGTATAGAAGAGCCTCTAAAAAGTAATGTAGAGAAACTATCAAATGCTAATTCACAGGTAACAAGTGGTTCCTGAAACTGCTCCATGTGCTGCTACAGGGAACAGGAGATCTTTGTACTCATGCCCACAGGACCTTGAGCCTTGTTAAGGGAAGGCAAGGCTAGTAGAAGTCCCACCAGCAAGGATGAATAGGTTACTTACCTTCAGAAGCGCTCTTTTCTGGTGGATACCCTATCCAACACCCCCAGCACTAGACAGGAAATGGAATCTCTTGCAATAGCGTCTGCGTGTTGGAAGGTGGCGCCACTATGCTCTGTAGTGACTGTTTTGTCTCCAGACTTGGAGGCTGCGGCCGAAGAAGGCAAGATCAGAGGGGTAAACCTGCCCATACTTAATGAATTTAACTAAAACGGTTCTTAAAAGACAACTGCCCTGGGACGTTTTAATTACGACATTTGAGATGTCTTAGCCGAACTGGGGGGAGCGAGTTTAGGTGCTGTGAAACAGAGGAACAAGCTAAACTATGACAGGTATTCTTATCTGGATGCCTGTTGCCTGAAAGAAACGCAAATGTGCGTGATGGCTAATTAGAAGCTGGTATTGGCTTCCATTCATGGAGCCACTTGAAGCTTCCGGAGGACTAAGATTTTTTCCTTTTTTATAGGGAATAGTAAGGTGACCAGGCGAGCTGTGGAGAGCATACTTTTAATGGACAGATATAAAAATACGTTTGGACTAGGTACAGTCTGCAAATTACTAAGACCCATATTTTTTAGGTACTTTTTTTAATCTTAAACCTAAATCTTTTTGTGCATTTTGTGGCAGCCTATCTTATACGGTTTGTAATAAAGTTTAAAATAATGACTTACATATTCACAGTGCTTTTGGCCAAAGGCTGGGACCACACAACACTATGAACCCCAAGGTCACTATTCGCCACTTCACCAACCAGAATTCACTCCTGCTGCTCTCAGTTACACACACAGATATGTGCAGTGATCACATTAACCAACTGAGATTTCATAACGTAAATTAGTGTATTTCTCCCTGATTTGTTTCACTTGCATTTATTTTTCTTTTAAGTTGTGCGTTATTTTATATTAAGTTATAGAAAGGTGAAATACCAAAACAATAGTTACAGAATATTTTGTTGTTTTTAGCTACACCTTTGATCCCGCCCCCACCCTCTGTGACCCCGCCCTCATTGCACTCAGGATCACAGTTCCTATACTTTTTTTTAATGCACTTCAACCACTGCTTGGAGGAATTTTTGGTGTTGAGGCACTAGATAGACAACGTGGTTTTGTGAGAGACATCTGTCTACCACACGAGCAGCATGGTTTAAACCCTGTGGCTTTGGTGAGAGATATCACTGCACTTTGTCAAAGTTGTAAACTCTTACAAAAAGTTGAAAACTTGAAGGAGCTAAGCTCTGAATTCACGTCGAAGAGAGAAGAACAACTGTCAGTACGAGAAGGGTGGCACCTATAAGTAGATCACGGTAGTCTGGAGGGGAGATGGAGTTGCAATGGGGGCCTTTACCACTACCTGCGATATGCAGGGGTTACTGCAAGAGTTTCTGGATCCAGTGTGGCTCCTGGGGAGATTGACAAGGTGAGACATCTGTGGTCATTGTAGAAGCGCTCTATGCCACTTGTGGCTAACCCTGCAACAGTATTTGTGATTGTATACGGTATATAAAAATAAATAATAATAAAAAAAATTAAAAATGTAAAAAACTAGCCACGATAAAACAACTCAAGAGTGACACTTTTTCTTACAGCGACACCGGTGACAGAACAGGGTGAGAAAGGCCCGCAATTTACTAAGGTTTTTCACTGTCTTAAGACATTTTCAATACTCTTAAAACAGAAAATGACGGGCGTAACTCAGTCTGTTTCAAATACGTACAAAACACTTGGTAAATGATGGTAAATGTTTTTTTGACTATTCCCAAACAGAGGAGAAGGCAAACAAAACAAGCATTGGCATAGCCAATAGGTCTCGCCTTTGGGACCTTATAAGTGTTTAACCATGCAACAATTAATGTTGTTGCACAAAGGATATTGTGCTGCATAACGAAATAATTATAAGGTCCCAAAAGCGAGACCTAATGGCTATGCTAATGCTTGTTTTCTCAGCCCCCGCTTGACTAATCACCCGAAACGTTCCATGAAGGAGCTGAAGTGAATTTGCTTTTTTGGGAGGTGGGGTGTAGATTCATCAAAGAGCGCCAAAGTTATTAGCAAACCAAAAACAAAAAACATATTTCCCAAAGAAAAGCAATCCTAACTATGACTAACTAGTGGCGGGTATATCATAAATACACATGTGCTTGTATAAAAAACTACATAAATATGATCCAGTTGAAGGTGCTTGGCGACACGGGTCTGACATTATTTGCATGTTGATGAGATTTTAAATACATTTTTCCACATTTGCCATAGGTTGCTGTGTCACCTTTCCTTTTCCACAAGAGATGTGTGAGGGTAAAAACCAAAACACACACACACACACACACCCTCCCCCCCCCCCCCCCCACCCCGGGAGTAGGTTAGAGAGGTAGGGGAAGTGAAGATGCTCCCAACAACTAGTGTCTCACTTGCCTCCCAGAACGGATCGCTCAAAAGACCGTGTTGAACTGTGTTGTAAAGAGCTTCTCTTCCGCCAGTAAACCAGGCTCTCCATCCTCCTGGTATTTGGGGGGGGGGGGGGGGGGGGGGTGGGGGGGAGGGGGGGTGTTTGACTGTATTGCGACTGGGCCATTGTTTCCAGAGCATTTGTGTCGTATTTTCCGGTGAAGCATTAGGGGCGGGCCTCTTCTGCTGTTGTAGGTTGCTTCGGAGAAGGGTGGGCTGTGGTTTTCGTGGCGGGTCATTGTTTTACAACCAATCGCAAACCTTAATGGGAAGGACAGCTACAAAGACCCGCCTACTACCGGTTCTTGCCATGTCCGACACTTTAAAGCTAGCTCTCTGAAAACCTTCTCTAGTTTTTTTGGGCATATTAAAGTTGTTTACTGTCAGAAGTAAAAGCATTTCGATGTTTGAGATCTTCTGTCGGGAGACGGGAGGTAAGGTTGCACGTTTGGGAATCTTCTTTTGCACTCAAAAGGATTTTCATTTAAACATTCTCAATAACATTGTGCTTCTACTATTTAACTGAACCATAGGTATCAAATGATCCCTTATTGCCTAACATGCACATTTCTTTGAGCGGATAACAAATACTCCTTACGGATTACACAGAGAGGAATGTAAACACGGAGAAGAGTTAAACACATAGCAAAATAAGCGCTGAAAGACAAGGGCCCCGGCGAGCGTCGCATACAGGAAGGGGAGTGGCCGCCTACAATAATAAACAAGTGGGAGGGGTAGAGGGAGTGCGGCCGAGAGCAGGGACACGCAGCGTTTACCTTGCGGGAGCGAGCGCTATCATTGCTAACACATGGCTCACTCCCGCAAGGGAAATGCCAAATGTGCATGCGTTGCAATAGAAAGCAATGCAAAGCTTGCACGTTTTTGGCCAAAAAAGCAGATCGATTCCAAGAGGTCCCCTCCTAAGCAGCGTGCTGCGTAGGCGAGACCTAAAAAACTACAGAAGGCAAACAAAAAAGCATCCTACTGGATGAACCGTTGGGAGAACCACAAGAGATGACAAGCAATGTAGCCATATTGTTCAAAGATAAATAGACGTAATAAAACCTGAAGGAAAGAAAGAAAAATAAATGCAAAAAAAGTTGCTAAAATCATAGCAAAACTCAACATTAGTCAGGCACTCAAAGAATGTAGTACACGGTTGAGGTGTGCACGTTAAACTATATTAAAGTGAAAAACCTATGTGTCTTATCACTCACTTATAATGGGCTTCTAGTTCAAGTCAGATTTACAGTGAAAAGCCATGTTTTGTTGTCTTAAGAACTTTGGCGCTCTTCAACGAACCTGGCAAACGCGCCCCCCCCACCCCTACACACACAAAAAACAAAAGTTAATCACGGCAAGTTTCGTGCAGATCCATTTTGAGGATTTTGCAGGGGAGGGGTTATTAAATGGAGGGGCAACACATGGCATTTTCCATTTTAACATCTACGGGATTCCCTGATCCCCCTCTAAAGAAAATATATGGTGTCCACAAGAAAAATATGTTAACAGTTGTGAAATTTAGTAATTCAAGAAGTAATGGGTCACAGATAATTAATAAATGACCCACACTACTTTTTCAGCAGCTTCTCTGCCCAAATAGCACTTTAATTCCACACAATATAAACAGGTAAAAACTAATGGAAGTAAAAGGTTTTAAAAGCTAGGTGCTGTGCCCATTACATTCAAAGCTATATCTGACTTACTGGCTGCTGCTGCAGGGCCGGCAGAATCTATACTTAGAATACAAAAGCAATTATGAACCTGATCAAATTCCAGAGCGACAACATAACGGTAATAGTAAAACAGGAACAACGATAGCAAAGGAAAGTGAATGTGATGACTCCTTCACAGGAAACAAGCCACCCACAGGGCCGAAATAGCTGCTTGCTTAAGGGCAGGCCGTTCTCCCAGATCCTGGAACGCGCTTGTGACATATTTGTACCTACAAATGTTTATAGGACACAGGTTTCGTCAAGTGCCACGCAGCACAACACACATGAGGCGCATTCAATGCGCATGTTATTCTATTTACACCAATTTAGATGTTTCGCAGAATAAAATGTTTAGCTCCAAGAAACCTTTTTCTGCATGAAAGAGCTACAGAAGTAAAGTGAATAATATAAAACGTAATTTCCTCATTGTAGGTGAGCTGTGCTCGCATAGTCTCTAAAGAAGCAAGCATTGGTAAAGCCAATAGTTCTGGCTTATGAATGAAAGTGCCTTTTGTGTCACTGATGGCTTTAGACACTCAATAAGTCATCATACATGCATTTTGTCATTCATCTTAGCCCTTATGCATTCATTCAACCATCCACTATCTCATTCCTGAACTTTTCCGTTGCCACAACTGAAAAAAGCACACACAAACTCAGCAACATATGCAAAATAAATTAAAAGAATACAAGAAGAAAATAGAAAAAATTGTGCCATCTTAAAACGGCTGGAATATAGTTGCATTAATGAGACATAATATAGCAGTGAATGTCCATCTTGCTTAGTATTGTACATAGACTATCATGGTTTTTAAGCTTCGGCATGACCACCACAATTCAGACCACACTGTAGGCCATCTTGCCACGGCAAAACAATCATACACTATGGACAACAGCACTCCATAGTGGCCATCTGGTTTAAAGAAAGTGGCCATGTAGTGCACGGTACACTGCAGATGAAATGAGCAGAAAGAAAGCAACCCGTGAGCACTGCATGGAGAGTTGTTATATCCTCTGAAGAAAAAAGAAAAAAAGAGGAGAAACAAAAAAATGAAAGGGGAACTATAAAAGGAGAAAATCTAAAGTACCATCCAACCAGCTCTGACACTGAAGTGCACAAGTGATCCCAAAATGCCATAACTCACACAGCATGAGAACTAAAGACTTATACAGACTGAACGATTAACCCTTGCAATACACTCATGGAGAGAAGCAGAGTGTAAATGCCAATATATGTGATCAAGGCTGAAGTTTCAGCCGAAACACATCACAGGTGATTTTTCAAATAAACTAAACTTCTGGACACCCCAAGAGGGCACATTTTCTACTGCTTGGTATGTATAGATGTATGCGTGTGTATAATTTAATAACATTTTTATTATACGAGCCTGGCACACATTCAGACCTCTCACACCTGAAGGGATTCTAGCAAGAATTATTACAGAACAAACCTTCTACACCTAGGGGTTGTCAGAGGCAGTAAAAAACATAAAAATATTTCCCTAGAAGGTAATCTGCGACATTTCCTGTAACAAAATGCCAATCTGCAGGCTTTAACAAAGAGAAAAAGCAATCCCCCCTTTGAATGGCTACTGACTTTAACATATGCTTTTCACAATTAGTCAGGCCTACTGCCGTTATTGTAACTTGTCATAATAAACAGATTAGACCTATAGTGTCTCAAATATCTATTTCTAGTAAACCTATCAGGTCTCCAGCTGCTATCAAACGCCAGTCACCATAACTACTCAGGTCTCCTGTATTGAGCTTAAGCTTACCCACAAGGCAACAATGAGGCATTCAGTGATAACATTATCAATATATAAGGGATAAAGTATGCCCTACCATACATTATAAGGATATTGTATTTCAGAGTAGTTCCGTAACCATATAGAGGAACGCGGACGAAGCTCATGGAACTCAGAGGTGACTGACAATATCCTGATCATGTACACTAGAGGTACTTTATCCCACATAATACATGATCATACCACCACCTTTCCCAGAAACCACTTAAAACCTTGGTGCATAGCTCTTTCATATGTAAGAGGAAGCGTGTTTGCAAACATGAAGAATAAAAATAACACCTCTAGTGCAAAATTAAACACATCAAAAACATGTTAGATATTTGTTGCAAACAGATATTATGAACAGTTCAATGGAAGTCAGTTAGAAAAAAAAACTGCGGTAGATTGGAACCTGTGTAAACATGAAGAAAGATTCTAGCTCTTCTCTATGTAGGGAGTGCAAAAAATAAACATTCTCTCTGCTTGTTATTGTAAGCTATCGAAATAGAGCAAAAGAAAGAAAAGAAACATTCAATTTGTTGCTTTATACAGCTGCTTTAATAATGCTCCGTGACCGGACCTGCCTTTCACCTCAGCTGTTGGCTCTGGCAGCAGGCGCTGTGACATCAGAACTCGACTGTAATAACATTACAATAGTCTAGTTCTGAACTCTTTTCTTCATAATTGGTGACTTGGTGCGTCACAAGTTGCCGATTATAAAGAAATTAGTAACTGCCGTTTATACAGGGATTACAGAATTCCATGTATTATATAACAAATTACAGATGGCAAAACAAGATAAATCCCTACTAATAGAGCCTGATAAGGATTACCATAGCGAAAATCATCTACACGAAAACCCTTGCCTACTACAGTAATGTAGGAGATTCTGAGTAACAAAATACCTGGTCACAGGCTTTAGCACGGTGCAATAACAATTCAACACATGATTCTCACAGAGAGTAAGAAAGGCCTACTTTCTTTATCAGTTGGCAAAGCAAAATACTAAGTCTCCTAACAAGGATTCTCACAGTGCAAATCTACACCCCTGGTTTGTCAGAGGGGGAAGCCAAAACCCTTGCCTACTAAGATAATTTATGAGATTCCATGTAACAAAATATCTATCTCTAGGCTTTAATTCAGAGTAATAACAATCCATCTTTAAGGGCCTATTGACTTTAACATAAGCTTTTCACAATCATGGCAGGCCTACTGCCTTTATTGTAACTTTTCATAACAAACAATTGGGTCACTATTGCCTTTATTACTGGTTTGTCATCATAACTAACACAGACGTATTGAGCCACTGCTAGAGTTCAAATGGGACAGTGTATATCAGAGGTGTTTGGGGTACACTGAAACACTCAGCAGGGTTGTCTGCTGTCCTATACTCTGCAGACGACATGCTACTGTATCTCCGGGATGCCAAGACATGGGTACCACAGAGCATTAAGATCCTTGAGGAATAGGGGGGGGGGGGGAGGCGGTCAGTGTTGGGTGGGGGGGGGGGGTTGTTGGGCCTACAAAGGAACTAGAGTAAAACCTTCATCTTCCCGATAACAGCAAACATTCTGACTCCACCACCAGCAGTGGTGCAGGCTGTCATTTGATGGGAACTCAAGAGTACTACAGTACTCTGCGACGGATTTCAGACTAGGAAACTTGGGTGGAGCGCTGTGAGCCCTGACGGGCAGCATCCATTCTTGGAGATCTTTAAAACTTCCAATAATAGTGCAAATGTCACTGCCCGTAAGATGACAATGTTGACCCAAGTCCTTTATTGCTTTATGTACCCAATGGTTTGGGTACCACATACTTGGTTCAGGGAGCTAAATGTGTTTGTGCAGGAACTGATTTGGGATGGTGGTAAACACTGGTTCACTTTGGACATATTGCAGCCTGGGTGACCCGTACTTTGAGATCTATTTCTGATCAGCATAGCTGCAATGGCATGCCCAAAGACTTGCAGGGCTTCAGATGGAGGAGGTTGTAAAGCCATGATCATTACTGACCTTGGACCCTTGCGTGCTAGATTGGAGGGCTCGTTGGGAAGAGAGTTCTGGGGTAAAGGATTGGAACAAATATTAGAGCAAGTCCACAGAGTATCTAGCAATACTAGATTCAAATACACTAAAATTAATTATCTTCATGCTACATATCTCACGCCATATAGGATCAATGTTATGATTATGATGCACGTTGACACCAAGCAATGCCCACGCTTTTCCCTGCAAGACGCAGATTTTGTACACATGGTGTGGTGTAACTCTTTTGTGGGTCAGTTTGTGGTTAAGGTGATTCAGGATATGGAAAGCATACTTGCTAGGTGAGACCTGCTGACCACTGAAATATGCTGGTTGAGCTTTTACCCCTGAGGGACTGAAAAGAAGGTGGGAAATAGATTCTTAGATCTAGCAATCTTGGTTGTCCGAAGGGACGTAGCACTGCACTGGCGATCGGCTAAAGGGCTGCTGCATTACAGATGGCGAACAGTAGAGAGCTGGGCAATAGCAGAAGGAGTTGCCCTAAGAGTGGAGGAGTTGAGAGGGGTACGACAAAAAACAATAGCAGAGCTATGGCTAGAGAAACTGATGGCCTTTGTAGAAGGGGACAGGGAAGCGGGTAACTGATTGCCTAGGGAGGACTGCTCTAATGGGGCTGGATGACTCGGCTGCCTAGTGTGCCATGGCCAACGTAAAGCGAGCTCCTGCTGCACTACCAACCAAACATAAGTAGTATGAAAAATGGCAATTACACGCAGGGAGGGTTTTACTAATGTTGTGAATCCACAGGCCTGACATTATTGAATTGAATAAGTGTACATGCGGTATATAACATGTTCTCGGTTTGCACTTTGCTTGTGTTTACTATTTGGGACTTCAGGAAAATGTGCAATGCATGGGGGGAGGGGCACCAATGTAGTCCTTCACAAATGGACTGGAGAGCAGCTCTGATGTGCACAATGTACTTTGGCACTGTTGTCTATGTACTGGAATTGTTCCACTGCTGCATAAATAAGCCTAATAAAAACGGATTAAAAAAAAAACACTAACAGTCCTATTGTGTTGGGAATAAGCTTTCCCACAAGACAATCCTCGGGTATATAGTATTAACATTACAAATTAATACAAAATTACAGTTGTCAAAAAAATATAAAATCCCTGCATGGTTTGAACGAGTAAATCAGACACCAAAACCCTTGCCAACTACAGTAATCTGCGAGATTCTGTGCAACAACAATTCACCCTTAAAGGACTTTTGTCTTTCACACATTCTTTTCACAGTAAGTAAGTCAGGCCTACTTGCTTTATCATAACGTTTCATTATTAACTTTTCACACCTATGGAATCCAATATAGGTTTTCCAAGTGAACTTTACCATTGATTTGACACTATATCCAACACAGGCCTCCTAAAGTGCACTAAAACTGGAAACCATCATGCATACAGTTATAAAATGACATATGTACAGAATTAATGTTAGCAAAACAACATTTAACCCCTCGCAATAAGACCTAACAAGAATCATCACAGGGAAACTCTGCTACGCCCAGGGTTTGTCGGAGTGGGTGAACGACACTTAAACACTTGCCTACTATGGTAATAGGTGGGATTACATATAACAATATATTTCTCCACAGCCAGTAACAGAATCTCTCTCCACAGCCTGTAACAGTGGGATAACAATTCACTGTAAAAGGCTTATTGGCCTTAACAAATGCTTTTCGTAAAACTAAAAAAATGAAATTTTAAAATAATGCTGGGCCTACTGCCTTTGTCATAACGTCTGATAATAAACAGACCAGTTCAATAGCTTCTGGCATAACTTGTCCATGTGCACCAATCAGGCCAATATCTGTCATCAGTGACTTGTCACCATAACCAACTCTGGGCTCCTATAATGAGTGTGAACTTTCTCACAAGGCAACCATCTCACATTATATATCTAAAAATAAAATTACAAAAGGTGTACAAAATTACAGTTGGCAAAAAAAAAATACTCAGTCCTGAGAGAGCCGAATAAGGATTAACTTGGTGCCTATCTTCTATCCCCATGTATTGTGCAGGGGGTGGGGGAGGTCACCAACACTAAAACCATTGCCTACTAGAGCAATCTGTGAGATTCCATGTAACAAAATATCTGCCTAGAGGCTTTGGTACAGTACAATAACAACCCATCAGTTATCAGTCTATTGTCTTCAACAGGTGCTTTTGACATTAAGTAGATAAGGCCTAATAGCTTTTTCATAATGCTTTAAAATAATCAAAATCAACCCTCTAGAATATGGCATGACTTTTCCCAGTGAATCAATAAGGCCTATGTCTTTTTACCATTGGCTTTGCACCTTAAAAAACAAACCTATTTAGGTGCAAAGATCATTAAGACAGTTATACATTTACAAATATGCACAAAAATACAGTTTGCAAAACAATATACAACTCGTCTCAACAGGGCCTAAAAGGATCATCACAGGGAAAACTGCTCACTTTGTAAGGATGGGTAGCCAAAGCCAAAACCGTTGCCTACTATGGTAATGTGAAATTACATGAAATAAAAAACCTTTCTATAGCTTGTACCACAACCAATTGTTAAAGGCTAACTGAATTTAACACATGCGTTAATAAGCTAGACCAACTGCCTTCGTCACAACGTTTCAGAACAAGCAGACCAGACCTATGGCATTGGTCTTAACGTTTTTCAGCGCCCCATCAGGCTTTTGGCTTGTCAGCATAACAAACTCAGGCCTACTATTCGGGCGCATGCTTGTCCACAAGGCAAACATCAGACATGCACTCCTATAATTAAGAAAGATATTAAAAAAAATTACAGTTGGGTAAGAAAAATAACCCTTCCGAAGAGGGATGAATGTTGATTCCCACAGAGCAATTCTTTTGCATCCACGGTTTGTCACACGGGTGACAAACACCAAAACCTGTGCCTACTATAGTAACCTGTGAGATTCTATGTTATAAAATACCTTTCTGTGGGCGATCGAGTATTAACAATCTACTCTTTAATGCCTATTGACTTTCACAATAAATATGTTCGTGTATCGTAACTTTTCATAATAAACGGATCAGACCTATAGCCAGTGGCTTTCAACCATAACCAACTCAGCCTTGCGGTATAGAGTATAAGCTTTGCCACAAGCCAAAACGTGCAATAAAAATACTCCTTTTTGTGGAAGCACACCGATTTGGCCCAAAGCATACCAATTTGCCCCAATAAGATCCTGTACTCAGGGTACCAACATGTGGGTGGAGCCTAAGCCTCTCTCTCAGTGGTACTATGAAAGCTTTTTGTGAATCACAATAGGTCGGGTGCCAAACCGGATCTAAAAATCCATGCAGATTAGCGTAGCAATGGATATCCCATACCGCACCAGAGCAGCCCACATTGTAATGGCGTTCCACGTGACTTCATCTGCAGAGAAGGATGGGTGTACAAAAGACAGATTAAATGTTTCTCAGGGCTCTGTGAGCAAAAAAGAAGGATAAGACAATAATAATAACACCCGCACTGTATAGACATTCATGAGCTAACCTAAGACTGGAAATATTTAAACTCTCCTTCCCCTCATTTCTGACCATCCTGATTCACTCAATACTATGATACAGCCATGATCACACCCACATAACCACTTATTTACACCCCACTTTATCCAGGCTAACTCGGTTCTTTTGCCTCCTCCCCTTTGCTTGTTGACTCAGTTTCAGCAGAGAGCTGGTTAATAATTTCTGCACACTGTCCAATCACGTCCATTGCTTTCTTTATCAGCGTGAATCAGGATGGCCGCCCCCTATGAGTTCCTCATCGAGTCAGCCCTTAATTGACGATTTCTGGACGAATATTAAAAATACTGGCAGCAATGCTCTAAGATATTTACTGACCGCTGAGGTGATTTTCCAGCTTTGCTGAGCGTTGGAAGCTGTTCTTCTCCCATCCTGGTTTTGCATTAATCTCTTCACTAAAGTACAGCCCAGCATTCCAGTCAGGGGGGGCGGAGTATTACTCAGGAAAGGGCGAGGCTTTGGCCTAATCACTCCCACAGTCAGTTTTAGCACCTGCATCAGCCTCTATTGAGAGATTTTCTCTTGATTTTGAACTCTTTCCTACATATTGATTCTATTTGGCTGCTGAACTTCATTTTAAGAGAGATGGAGAACAAAAATGTATAAGGTCAACCTAATAAAAGGAAACAAAATATTTCTCCTCCTTCGGTTAAATCAAAAGTGGTGGAATCTAGTGAACCTTCTTTGGCTTTGTTACTTGATGAGATTCACGCAATTCGCTCTAGCACTGATACTATTGCGTCAGATTAAAACTTGTGAAAAGATATGGCTAGTATGAAAATATCTGAGAATTCAATTACAATTCAAGACAATAAAGTTAAAATTGATGTTTTTTCACTGCTTGTGGAAAAAATATCTCCTATATCTGCTCTTCTTCTTGATTTGGAAAATCGTAACAGACAGTATAACCTGCGTATTTTTAATTTACCAGAGGACGTAGAAATGATTGCAGGTCATATTTGGAGAATCTGATACCTGGTCTTTTACGCATTAAATTTCCTGAGAAATTTGAAATAGATAAAGCTCATAGGATTCCTTCTCATCGTAATCCACACCACACTAAGCCGAGACAAATAATCTTCAAGGTTTTAAGTCATCATCATTTAGTCTTGATAAGGAAAGTAGCACAAGATATCCCTTCCTTAATGGTAATAAAACATTTATTCACCAAGACTTTGCTAAAGAAACTGTTAAGACTCGCAAGGAATTTACTGACATTCATCCACGGTTACGAAGTCTTGGATTTAAATATGGTCTTTTTGACCCTTCGACATGCAAATATGTAAAGATAGTTTTTTCGAAATCCTTCAAGCGCCCTGAAGACCTAAGAGTATTTCTGTATCAGCATTCACAGCTTTCTATACACAGGAGTCTGCTACTTGAATAATACATTCCTTCTGGCTAATTTAATTATATTTTTTCCTCACAGGGCTCCAATGGTTCGGTCATGCTTGCAAACCGTGCGTGCGTTGCAAAATTGTTATTAGTGTTTAACTGTTGTCGTTTTTTTATGTTCGTATGTCTCTTTATTTTCCCTTTTTGCCTATTATCCTTATCTACAGCTACTATTTTTCTTCTTTTGCTTCAAACTTTATCTCTTCTTCTCTGTGGTATTTTTCCTACTTCACTATGGCCAACGTTCATAATATTAGAATAGTTTCCTTGAATGTCAAAGGAATAAGACATCCTGTAAAACTTACAAAATGTTTAGATTATTTAGGTAGTTATAAAGCAGATATTTGCCTCATAGAAAAAACATATTGAAGACAAGGTTTTGATTTCATGAGAAAAGTGGGTTGATTCTATTATATCTTCTCCTGCTATGGGTAAAAAAAATGGTGTTGCTATTCTTTTCACTGAAAAGTTACATTGTCAAATTTTAAGAAAATCTTCGGATGCAGAAGGTAGATATGTTAAAGCGAAAGTCAAAATTCAAGATACAGTTATGTTTTTACTTCATGTGTATGGCCCAACAGTTGATGATCCTAATTTCTGGTCCATTTCAACCACTGAAGTTCTCAAGTTGGGTAACGTCCCACTTATAGTTGAATGTGATTTCAACCTAGAGCATTTTTTACTTTCAAATCTTTTTTTTAAACTACTAAATTGGTAGATATCTGGTGATTACATTACCCTACTGAATTTTTTTTCACTTTTTTCTCTAACCCTCACAACTCTTACTCAAGTCTAGATTTATTAGTTTCTTGACAATTAATTAAATCAGTTATTACTCCTAATATCTATAATATTGATATTTCTGCTCATGCCTCGGTTTCTATGGAACTACAACTCAACTTTTAAAGCGCAATCCAGATGGCGCATCAATACTAACACTGTACTGAATGAACAAAATAAACCAAAAATTTTAACTGCACTTCAAGAGTACTTCAAACTTAACCAAGAAGGCTCCACATCTATGGTGAATCGATGGGATGCTTTCAAAGCCTATATCAGAGGAACCTCCGTTTCTCTTATGGCACATGAAAACAAAACTTTCAATGCAAAAATCAAGGAATTAGACAAACAAATTGCAAAATTTGAGAGACTTTATTACTTCTAATGACCCCCAATATAAAATGAAACTACAAGAACTTAGATATGAATTTAACTCAATTTTAAGTAAAAGAGCTGGTATACAACTCTAACTCTAGGGCCAAATTTTGTTTTAATGCTAACAGATCTGGTCGGCTTTTAGCCAACTATTTACTTATTAAAAAAGATAAAACAAAAAAATTAAATTCATGGCACCAATGGGAAAATTGCTTTATCACAAAAAGATATTGTTAATGTATTTCTAAATTATTATGCTACCCTATATAATACACCAAAATTCGTAGATCCTTCTTTGATTGATTCTTTTTTATATAAATGTGGCTTATCTAAAGTTCCTCAGTTAACCAAAGATAAATTAGATTCACCTATTACTGAAGAAGAAATTCAATTAGCTATTAAGTCTCTTAAACAAAATAAATCCCCAGGCCCGGATGGCATGCCAGCAGGATTTAATAAAGAATTTGATTTGTAACTCATTTCTTATGTGTTTAAACTTTTTACCTGTTTTGGTACTACAGGATCAACTTCAGGTTCTTTTACCTAAGCGTTGATTGTAGCTTTATATCTAAACCTAACTAAGACCAGACACTTGTATCGAATTATCGCCCCATTTCCTTAATAAATCAGGATTGTAAACTATATGGCAAAATACATGCAACAAGACTGGCCTCCGTATTAGATTCTCTTATCCATCCTGATCAATCTGGTTTCATTAAAAATAGATATTCGGTCAATAATACAAGAACTTTATTACATGCTATTGAACAGAGGTCTAATTTATCCTTACTATCTAGAGTTCTCGCATTGGATGCTGAAAAAGCTTTTGACAAAGTTCATTGGTAATTTCTATTCCATACTTTAGCAGCATTTAATTTTGGCGATTTGTTTATTCGTATGATATCTACTCTCTACTCTAGCCCTACCGCTCTTTTATTTATTAATGGTCAAATTTCTAATACATTTTTTCTTTTTAGAGGTACTAGACAAGATTGTCCATTGTCCCCGCTACTATTCTTCTTGTTATTGAACCTTTGCTCGTTTCCATTAGAAAATGTAATGATATCGCTGGTATTAATATTAATTAGGTCATTATTAAAACACTAACATTTGCAGATGATGTACTTTTATTTATTAGCAATCCTGAATTCTCACTTCTTCCTTTATTAGATATTATCTCATCATATTCCTTAATTTCAGGTGATACGTTAAACACCAATAAAACTTTTTTTTCCTTTAAATCCTCACTGTACCCCAGATATGTTACTCATTAATTAAATAATTTGGCAAAGAGATAAGTTCAAACATCTTGGCATTCGGTTCTCCTAGTCTATGAAAAAATTATCACATGAAATTGTGAATCTATTTTAAATTACATTACTGATAAAGTATCTAAATGGTCTTCGCTTCACCTTTCATGGTGGGGGAAAATTGACTCAATAATAAAAATCTTTTATTATCTAGCTATGATTCCTAGTCAATTGCCTATGAAGTTTTATAAAATTGTTGATCAACATCTTTCTAAGTTTCTTTGGAATAATAAGTCACCTCGTGTTGGCTATAACAAACTAAAAATGGCAAAGTGTAATGGAGGATTTGGTTTACCAGATTTATTTAATCATCATATAGCGTTTATCCTAAAACAAAGCTCTCTTTGATTTAATCATTCCCACCTGATTAATCCTCCAACATGGCTTCTTATAGAAAACAGTTTGGAAACTCCATTCCCATGGTCTACCTTGCTCCCCATGTCTAACAAGTCAATATTATTTCATAAGTATCATTTTGAAATCCACAAAACTAAAATTAAATGATTTTGACTCACTTTTTCAATCAACTATTTCAAATACTATAGATATATCACTATGGTACAATCCACGACTAAAACTCTCGAAATGTTACATTTTGGCATTCATGGATTGAGGCTGGCATTTTTTACCGCAAAGATATTTACCATAATGATACTTTTATATCGTTTGATATATTACAGGCACATTTTCACTTACCATCTTCTGATTTTCTCAAATATGAACTTATGTAATTCTATATTAGATTCCTTTCCTAATAATATTCCTTCAAATATAAAGTCAGATTTAACAATTTATATTCAAACGGAATCCTCCTCATCTCATGCTGTTTCATAAATGTACAAGAAGCTGAATGCATTTCAAGGTAACAATATTGATGAGATTTCAGCGTTTTGGAATAATTCACTCTCGACTTTTCTCATATGATACATGGAAAAATATATGGTTGAATATTATCTCAGGGTGGTTACCTGCATCACTTCATCAAACAAATTCTTATATTCTGTTTAATTGCTTATGGTCCCCCTTAAAGTTCTTTCAGGCTAAGCTTCTTCAGAGTTCACATTTTTGGCATTGTAACCCTCATATTGGTTCGTTAAAACATATGCTTTCTGAATGTACCTCTGTTCTTTATATTTGGGGATGAATTTGGGATATTATACAAAAAATATTCAATATCTTCGATGGACTTTCATTTCATTTGTTGATATGCAAATCTGATGTTCTTTCTAAGGAACTATCTGGCTTAGAATGTAAACTTTTTAATTTTCTGTTCTCAGCTGCTCTAAAATATCTATTACAGCTGGTTGGAAAGACATGTCATCATCTGTTCATGCTTGGTGGTCTTGGATTATTTTTACTAGAAGAGGTGCCAATTTATCTTTGACTGGTATTACTCACAACTGTAACTCTTTATCATTCATTTTGGAAACCTATTGATCATTATTTATCTTCTTCGTTATATTCCCTTCTATTTATTCCCTTACATTATAAATTACATGTGTTTTAACTTATAGTAGCGCTACTCAAATTGCTTTTTGCGATATTATATGATTATTCCTATTCCTTCCTTTTTATTTTTATGATTACTAATTTTATATTAGATTGTACCTGTTTTATATTCAATTACTGCCCTTCATAGGTATGTTTCTTATATGGGTACTCTATACAGTGCTCTTTTTTGTAATGTCAATGTTTATTATAAAAATTTAATAAATCATAATTTCGAGAACGGCCGTCGATGAAGCACCCTCTGGACTGCTGTTGCCCATTGCACTGATACTCTATATACTATCACCGGGAGTTTAGTGGATTGGTTTGTCATCTGCATCATATCGTGAGGTAGCCTCTCTGCATCCATCGGTTCCCCCAGCAGCATTTTCTCCCAGTTGTTTCCATATATGCACTACTGTGCCGCATGTTTAAGCTGTGAAGCCATGTAGTACAATTCCAGACCGGGAAGACCCAAACTGCCCAAATTTTTATTTCATTTTATGTATGTGAGCTGTAGTCTTCTCCTCTTGCCTGCCCACGCTAAAGAGGTTAATAACCTGTCCAGAGTACTGGAAGTCGACCATGTAACAGTATAATGGAATTGGGGAATGTGTATAGGCACCTAGGAAGAAAACATTTGCCAGTGCCACCCTGCTCATCATTGAGACTGGAAGCCTGTTCCAGAAAGTGACTAATGTCTCTAGCTCCTTGATGACACTGCCTAGGTTATAGAATATTGCTGAACAGCAGTGTATCCTATTTGTATACTAAATTGTTTGTCTGTGGGGGGTAGTCTTTCTTAGGCCGCAATTGGGAAGACCGTCTTGAGCACATTAAGTTTCAGGCCTGACAGGCTTCCAAACCTCTGAAGCAGGACCAGAATTTCTGCCTCCGGGAAGACTGATACACCAAAGAGTCATCTGTGTACATTGATACTACATGTACTGCAGTTCCTACTTGTATACACCACTCCCTCATGTGTTCTTGAAGATGAATGGCTAGGAGTTCCACCGCCTATGCAAAGAACAAAGGTGAAAGAGGGCAGCCTTGCCTCATGCCTCTCAATGACCGCGCTCCGAGACATAACCTCCCAATTAAACTCGAGCCACTGGGTCAGCGCAAAGCAGCTTAATCCAGGCTCGGAATTTAGGTCCAAAGCCCATTCACTTCCAATACTGTGTGCATGTAGTCCCAGTCCAATGTATCAAATGCTACAACAGCTGCTTTGAGCTCAGATTCCCCAATCAGGTCCATATTATGAGGAATACTGCACAAGTTCATTGAGGTAATCCAATCAGGAATAAAGCCACATTAAACATAATGGACCACGGTGGCAATCACCGGGATGATTCTGTTTACCAAGACCGTGGCCAGTATCTTTACATCGGCATTGATCATTGAAAGGGCTCGGTAGGATCCCTGTTCCCGTGGTTCTCTGTCTAACTTTAACATCATCAGGATCAAGGCTTCCCTAATGAACCCTGGGAGCCTATGCTGGCTAAACGACTCCATGAAGACCTCCATAAGTTTCTCCACTATTTCCCTATCAAAACAGTGCAAGAACTCAGACAGAAAACCATCCAGGCATGGAGCTTTGCCCACCCGAATATCCTTAAGGAGCACTAGGAGCTCCTCTTTAATCAGGATCTGCTGTAACTCAGCAGTGCTCTCCAAGCTAAGTGTGGGAATCCAATTTGCATCAAGGAAACCAGCCACTTGGTCTGCAGGGATGTCAGAAGGTTTCCTATACAGTGCAGTCAGATAAAGCAACAATGGCGCATTAATGGATCCTTGAGTAACACCCAGCAAACCATCAGGGCCAGAATAGGGGAGAAGGGTCGTTCCTTGTGCAGAAGCCATGCAAACATTTTACCAAGCCTCTCGCCATTGGTGTAGAGTTTGTCTGATATCCCTCTGAATCAGTCTATCCAGGGTGTCCCATTTATCTCCTATCTGCCCCTGTGCATCTCCGATTTCATTTCCCTGGGTGATTTATCAGGTATGCATGCTTGGAGATTTGATAGTGTTTCCTCATCCTTTTTTTAAGATGTGCTGCAGCAGTTTCTTTAGCCCAAAAATTGTGCTCATACAGCTCCCGCTCATGACTACTTTCAAAGCATCCCACTCATTCGCTCTCGTCTCCGTCATTGTGCAGCTGGGATCAAGATATAATAGCTGAGCGTATACCAAGCATGAATCTCTGGTCCTGTAAAGCCTGCGTAGCCACTGCCACTTGGGGATCATTGCGCACTCAGGCATAACATGATATTTCCGTAAGAAGGGAGGGGAATGGTCTCACAGTAACTGGCAGGGATTCTGAACCGATTCTATCTTGGTGACTAAGTTGTGTGTAATCATAAATCTATCTAGGCTGCTATATGGGTTGTGTACTGGGGAATGCAATTAATATTTCCATGTGGCAGGATGCCTTGCATGCCAAATATCTACACTATTTAGATTGGTCATAACTTCAACTATGCCCTGGGTTACACATGGGTTAAAGCAAGGTAAAAACAGATCTGTCTAGATTCTAGTCGATCACAGTTAAAATTCTCTCTCCAGATCAGCATAGGGGGTAACCACATCAAATAGTGTGTTGGGTGCGTAATTATTCAGTAAGCAGATGTCAGCCCCATCAAGGAGATCATAAACCAAGATATATCATCCCTCTACATCAGCTCTCGAATAATGAAGCTGGATGGGAACACCCAGGGCAACCCATATGTTCACCCCTCTAGTAGAAGACTAGCATGACGCGGCAAATATTTGGCTCCTCCATTTCTTGCAGAGTTTTTGTACTTCATCTGCCATCGAATGCATCTCCTGTACATATGCGAAGGCAATTGAACACCTCTTGAGGAACATATGTACCCTGCACCAGTTTACAAAGCAATATAGGCCACAAACATTCCATCTGACAAACTTTACCGAAGTACCCATAGTTTTGCTATCAGATTTACGTTCCCCATGTTCGGGAGCAGGAGTGCCAGGAGAGAGTAATCACATGTAAAGTACAATGAGCACACATAATTCCATCTGTACATAACATCCAATCTGTCAGTATAATTTTGTGGCAATGCTCCTGAAAATGTCCTTAACAGCTTCTGGGTCTCACTCCTCCCACCAACCCTCGTAAAGAGAACCACAGCTTAAGAGCCTTTCGAAAGAGTACTCAAATCAATTAATAAATCATGTAATATAAAAGATACAAGTACGATGAGTAATACTGTTCTAGATTGTCCTTCGGTCTCATGATTTGTATAGGTCACCAGTAGCCGGTGGTAGAGTCCGCTTCAGCCTTTAGCAATCTTCACTTTAGTGACAGCATTTGGCTTGTGCATATCCATCTAAAAAGTAGTTAATGCCAGTGTCACGGCTGGAAGGGAAATGTTTGTTTTCAATTCACGTTTCTTTTTTTTTCTTTTTGTTTGCGACTGGCCTTTTTTTAAGCCTTTTTTGGCAAACCTAGGATGCCATCTTTATATAGCAACATTTTAGCTTTTCATTACTTCTACACTTTAATGTTTATTGCATATGTTAGAGCTTTGGTGCTGCAGCTAAGAATGAAGGAGCCAGTGGTATCAGAGCTGTGGACGTTGACATTATGGAAGTATCAAAAGTGTCCATCTCAGAAGTACTGGGATTGGCTGTCCATAACGCCTAAATCAACGATGTATCGATGGCCCGATGATAATGGATCGAGTGGGAGAAGGGTCTCTGCACTGAGAGAAGCACTCGAGGAAAAGGCAGGTGGAACATGGGCTAATCTGCACGGATGACACAGTACCTTTCCTTTGCTGGGATTGGGAGCTACTTTTTCCGAAGTGGGGGCACTCTTGAAAACATTTTGTTTTTGCTTTTTCCAGGACATTTCAAAATTACCCTTAAGGTCCTCTCTTTCCTTGCTCTGTGAGATAAAGATATGCATATGTCCGAGTTCTCAGTGTCATGATCTGGATAGAGATAGGATAGACACATGCTTTTTGTAAATGTCTTCTTTGGGTATATATCTCTGGCCACAATGGGGACACTCAGCCTGGCAGAGGTAGGCCTGAAGGTTTCAATTCTGCAGTCAGGGAAACATTCCAAAAAGAGCGGATAAACATCCAAGCTCAAGGAGGGGTCTAGCACATACATTAAGAATGCGAGGCAGGGCAGGCTAGAGGGAGCCATCACTGAGTGGAAGGAAGGTATGGGTAATGGTAAGGTCAACTGACTCTAGAAAAGAGCCCCTCTGCGGAGCTTTCTTTTTAAAGCCATAACAAGATACAGTTTCTTTTACCAGATGGTTCCAAGATTGATGATCGCGAATATTTAATTAGCATCTCAAAGTATAAAAGATCCAATAACAGATAACATGGACAGTTGTTATTTTCATTTCCAGGAAAATCTGTAAGCATAAAGGTTTCTGCCTTTGATCCCTAGTAACCACCAGTCAACTAGGACAGCAGCTTTTATGTTTTAAAGCCGCAATCATTTCTGTCCCTCCACATTCTCCTACAACCAATGCGGCGAGCAGCCACTTCACTGCTACGTAGGTACACAGCAGGAGTGGCATAATAAGGCTGGTGATTGCTGTGCAGGTCCCGGCAATCAGACTCACAAAGCAAGTAAAAATAGAACGCAGATTAGCCACCGGGTTACTGGCAGACAAATGAACGCAAAACGCCTTCTATTTACTGCCTATTAACAACCCTATTGACAGTGTGGCTATACAGAGCTCACAAAATGATAACAAGGTGGGCCAAAGTCACAGACATTTTTTCTCAATATATATTTTTTCCTGAAGCGTTGTATAACAGAAGCTACCAGCACACCATTCTTATGATTGTAATAGAAATGCTCAACACAAGAACAAAATTGGCGGATGCTTAATGACATTTAAATGTCTAGAAAATATCGATAATTTTTTTTAAAAAATATTTTTATTGGCAGTTTTGGTTTTCTTCTGAACACAAAATAAAAACAACCAAACAAACAGATCAGCACCGGTCAACACGCCCACCTTGCCTACCGGCCACCCCCCCCCCCCTCTCATTACACAAGGAGACTGTTCCATAATTATTCTGTGGTTGGCACCAACGTCCTCAGTATACACCTCCGCCCTTGCCCCAGGGCTGTACACACCTTCCGCGAACCGTGCAGGACCCCCCCACTCAGCCACCCCTCTATGCCATGATATTTCCGCCACCGGGACCACACCCCGAGAAATTTTTTGGGGCAACCCCGTGCCTTGTACGTAACCCTTTCGGCCGCCATGTATAGGTCAAGACCCCTCCTCCATTCCTCTAGCCGGGGTGGCGTGGGCGCTCCCCAGTACTTTGCCACATCCCTTTTTGCCACCACCAGGGCCAGCACCAGGAAAGCCAGCAGCGGGCGGGTGAGGTCCACGTCATGTGTCATGCCCAGTAACACCAACGGGGTTCTCCTGCAGTGGCACCTCGAGCACCTTACTCAATTCCCCCAGGATCCCCCGCCAGTACCCCTGAATCTGCGGGCACAGCCAGAGTATGTGATAGAAGTTCCCTCCTTCCCTTCCGCAACGTAGACATGACGTGTCCCCTATCCTTCCCATTTTGTATAGTCGGAGTCTGTCAAAATACGTCCTATGCAGAATATTGAATTGGATCAGCCGCAGCCTGGACTTAATCGCCACTTCTCGCGGATGCATGAGAACTGTGTCCCAGTCCACCTCGTCCATCTCACCAACGTCTGCCTCCCATGTTGCCCTAAGCGCCCCCATATTGTCGGGCATATTGTTCATGAGGGTCCGATATGTGAGGGACACCGCCCTTTCCACCATGTGTTCCTGCAGCAGTCGCCCCTCCAGTGGTGCGTATTCTGGGAGTGAGGCAGTCTGTGACCCCTCTGCCTTCCAGGCATCGTTCAGCTGTGCGTATTTGTAGTACTGCGTGGGGAGAAGCCCAAATTCCGTGCGGAGCACCGAAAAGGACTTCAGTTCCCCCCTCACTAGCACGTCCCCCAGTGTCGACACCCCGATGGTATCCCAGTGTGTGAACCCTCTTAACTTTTTCAATTCTGGGAGCCACGTGCAGTGCCATAGGGGCGTTTGTCTACTTAGTTTCCGTTCCCAGGCAATCTCCCGGGTCGCCCTTTTCCATATCGCCAAGGTGATTTTAGTGGCCGTCAGTAACCGTCCCGTACCCTTGCCACCATACAAGTAGTAATTATACGAGTGGGCGCTCATGACATACCTCTCTAGAGCATACGTTGGGTGCATAGCTGGGGCATGGAACCAGTCATTAATGGACACCAGGTGTTCCGCCCAGTAGTAAGCCTCAATGTTGGGAAGCGAGATCCACCCGCTATATTGGTGCCGCTGCAGGGTCTTTGGCGCCACCCTGGGTTGCTTGCCTAACCAGAGGAAGCTACGTACTTCCGAGTCAATCTCCCGAAAGACCCGCCTAGGAACCGGATAGTATTCATTCTGGAACGCGTACTGGAACCTGGGTAGCGTTATCATTTTAAACATGGCTGCACGCCCTAGTATTGTAAGCGGCAGCCGACGCCATCTGTGTGCGCGTCCTCCACAAAATTGTTCAGAACCCTCCCGACATTCTTGCTATAGGAGAGGGTCAAGTGTTATGAACACTCCAAGATATTGAAACCCATCCTTCGTTGTCTGGAGCCTGCCCGGGAGACACGGCCAGTGCTCCCGCCCCTCCGGATCGTATAACACCGACTTATGCCAGTTAACCCTATATCCCGAGTGGGCACCATACCGTTCCAGCTCTGAAAAAATTATCAGGATCGTCGTGTCGGGATGGGTAACATAGAGAAGGACATCATCCGCATAAAGAGATATTTTTTCCTCCATTTCGTCTAGTGGTCCCTTCCGAAAACCCCTAATCCCCGGATGTCGTCTGACCTGCGCCGCCAGTACCTCTATTGTCAACGTGAAGAGCAGGGGGGACAATGGGCATCCCTGCCGCGTACCCCTACAGATAGGGAATTTCCCCGACGTGACCCCATTTACTCTCACTCGTGCCCTCGGGTCCGTATATAGTAATCGCACCCACTGGCGGAAGACAGGTCTTAAGCCCATGCGCCCCAGAACTCCCTCCATGAAGGGCCAATGCACCGCATGGAATGCCTTCTCTGCGTATAGGGAGAGAAACCAGTGGGGATCACGTCGGCCGCTCACCGCCTATAGCCAGTTGTGCGATCACCGCAGATTCAGTCTCGTCGCCCTGCTGGGGAGAAAGCCCGTCTGATCCAGGTGAACCAAACCTGGGAGCACCTTCGGCAATCTGAGGGCCAGCACTGTCGCCAGTAATTTCACCTTGGTGTTAAGTAGTGAGATTGGGCGATACGAGGTGCACTCCTCCGGCAATTTCCCCTCTTTGAAGATCGGGACGATCGTGGCGAGTCTGAGATCCGGGGGAGGCTCCCCTCTTTTCGCGCCCCCTCAAATAAAGCCAACAGATGGCGAGCCAAAAGATCTGCCGTTTTTTTTAAAGAATTCCGCCGGGAACCCGTTCGGGCCCGGCGCTTTCCCCACCCGCAGCTTGGCCAGCGCCTTTTTTACCTCATCCAACGTAAGGGGAGCCTCCAGCTCTTTGAGGTCCCCGTCCAATATCGATAATTATTAATCAAATGAAATAATTATGCACTCATCACATAGTCTGAATGTGAGAAAGTGGATTATTAGTTGAGGTGGATGACAGTCCACCACAAATAAAATGGCACTATAGTTGTTAAGTCCTTTCAGTAATTTAAACCTGAGCTCAACCCCTGGTAACTATGGCACAGAGCAGACAGGCTTAACTTAGGAAAAGGTCTAAAGGATTCAGAAGTACCAAAATAGTCAAAAAGTCAAAAGCACAACACAATAAAAATCCTACATCACT
This sequence comes from Triturus cristatus, assembly GCF_964204655.1. Lineage (NCBI taxonomy): Eukaryota > Metazoa > Chordata > Amphibia > Caudata > Salamandridae > Triturus > Triturus cristatus. Next base: position 1,751,385,188 of record NC_140589.1, on the reverse strand, counting down.
TTTTGAAAATGGAGAATAATTTCATGAACAAAAAGAGACAAAAATCTCATAAGGGGAATGGCAGATGTGAATTTTTCAAGTTTAAATTAAATTTTAACACCAAAAAGAAGAAACAGCTGGCCTGTTGGCAACTGGTCATGGTAGACCTGGGCAAAATTAAGGCTGACGATATGGAACGTGTATCAGATAGGAGGACTGGTTCGTCCCAATCAAGAATTGCCTTCTTAGAAACAGTTCTAGGCATCGAGGTTTGTACACATCAAAGGCAGCAGGCAAAGGCCCAAGCAGGACTCGATAGCGAGGCTTTGCTGGAAGACGGGATCCCAATGTGATCGTGACTAAGGCGGGAAAAGTAACGTTTCCCATGTTCTGGAGGTCTTTTATGTTGATCGAGTTCTCGTTGATGGCAGCATTGAGGAAGCGGTGAGATGGGCCTCAGCATCTACTAATTCCGATGTTAAGTGAAGAACGTAACGGAAAGTACTGGAAAGGCAGGCCCACCAGCGATGCACCCTCAGTGGATCGGATTGCTAGGTTGGTCTCGGTCTTCTGGGATTTCTCCAGGCAAAAAGTCTTGAAAAAAATATTTTAGGTTTAGGCAGGAGGAGTACACAGTCACTTATCTAAGGGCCCCAGGACTTTAGGGCCACCACTTAAGGGTCATGACTCATTCCAGAAGTTTCTCACGAGGTCCTGGGCAGGTCCAGTTGGAACTGTTCAGCTGAGCTCTTCAAGAAAGTGGGTTTCTTGCAGGTTCTGTATCCTTTTACCAGAACAGATCAGTCAACTGACCCTTGGACTCCACTTCTTGGTCCTGGGAACAAGTGGGAGGAGGTAAAGTCCTTAGGGTTCCCCTCACTAGCCACAGCATCAGGTGCAGTGTTTCTTTCATCTTCCACAGTTTCAGCACTGTTCTGAAGAGATTACTAGGGGTTCCACATTTAAGCCCAGTGGCAGTGACTAAATGAAGGTGAGTTGTGTGGGGGAAGCTCCTAGCCACTCCCCAACCAATGAAGTAAACTTTCACACGGCTGATCATACAGACTTTTACAGCACCTACTGTTTTGTTTTACTGTAAGCTTTCCCACTGTGCCCATCTCTACCTAAAACCAACATGGCAGAGCCTTTCTTCGCCTGTGCAGAGCTCCTTGTGCCCACCCAAAGGTGTGGCTGTGATTACGGGTGAACTTTACCATGTGGTCACTTCAAGCTAGTTCTGTGGTAGCTCCACCTCCTAATGAGAGTGCTGACAGGCTGGTTTCGAGAGTAAAAGGGAGGAAAGCTTAGGTAAGAGCTACATCTGCCAGTGACAGTGTAGGCTTCCTTTGAAGCTCAGGAAGGGGCTGGGCACAGCCCCCCAAGCCCTCCTACTCAGAGAAAAACAACTCCCCACACTAAGTCCTTTGTCCACAGTCTCGGAGCAATAAACAATTCACCATAGGAGAGTTATTAACAGACAGGTGACACTGCACACTGGCAGAAAGGCACGTTTGACGTACGCAGGAAAATGAAAACTTTCTAAAAGTGCCATTTCAAAATAGTGCCATTTTCAAAATAGTAATATAAAATTCGACTTGACCATGAAGATGCATTTAAATTCGTATTAAATGAGTCCTTGAATAATTTTTATAACTAATCACAAACTGAAGTAATGGATTATAAGATGTTATAATATAACCCAGTGCTTTGCTACGGGAGAGCCAGTTATGCCACAGTGAAAAACATCTTTTACGATTTTTCACTGCCAGGATATGTAAAACATAATAAGTACACATGTCCTACTAATGAAATACAAAGAACACTGCCCAGCAGGCATTTAGGGCCTATTTTAGGGGTGAAGTATTTAAGTATTAAAAAGGGAGGTTTATCCTGGCCAAAGGTTTATTTTGTGAGGTTGAATTGGTAGTTTTAGAACTTCCCATCCAGGCTGCAGGGGCCAAGCTTGGATACATGCCTTACATTGTCGTTTTTTGACATGGCACAATATTTGCTGCTCTTTGGCACCATATACTAGGGACCTTTGGGTAAGTTACATATGCCAATCAGGAGTGTAGCCAATTTCAACAGGTTTTAAGGGGGGGGGGGGGGGGGTCAGAGTACATGCACTGCAGCCTGGTTAGCAGTGCCCTAGTGTGGAGGGTCAAAAACCAGTAGCATCAGTCCTGAAGAAAAGGGGGTGACCATACCAAAAAGAAACTGTTAAACACAATTTCTTTTAAATCTGAAAACTAATCCTGGAAGATATCATAAGTGTGAAGATGATTTGGGGTTTTTATCGGAGACACAAAATATTCAGTGCTACATTCCACTTATTTATGCGAGTAGCCCACAAAGCAGATAATACACATATGTATGCACAGTGGACAGGAACATTTGCATATGCTACTTTCCCATAGCTAAAATGTTTCTCTAGCAAGAAACACTTTCTTATGCCCTATTAACTATGGGGGATGTTACATTCCCTTTTCCACACTGAAAAGCACCTTTAAACAATCTTGTTATGAAAGTAGTTTTTTTGTATCACCTGGGTGGCAAACACCATTGAAAAGTTGTTTTGAATTCCCATTCAGTCCATAAATTTCCGACTTAGGTCTGTTTAATCGAGTTTGCATTGCTCCCTCATTTAGTATCCTCCTTTCCTCACTGGTGTAGCTCGATTCAAGAGGTGTCGTTTTCTGCATCAATAAGTGGATTTGTGTTTGTAAAAGTTTGCAAACACAGAATTCTATGGATTACGATATGCATTTTACAAACTCAAACTCTATGTTTTGCCCACTGAATGATGCTCGTGTCAGGGGCAGCTCCTTCGCTAAGGCGAAGAAGCATCGCCCACTGCTTTTAGCAGTGGAAATGAAGTAAAAATAAAATGATAATAACTGGACGTTATTATAATTGTATTTGTTCCTGCGTCTTTGCGGGTGGGGCTGCTCTGCTCTCAGAGCAGGGGAAAGAGTGGTGGTAAAGTGCGCATGAATGTTTGACTGGCCCTCACGGGCCGGTCAGTCATGCGCACTTTGCATGTTCTCCATGAAGGCTGCATTACAGCCTGCATGGAGAACATGCCCAGGCCCTCGCTCCCCATCTCAGTGCCAAACCACGGTGCTCAGACCAATCACAACGCTGTTGGTCAAGGTAGCCTGGATGCTTCCTCCTCTGGTTTGAGCAGAGGGACAAGGACGATGAGGGACGACGCAGAGAGACGCGAGGAGGAAATTTTTACTTTTTTTTAATCTTTACCCCGCCCGCCCCGCCACGCCCGAACCGTGCCAGCAGCTACTGGCTCATGTACAAACAGCTTACTGAACCAAGCCCTGTAGAGTTAAAATACAGACTGAACACTGTGCCATCCCTCCTCAACTCACCTTCATTTAGTCAGTGTAACCCTCTTTGAGCTCATTGTCACTCTCCAAAAACACAAAATGCCTCCCATAGACTTCAAAGGACCACAGGCCCAAGAAATCTCCCTCATCCTTTAATAAAGAGTGCTCTTTGCATTGATATTAATGGAAAGAACCTCCAAACCAACTTGATCTCACCCCTATGCTGTGCAGTTTGCAGGCCCACAGTTGTCGCTTTTCTCCGGCACCCGCCTGCGCAATATCTCAAGAGAAAGACGGCTCCATTTTCCATGCATGGTGTGCTGGACCAGGATGCCAATGTGCAAACTCTGGTTTGTTTCAAATTAAAGCCCTCCCATGTATCGCATTCTCTCCTAGGCCTGCCTGAGAACGGAAGGTTTGTTCAGCTACCCGATACAATTACTAATTCTTCTAAGAGTCACCAGGCTTTAAAAAACAGGAAGTGACTTTTTTTGTTCTGTCCAAATCAACATGGATTGCACCATCTATGTTGTGTCTGTTATTAGCCCACTCCATCATAGCAGTGCAAGTTCCTGTCTGTCTTTTCCTGCCTATTTATATACAAGGAGCTGGAACCATGAGAACCAGGAGTTGCAAACACTGTCAGTGGGTTCTTCGCCCCTAGATACTGACTTCTGTCCCTTATTTTTTCTTCAAATTTATCACACATTCTGGATTGCTTCTTGTGCTCCTTCTCCTGGAATTCTGCTCTTTTTGTTGCGTTTAGTTCTCAACCACTCTAATTTTAGATTTCCGAGGGTCAGGCATCTTACTTAGTGAAACTTAGCTTTCTCCTCCAACACACAATCCTTCGCCTGTTGCTTCCATATGATGTCCAGAAGCATTAAGCTCCACTTCGGCTACAGGAAGGAACTATCTTTCTGGTAGATTTAACAAGAAAAGAAAGTGCAGCCGTTGCATCCAATGATGGACACTCCTCTTCCTTCGAGACACAACGTTTGAGAGGTATGGCATATGCGATCTTGGCTGTAAGAAACAAGGTTGTACAAAACATTCTGTGCGTTAAAGAGACGAGAAGTGTAAGATGGCAGAAGAAAGAGTCATGAGGTGCAATCCAAACTAAGTAGCCTTGGCATTCGGCAACCCCAGTATTGTGGGAACCACGGTTGTGAGTTGTACTATTTTTTATTTATTTTTTACATATTAAGCATTGCTCCAACAGCATGTTTTGTTGATCATATCTGAATAGCTTTCTTTAACTATAAGAACTGTTAGGGGGATTAGCACAATCACAACAAATCTTTGTATGGCCTAATGAATTTCCCCTGCAACTCTCGACTCCGATAACCCTGATAAAAACACGCATATATGTATATATAGTAATAGACAATAGTGTATGTTGCATGTATTGTATCTGAACGGTACTTTGATATGTGGGCAGCAATCAACAGTGTAGCAGATGCAGCGGCACCAGGGTCAGCGCTGTGAAGGGTCTGCTGCGACCCAATTATACCAGTTTTTTTAAATACGGACACTGAAGAGAGGCAGACCATTCCTCTTTTTCGGTCTGGCCTAGACGCAGCTTGAACTGTCTCTTTAACTGTCTCTCCATTCTCATGTACTCAAAAAATCCTGAAATAAAAAAATACAAACGCACACATACATAGCGAGTCTTTAAGACCACTCTATTCATCCTTTGGTCTGTTCAGCTGTTACTCACATATTGATTCAACCCACCACAACATACACCACGGGGCAATAGTTTAACCCACTTCAGAAATCGGACTCTTGCATTGTGAATGACGGCATATTGCACAATTACAGGTGCATACCCATCTAAAAAGAACTGCACTTTAGTGCAAGAGATAGTGGGTGAATTTCTTCCTTCCGTTCTTTCTCCTTTTTAGGTTTCGCCTGCGAAATGTATTGTATTTAATATATCTTGAAAGTGACTTACAGCCCGCCTTCCTTTCTTATTGGTGTTTGACACTTCAGTTTTCATCCTTTTCACTGGTTGTAGGAGTTCTATTTTCAGTATCCTGAGGCATAATTACTCATTCATTTCTCATCGGCTTTGATGGCTGGAACTATTTTCTCCGATGCAATTGAAGACTTTTTCCGTGACAGAACACAAATTGCGCCTTTACTTAACTTTCTCTAGCTCCAACACCCAAGACACCTTATCGATTTCGAAAAAACCAGCACGCACTGTGCTGGTGGCGCCCTCTTTATCCTAGTTCTGGCATGGCACTCACCAGTCACCCCCTGGAGCAACGCGCACTCACCAGTCCCCCGGGGCCAAAGGAGGCACCCACTCTAGCGCTCTCTTTTGTGGAAAGGCTGGTGCTTGCACAGACCCCTCTGCGGTGTCTGTATTATTTCTTTTTTATGCCTTTTCTTTCTTTTGCTCCTCTTTCCGTCCCCTTCCTTGCTGTAGTTTCTTTCTTTTCTCCTTTCTCCCTGTACTTTGCTCCCCTCAGGTCTCCCTTCCTTTCAATTCCTCGGGATTGGCTCTCTTCAGTTCTTCTCTCTCCAGCCTAGCTCCACTCGGCCTCCCTAACCTTTAAAGCTCTTTGGATGCCTTATATTTTGCTTTCTGTCCCTTCCTCTGCTGTTCCCTCTCGCCTCCTGGCGTCTCTATCACGCTTGGCCTCTCAGTGGCTCCTTCCCTTCAGGCCCTCTCCCTCCAGCTCTCATCAGCCAATGCCCCCAGCCCATCCTGGTCCACCTCTCTCCCCAGAAAAACAAGAGAGAGTGAGGGTAATGAGGATCCCGACCCCCCAGTCTGAATACGAGTATATAACAAAGGAGGGAGAAAGATTCAGTCGCAAGAGATTCAATCGAAAAGAAGGGGGAGAGATAGAGAAAGGAATAATTCAGAGCAAAAGAATTTCCTATTTGGAAAGAGACCCATCACTCACCAACCTGGTTGGTGACATGCTTCATCATCTGGGTCCCACCCTGACCGCCGAATGCCGACATGGTGTGCTTCGACGCCTGGAATTCCAGCGGAGCGGGTTTTCGTGTATATGGGTGAGTGAAAACGTGAGTGAGGAAAAATAAAAGTGATATTTAAAAGGGTCAGCGGTGATTTTCCTAATAATTTAATATGAAGTCACTTGGCACAATTAAAAACTGTGAATAGATATCGCAACTGGTATTAATGGCCAGTGATATCAGTGTTGGTATGTGTGTGTGGTCAACATGTTTCAACCTTTCTAGTAATTCTTAGGTTTTCGTCTGGACCAGGAATTTATTTGAGGAACGGGGGGTCTGCACTCGCTAAGGTGCACCCACACCCTGAACCTCTATGTACTCCACCTTTATTATAGAGTAGTTTGTTGTGCCTTCAAGCCGTTCTTGAAGGATGATTCGGATGTTAAAAAGGCTACATATAAAGCCTCATGGTTCCCGTGGGCTCTGAACCATTGGTTCTCTCACCGGTACGCCCGTTTACACACCTACTTCGGGGTCCCACAGTTACCAAATGCTCCACTCGGCCTCCCTAACCTTTAAAGCTCTTCGGATGCCTTATATTTTGCTTTCTGTCCCGTCCTCTGCTGTTCCCTCTCGCCTCCTGGCGTCTCTATCACGCTTGGCCTCTCAGTGGCTCCTTCCCTTCAGGCCCTCTCCCTCCAGCTCTCATCAGCACCCTTGGCCAATGCCCCCAGCCCATCCTGGTCCACCTCTCTCCCCGCCAGCATCTTGTCTACAGTCTCAGCTAGGCAGGTGCGCTGCGCACTAGGAAAGGACGGGCAGTGGAGGGCTCAGTCCTGGCTACCCCGCACCACATCCAGCCGTGCGGCCACTGATGCCAACTTCCTCAATGATGCCGAGATGGTCATGAGCTTCGTCAATCTCGGTAGGTGCCACTGGACCTAGTCATTTACTCACAGATAATGTTGCCTGACATAGCATGTCCTCCATCACTTGGTGGGTATCTAACTGACAAGGGCCAAATGGATTCAAAGTGTGCTCCAAAAAGTAAGTTGTTCTTTTGAGAGTGGTTCTACTGTACCAAGTCTCTGCAATATCCCTGTTTAGCCATCTACTGCATTCCTTGACAAAGTCCTTTAGTACATGGGAAGACTGGCACAAGCAGGAGTTTGAATCCAGGTTCAGGCCTACTCTAGTTTCGGTGTCTCAATTATGTAGATCAATATCCGTCCATAAGTTTCAAGTTTTTTATCTAATTAATTTTTGGAGTGCTTTTATATAGCGCCAACATCCCCCGAAGGTACAGGAGCACTTTATATTACCACCAGTTACTACTCAATATATTGCCTTTCACAAAAAACAAGTCATAACACTTTTACAGAGTTTCTTTAACTTATAACGCACTACAACTCGTGAGGCCAACACTCTCAAACAAAATAATATTAATCACATAGGCTAATCCGAACGCATTTTCAAACGCTTGTTTGTAAATGTTCATAGATACCCTTGCAAATTTAAAGTAGGTCTTCAGGTTACAGTAAAGAAACTGTAAAGTGTTTCTATGTCTGTTCTAAGTACACCTGACTGCGACTCGTACTGTTAAAAAAAAAAAAAACACAATACATATAATTGTAATATTCAAACGGTTAATAGATATATGGCCACCAAGTTTAGATGCCGTCTGCTTTTAATGTTTTCGGCAAAAGCAGGCAATACCATTGCGCCATCTTGCTTGAGCTCGACCTATTGGCTTTGCCATTACTTGATTGTATCAGGGTCAATGGCACTCCTGGTACTCCACTGTATCGATTTCACGTCATGTTTTAAAGCAAACATTATCAAGATAAATAACCATAAAAAATAACAGGCAATGTCTATGATGGATTCTGCGGTTAAAGTTATAGTCAATATTTCTACAAAGAGGATGCAAAACGCAAAAGGTACATGAAGGATTACGCATGCTTTTATATCGAAACGCCTACAAATAAATTATGATACAGTTGGGTTTGGAGTGTTATGACAGAGTGTCACAGAGTGTCACTTCAAAGAGTAACTGAGTAGTATAAATAGAGCCTGGGTTGTGTTAGGAATAGTGCCCCAGGGGTGCAATAGGTATCTGCGCCTGCTTTGTGCTCCCCAGGGCACTATGGCCATGCAGAAGGGGCCCTAGATGCTTGTGCAGCCCGTTCTGTAATACTGATAGCTCTGCCGCTACATGTGCACCAGTGCTATCTTGAGAGGGCACCATGGGGGTGTGGCCCAATACGTTTGAGGGAAATCATCTGGCTTCTGCCCCTACTCCCTATTACAAATGTGGGCACAGAGGCCAACAGGCCCGTTGTGGGAGCACGGACAGTGCGTCTCAAAAAGATGGCGCTTTGTTAGTGCGCCACCTGAGGGCAACACCCTGGAGGGGGCAAAGTGTGGCCTATGGGCCCTCCAAAGATCAGGGTGAACGTGGTGACTGCACTTCCTTTAAAGGTTTACTGCAATGCTTAACTTCGAAACTGTGTGATGCTACTGCCTTTGATCTTACACGGCATGATGTGCATATTAATAGCCACTGTCGTCACACTCCACAGTTACAGATGTCTAACTGAAGTCAGACTCTGACTTAGCTGCCAGCCCCGTTGCACCATGCTGGTCATGAACACCACTTGCTCCTTCCATGCGCACAGTGGTAAAGCTACTGACTGCAGTGGGTTTCAGCAGTGGGATGCTGCACAACTATTTTACGTAACACAACAGAAAGAAAGAAAACTAATATGGCTTGCATATTCAGATACTATTGCTGGTAATTGATCTAACAGTTTTAAAACCCTTTACTACGACGTTTTGGATAATCTCTCCATTTACTCTAGCTACATACAGTTAAATGCACCTGTAGTGATAATGCAAAAGTTACTTACCTTCGGTAACAATATATCAGTAAGAAACATTAGTATTGATAGATTCCTTACCTTAGAATTACCTCCAGGCGTCAGACTGGATCCGGAAAGTTTGTGAGCAGTACCCCTGCACGTCGGAAGGTGGTGTCGTGTGGCTCCGCGTCCGTCGTTGGCGTCGTGGTCGTCGAGATGATGCCACAGCAGCTACTTAGACGCCGCCCTCGCACGCTGACATCAGTTCTGTACACGACATTCCGTGCCAGGAACGCAGAGCCATGCAAGATACTGACCACTGGTGCCTCGAAACTAGGGCCCTGAAAGGGATGACCTTAGCCCTAGAAATCAGTTCGCAGAACAGGGAAGATGGTTGGGGCGGTAAGGAATCTATCACTACTAATGTTCTTACAGATATATCGTTACCGAAGGTAAGTAACTTGTGAATCTGAATGAAACACGTAGTGATAGATTTCTTACCTTAGAATAGATACCCCAGCAATACCAACCCCGGTGGTGGGTCTGCGAACCAAGATCACACCAGAAAGTCCTGGATTTTGGGTAGAGCATGCTCGCAGGAAGCGGAGGCAAGATGGCGGCCACGATGCCAGCTGAGTGAGCTGACTTTCTGTGCTCTCCTGAGCAGCGCTCTTCCCCTCTATGTATGTGGCTTGAGGCGGTGTGTTGTTAAGGAAGGAAAGGAATAATCGTTCTCTGGGGGATGATTTGGCGCTTGTGGCTGTGGCACTAGGAACTGCCGGCACCTTCACATTTGGCGTGTGTAAACCCCCTCTTTTGAACTGTGGTTTCTGCGACTTGGTCCTGCCGGATAACTCCAATGGCCCCAAAGACGACAGCAAAGGGCTCCAAGACCCGGGGACTGCCTGCGAATTCTGGAAGTCCTGGTAAAATCGATGGGACGCTGAGACAGGCCTGTCGGTAACAGGGGCAGCTGCTACCCGGCTGGGAGTGGGAGGATCTACAGATTAGGCTGCAGGCCGAGTGGCCGGAGGAGGCACCTCCGCTCGCGTTCGGCAAACAGTCTCATCAATGTTTAAGGCACATAACCAGAAAAGTAAAAACGCTGAGGATGCAGTAATTGGAGGAAAATCTTCGCAGAAACAAGCATCATCTCCTGCATTACCGGCGGAATCCAAGACTCCTAGGCCAGATGAGGCGCTGAATCAAGGTACTGTGATCCCTTTTGGGACAGATTCCAGCGATCTTGTTGCAGGCAATACTGAAGAGGTGGCGAGGTAGGGTGTGCTATGTGCAGAAACTGAAGTGGTCAGCTACGAAGTAAGTCAGGATGAATTAGCTGTGACTTTGGAGCCAGGAACTTACGAAAGTGGGAAAATTACCAGAAGGCAAGAACAATGCATTATGGGCAATGTAGTTTCTTCAAGCGAGGATCAGGGGAGTGCGCAGAACGTTTTAAGCTCAGACGTAATAGCAAGGAAACCCCTCTCAGACCTCCAAGACGTGGACACCTGTGCTCCGGGCCCTGTAAAAGAGGGGGACTCAGGTGATAAATTCTACTCTATGTCTGACCCATCTTTTTCCTCAGGGGACGAAAGTCCTGGGAGGGACTGGGCGGAAGAGGACAGTGATGCAAGCAGAGGTTGGAGAAAACTGTCCTTATATCTCCGCACTGTCCGTAAAAAGGAACTTGGCCCCTCTATTGTAGACAAGCTTTCCGGCTCAGCAGGTTCAATGGTCTGGGACTACTCGTTCTCTCCTAAATTGGTTGGAAATGGTGTAACCGACGGTGCGACAACTCTCGGAGCTCCAAGCTTGGATCAATCCATGCCCAGTAAAATAACTATCTACCATCTATCAAAGCATTATGTCTCAGAGGGAGGAGACCCGGGTGGAAAGTTCATGTACCCAGGGGGCCTACCGTAAATTGCACAACTCAATACGCAGGGTGGTTAAGACCTGCTCCGACTTCGCCGCTAGAATTGGAGAAGCAAGAATCTCCACACTGGAGGATGAACTGGTAGCACAAAAGGCCCTAACCCATTCGTTGGAAGCCCAGAAGTCTGATACATTATGGAAACTGACAGACGTCGAAAATCGGTCAAGAAGAAATAACTTACGGATATTAGGTATCCCAGAAGGCAAGGAAGGCACAGATGCTCACCAGTTCATTGTCAAACTTTTTTCTGAAGCATTCCTGGATCTGAAGCAATGGGATTGAAAAACCAAACTTCAAAGGGCCCACCGGGTCCCCTTAAATCAACGTAAAAAGACTGGTCAAGCTCCTGAAAAACCTCGTGCCATTTTGATCTGTCTCAACAACTTTTTGGCCAGAGAGGCTTTCCTGTGTATATATTAATGTTGGTGCAGGCTTATAATGGCTTAAAGGTAGCCTCTTTTCTCTTTGTTTTTTTTCTTAACCCAGTTCTTGAGATTCCTTTTTTTCTTTTCCTTTCGTAGGTGGGGGAGGGGGAGCACAGGAGAGAGGGGGTCTAGTCAGCTCTCCATCACAGAGGGACGACGGTCCTTCCGAGGTGGGTGGAAGGGAGGGGTTTTGGTGGGCAGGTTGGGGAGGTCAGGGGTGTGGTGGGGGAGGGAGGGGAGGGCTGTGGGGGTTTCTGTTCTTTTCCCTTTGTATAAGGAAGCTTGGAATGTGTTTTTTCATTATGTCTAATGCTTTGTGCTTCTCTTGAGTAATGTGTGGTCCTGAGTTTATAAACTACAAGGATGATAAGTAGCCTCCCTATTTGTTCACTCAACAAATGTGGTCTTAAAGACAGGAGAAAGCGGGGCATGCTAGCCAAGCAACTCTGTTATATGCAGATTGATTTGCTATGCCTTCAGGAAACCCATGTACCATGGAGTAAACGATGGTGGCTGAGGGATCTTGGGCTTGAAGTCCTGGCTTGTACCTGCCAAGGCACAACAATTAAGGTGGCGGCTATTTTAGCCAGGCGCGGGGTGAGTATATGTAAACGAGTCAAAGTAGACAATTTGGGTCGTTGGGCGATAGCTGAAAATATAGCAAATAATATCCCTATGTCACTTTGTTCAATCTATGGATCTAATTTAGATGATCCGGATATTTTAAACTTGCCCTATGGCCCCACCCTCTAAAACTTTGTGGCGATTTTAATATTCATTTAGATAGTAAGTTTGATATATGTGATTTTCCATATCAAGGTAGGAAAGTTAGGGTTTTTAAAGCTCTTCAAGGATTGGTAAATGAACCTGGGCTATCTGATAGTTGGTATAAACTCAAATCACCCGATCCTGGATTCACGTTTTACTCCGCTCCCCACAACAAGCTTGTTCGGCTGGACTACTTTTTTCTTTCCAGTCAATTGATTGAGACAAGTAAGATTGAGATCTCTCCGAGAATTATCTCAGTTCACAATCCCGTAACGATTCACATTCCACTGAGGGGCATTTCAAAAGTTCAGAGACCCTGGACCTTTGAAAAGAAACTTTTACTTGATGAGGCATACTGTACTCATATGGCCAAGTGGATTCAGGATTTTTTCTCTTTCAACCGCAATACAGCCTCAGTACGTATTGCGTGGGATGCTTTTAAAGCAACTGTCCGTGGGGAAACTCTGAGCTTTTCCACAGCCCGTCAAAAATCAATACAGGATGAAATCAATAACTGGGTAGAACAATTAAGGTCAGCTGATTCGGAATGAATGAGTAGGATTCAGTGGGGTACAAATATAGAGGAATGTCAAAAACGCATTGCCATTATAAAGTCTAAAATTCATCGTTATTTTGGCATGGAGGTGGCAGCTAAATATATGCAGCGGAGGGCACAGTCACATGAACTGGGGGAAAACACAGGCAGGGTTTTAGCTAAGCGGCTGCACCAGCGCGAAGTAGCTAATCGAGTTTGCAAAATTAAAGTTCATGCAGGGCAGGTCCAGGATACCTTGCCAGGAATTCTGAATGTTTTTCAGAATTTTTATAGTCAACTCTATGCTGAGGGAGCTACCCTGACAGGGATAGACTCTCTGGAAGGGGATTTGTTTTAATGGCATGGAAACAATGAAGGAATCTCAGGAACAAAATGACGCACTGGAAGCCCAACTTACATGGGAAGAAATAGACCTTGCAATAACCTCCTTAGCCATGGGCAAGGCGGTTGGTCCAGATGGCATTCCTCTGGAATTTTATAGAACATTCCGACAAGTACTTAAGCAAGATATTATGCTCTTATTTGAACAGGCTCGCGAAAAAAAACAGGTCCCTGACTCTTGGCGTAAGACAACTATTATTGTCTTTAAGAAAAAAGACACGCCAGAACTTAACCCAGCTTCCTACAGACCTATAACAACTTTGATCAATTTCGATAGTAAAATCTATTCAAAACTTTTGGCAGCTAGACTGGGAAAAGTTATCACCCTTCTGGTATCTCTGCGTTAGCACGGGATTATCCCAGGAAGGGACACAGCGGATCATGTCCGTCGTGTAATAGCCCTTCTTGATTGGGCACAAGCCACGGGCTCACCGCTTGGGGTACTCCTCTTGGACGCTGAGAAAGCGTTTGACAGGGTCTCCTGGCGGTTCCTGTGGTCTGTCCTAGGTTGGAAGGGGCTGGGTCGGGGCTTTATAAAAGTAGTCAAGGCACTGTATCTATCTCCAGAGGCGGTGATACGGATTTCAGTGCAAGATTCCAAACCCTTTACCAACAGCAGAGGCACGAGGCAGGGGTGCCCTTGTTCACCCCTGCTTTTTGCCTTGTATATTGATCCCTTTTTAAAGAAACTCGAGCTAAGTACCCTTATTAAAGCGGTTGGGGAGTTCAAGTATAGAGCTTTGGAATATGCAGACGACATTGCGGTCCTTACGAGCAATGTTGTCTCTATCTTTCCAGTGGTAAAAGATCTAGCAAGTCAGTTTGGTACCCTTTCGGGGTACAAGCTGAATGTAGATAAGACTCAAATTCTTTGTTCAGGTATTATCTGCCCCCCGGATTTCCCGGTTGTTTCAGAGGCTACTTATTTGGGTATCATAATCACAGCTGTGGTCGAAAAAATACACGATTTAAATATCAACCCAGTAATCAAAATCGCTTATAAGAAATTGGAGAGATAAGATCACTTACACCTCTCTTTTTGGGCGAAGCAATGTTATTAAGATGTCAATTTTGCCCAAATTTGTGTATATTTTTAGGACCATTCCTCGAGTTTTCTTCTTCTTGTTTTGTAAAGTTAGATAGGGTTTGCTCTATGTTTCTCTGGGGCTATCGCAAGCCCAGACGAGCGGCTAAACGGATGAATCTTCCAAGACAGCATGGAGGTATGGCTATCCTAGCTTTCTGCTTTACTATTGGGCCGCTATGCTACAGCGCATACCCATCTTGCTAGTTGGGGCTAAGGCTGATATTTCAAAGGCATGTAGCCCGTCCATATATGGATTGGGGTTGGGGAACCAAGCTAAGGGCTGTTTGGTTTCGGTTCTCGAACCTAGATATTATAAGAAGACCAGATTTAAGATCTTGTGAGCAGCTTATAAAGGTGTGGAAACAGATCCAGCGGAAAATTAAGATTTCTAATCTGAATGCATACACTCCATTTGTAACCACAGGTATACTGACGTCAATTTTCTGGGATCGGGTTACTTTTGAGTGGGCTAATAAAAGGAATCTACTCCCTGGGGGACTTTTTTAGAGAAGGACAATTTGTAACATTTGCAAAACTGCAGGAAGAACACGGTCTTTGTAGGGGGGATTTTTTAAAATATCTGCAGATCCGGAGCTTCTTGGGGGAAAATACGCGTAGGGTGTCGTCAAATTTTGGAAAGATACCTTTGGTGGAAGCTGTTCAAAAGAACTCTCATCTGGGAAAGATCTATCATATCCTGCGTAATTCGTTTCCTGATGATTTGGCAGTATATTCAGATAAATGGACAAGTAAGTGTGGGGTGGAATAAATTGATATTGAGGACTCCCTGTCAAGCCAGATTTTAATTACGGGAAGCCTTAGGAGGCAACACTTATTTCAATCTTTGACCTGTACTATACCCCCGCGAAGATTGTCAAGTGCAAGGGAATGTTGGTGGGGGGAGGATTTGGGGGGGGGGGAGGGGGGGGGAATGTAATAGATGTGATCTCCAAGCAGCAGACACTGTGCATATGTTCTATTCTTGTCCAAAACTCGCTGCTTTTTTACATGATATAGAAATATTTTTAACCACGATACTGGGGATATCAATTTCTGTTACACCAGCTCTTCTTATTGTGGGAGTAGGGAATAATACTGAAGCGGGTAGTAGGGTAAGATCTGAGACAGGCTCTGTGTTCATAGCTATTGCCCGCTTGGGTATAACTTCTCAATGGATTAGTGCTGACCCTCCAACTTTCACTAATTGGCGCGCAAGGCTATTTGGCACATATAATATTGAATCTTCAATCTATAAACTTGGAGGTAGTAGGAAGAAAGCGCTTGGACGGCGAATCTGGGCCCCAGTCGCGGACCTGGTCGAGTAAAAGACTAGGAGGGCTATCTTAATCTTCCTGTTGTTTTTTCTATTGTATTATTAGATGTGGTTACTTGCTCTTCCTTCTTAATGAAATGGAACAAGGAAATGAATGAACTATTTAACTCTCTCCAAAATGCTCCGATATGAATATAGGAATATGCTCTTCTCTTTGGAACTACCTAATTAGGTCTGACGGCTTAATAGCCTTGCATAACTTGTCGAATGGTACAATTATTGGTATAATCACGGTTTACTGCATTTTCTGTTGTATGGTCATTTATATCCTGTGTCTTTCACAGATGTACCACTGTCCTAGTCTTCAGATGTATTAGCAGTAATATATTGATACTGATCAGTGTTCATGTCCTGTTTAAGGGAACAAAACAAATTTAAATCCAATAAAAACAATAAAAAAAGAAATAAAAAAAAAAAAAGAAAGTCCTGGAGAACAGAACGGCCAAAGAAGCAGTCTCTCCGGACTTGGCTGTCCAGGCAGTAATGCTTGGTAAACATGTGCAGCAAGGCCCACGTAGCTGCCTGACAGATGTCATGCAAGGGAACTCCCCGTCCCAAAGAAGTAGTGTCTGCCATCGCCCTGGTAGAATGGGCGCGCAGCCCCACCGGAGTCTCCTTTTTAGCCAAAGAATAACAAGCCTTTATGCACAGAACGACCCACCGAGAGATGGTCCACTTGTGCACGGCCCGACCTTTCTAGGCGCCCAGGTAGCCAACACAGAGATGGTCATCCACCCGGAACTGTTGTGTGCGGTTCAGGTAGAATGAGAGCACAAGTTTAGGGTCCAGACGGTGGAGCCTCTCTTCCTCTTTTGAGGGAGGCGGAAAGAAGGTGGGCAAAGTGATGGTCTGCCCGATATGAAAGGCAGTGACAACCTTTGGTATAAAAGATGGACGAGTCCTTAGAACCACTTTGTCCGGATGGACTGTGAGAAAAGGAGGTTTAGAAGAAAGAGCCTGGAGCTCACTCACTCTTCTGGCAGAGGTGATGGCCACCAGGAAAGCTGTCTTTAAAGTGAGAAGACGAAGAGGACAGTTGTGAAGTGGCTCAAAGGTAGCACACATCAGATATGTCAGAACAAGGTTAAAGTCCCACTGAGGCATTATGAAAGGAACAGAAGGGAAAAGAGGAGTAATGCCTTTTAAGAATCTATTTACAACAGGGGACTTGAAAAGGGAAGGCTGATCTGGAAGCCGTAAAAAGGCTGAAATGGCCGAGTGATAGCCCTTAATACTGCCCAGAGCAGAGCCCTGCGTGGGCAAATGAAAGGAGGAATAGAAGGACCTCTGAAAGAGGGGCAGAAAGGGGATCCACAGCATTTGCTGTGCACCATGCCACAAACTTATTCCACCTACCGGTGAATCCCGTCTTAATGGAGGGACACCTGGCTGCCAAGATTACATCACAAACTTTGGAAGACATGTCAAAAGACGTCAACTGCCGCCGCTCAATCTCCACGCAAGGAGGTGGAGGCTGGACAGGTTCGGTGGAGGACCGTCCGCTGTTGCTGCAACAGAATATGCTCCCGAAGAGGCAGTTGGATCGGGGGATTGATAGCCATGCTGAGTAGCTCGGGATACCATACTCTTCGAGCCCAGTCCGGAGCCACAAGAATGACTTGGGCCAGGTCGCGCTTGATCTTCTTCAGCACTCTGGGTAGAAGTGGTATAGGCGGAAAGGCATATAGTAGACCGCAACTCCACTCTAGCGAGTGCCACCTTGGAAATGCCAACGCGCAGAACTGATGACATTGCACGCTCTCTTCAGTGGCGAATAGATCTAACCAAGGCTCTCCCCAATGCTGAAAGAGACCTTGCACCACGTCAGAGTTCAGACGCCATTCGTGATCCATCATGCACCTGCTGCTGAGCTCGTCCGCCCTGGCGTTCAAAGAACCTGCCAGGTGTTGAACCACCAGGGAAATGCCCTGATGTTCCAGCCATGTCCAGAGGAGCAGAGACTCTTGACTAAGGGCCCACGACTCCACCCGCCCAGTTTGCTGCAGTACCACATGGCGGTGGTGTTGTCTCTGAACACCTGCACTTGACAGAGGGAAGGAATCCCTTCAGTGCAAGTCGGATCACCCAAAGCTCCGGAAAGGTTGATATGGAGCCGGGACTCCGCCGAAGACCAGAGTCCTCTGATCTCCGCCTCTCTCATGTGGCTGCCCCATCCCAGAAGGGACGCGTCCGTCACAACTGAGTGTTCTGGTTGGGAAAGGAAGAGGGATCTGCCATTGACCCAATCGCGATTCATGAGCCACCACTGCAATTGTCATGCAGTGCCCTCCGAGATCTGGACGTCATCGGACAGGTTGCCCTGATGCTTTGCCCACTGGAACTTCAGGTCCCACTGCAAAGCCCACATATGCCATCTGGCGTGATCCACTAACGGGATGCAGGAGGCCATCAGGCCCAGTAGCCGGAGGGTCATTCTGACGGAAACCCGAGATAGAGGCTGAAAGATCGGAATCATAGCCTGAATATCCCGGACTTGCTGCTCGGGAGGATAAACCCGAAACTGCGCCGAGTCCAGAAACGCTCCGATGAAGGAGGAGCTTCTGAGAGGGAATCAGGTGCGACTTCGGCACGTTGATGGAGATACCCAGCAAATGCAGGAGTTCGGCCATAGTCTGGAGGTGGGAGACGACTGCCTGGGGCGAGCCCGCCTTCAACAACCAGTCATTGACATTGGGTAAGACTGGAACCCCTGATCTGCGCAGATGAGCTGCGACCACCGCCATCACTTTCGTGAACACCCGAGGGGCGCTGGTAAGGCCAAAAGGGAGCACGGTGAACTGAAAGTGCTCATGGCCTACCGTGAACCGCAGGTAACGCCGGTGGGCTGGCAATTCGGGGATATGAAAATAAGCGTCCTGCAAGTCCAACGCTACCATCCAGTCTTGCGGGTCTAGTGCAGACAAGACCTGAGCAAGAGTGAGCATCTTGAACTTCTCCTTCCGGAGGAAGTGATTGACATTCTGAAGGTCTAAGATAGGATGCAGACCCTAGTCCTTCTTGGGGACCAGAAAGTAGTGGGAATAACAACCATGACCTACTTCTGGTCCAGGAACGTGCTCGATAGCCCCCTTTGCCAAGAGGGCTGTGACTCCCTGCTGAAGAAGCGCAAGATGGTCCCCCGACATGCGGTCGTACTGAGGTGGCATGGCTGGAGGGGGAGTAGCCCCTTCGGACAATTTGCAGCACCCACTTGTCCGATGTGATGTTGCGCCAGTGGGGGAGATGATGGCGAATTCTGCAGCCCACTGGCGTTTGATGGGCCTAAAAGGTCGGACTAGGAAGGTTTTGCAGTGGATGCTGCGGGGGTGGAGGCGGACTGACCCGGCCGCTGGACCCCGGAACCGCCTCGACGGTTCCCACGTCTGCGGCCGCGCTGAGGATGTTGCTGCGCAGGCCTGTGGCCCTGGAACAAACATGCTGGGGCACCCCTTCCGTGGCCACGAAAGGAGCGAAAAGCTGAAGGCGGAGGAGGGCGAGTGGCCGACAGGCCCAAGGACTTGGCCATAGCCCGCAAGTCATTAAAGCACTCCAACGCACTATCTGCTTTATTGCCAAAAAGGCGAATGCCATCAAAGTGCATGTCCATCAAAGTGTTCTGGACATCCCCTGAGAAACCAGTTGTCCTCAGCCAGGCGTGGTGCCGAAGCGCCACCGTCGTGGAAATCGCCCTGCCCAGCGAGTCGGCGGTATGAAGCCCACAACGAATAACGAACTTTGCCGTGTCTCTCCCAGCTGCTATAGCTTGGGAGAGTACTGTCCGTGCCTCCTCTGGACAGTTGGGCAGCACCTGCACAACCGTATCCCACACTGAGTGGGAATAACGGCCCAAGAGGCATATGGTGTTCACCGTCTGCAGCTGAGCAGATGAAAACAGCTTCTTGTGAAGCTGCTCCAGCTTCTTGGATTCCCTATCCGGAGGTGCGGAAGGGAACGCGGTCTGAGAAGCAGAGGCTTGGACAACCAAGCTCTCTGGAGTGGGGTGTTGGGAGAGAAAGAGGGGGTCGCCCGGAGCCGGGCGATGGCGTCAGGCCACGTTCCTGTCCACAGGAGCTCCTGTGTTGGGCCTGGACCAAGTGCCCAAAAGAACATCAGAAAGTTCCTCATTAAAAGGCAGCAAGGGCTCCGAAGACGTTGCCGCCAGCTGAAGCACTTCTGTTAGGAGGTTAGTCCTGACGTCCACTGTAGGGAGTTCGAGGCGGAGGGCCTTGGCTGCCCTACGCAACACCACTGTGTAACTGGCTCGCTCCTCCATAGCCACAGTAGGAGGAGACAGCATGCCAATGTCAGGTGAGGTGTCAAGACCACTGGCATCCCCCAAATCCTCTGCCCAGTCCGAATCATAATCACACTGTTGGTTAGAGGGTCCACAGACCCCTCCCAGTCCTCCCCTTCCTCCGAAGTCTGTGAAACAGGCTGAAAATAAGGAGGACGGACATAGGGGTAAAAAGGCCCCATCGGAATCGGCGTCGAGTGATGCCGATCCGGTGCCGTGTCCGGTTCAGGGCTGAATCTGGGTTCGACGTTGGCGGTGGCACCGGACGACATCGGAGGCAGTGCCGGAGGAGGGGGTCAACACCGGTGAGGGTGTCATGAGGTCATCTGGTGTCACCTGAGATCTGTGCCCTGATCCAGGGGGGTCCTGCGGCGCCGGGGCCGAAGCAGACAGCGGTGCTGGGGCCAGAGCCGGCGGCGATGGAAGGGCAGGACCCCCAGTTGGGCCCGCGGGGCCCATAGGCACACCAGGCCATGGCAGCAAGGAACTCTTGCACCTGAGCAGGCGTCGCCGACCAACCCGGGAAGGGCAGGTAGGCCGGCGGCGACGTGGCCACCCGCACCCTCAGCTGCGTCGAGCGACGACGCTTCTTAAGACTTCTTTTTGAAATGCTTCGACTTACCTGACCGCAAGTGCGAAGACTTGGATCCAGAGGAACGATGGTAACGGCTCCGCGTCCGGTCCCTTGACCTCCCACGGGACCGGGACCTTGATTGGCGCAGAGCCGACTGCTGGACTTCCAGCAACTTTTGGGACCGCTCCCGCAAAGTCTTTGGCGCCATGGCCCGGCAGTCGGGGCATGACTTGGAGTCGTGGTCGCACCCCAGGCAGTAGAGACACATGCGGTGTGGGTCCGTCACTGACATCATGCGGTGACAGTCTCCACAGTTCTTAAGGCTGGGCATCCCTACGAGACCAGGAGGCGATCGACTCGAAAAAAGTGAGGCAAAAGGCCTTGAAAAACTCAGTCAAATAGTGACTTGGGGTTCTTCAGCGCGCGACGGTAGCGTCTAAGTAGCTGCCACAATGCCAACGATGGACGCGGAGCCGCACGAGGCTACCTTCCGACGCGCAGGGGTACTGCTGACGAAAAATTTCTGGATCCAGTCTTACGCCTGGGGGTAATTCTAAGGTAAGGAATCTTATCACTGTGTTTCTTTCAGATACTTTTTTTTAGATCTGGGGCAGCCATGCCGAAGTAAATTGAGCGATTCAGTTGATTCTGGTTTTAGCCTATACCATTACTTATTTGCTGGTCTAGATATCGGTTATTTTATCCTACTTAAGTCGCTCAATTGAATTGATCAATCAGCTTTTGTGACAAATATAATGTGGTGTTTTAAAGTACATCTTTTGCCTTACCTGTTTAACAAAATCACAAAGTACATACTCCAAATATTTTAAGAATGCACACATCAGTATGTAAACCTTGATTCCATACTGAAAAACAGATCAACGGTACAACTACACACAAATTGCATAGGAGAGTGCAACTGGGGGTGTTATATTTGTTGACAAAAGAGGTTTTATTTCTTGGTACGTTGTTTGTTTTGAGGAGCTGAGTGGGTATCCTTAACGCTGGCTCTGCTACCCTTAATTGTGGGACCAGTGATGTCCATCGAGAGAATGATGGTGGAAACATATTTTAGTCTTAATACGACATGCCTACAAGACCCTTAAGACAACAGCAGCAAGAGGAATGGAGACAGAGACTGATCCTTTATGCACTGCAGAACCAGGGCAAGATTGATGATATCACAGAAGAAGACTGGTCCTCGGGAGACAGGAGAACAGAGCAGGCTCATAAGGACCATGGAGGTCCAGATGAAGGAATACCATCATTTGGCCCTGGTGTATACTGTGCTTTTAAGCTTTTTGTGAGAATGCAGAAGGTGAAGAAACATTGCCAAAATTTGACAAGGGTTGTTACTTTAAGTACTTCAGGTCTCAGTCATGTTCGCGCTTTCACACAAAAAAGGAAAGAGGGGGGTCATGCTGTCCAGCTTAGGATAAACAGATGTGGCGCGAGTCATGTTGCTTTACCTAAATTGGAAATATTGCAACAAAAGCCCATGGCACTTGTGCGAGAGTGCTACACTAAGACAGTCAAGTATCACAGCTGAGGGGGTGGGGCTTAATTTAAAAAATAAAACTTTAAAGAAAAACTTACCTTCGCGGGTCCCGCGCTGTCGCAGCTCCTGGCTGGGTACCGCGGTAAGGAACAGGGAGCAAGCAGCCTCCCTCCCCTCCCCTAAGCCAATGGCAGCGTTGTGATTGGTGAAGACGGCTGGGCGCCTATGGGGGAGGCCATTTTCTCTATGTAGGCTGAACGCAGCCTACATAGAGAAAAAGGAGTGCGCGCATGACAGTCAGGTCCCACAGCATTGGGAAAGCCACTCCTACCCTGCTTTCCAGCAGACCCGCGCCCGTAACCAGGCACTTCTGCTTCCTCGCAGTGCGAGAAGCAGAACCATAAGATGGTACTTTTACTATTTTATGTTTCTGCTTCTCACACTGCGAGAAAGCAGTGGAGCGACGCTCCTCTGCCCTAATGGAGGAGCAGCCCCTGATGTCGGGGTTGAGGTCACTGCACTTGTGTGCACCAATTGCTGATGACACTTCCCTGAACTTTTTTGTCAAGATTAATTCCTACCCTTCTGAACTTTCTAACGAGCGTTAATCCACGGTTTTACTATATAGATGTCATTTTACCATTAGTATAGCTGTCCTTCCCAGTTTAGCATAAATATGGTTGATTTTTTGTGGTTTAGCGAGGTCTCCTTCCTTTGTGCAAACTCGCTAAGGTTCCACATTTGTCGCCTCCAGAATAGTAATTATATTGCACATAACAATTGTCAGTTCAAATTCTTGTTTATGTCAGTTTTGTGCTGAAATATATTGAATTGCCTATGCAAGCCGCACAAATAATCAGGAATACACAATGTTTGCTACAGTTTTACGTGATTATTCAGCAAGAAGGCTGTAACTCAGAGTTACGGTTGCCAAATGTGTTCTCAGATGCAACAGCCGTTTTTGAAAACGGTGCTTTTAACAGAAATTGTGTAATAATGTTATGTAATTATGATGTTAAAAGTTATTGCCATTCCATTCTCAAAGTGCCCACAAAAGAGGCAAAAATAGAAGTGAGCTTTCATTACCTAACAATTAACAGACACACACAGTGAGACAAAGTTAAAAGCACAATGCGGGCAGTGACCCTAAACACTGGAGGGGTGCTGAGAGGACCGAGAGCCAAATCCAGTGAGGACCAAAAAGATTTTTTTGAAATAAAAAATGTACCTACCTGGGTTTCGCTCTCCTCCGTCTTTTTCCTCTTTGTTCTTGGATGCCGTTAGTGCGACGGCACCTCCTGCAGCCTCAGGCAACCCCCCGCTGCAAATCCCAACACAATGCATATGAGCAGCATGAGAGCAGGACCAGGATTGGCTGGAGCTGGCTGCCTTGACGCTCCAGTAGGCACACGAGGCCTGTGCCTGCTCTCCACCCAGCTGTATGAGACAGCTGGGAGGAGAGGTCTACACTACACAAGTCAGGCTGGCCATCGCAAGACAGCCGGCCAAAGTGAGTTGCGCACTGTAAAGTGATGTGAGTGAGCACCACTCCTGGCAGCAATGGCTCACCCCCAAACACTGCTCTGGTTGGGAGCAGTGAAAAATAAAACGGTAATTAATTTGATTACCGTTGTATTTTTCACTTTTGCTGCCCTGGCAGCGGGGGAGGAGGGGAGGGGAGGTGACACTCCTCTGCCCTAAATGGGGGGGCTGCAGCTGGATAAATGTCTGGCCTCACTATGAATAGAGACTACAGTCCAGCAATCCAACCCCCCACCAACTACTTGGCAGTGCTATAGGAAGCCTCATCTACAACCCCTCTCAGTAAAAGAACCTAATTGAATGTCTACTGGAGCAATGTCTCCTCTGCCCCCACTTCCATGTCTGCCTCCTTCCTCCTGGAGCAGAAATGTCAGCAATACACTTCCAATGCCTGGGAAACAACCTCGCACCCATTTTGTGAACATGGACAGGCACTTCCAAAATGGAACCGGTCTCCATTACTATGCTTTACTTACCCATGCACTGCAGGTATCACACTGGTCACATACACAAACATGCACAACATACACTTGGGATGTTAGCACTAGGGACTTTCAATACAGAATCACAACAATCAGCAGGCTCTCTTTCGCACCGTGTTTCTCGCTCTGTCTTTCTCTGTTAGCGTCTTCCCTTGTGCTTACTTCCACCTTTGACTATGTTTTTATCTGCCTATCTTAATTTCACAACTCTATGTTTTCTCTACCTCTATCTTTTTTCCCGGTCTTGCTCATGCTTTCTAACCTCTCTCTCTCTGTCTCCATTAACGTACTCTTACCTTACTGTCGGTACCTCTCTCTACACTATTCTTTACTTTCTTTCTTCCTCTCCAACATGTTGTATTCCATCTACTTCCCTCCCCAAAACACTAAATTGCTGCCCTTCTCTCAAACTTTATTCTCTAAATGTCGCTCTCTAAGACTACCTTAAGATCCTTCCCATCCCATGTCTTAGTCCTTTCCCTCACAACTCTTTACTTCTTTAATTCCATATGTCTATGTATCTACAGACCAGCCACTGCATTTCTACTCTCTACTTCACACTTTTTTTAATGCTTTACTCTATATTTAGTTCTTCTCCTGCCTTCCATTTCTCTTACTCCCTGGAGCCGGATGTCACTATGATCCAGCCAGTTGTGTACACATAGAAAGATGAGAGGCGGGACAAGGCAGGGAAGAGAACTAAGGAGAAAACGATCAGATTTGCCCTAAACAAATAGTAAAAATCATTGAAGAACTGCTTTGATGTTTCCTGTAGCAACGAGGAAATCAGTTGCAAATGGGGATTTATTGTTCAATCACAAATTTCTAGCAATGACGTCTAACATTTCAAGTGCTTTGTGCAAGTCTTATTTTAGTATTATGCCCTAGCCTATTAAATATCAATCAAGTCATCTTATTCATGCCATTCCTATAATCGGATTAACAGTCTGGTTAGACACTGAACTCCACCCTAAATGTTGTAAGACAAAAAATGTAGATCCAAGCACAAACAGAAATGGCTTTATAAATGCTTGATTAAGCTTTCTTTTGGTGTTATTTGAATGTTGTGTTTGCCATCTTGAGGGCTTAAATTATCTAAAAATGTATAATGGTTTGTAAGATGCTCCCAACGGTGGGCCCCAGAAATCCTTGAATGTAGAGGGGGCGGGCTTTAAATCAAGCCCTTTTATCATCCACGTTGTGGATGCTTAAATTTTGTCACTGGTTTTACATTAAGTCTATGGTGATAAATAGCTAATTTGTCTCCAGTGCCTTTCCTCCTGACGTTGGGTTGCTATATAGGCTTTCAGCACCCCCCCCCCCCCCCCCCCCACCCACCGATAGCTCCAGTGATATTGCTGCATTCTACTCCCACGAGGCACTTGTGTACAAATCAGAATGGTGGCTTTTTTTCCAGCTCACATCGTGGAACTCTCCTGCTGCTGGGCATTCATGTTTGTTCTTTGGCTCCGCTTTCTTGCTTGGCTTCTCAGTGGAAACAGCACTCTACTAACCATCTCTCATTAATTTGTCTTATGGCCTTTCCTGGTCTACCTCTTCTATGCTGCCCTCTCCTCAATCACTAATTCTTTCAGGTGATGACAGCATGGATGGCAGAGCAGTTCTCCAAGTTCACCACCAAGTACCTGGCCGCTACCGTGATACATTTGTTGGGTTGTTCATTTGGTATGCAGTGTGCCCGGCAGCCATCCTACATAGTAAGGTCTATTAAAGGTTAAACAGTGCCAATACATAACCTTTTGAGATGCTGACGAATTAGGGGCTCACTACCACCAACGCATTCATTGCTATATTACCATTCCCACTCCAGGAGTGCTAGCATCACAACCACCATTGCCACCACCCTAACATCACCACTGCCACCCTTACCATTACCACCACCACCATTGCTATTACCAACACATCACCAATAATACCACCATTAACACTAACACCCCAATTACTATCAACACAATTACCATCACAAGCATTACCACTATAATCACCATCACCAAAACCAACACCATTACAACAATTACCACCCCCATCACCACTATAACTAGCATCACCACAATGGTTAATACTATCGCCATAGCCGCTACCACCAGCTCCATAAATAGTATCACCATTACACCATCAACAGCCAAAAATGTAATTCTAAGGAGCCACCTTCCCTGTCAAAAGCCACTGTCGACCTGCTGGCCAGCACACAGATAATGGAAGGGGCACCTGCTACAGGCAGAGTGATTACAGGGCCTGGATCAATTCCTGGTAGGTGCGGTCAAGCAGCAGTGACAGAGCGTGAATTTTGTTTGCAGCATCACAATAGGGCTCCTAATGACCGGATATACACTCCACTCAAATCAGGGACGGTTCGGTTACACCCAAATAGGGTTATGTTCATTAACAAATAAACTTATAACAATAAAGTTAGGGATATGCCAGCATTTAGGAGTTGAAAAAATATTGAAAATAATGCACTTCTGCTGAGTAACTGAAGTCCCATAATGAACTTTGCAAATTATTTTTTTTATTTGGATTAATAAAATCAACATCAGATTACAGAGCTTTTTCGCAGACGCTTGGATGCATGTGGGCAAGACAGATTGCATGGGAAGGTCATAACATTTGGAGTTCATCAACGTGGCCTTCAGGCACGCACGAGAAATAGGCAACATTCGAAATATGGCAAATGCAGGGGGACAGGACGCTAAGCAATGATGATTGTTTAATACTGCCCTCGAGAAGAGCCACTTTTGGACAGTCGCTCATAAGGACAGAACTGAATTTAGTAACACTTTCGGCTACGTTTTGACGTTTGAGCAAGATAAAAACAGCACGCCGGAAGAAGGGAGAAAAGATGAGCTGAAAGAGAAAAAGGCAGGCAGGATCCGATGAGACTGCGAAAGAAAAACTGGGTAAAAAAAGTAATGAGGATTAAATGGTCAGGTGCTCTGCGTTTTGATATTCCGTGTTTGCTTCCATAAGGTCAAGCTGGTTTTTCCCTTCTTATGTTTAGAAAGGTCTTTAAAAGCAAGAACTGCAATCATATTTTAAACATTACTATCAGTGAGTTACAGTCAGGAATGGAGACTTCATAGGTTAGAGTAGAGGATAGGCTAGTTCCAAACGAAACCTACTGAAGGACTAGGAGTGTTGTAGACGAAAAGCGCTGCTGTTAACATGGGCATAACTAACAAAATGTTGTTTCATGAAAGAAAAATGTGGTCTGGAGTAGGTGGGAGGGACACTCATCTTTAGCTTCTTGCTCATCCTGGTCCTTATAACATGAAATGTGTCAACTAAAAGCAATGTGTTTAAAGCCTTCCAGGTATAACCCGCAATCACCCTGTACTGTCCATCTGGGGTGCTTGTGACTGCTTGTATGGATGAGGGAGTGGGTGGGTGAGTGAGTTAGTGGCTGTAAGGGTTGGTGAGTGCGTCTGTCAGGGGATGTATGGGTGAGTGAGTTTGTGCATGGTTGTGTCAGTGACTGAGTACGTGTCAGTGGTATATGGGTGAGTAACTGCATATGTGAAAGGCAGTATAGGTGAGTGCTGGAATATATGAGTGACTATGTGGGAGTAAGTGATTGTGAGAGTGGTTGTATGGGTGAGTGTGTGCTTGTGTCAGGGACTGTATAGGTGAGTATGTGTTAGTATCTGTATGAATAAGTGAGTGGGTGTGTGTCTAACTATAGGTGAGAAAGTAACTGATTTATGGTTGAGTGAGTAGGTGTGTGAGTAGCTCTATGGGTGACTGACAGCATGTGAGTGGGTGTATATACCAGTGGCTGTACTAGTGAGTGAGTTGGATAATGAGTGGCTGTATGGGTGACTGAGTGGATGTGTGTGTAGACCTATGAATCAGTGAGTGGGTGTGTAAGTACTGGTAGGGGTTTGTCAATGGTTTTGAGAATGGTAGTGTGGAAGTTGGAGTGGATGTATGAAAGGTTATATTGCGATGTGAGTGACTGCGTCAGAGATTCTGTGGATGATGTCATCAGTGATGTCATTTGAGAGGTCATCAGTGATATCAGAAACAGAATCCTGGACATCGCAAGAAAGGTACCCGCCTGAAGAAGCACATAAGAGATGGCATCTAGTACCAAAGCAGTTCTTACTGTCAGCTTGAACCAGACAACAAACGATGAGCAATGTAGAAGGTAGCTGCAGCACTTAGGGAGAAGGTTGGAAACCTCACAAAGAACGGGAAGAAACAAAAAGAGTGGAAGAAATGTGGTGGAGGTGGTGGGTGAAAAAAATCCATCCAAGGACTCCCAGAAGACCCACCAAGCCCCCATACTCATCAGTGTAGCAGGACAAAATCAAATAAGAACAGACAACCCTGCTGCCACTTTAAAAAAAAGAGAAAGCCATGTTTCCATATGATCTCCGGAAAGATAAAAATTGGTACGAAAGAGTTGCACAACATCTAATAGCACGAGGAGTGCAACACAGTAGCAATATATATATAATGCTCACATCTATCAGCTATAAAAAAAAAAGCAATATTGGCCATCTGGATAGATGAATCAAATGGATGGAGTCAGATTTATGAAAGACATGGAAAGAAACATGGTCTGAAGGACTCAGGACTACCAGAGTCACAGCCATGACGACTTCCGCTAAACAACTGTGCAAGACCCAAGCGGGTCCGCCACAGTGCACTTGCACAGTTGTTTAGCGGAGCTGGAGGGGCCATTTATTTGCAGGGCGTCCCCATTGGAACATTGTCCCATGAAATTAATTTTATTGGCATATTCAAAGACAGCGCCCACCTGGTGAGAAAGACTACCAGTCCCATGATGCAAAGCGCTGCTTATCTGAGCGGATGTAACAAAATAAAAGAGGGAATAATCTGGTATGCTGTTGTCTGCCTTTCTTTGCCAATAAATGTCCAGAAGGGAGATTCCCGAAACGCATTGACAGTAGAAGTGCTTTGGGGGAGCAGCCTTGCGTTTTGGCTTTCACCACCAGTGAGTGCATCCTAACGGAGCGGCAAACTTCACACACTTCACACACACTACACACACACCTTGTGGCTGGAGTCAAAGAGGTCATTTAACGTCATGAGTGATGTCATATACAAGGTTGTAAGTCGGGGTGTGAATATGACTAGTTTACCTAGCCATAGCTGTTTTCAACATATGTTAAGGTATAACTAAAACTAATCATAACTTTACTATTTCTTTTTTGTAATCATACCACAGGCATCTGTTCCTTGCACCAAGCTCTTCCTTGAACATCTGGAGTTGGACGCAGAGCTTGGCTTGTGGATAGCCCTGCACTTTAAAAAAAATATATCTTTATTGGGCAGCTTGTAATCAAATAGACATAGAGCACCCCAACAAGGGGTTGAGCACTTCGCTTTTTTCATAGGACATCAATACAAGCCAGTTTGCAGTTTCAAACATTAACCCCCAATAAACAATCCCACCACCCATTCCCTCCCCCCTCCTTGGCACTGTAGATCCGCTTCTACTCCCCCCATGTACATAATAGCACTTCTTACAATATCTCAGCCTAAATCTGGCTTCCTAAGTAAATAGCCCGTAAGTGGAGCCCAGAAATCTTTGGGACAAGAGGCCTCCGGTAATTCCTCCGCGTAGGTTTCCAATTGGTCCTTATAATACAGTAGATCCCGGATCCACTTCTTCACTGTTGGAACGGCCTTTGCCCCCCACCTCTGCACTACAGCTCACTTAGCAAACAAAGTGGAAATAGCAACTAGTCGCCTATTGCATGGTTTAAGCTTTTGTACCCAACCCAAAAGGCATATAGCAGGCAAACATTCAACATTCTCCATCACAACATCCGTGATACTTGTGTGACCTGTTCCCAAAAATTGTATATACCTGTACAGTTCCATGCTAGGTGCAGGAAATCTGCGTCATCCTGCCCACACCGCACACAGCGTGCACTGTTCCGTAGGCCGAATCGGCGCAGCTGAAGCAGGGTATAATATAGTTGATCTAAGTATTTGGAATGAATTATTCAGAGATTACAATTCGCCGTTAACCGCCCAGCAGAATTTCCATTTGTCAAGTGACAGGGAGGTGCCCAGTACTGCCGCCCATTTAGTATGAGAGGGGGACTCTGCTAGTTCAGTCTCCCTGAGAGATGCGTTATATAATTTTGTGATCAAGCCCCCCTCGCTCCTCCCCCGCCAGCACCACCTGCAGTGCCAGCAGAGTGCGCGGTTTGGACAGGTACACGGGGTAAATGTCACGGATTGCTTGTCGCACCCACACATAGGTAAATCCCAGCATCAGACCCGCACCATGGCAACTCTGCAAATCCGAAAGCGCCCGGAACTGGCCCTGATTGTACAAATCCCCAAGGCGAGTGATCCCCACCCTAGCCAGCGCTTGCAAAGCTGTTTTTTCACGTGCAGCAGATATATCAGGATGTGCCGCGACCGGCAATTTGGGGGCCTAGAGGTAATCCACCCCCGCCCTCGTAGCGAGTGCATTCCACACCCATGCCGTGCAATGTACCGGGCTGATTTCACCCCACCCCCCCCCCTACCCCAACCAGGGCAGCTGCAACCAGCGGCACCGGGAGCACAGAATCCGCCTCAATTGCCATGTGTGGTTGATATTTCTGTGGATAATACCAGAAATGCGCAAACTGCGCCTGTGCACATAAGAAATATAAGTGAAAATCTGGGGCCTCAAATTCACCGTGCTCGAACAGTTGCGTTAGCACCTTCCAGTTGCACCGGGGCTTCCCACCCCCAAACAAACGTGAGCAGGACCGACTGCAATGTGTTAAACAGTGCAACGTTCAATCGGATAGGTATGTTTACAAACAAATACAACAGTTTGGGTAAGAAAGTCATTTTTATGACCAGAATGCGATCCGCAAGTGATAGAGTTAACTTGATGAGCGCGTAGCCTGGACTGTAATCTTATCGACCGCACGGCCGTAATTAGCAGAGATCACTGCCTCAGGGTCTCTATGGAGCCATATGCCCAAGTACTTTACCAGGTCGTGCGACCATTGCAGGGGAAAATCCATCTCAATCTCCCTGGTGCCGGCAATCAGCGGAAACACAGTAGATTTAGCCCAGTTGATGCCTAGTCCCGAGAAATGTTCAAATCTGACATACTCTCTCAGTAGTTCCGGAAGGTATGTGGCGGGCTCACGCACATAAAGCATCATATCAGCATATAATGACACTATTAAGGGCCGCTGTCAAAACCGCAGCACTGCTTGGGCAGGTCGCTGGCGCAGCTTACAGGCCAAGGGCTCCAGTGCCAACGCAAAAAGCATTGGAGACAGTGGGCAACCCTGCCACGTGCCGCATTTGATGGGGAAAGCTTCCGATACCCAGCCATTGACACGAATCCGCACCACCGGCGCATCATACAGGAAGCAAATCCATTTTAAGCAGAATGGAGGTAGGCCCATTCGCAGCAGGACGGTGAACTACTCCCACTGAAGGGAGTTAAACGCCTTAGCCGCATCAAGCAGCACGGCCACTGCTTGAAAGTCTCATGCGAAATAATGTAGTATGGAAAAAATGGTGCGGAGATTGTGTGTCGTGGATCTGGAGGGCACGAAGCCCGACTGGTCCAGCAGGACTAATTTAGGGTATAGGGGCTGGAGCCTGGTGGCAATCATTTTTGCCAAAATGTTGGCATCACTATTGATAATAGAGAGGGGTCTGCAGGAATCGCAAACATTCGCCGCCTTATCAGGCTTCAAGAGCATTACAATTAATGCCTCCGTAAGAGAGGGGGGGCAGCTTGCCAGACTTGTATGCCTCGGCAAATACCTCCAGCTACCGCAGCGCCAGATCCTCGACATACGCCTTATAAAATTCACTGGGAAGGCCATCTAGGCCCGCTGCTTTACAAGTGGGGAGGGAAATTATAGCCTGCTTCACGTCATCTACGTCAAACGGCATTGAGAGGTACTCCCGTTGGTTGAGAGACAGCCAGCCCAATGCCATATCGTCTAGATAGGCATTGATTTCAGTCACCAGTAGCCATGTAGTTTAGAGTAAAAATCTAACACCACCCTACTGATGTCTGAGTTACCGAAGTGCGCCTCTCCCTCCTCGTCCAATAGTTCGGTAATGTAGGCCTGGCTGTGAGGTGCCGCCAACTTCGGCACCAGCGAGCGGCTGAGCCGCCCCCCCTCCCTGTAATATCTAGAAGTGCACCTCCGTGATCTATGTACCATCTCCTGGTCTACTGTCTTGTTATGTTCCGACACGAGCTCCTAAATTGCAGCAAATTTGTCAGCGGCGGGGCAACGTGCATAATAGCGCTCCAAAGCAGCTATGTCCTCAGCGAACTTCTGAATTCTGCGGCGCAGATCTTTGAGAACCCCGCCTGTGCCCCGATGCAAACCCACCAAATTGTCACCTTAAATGCCTCTCAGAGAACCCCGGCACTATGCACAGTGCCTGTATTTTCCCGAAAGTAATTATGAATGGCCTCTCTAACTGTGTGTTTAAAAACCGGATCTGACAAAGATGATGGTTGCAATCTCCATCCAAATGGGGGCCTCCTACCTCCCGGGACCCTCAGCGCAAGGAGTACAGGAGGGTGGTCAGAAAGGGTTCTAGCCAAATGTTGGACGTCCACAGCCCATGTGCATACCACCTCAGACAACAGCCAATAGTCCAGGTGGGACCAAGTGCCATGCACTGTAGAGATAAATGTGCTCTCTGGCCCCAGGGTGCCTCATGCGCCAGACGGGAAACAGCGTTTACAACGCTGTTACCACGCGTGGCTTTACATCGCAAGTCGTTTCTACAACTTGCACTAGGTGGCGTGCAACACCAGGGAATGTGTTGGATTTTGAGTCCAACACATTCCCTGCTGCTGCGCTATCTGGAGTAGGAATAGTAATTTATACTAATCCCAAGTCCAGTGCGCAATCTAGTGCAAGTCGTAGAAATGACTTGCGATGTTAAGTCACGAATGGTAACAATGCGGTCGTTGTAACGACCGTGTTGTAACCTACCGCGTGGTATTTTCTCGCGTAGTAACGTCATACATTCACGCCAGACATCATGTACATTCCCAGCATCCAAGAGCCCCACTAGAGTATCAGTGGACTGTCGGTCACTGAGCACTGCTTCCCTCCTTATCCACATTGGTGTCCAGGCACGTGTTAAAATACTGCCCCAAATAATTTCAGCACTTGGAAAGGCTGATATCCTGCAACACACATCCTCAAAGAATGAGGGATCATCCACGTTTGGACCATAGACGATAACTAGTAGAACACTCGTGCCATCAAGCGTACCATGCACAATCGCTAGCCGACCCTGCTCATGGGTCCGTGCCATGTACCTGGAAGGGTGTGCCTCTCCTGACAAGGATAACCCCCCCACCACCCCCCGGAATAGGCGCCCACATTCCTCTCAGATAGTGGAGTTAGATGCGTCTCCTGCACTAATGCCACCTGAACATTCCACCTATCCAGGGACGCTAATACCGTACAAATCTTCTTTGGACAGTTAAGGCCGCACCTTAGTCCATCGCCGCCTTGGGGGGGGGGGGGGAGGAGGTGAAAATCTTGAAGTTCCCCTCCGGCCCCACACGCAGTCGCGCAGGATACAACATCGCATAAGGGATGATTTCAGACTGTAGGAATTTTTTTACTGTTCCAAACTCCCAGCACACAGATTGAACAGCGACAGTAAAATCTGGGAAAAATGATAGCGTGATGCCCTGATGAGAAATGGTGCCCTTATCCCTGGCCAACCTCAGACTGGCATCTCGGTCCCGGTAGTTCAATACCAGGGCGATGATGGGGCGTGGTGGGGCGCCATGGAACCATGGGCACGCTCTATAATAAGCATGAAGGACAGGTTCTAGGGGCCAAATATCTCCTTAATCAGACCCTCGACAAAGGACTCCATCCCGTCCATATTTGTGGATTCGGGAAGGCCCGTAATCCGGATGTTGTTTCTTCGTGACCGCGCCTCCAAATCTTCGTTCTTGGCCTGAATGAGCACCAATACCTTTTACATATTTAGTGTCTTGTTGGCAACCTCACTCAGACCATCTTACATGGTGGAGACCCTCTGCTCCACCCCCCCATTTGGGAGTTCTGTTTCTCCAGCTGCGCAGCCATATGGTCCAACCTGTTAGTGCTGGTGGACATGCAACCCTCGATGGACTGGAGGCTCCTTTGCTTGGCCAGTAGCGTGGTTTCGTTCTTAGTCGGGCCCTCCCCCTGAGCATCTGCCTCAGAGTCCGATGCTGCTTTTTGCTGGGTCCTACCAGATTTGCGCGCCTCAAACATGAGACGAGGTTGTGATTTATCTAGCTTCCCCATAATGGATATTAGGGTAGACAGACGACAGGCAATACATCAGACACCTCAACAACACTTGCTTAAACTTCAAATGACACAGTGCAGGCCCCAATGTTCCAGAGCCCTTGAAGCGCAGGATCGCAGTCGCAAGTATAGAAGAGTAGTCCAACAGGCTCCAATGCCAGCAGTGAAAAGTGCCTCCCGCCACTCCTATGAAGTTATGCCCCTATGCACTCCAAGTATTAGCACAGAGCCAAGCAGCATCCAGACCAGGAAGCCCAGGAGTTCAACAGAGGTGTTGGAACAGCATTTAGTTTGTAGAGCACAGGCCCGGTGCGCCCAAGCAAAACCCCCAAGCAATCAGGGACAGCGCCGCAACAGGGCCCTCACACTCGTGCTCCCGCCACCGCACTTCACGCAACAGGCTGCAGCTCGCAGGACGCGACCCAGCGCTCAGGCCCGCACCCACCTTTGCAGCTACAAGCCCAAGCAAGGCCACGCCCCCTTACTGCCACCTGCCACAATAACATACACATTCCTCTGCGATGATCCACCTTCAGCAGGGGCTGGTCAGCAGCAACGTCTCCGCACGATTTAACGCAGGCAGCCGGAGGAGCCTGCACTGATATATGCAGCGATGCTGGCAACAGCGTGCAGTGGGCAGCCCCGCGAACCAGCCCACTCTCACCACCTCGACTTCGGGCCCACTCCAGAGCGTCCCACGCCCGCCACCAACAGTCGCAGATGTGTGCAAAGCTGCTATTCGCACCCTCTGGGCAGAAGCGCCCGCGGCAGACTCCAGCGCCGACTTCCCGGGGCTAGCTCTGCACTGGTGCGTGCAGAGATATTAAGGTCGCCAGCCCCCCATGCAGCCGAAGTCCTCAGATTCCCGCACAGGGCCCCGTGCAGCTCGGGCCTGTCGTGCACTCCCTGCAGGCCTTTCCACTCCAGCCTCAGCGGCACGGGAAGACACTGCCAACAGCAGCCAACACACGCAGGCCGCTCTGCTCCGCTTCGGGACCAACGGCAGCGCAGAGCGAGGGCGAAAGTATTCAGGCACACTTCCTCCGGCCCCAGTGCCGTCACGCCAGGTGGCTTCAGCGATCCAAACCAGCAGGGGTTCACTCGGGCACCGCGCGCAGCCTCAGCACACGGCTCCCAGCTCTGCGGCCGACAGGTCACCTCACTCAGCTCCAGACGCAGGCGGCCGCCATCTTATCTCCTGTCCGCCGCCACTCCTCCATCAGGTTCTGGCCACCACCAGGCCCCCGGCGCACCAACTATGCCTTCGCCAGCAGAAGGGTCACCCCAGGCATGGCGAGCAGTGCATGGTCAGTGATGCGGAGATTTGGTGCAGTTATTGGTCGGATAGGGGATCAGCAGGGCGGAGCAGCAATAATGTGCGGCCATCTTGCCTGGCGCTCTCTGGATAGCCCTACACTTAATCCTGCATGGGGGAAGTGTGTGTGTGTGTGTGTGTGTGTGTGCGTGCGTGTGTGTGTCTGTGTGTGTCTGTGTGTCTGTGTGTGTCTGTGTGTCTGTGTGTGTCTGTGTGTCTGTGTGTGTCTGTGTCCATCAGGCCAAGCCTCATTTAGACGAATTAGCCTGATTAATGCTAAAACCTCAATCTGTACAAAAATCGTATTAGCTATAGAATGAGAAAGCAATCTTAAATTTTCAAGGGGACCTCAGAAAGGGCTATCTTACCCTGTAACAAATCTTGCATCCTCCAGCATCTAATAATATATCACAATTTACTAAAAGGTACAAATGCTTACCTCGTTCCTGGACTATTCGGGCTTTTGACTGGACAGATAGTTTTTACAGTGGTTTATCAATTTATTTCCTAACATCAAGCTAAATGCATAACTCAAGGACAGCTAGCCATAAAATTGTCATTTACAAAGGGGGTTACGACACTGCCTCCTTTTTTAAATAAATATTTTTAAAATGTGTTGTATTTTCATAAATGGCAACCTTGAACACCCTAAAAATGTAACACAGAGGTTGCTTCCTTGCTTTGTGCAGAGAAGACTGCCCTATTTGCTAGAATACCTTTTATTCCCCTAGGTCTGCCGTCTGTTACTGCACAGTACATGATCGCTTTACCAACAAGCAAAAAATTAAAATTCTGTAAATGAAACCTCTGTAAAAACACAATCCTATACCGATCAGAAAGCATATGCGGTACAATCTATAATAAAAGTCAAGGCAGAGGTGATCTCAGGGTTGTCAAACCTCAGGGACAAGCAATTTCAAATATCTCCCTTCAGTGAATTCCATGTTGTAAGAAGTCTACCTTCTTGTGTATGCCCCTGAATCAGTTTTGCTTTTTGTGGACACGGATTACTGGTGTTTTTCGACCCGTGAGAAGAGAGACATTTAAACAGCCCCTACTTTCAAGATGTTTCCAAAACCATGGTTAATATTTGGCTGTATTACCTGGGTTGTGTGCACTTGGCAAGTCACCAGTGCACACAACCTGTGCAGACTGCTCAGACATCAAATACAACACATGAGAAACAGTGGAGTGTGACAATGCCTCATATCTGAGGTTCTCCCAGGGTAACAGGTTCTCCGTACTCCAGTCCCCGTCGATTGTTTGACAGCTATTGGTCAAAGGCAGATAGTCACTGAAAGCTTTGCTCAGATAAATGACTGGTCATTGGTCAGAGCATTCAGAGTCAGCAAGTTCTAGGACAGCCCAAGAAAACAACACCCTACTTCCTGAAAGGAAGGAAGGAAAACTGGGTGGGTAGAAGGAGTGTGTGTTGAGTTGACCCTTGCTGGGTTGGAAAGAGTGGACATTGTTTGGACCTAGGTGAATAGGAGAAACTTCAAAGCTTCATTCCACCATCTTGCCGACATGGGGAACATGACTTTGTTGGTTCATTTTAAAATAAGTCACAAGTACCTGGTCATACTGTTGAGAAAGTAAGGGGAGAATACGCTGTAATTGTGCCCTGTATATTTAGGGCATTCTGCTTACCTCTGTTTGGTTACGCTTATATTTTATTCAAATGTTATTTATTTTTCACTGATAAATGATTTTATTTCAGTCTAATAACTGAATAAAAGAGAACATTAACATTGCCTAAATGATCCAAATCCTACAAAATAACAAAAGCACATATTAATCCGGGATTGGGTGCAGAACCAAATTATAAGTCATGAGCTACTAAAAGGTGTTCAAGATCTATTAATATCAACTCAAGGTTAGCTGCATTAATCTAATAATACTAAATAATGTCCCTATTGATAGGCCCAAGAAGCACAGTTTAGTAGCTGAAATAATGTTAATCTCCAAGATTCAGAAATATTGGTTGTAAACAAGTTAGGCATATTTCAAATTGGGTCCTTGGCATAACACCTAATCAAGTGTTTGTGTAATTAGTATACAATCGACAGTTTTCATTTACTTCAAGTTGGTATAACAAGAAATACCAAATAGTCTTTGACACAGTTTCTGAATACTATACAAATACGATTTACAAGTATTCGAACATTAGTCCTTAATGTACTGAGAAGGGTGGTACTTCTCACACTTAAGCAGATCTTGAATAAAATTAGATTTTATGTTTTTAGGTCGTGATATACTGTCTTTTAACCCCACTCCGTCATGAGCACAGCTCGCCCGTGACTCATGATGGAGTGGTTCCGTCGCGAGCATGGCGGCGCCGCGCTCACCCCGCACCCCCCCAGCGCCGCGGCAGAATTCGCGCCAGCAGCCAAGGGGTTAACAAAAGCTTTCCAGTTCTTTCCTACTTGCATGTGATATTGCTCTGAAAAATAATGACTATGTTTGAACTTTATACTGTATTGTGTTTTTTATCTTTACTAATTTTGGAAACAAATATTTGCTATAATGAAGCCAATATAGCTCTCAGATCGAACTTTAAACAAACCAGGGCCGGCTGAGTGGCTTGCATAAGGACAAGTAATTTACAAACACACAATATACTGATGTCAGCTAATGCTTTGTTTTGCACTACTAAAACCACAATTGAGTCAGAAAGTATTGTTGGAATTCTCTTTGTTTTGAAAGCAACAAAAATATGAATTAATGACCACCCGACCCTCCTCCACACCATACATTTTCAGAAGACTATTAAGCCTCCTAAATCTGATCTTAAGATTGCAAAATGGTCCATAGGAATTGTCTTTGATTTTATTACGTCAAAGAATATAAAGGGAGTGGCCCAACTATCCAAGGGACAGGGTAACAAAACAGTAAGATTAAAATAGAAATTCCATTGGAGTAAATTCACATCACATTCAAGTCTCGCCCATATATACTCATTCCACATTTAGTGCAAAAACAGGGGAACCCAATATAATTATAAATCTAAGCACATAATAATCATAAACAAAAAATATGTTTTCTTTAACCATATACATTTATTATCAATCGATATACAAAATTAAAAACACGACATTTAGCAATAGCCAACACTTAAAAAATATTTTCAATTCATATACATATAAGACCATTAAAAAGGGAAGAGACAATGACACGTGATACCTTACAAAATCATCAAGCAAACATTACTTAGTTAGAATCTATTTCGTTTCAGTCAGAGGATAAGTAAATCCTGACTAAATAGTTCCTCGAATTTAAGAAAACAGTTGCGTCGACGCGTTTCGGTGTTTTGCCAGATGTGCACCACCTTTATCAAGACTAAGCTGGATGCCTGTCTCTTTCATAAAAAGTATTTTCATATAAAATCTTGTAAGAGTTTTAATAGTTGCTAAGCCAGCACTTTGTATATACTGCAACGGAAAATTTAAAAAACGTCCATCTTGTGGAATTAAATCGGGAACATCTTGTGGAATCCAGCTATTTAACAAATTTTCTCATGCGAAGACACAGATAACATCAGAGGAACGAAGTTTCCTATGTGTATAAAATTGCGGAATCACTTAATCATCGGTGATTTCTAAGCAACTTCCCGCCACTTGAGAAGGACGGCGGATGTGAGATCCGAACATTTATGAACGAGGTTTGCCGTATATGGGAACCTACTGTTGTCTTTGACCTAACGCCACAACGAAGTAGGCTACATTTTTATGATATTGATTTACCGGACCCTTCGAGCTGGCAATGCTTAGAAATCACCGATGATTAAGTGATTCTGCAATTTTATACACACATGAAACTTAGTTCCTCTAATAGGATGGACGTTTTTTAAATTTTCCGTTGCACTATATACAAACAAAGTGCTGGCTTTGCAACGATTAAAACTCTTACAAGATTTATATGAAAATACTTTTTATGAAAGAGACAAGCATCCAGCTTAGTCTTGATAAAGGTGGTGCATATCTGGCAGCACACCGAAATGCGTCGATGCTACTGTTTTTAATTCTTATTATATGTATATGAATTGAAAATATTTTTTAAGTGTTGGCTATTGCTAAATGTCACGTTTTTAATCTTTGATTTTATTACTCCACAATAAGGATAAGGATTAACTTTTTCAACATTTTCGTTCTTAAGCACCCACATATACTTGCCATCTCTATTTGAGAAGATACTTATCTTGGCCCTGGAGAGCTTGGCGGTTCAAAAATGCCTTTTATTACATTACCGCAACACACAGCATTCTTTGGAAACCTATTGGTATTTTTGACAAAAATGACCCAATTGTTTGCATTTGTAAGCCAAGAATCTTTGTAGCACCCAACTTTTGGGTAATGAACATCTGCTGAGCCCAATGCCTTAGGAAGGTCAGCCATGTATATGGAAAAATAAGAGAGGCTCAAATAGGCATCCCCGATTAAGGATTTTCTGGGTGAAAGTCCACCAAAGTGCACACTTTAGTTTTCTTTGCCCTCAACAGTTGTATGATAGAACAATACAGGGAAATACTTTGCATTTTGTACAATGCATTTTGTACCCCGCATTTTTTTGGGACGCATATGCTTTTATAATGCATGCCTTTACCACACATTGTTTATATATATATACATACATACACACACACACACACACACACACACACATATATATATATATTATCTACTGGCGGTCGCCAGTAGATAGTTATAGTTAGGACCGTGTTTCCATAGGAAATCTGGAAATTCTATTTTGTATAACTTTGGCGCCGGTTGACGAATCCTCGCGAAATTTTCAAAACTAATGGGACGCTCCGCTCAGCTCCTACCCTGAAAGTCTTGGGGTGATTCGTCAAGCGGGGGCAGAGAAAAAAAGGGGGGTCCCAAAATGCGTTTTCCCCATGCATTTTCCCATAGGACCTTTAGTCGAAGGTACAGCCCGAACGGCTGAACAGAATTACTTGAAATTTGGCAGAGAGGTAGTCCTCAGGTCAGGGAAGTGCCTTTTGCATATATTGAGTCAATCTGTTCAGTAGTTCCTGAGAAAATTGCATTTAAAAGCACATACATATCTATAGCCGCGCACCGTTCGCGCACCCTAACGTGCGCGAGCGTAATTCTGATTGGTGGTTACATGTCAGTCAACATTCGAATCGGTCGAAATCAGGAAGTGTCGGCCGCCATTTTGTTTGTTGCGGGTGCAAGAGTGAAAAAGAGAGGTGGCGAACGTGAAAAGGGGGCAGTTCCTGACCCCCTAGCCTTTGTAAGGGGGTCCCTAAAGGACCCTGAAGGGTGAAAAAACTTTTTTCTTTTTTTATTTATTTATGTTTTAAATCGCGGGGTGCGCGCACGGTGAATAGCCATAAAAAAATATATATTTTTTTTTAAATTAGCATTTAAAAAACCGTACAAATTCCCTTAAAAAACCATAGGTTTCACGCACGTTATAGTTAGGAATTAGCATTTAAAAAACCTTACAAATTCACTTAAAAAACCATAGGTTTCACACATGTTATAGTTAGGTGGACATTTCACTCGTAAAAAACCAATGAAATTCCCCCGTTATAGTTAGGTCAGATAACTATAACTCGCGCGACCGCCACTCTATCACAAGGATGATGTCATCAGTGATGTCATGAGTGATGCCACTGACCATGTCATGAGTGATGAAATATGTGACGTCATGAGCACTGGATTGCGGGCGCGCGAGTTATAGTTATCTGACCTAACTATAACGGGGGAATTTCATTTTTTTTTTTACGAGTGAAATGTCCACCTAACTATAACATGTGTGAAACCTAAGGTTCTTTAATTGAATATATATATATATAACAATTGTGGGGGGAGACCCCTCACATCCCCAAACTCACCTAAAATGCACAGTAAAGGCATGCGTTGTAAAGGCATATGCAATTTAAAGAAAATGGGGGGTAAAAAATGTGTGGTGAAGGAACAATGTGGTAAAAGGCTGCCCTCCCCCCACCCCCCCCCCCACCCCCCACAACACCCTCAAATCAGAGTGTTGATTGCAACAGAGAAGACATCAAGAAGACAACCTGTTGGAGCATTCCGGTCTACCTTGGCTAGGGTTGAGGCGTTTTATTCCTCTACCCTTTTGCATCCCTGATTCTGAAACGCTCATCATGGTTAGGAATCTGACCTCTAGATGATTCACAAAAAGATGGTTGGTGGGCTCTTCAGGGGCTAGTGGTCTTCACGTCATTCATTGTGTTTGG
This sequence comes from Triturus cristatus, assembly GCF_964204655.1. Taxonomy (NCBI): domain Eukaryota; kingdom Metazoa; phylum Chordata; class Amphibia; order Caudata; family Salamandridae; genus Triturus; species Triturus cristatus. The sequence goes on along the minus strand of NC_140589.1, from coordinate 1,751,343,340 downwards.
CTTTATTATTTTGATAGTGTGTGATACGCACATCACCCAGTAACAACTAGATCCATTTCAGTAGAAAACGCCTGTTCAAAACAATATAATGGTATATACCATTTTATAAATCCTGTCAAATACATCTGACCACGAAAAAACAAAATTGTACATCTGTATATGAACGCAAATGATGCTAAGATTGCTCCTTCTACCTTTGCCTGGTGCCCACATACAAATACTTACACGCACACACATTTGTTATTTTTCTCTCACTTTTTCCAGCAGCAGCACAGCGACACTGGGAAGACCATGTCCAACATAGGAGAAGTAATGCAGACCCCGTATAGTAAACAGCCCAAGACACTAGGGCCATCCCTCAGCTCTGGGCTGCACCCAGGCGATCTTGGAGAAGGATATGCGAATAAGTTTGGGTCGTTTTGGGTTTGAGGGTCCAAGAAGCCCTTGAGCTGAGACGGGGACAGGCATCCGGCTCAAGACTTGAAAGGGGCAGTGTCCACCTCTATTGCTTCAATTACATTATTAAGACATGTGCAATGGACAGCGTGGTCACCAGGGAGATGCAAAGAAATATGTCGCTGGATAAGCTCTAGTTCACACTAAAATATAATTCAGCCGCCTGTTGTGGAAAGCTGGAGGCCAACTAACAACCAGAGCAGTTTGTTATATGTTTAATTTTGCAAGAGAACTGGACTGGTGTAAGCCTTGCAGTCTTAAATGATGCGCCTCAGTCTTGCCATAGGAGGGATAGTTCCTTCCCATTACTCGTCCCATCCTCCACACGAAGGCTGCCGCACCGCAGCGTTGTCACGCACCCATGTGTGCACCAAAGGAAGGTACAAGGCTTCTTTTAAAATCAAGGATGTGTCATGTCTCCATTGTAAAGGGCTACTTGCTAGCCGAGACATGCTTGCCCACCGCAGTGTCTTCTCATTAAAATTCAATCATACTCACAAAAACAAGCCTGGCTTACACTCGCTGAGGATATAAACTTCATTTTCATCTCATTAGGCCACCTGGAAGCAGCAATCAGCGAGCAGCGCTGACGTCAATGCTCTCTCTACTTCATTAAAATCTTCATTTCATGGGCCTAATTCCCTTTCTCAAACGTGCCGCTGCAGGACCAGCGCGATGAAGATTTATTCCTGGGCAGACACATTTGCATGCTACATTCTTTTTTACTGCCTGATCTTCATGCAGCCATGGAAAGCCTATTTTTAGCGAGGTTTATTTTTACAAAACATTACATTAAGACAGTCGTAGCGGCGGGGGGTCGCGCGAGGCGCTGCTGTTTTGGGAGAGCGCGCGCTTCGGGATCCTGACTTCCGCTCTCGTGCCTCGAAGCTCTGCCGCGCTTCAGAAGAAGCGGCAAATTTCTTTTTTTAGGAAACGCTTTTAGCAAGGACTGTGTGAAGTAAAGCGACACTCGGTCAAAAATGATCAGTGAACCTTTACAGAGAACCTTTTCCCTTCATGACTCGCCACTATTGGCACATAACATGCTTTCGGAACAGATATTGCACTAAAATATTTAAGCTTTTCTACTTATTAACCTTTAAAGTGCATCGGTTCTGAGATGGGAGGACGCGAAAGACAAGCTCGCCCCGTAGCATGAATGACAGCTATTCTTCCATGCCATAGTGCAGTCGTCGAAAAGAAAAATACGCACTGATAATGCCATATGTCTTGCTTATAGCTGCAAGTGCTTCTTCAGTCATTGCTGACTCTAGGCACACAAAACGTCACCATAAATTTATTTGGACAGTGATCCATTAACTCTTCCATGCAGGGAGTCATTGTTGCATTTGCCGACTTACCTACACACAATCCACATACAAAACCACAACAAGCATATGTAACAAATTACATGAATACACGTTGAAAAATTAAAACATGCTGCTGCCTACATGGTATGCTTGTATAAAAAATACAACTAAAACTTGGGAGGGTACGGACGTGCAATGATACTGTATAAAGCGTACTATTGATTTCAAGTTCCAACATGGCCTCCAGGTTTGGAAGCAAAGACGTGGCCATCTTAGAATGATAAACAATGGTACATTATAGAGATGTTTATCTACAAAGATGGCTGACCAGATTCGAGTCAGCGACCATGCAGGATGCGGTGCAATGATGAAATTAGAAGCAAGCGAGGGTACATGAAAAACTGAAAGACTGTCCCACCAGCCATACATAGCACCTAAGTGCATTCATGTTCAGACAGAGGTGCACATGTGATAAGGCAAAATGCCATCATTTGTAGGGCAATACAGCAAAGGCTTAAGTGGCTGAGCATTGGTTCAATGCCGTCCCAGATGGAAGCAAAGTGAGGGTGACACTCGAACAGACCAGTGGCAGGAGAGGGCTGATCCAAAGCCCTTTTTGTATGTATTTATATGTATAGCTCTATTTGTATTTTTTATTATTAGAGCATGGCAGACAACTATACCTTTCAGGCGCTCACTTAGGGTGTAGCAAGAATTATCACAGTGCAAATCTTCTAAGGTTTTGTCAAAGGTGGTAATAAACATCATAACCCTTGCCTACTAAGGTAATTAATTAGATTTGATGTAACAAAATATCTGTTTACAGGATTTAACAGGGTGTAATAACAATACACTGTTAGGGTATACTTGCTTCAACAAATGCTTTCATAATAAATAAGTCAGGCCTAAACCTTTGTCAAAAATTTTCATAAGAAACGAGACAGAGCTTTAGCACCCGAAATAACTTTATAAAAATGAAACAAGCCTTTAGCCTGTAAATTTGTCACAATAAGCTGCTCAGGCCTTTTGTACTGTGCAAAAGCTGGCAAACATCAGACACACAGCTTTACAATTATAAATATGTACATTATTAATGTTGGGTAAAGGCCAAACAAGGAGCATTGTTTTGCAAATCTGTACTGTTTTGCTAATCTTCAACCCCAAGGGCTTGTCATAGGAGGTAAGCAACAAGAGTGTAATCACAATCCATCTTTAAAATGTATTGATTTTACGTCTGCTTTCCACAATAAATAGACCAGGACTACTTCCTATATCAAAACTTTTCATGATAAACAGATCAGACCTATGGCATCTAACCTCTCTTTTCCAAGTAAACCAATGAGGCCCACAACATTGATCACTGGCTTGTAACCGTAAACAACTCTGGACCACTTTACTGAGCACAGGCCAACTTAAGAGAAACTCTCAGACATACACTTATAAAATTACAAATACAATTATGCCAGTGGGGGCTAACCAACGCCTAAACAATTGTATGCTCTTCTAATGTGTGAGATTACATATAAAACAACTCCTGTATACAGCCAATAAATAGTGATAATCATCCACCAATGAACACCTATCGACTAACAAATGCTTTTTACAATTAATAAACTAGGCCCACTGTTTTGTGTATTAACTTGTCACAATAAACAGATCAGACTTATGGTATCGGACATCATTTTCCCAGTGAAATGATGAGGCCTATAACCTTTACCATTGGGTTGGCAACATAATCAACTCTGGGCTACTCTATTGAGTACAAGCTTTCCTATAATGCAACTACCAGCCTTCGAGTCATAAAATTACAAATATAATACACAATTACAGTCAGTAAAACAAAATACATCCCAGCTAAAAGGGCAGATGATTAGCAAAATGCAAATCTTCTATCCGGCAAAGGACACTTTCTTACCCACAATCCTTTTAACAAAACTTTGCGACATGGGCACATCCCTGAGACACTTTTTTTTCTTTTCTTTTTTTAACGCAGAGTTATGTCCTTTACGAACGGCTTCGTTTTTCCTACATTCGGTGGATGTTTTCTTTTCACCTTTTTTCCTTCGATTTAGGTGATTTCCACAGAGCATACTTTGATTACTGCAAGGGTTCCGCTTGGAGCATTGATTATATGCACTTTGGTTATTTTTTAGGATAATTTACCCTGATGAAGGGCTTTGTCCGAAATGCATTGGGATTTATTCAACCAAATGAAAAACAAATGTACATCTCTACGTGTGATTACTCAACACGATGAACATGATAAGAGAAAATGATCAAATAAAGAACTTTTTTTGCAAAAACCAAGATGATATGAAAGAAAATAATTATTGGATATAAATTACTAAGGAGTGCTTAGTGGGGACGGTGTTTCTTGTCTCAGACAACGCAGACTATATTTATTTGGATTCACGCCTCGGATAAGAGGATGGTACCCACCGGCACCCTCCACCTGGGTTACCACAATTAAAGAAACACTATTTGCACACCAGAGAGTGCCACAATTCTCATATTCAATTCTTCTAGGAGAAGTGTCATGCTAAGTACACCTCCTGCCACAGATGCCAGCTGAGTGACTGTGGCAGATGGTCCTTTCCATATCACAATAAAACCCTTTTAAGCCAAAGCTTGTGCTTTCGTGCAATATGTGGATGGCAGAAGATCAAACAAAAAACAACCATTAAAGTCTGCTATTCAGTCATACCCCAGCAAAAATATCCCTACTGCTCTGCTTTTACAGGCAAGCTGGGATGGGTGGGGAGCAAAAAAAAGCAAGGGTTGGGGGAAGCAGCACAGAAGGAAGAGAGCTAGGAAACATATGCACTCTAATGGTGTGCTAAATGAAAAAGAAACAAGCATTGGCATAGCCAATAGGTTTCGCCTTTGGGATCTTATAAGTGTTTAGCCATGCAACAGTTAATGTTGTTGCACCAAGGATATTGTGCTGCATAACTAAATACTTATAAGGTCCCAAAAGCGAGACCTATTGGCTATGCCAATGCTTGTTTGAGTAGGATCTCACCCCCCTCAACCAGTAACCCAATCTCCAATGAGTAGTTTCTAATCATTCTGCAAATTTGTTTGCCAGAACCTGTGGAAGTTGTTGTGCATGACCTATCTTTCAAAGCATGAGCCTCCCTAACAACACCGCAGGGGTCTCTCCTCCTCCCCACCCATGTGGACAAAGAAAGATGATTACTTTAGAAGAGGCCTGGCAGCTAAAGATGCTCTCCAAGCCATTATTACAAAAACTGCTGGCTGAATTAACGTATTACATTCCAAGCACCACATTTCTGTTTTTTAAATGCTTTTTTAAAATAAAAAATCCCAACTTGAAATACAGTTGGTCTGATTAAAAGTGCAATTTCTCTGCCACAAAATAACTGAATGCAGGTTCAGGCTAGTGGGGGCAGGACGCAGAAGATCAAATCACAAGGCTTCTTCTCAGCCCATGTCTAGTTCAGTGGTGTCCAGCGTTGGCCCATGAAGGCTGAAACCGTGCCGAACATTCAGCACAGACACATAAGATAAATTGGCAATCAATTATTGTAGGTTTTAATAATGTATATAGTTATTGAATTGCCCGATAACATGGCTGCCTGGCGTAAAAGAATTTTCTCCATAGTGGTAATAGCACCTATTTACCAAAAAGCTATATAGGTAAAGTACATTCAGAAGGGTAGAGTCACTGCATGTGCATCATTGGCCACTGGAAATTTAGAAACTAAAGCTGGGGTTATAAAGTCAAAGAAAGGAAGCGACAGAAGAAGCATGAGGTTGTTTTTCCGTGCATTCATTTTATGCATTTAAGTGTTTCGCTTAATTTTGCTTGTCGTTTGAATTCCCACAATTAACACAACCTTCCGCTCGACTCGAAACTTAATAAGCTGCTCCCGAGGCGTAATCATTTAAAAAATGGGGCAGCAAATGAGAATGAAGAAAGCAAACACCGCTGACAGCTAAAACCGAGAGATTACCTAGAGTCGAAAATGCGTACAGAATAAGGGGTTGCTAGAGGAAGTAAGCAATTAATAGGGTTAAATGAAGGTTGACTGGGGGCTGAACAAGTAGTTCTTGATTCAAATTACTCCAAACAGCAGCTACTCGTCTACACAGGTTGCTGCAACTTAAGTTACACCTCTATTGCAGACACTCGTCACAAGAAGACAATGAAAAAAAAAGTACAGAAATGTTTCCTCATATTCGTTCATACCCTGCAACATACAAAGGCAGAACTGCTGAAAACATGCTTCTGCAACAGACCCACCAAGGGCAAGCCTTACTTCCTCGCAGCTACCATTGTTTTTTTTTTTCCTTCCCCGGGGGGTGATGCGTCCAGCAACGCGCTCTCTCCCAGTTAGGACAGCTCGGTAAAGCAGAGATCGCACAGTCAAAGGGAGCTCACCTGCCGCAGCCGAAAGACACAGGTGTAAAGTCTGCAGGGCGCCGGTGTTTCCGTACTAGAAGCCCACCAGAAGCAAAACAACCCCACCAGAAGTGATGTGTCTGGGGGCGCGCGGCACTGCAGGCAGAGGCGAGCAGGATCAGTTTCCAGTGCATCATTACAGCGTGGAACTGCGCGTGCTGCAGGCCGTCTGTAAACGCACGGTGGCATTTTAAGAAGTTTACAGTTCACACAACGTTGGCTTTTAAGAGGATTAAAAAGAAGCAGGAATGGAAACAAGCGGCCGCGAAAGTGATCGCAATCAAACATCAAAGCGGCCGTGCGGGCACGAAAGTGAAAGTAATAGCAGTAAAGCGGACGCGTGCGCCCGCGCACATGCACTGTAGCTCTAGGCTGGCCTGGTAGCATTTTTTGGAGCCCTCTCAAAAAGTCTTGCCAGACCAGCGCATGCGCTGGGTCAGGCGAGACCTAAACAAGTAGGTCCCTAAATAAGCAGTGGAAGGCTACAAAACAGCCACTCAAAAGCATTGTAAAGATGCTATCCATTAGGGGAGGGACAGGACGAGAAAAGGACACCATCAAATAAGAAGGAAGGAAATAAGAGTAGCAATAAAGCCAACCAATGCCAAGCAACAGGTGGGTTGTAAGCTCACTGTAAGTTCTTAATAGGTCTTTTAGAAGCAGAGTGCTTGTGCTGCCTGGTAGCTTCGATCTAAAAATATGCTGTGGTGTGATAAAGATTCTATCATGGTTTGAGTTCTACAGCATTTTTATGTATAACTGTGCATTAGAGGCAACCTTAATAAAAACTGTACACATGTAATATTTCCTTTGATACAGTTGGAGGTATATTTTACACTTGCAACTCAATAAAAACAGTGCAAACAACTCTTCTCTTTAATACTGACCAATAAACTTGCATGATGACACATGGGTATGGTAAGCTTTCCAGAGTGGAAAACAATTCTTTTTACAACTCAGAACGGAGGACTGATCTCTATAAACTAACTATGGAAACATAATGGCAAATAGACATTTACTGACTGAGAAGTTGGCCTGGTATATGCAAGTTATAGTGGGCACCTTGCACAAGTCCAAACAACCCTTATTGATGATAGGCTATCCTAGTGGTAGCTATGGAGAGCAGCCTTCAGGCTAAGTCTTGGAGTGTAAAGCAGCTTGGTTTACCAGATTATAACCTCTTGAATTACTATATGGAAGGAGAACCACACAAGGTATATATAAAATATATGTATTTATTTCTAAACACTCACTACTAATCTCTTTATGAGATTAGAGTCCAAGATACACAATAATACAGTTCTAAAACGACAGTAAATAGCACAATATACAATGGTCCCCAGGGGCGGACCAAACCATATATTAAGAAAGCAGTGTAAGAACCACAACTTGACTAGACACAGTGCCTAGAGCACGTAGAATCGCTAGGACCCCAAGGAACCACCCAAGGTAGTGACAAAGGAGACCCACGGGGGACGCGTGCAGTGTGAGAACACAGACGCGAGCCCCGTACTATTCTATGGGAAAGTCGCGGTTCGAATTTTAGAAGTTAAGCACACTTAGGAGAAGACTTTGAGCAAGCCCCTTTAGATTTAGGGGGTTCTAGGGCCAGCACCCACAGGAGCACCGGAGTACTCTAGTTATCTCACCCAGGGAAGCCGGGTGCATAGGTGTCAAATGGTGTCGGGAATCGTCGTTGATTTCAATGGTGATCTGCTGCAAAGTGCTGCTGCCGGGAAGAAGGCAAGTGTCCGGTGTGATCCAAGCCTGGACTGAAGATCAGAAGAACCTGAAAGCAGAGGGGACAGAGTCTGGGTCACTTGCCAGTGACCAGGGGTACGATAGACGAATGCCCACCGATGTCAGGTGTTTCAGCTGCGAAGAGGTGAAGCTTGACTCTGCAGCCACAAGGACCAGAAGGCGTCGACCAGGAGCTGGATTCGAGCTGTCCCACAAAGGACGTCGAGTGCTGCAGTGTCGGTGCTTGGATTGAACCCAACAAGCCTTGGCAACAGCAACCCATGCAGGAAGAGAAAAGATGCTTCGGTGCGGACCAGCAAGGTCCTGGCGACTCCCCAAGCGATGGAGAGTCGGGGCACGTCTGGAGCAACCAGGTAAGCCCAATTAAAGTTAAGAGTTTCCTTCACAGGGACCCACCAGTCGACAGACCAGGGATCGCGAAGGGATCTCGAGAGGAAGCACACAATACCAGCCCACGGTTCACTTGGTGAATGTAGGCCAGGAATCTTCGGTGGAGACACTGCTCGGGGTGTGGACTACAAGTAGCCCAAAGCACAGCCTCAAGGATTGACGAGAAGCATCTGCACTTGCAAATGTGCACGGTGTCCAGGGGTTACGGTTCCACGGTCCCCACGAGGGCTACAGGTCTCAGCTTTGCTGGGAGCTCGGGTCGGCCTCTGGGAAGTCTGGGAATCCACCTCCTGTGTTGCAGATTCTTCGGAGTCTGGCGGGAGCTTCGGAGATGCAAACCGGTCAGATCAGTCTTAGGTGCCTGCCTCGCAGGGGAGTAACTTCTTTACTCCAAGGGAGATTCTTCAGTCATCTAGCTCCTTGTAGATCGCCGAAGTTCCGGGATTATGTATCAGAGTTTCGTCCAGGTGTAATCTAAAGTCCTGTAGCCAGGGGTTCCTATCTTATACCCAAGGAAGGGGTGTGACAAACTCTAGGCACCCACCTATGGAAGGGTCAGGAAAGAGGGGTGGCTACACCCATTTCCTTTGTCCAGTTTCGCACCAGAGCAGGGCCTGGTGGCCCCTGCAACCGGTTTGAGCTGGACTATGCACAGGGACACCAAATGTGCCCCCAGTGCAGACATCAAAGCACTCTTGGTCTGCACCCACCCATCCCCAATACACTAAAGCCTGTCTGGGAGGTGGTGACACCTCCCTGTGACAGGAAACCTATTGTCCAGGCCTCCCCTGCTGGAGTTTCATCCGGCAGCAGCAGGGCAGACTCGTGTCTGTGGCTGGCAGCATCCATTTTGTGATGCCAGGGCTCTGTTAACTGGTACTGGGTATACCGGTGCTGTCATGTGTCTCCCTCTAGAAGGGTGGGATCATACTCCCACACCAGTTACTGGTGTGGGGGGCTTGATTCCAAGGTGTTTGACAAAAAACACGACATGTTTCCATGCAGCCATTCCAAAGTTAGCATTTACAGTTTGGTTATAAAGCACTTAAGAGTATATGGTCTGGCTGCATCACAGACATCCCCGAACTAAAGGTTCTGAAAGCTGCAGAAGGACTCTGCTCATGCATAGGGACCCTCTCACATGAAACCCAGCACCCTGCCTTCAGGATTGTTAAGGCCTGCCATAGGGGTGACTGAGAGGTTTACACGTGCAGTGATATGGAGAGATATAGTGAACCTATATCTCAGTAAGAGGTGCATGCACCACCTTCCCCAGGCTACAGTAGCAGGCCTGTGGTATCATTTTGGAAGGCTTCCCAGGGGTGGCATAATACATGCTGCAGCCCCTGGTAGGCCTCTGGGGTACATATGCCCTGGGTACATAGTATACCATATACTAGGGACTTATAAGAGTACCGCAGAATCCAATCTGGAGTGTACCTAAAGTACTGGTAATCAATGTAGAGAGGAAGCAGCTAGGCTGGGGTCCTGGTTAGCAGGGCCCCAGCCAGACTAAAGTCAAAAACAGTGAAACACCAGCAAAAAGTGGGGGTAACCATAAGAAGCAGATTCTACTCTCCTACACTGACAATGAAGAGGTCCATCAAAATTACTAAACAGATCACCAACCAGATATTGCATGTTATCTAATACGATTCTCAAAGACCTGCAGCCCACAATAACCCACCGTACTAAATCTCCATTTTAAAAATTCTAGTTTCACTTATTACATCCCTTTCCGTTATTTTTGCCCTTTTTACATAAATAAACTCAATTAACGTGTGATAATCTTCAGTAACTTAAGGCCTGGTTTAAAGTTTGACAGACAGGTTACTGCAGCTTAAACGTGAGAAATATCCCATCTGCCTTATTACAAGTGTATTATATACTAAAGAACTTGTTATCGGGCGGATGGGCTATCAATCACCTTTGAGACAGAGAAACTCTAAATCAGGCCATTAATTGAATATTCGATTTTTTTTTTATTTTGGTAAAAATTACTTGTCCTCCCATACACTCTCCTCAGATTCCGATCAATCATTTTTAATTTGTGCTCTTGAACTTAAATCGTAAGAGTTTGTTTTCAAGTTCTAAATAATATTTAGCATTTCATGGGCAAAAATAAAGGCAAGAAAAGTTCTTATACTTGGGAAGATTCAAAACCTTTAGGGGAGCAACAGAAACTCCCAGGGAGACATGTACAAACTCCTTCTGCACTGCACTAATCCCAGAAGTTTGCCTGTGAGTGGGCAAACCTCAGAGGTGTGTGTTAGGAAAATGCACACTTAGGTTGAATTTCTCAGGTATCTTGTCTGTTTCCTAAGCCTTTGGGAGGAATCCACAAAGTGCATGCGCGAAAACTGGGAGTGTAAAAACATCACAAAGGTGTCTGAATGGGTCCCAAATGCTGAACGTGCACCATAGTGATGTAAATTAGGATCGGCCATTGGTATCTGCAGGTGGTGCATTTCAGGCAGACACGGTTATCTGCATTGATGTTGCTCAAGTAAGTTACTTCAAATTTGGAGAGCCGGGATTCCAAATACCGGATCCTAAAGTGAAAATTCAGCTGGTAGATTACATCAGGATGCTGGGATCTTCCATGAGGATTCTAATGGATAGTTGTTCTTTCGGCAACACACGCCAACCAATTGGGTGCACTGTAAGGTTTCTATAGTGCTTGAAGATGTCTATTTACTATAGAAACACATTTGGAGAATGCAATGTCTGCATAATACGGATCATTTACAAACGCCACTCTGGCTTATGCTCCTGCTTACAATGTGTGCCTGGCACAACAATGAAGGCACCCCCGCCCTGCTGCCTGGTTGGACTGGGACCTCACCCCCCGTCACACGGGCCGCGCTCATCTATGCAGAGCCTGGGAACGCACCGCTGCACCGGGGATTATTCATCTGACAGCACAAGCAATCATTCCCCTTGATGCGGACAGTTCTGCTCGTTCGGCTGTGATTATCCTTCGCTCAGATGTCTGTCGGAGATGATTACATAAATCAGCACGCTTATGATTGTGTGTACCGCTGCAGCATGTAAAGCTTGAACCACCCACTTACGGCATCAAAACATTGTTTCACCCCACGAACTGCTCGTTAGGTGTTGGGGATCACCTACTCTCTGTTGTTTCCCTACACCTACTTTAGCACTTGGCAGTGCAGGGGGCTGTTCTTTCCATCTAGTACCAGCACCGTGACCTCTGTGACGGCCTAGAGACAGTCATCCCAGTGCCCATTCATGTCACACCGATAAGAGGTGAGCTGCAGCCAGTGTGAACACGAGTGAAACGCCATTCTTCGGCTAGGCAGGCAAGGAGGAGCGTTAGAGGGTCTCAAACCATCCACCACTTGACCACACAAAACGCTTTCAGGTCCGTTTTTCATCTTTTATTGGTTTCGTGACACTTTTCATGCAATCAAGATGCAAAGCTCTTTATCAGGAGTGGGGGATGGGCAGCTATTCACGCACCTGGGTATGCTCCAAGAGATTGCAGCCACATGACGACAAGATCACTCATGCGACTACATAATGTCACCGCTGCACTGGTGCAAAGAACGGAGCAAAGCCAAGACACAACGCACAAGTGACAGCTTTCACAAGAAGCAATGAAAAGATACATTTTGCCCCACACTTTTGGTCCTGGATTTTCCAGTGGAAAAGCCTTACTATGGGACTCGTTTGCATCAGGTCGCAGTCCCAGTGAAGGCAGGGTGAAGAAGCAGTGGTAAGCATGAAGGAACCCTTAGACGTGCCCCAGTCACCAGCGAAGGGCTTCAAGCACCTCGGGCTTCCCCTTGTTACATGCGGACTAGAAGAGCTTGGTCTTCAGGCTTCTAGGAGACTTTACAAAGCGCTTCTCGTGTCTCAAGGGGGCATCTATGGCAACTCAGAGGGCAGAGCACTGGCTATGGTGCAACAAGCTCCGGGTACTCAACCCAGAGGGCAGAGCACTGGCTATGGTGCAACAAGCTCCGGGTACTCAACCCAGAGGGCAGAGCACTGGCTATGGTGCAACAAGCTCTGGGTACTCAACCCAGAGGGGAAGAGCACTGGCTATGGTGCAACAAGCTCCGGGTACTCAACCCAGAGGCAAGAGCACTGGCTATGGTGCAACAAGCTCCGGGTACTCAACCCAGAGGGCAGAGCACTGGCTATGGTGCAACAAGCTCCGGGTACTCAACCCAGAGGGCAGAGCACTGGCTATGGTGCAACAAGCTCCGGGTACTCAACCCAGCAGGGAAGAGCACTGGCTATGGTGCAACAAGCTCCGGGTACTCAACCCAGAGGGCAGAGCACTGGCTATGGTGCAACAAGCTCCGGGTACTCAACCCAGAGGGCAGAGCACTGGCTATGGTGCAACAAGCTCCGGGTACTCAACCCAGAGGGCAGAGCACTGGCTATGGTGCAACAAGCTCCGGGTACTCAACCCAGAGGGCAGAGCACCGGCTATGGTGCAACAAGCTCCGGGTACTCAACCCAGAGGGCAGAGCACTGGCTATGGTGCAGCAAGCTCCGGGTACTCAACCCAGAGACCAGAGCACTGGCTACGGTGCAACAAGCTCCGGGTACTCAACCCAGAGGGGAAGAGCACTGGCTATGGTGCAACAAGCTCCGGGTACTCAACCCAGAGGGCAGAGCACTGGCTATGGTGCAGCAAGCTCCGGGTACTCAACCCAGAGACCAGAGCACTGGCTACGGTGCAACAAGCTCCGGGTACTCAACCCAGAGGGGAAGAGCACTGGCTATGGTGCAACAAGCTCCGGGTACTCAACCCAGCAGGGAAGAGCACTGGCTATGGTGCAACAAGCTCCGGGTACTCAACCCAGAGGCCAGAGCACTGGCTATGGTGCAACAAGCTCCGGGTACTCAACCCAGAGGGGATAGTACTGGCTATGGTGCAACAAGCTCCGGGTACTCAACCCAGAGGGGATAGTACTGGCTATGGTGCAACAAGCTCCGGGTACTCAACCTAGAGGGCAGAGCACTGGCTATGGTGCAACAAGCTCCGGGTACTCAACCCAGAGGGCAGAGCACTGGCTATGGTGCAACAAGCTCCGGGTACTCAACCCAGAGGGCAGAGCACTGGCTATGGTGCAACAAGCTCCGGGTACTCAACCCAGAGGGCAGAGCACTGGCTATGGTGCAACAAGCTCCGGGTACTCAACCCAGAGGGCAGAGCACTGGCTATGGTGCAACAAGCTCCACGTACTCAACCCAGAGGCCAGAGCACTGGCTACGGTGCAACAAGCTCCGGGTACTCAACCCAGAGGGGAGGGCACTGGCTATGGTGCAACAAGCTCCATTTACTCAACCCAGAGGGCAGAGCACTGGCTATGGTGCAACAAGCTCCGGGTACTCAACCCAGAGGGCAGAGCACTGGCTATGGTGCAACAAGCTCCGGGTACTCAACCCAGAGGGCAGAGCACTGGCTATGGTGCAACAAGCTCCGGGTACTCAACCCAGAGGGCAGAGCACTGGCTATGGTGCAACAAGCTCCATGTACTCAACCCAGAGGCCAGAGCACTGGCTACGATGCAACAAGCTCCGGGTACTCAACCCAGAGGGGAGGGCACTGGCTATGGTGCAACAAGCTCCATTTACTCAACCCAGAGGGCAGAGCACTGGCTATGGTGCAACAAGCTCCGGGTACTCAACCCAGAGGGCAGAGCACTGGCTATGGTGCAACAAGCTCCACGTACTCAACCCAGAGGCCAGAGCACTGGCTACGGTGCAACAAGCTCCGGGTACTCAACCCAGAGGGGAGGGCACTGGCTATGGTGCAACACGCTCCGGGTACTCAACCCAGAGGCCAGAGCACAGGCTATGGTGCAACACGCTCTGAGTACTCAACCCAGAGGCCAGAGCACTGGCTATGGTGCAACAAGCTCTGGGTACTCAACCCAGAGGGCAGAGCACTGGCTATGGGGCAATAAGCTCCGGGTACTCAACCCAGAGGGCAGAGCACTGGCTATGGTGCAACAAGCTCTGGGTACTCAACCCAGAGGCCAGAGCACTGGCTATGGTGCAACAAGCTCCGGGTACTCAACCCAGAGGGGAAGAGCACTGGCTATGGTGCAACACGCTCTGAGTACTCAACCCAGAGGGCAGAGCACTGGCTATGGTGCAACAAGCGCTGGGTACTCAACCCAGAGGCCAGAGCACTGGCTATGGTGCAACAAGCGCTGGGTACTCAACCCAGAGGGGATAGTACTGGCTATGGTGCAACAAGCTCCGGGTACTCAACCCAGAGGGCAGAGCACTGGCTATGGTGCAACAAGCTCCGGGTACTCAACCCAGAGGGCAGAGCACTGGCTATGGTGCAACAAGCTCCGGGTACTCAACCCAGAGGGCAGAGCACCGGCTATGGTGCAACAAGCTCCGGGTACTCAACCCAGAGGGCAGAGCACTGGCTATGGTGCAGCAAGCTCCGGGTACTCAACCCAGAGACCAGAGCACTGGCTACGGTGCAACAAGCTCCGGGTACTCAACCCAGAGGGGAAGAGCACTGGCTATGGTGCAACAAGCTCCGGGTACTCAACCCAGAGGGCAGAGCACTGGCTATGGTGCAGCAAGCTCCGGGTACTCAACCCAGAGACCAGAGCACTGGCTACGGTGCAACAAGCTCCGGGTACTCAACCCAGAGGGGAAGAGCACTGGCTATGGTGCAACAAGCTCCGGGTACTCAACCCAGCAGGGAAGAGCACTGGCTATGGTGCAACAAGCTCCGGGTACTCAACCCAGAGGCCAGAGCACTGGCTATGGTGCAACAAGCTCCGGGTACTCAACCCAGAGGGGATAGTACTGGCTATGGTGCAACAAGCTCCGGGTACTCAACCCAGAGGGGATAGTACTGGCTATGGTGCAACAAGCTCCGGGTACTCAACCTAGAGGGCAGAGCACTGGCTATGGTGCAACAAGCTCCGGGTACTCAACCCAGAGGGCAGAGCACTGGCTATGGTGCAACAAGCTCCGGGTACTCAACCCAGAGGGCAGAGCACTGGCTATGGTGCAACAAGCTCCGGGTACTCAACCCAGAGGGCAGAGCACTGGCTATGGTGCAACAAGCTCCGGGTACTCAACCCAGAGGGCAGAGCACTGGCTATGGTGCAACAAGCTCCACGTACTCAACCCAGAGGCCAGAGCACTGGCTACGGTGCAACAAGCTCCGGGTACTCAACCCAGAGGGGAGGGCACTGGCTATGGTGCAACAAGCTCCATTTACTCAACCCAGAGGGCAGAGCACTGGCTATGGTGCAACAAGCTCCGGGTACTCAACCCAGAGGGCAGAGCACTGGCTATGGTGCAACAAGCTCCGGGTACTCAACCCAGAGGGCAGAGCACTGGCTATGGTGCAACAAGCTCCGGGTACTCAACCCAGAGGGCAGAGCACTGGCTATGGTGCAACAAGCTCCATGTACTCAACCCAGAGGCCAGAGCACTGGCTACGATGCAACAAGCTCCGGGTACTCAACCCAGAGGGGAGGGCACTGGCTATGGTGCAACAAGCTCCATTTACTCAACCCAGAGGGCAGAGCACTGGCTATGGTGCAACAAGCTCCGGGTACTCAACCCAGAGGGCAGAGCACTGGCTATGGTGCAACAAGCGCCACGTACTCAACCCAGAGGCCAGAGCACTGGCTACGGTGCAACAAGCTCCGGGTACTCAACCCAGAGGGGAGGGCACTGGCTATGGTGCAACACGCTCCGGGTACTCAACCCAGAGGCCAGAGCACAGGCTATGGTGCAACACGCTCTGAGTACTCAACCCAGAGGCCAGAGCACTGGCTATGGTGCAACAAGCTCTGGGTACTCAACCCAGAGGGCAGAGCACTGGCTATGGGGCAATAAGCTCCGGGTACTCAACCCAGAGGGCAGAGCACTGGCTATGGTGCAACAAGCTCTGGGTACTCAACCCAGAGGCCAGAGCACTGGCTATGGTGCAACAAGCTCCGGGTACTCAACCCAGAGGGGAAGAGCACTGGCTATGGTGCAACACGCTCTGAGTACTCAACCCAGAGGGCAGAGCACTGGCTATGGTGCAACAAGCGCTGGGTACTCAACCCAGAGGCCAGAGCACTGGCTATGGTGCAACAAGCGCTGGGTACTCAACCCAGAGGGGATAGTACTGGCTATGGTGCAACAAGCTCCGGGTACTCAACCCAGAGGGGAAGAGCACTGGCTATGGTGCAACACGCTCTGAGTACTCAACCCAGAGGGCAGAGCACTCAACCCAGAGGGCAGAGCACTGGCAATGGTGCAACAAGCGCTGGGTACTCAACCCAGAGGCCAGAGCACTGGCTATGGTGCAACAAGCGCTGGGTACTCAACCCAGCAGGGAAGAGCACCGGCTATGGTGCAACAAGCTCCGGGTACTCAACCCAGAGGGGATAGTACTGGCTATGGTGCAACAAGCTCCGGGTACTCAACCCAGAGGGGAAGAGCACTGGCTATGGTGCAACACGCTCTGAGTACTCAACCCAGAGGGCAGAGCACTCAACCCAGAGGGCAGAGCACTGGCAATGGTGCAACAAGCGCTGGGTACTCAACCCAGAGGCCAGAGCACTGGCTATGATGCAACAAGCGCTGGGTACTCAACCCAGCAGGGCAGAGTACTGGCTATGGTGCAACAAGCTCTGGGTACTCAACCCAGAGGCCAGAGCACTGGCTATGGTGCAACAAGCTCCGGGTACTCAACCCAGAGGGGAAGAGCACTGGCTATGGTGCAACACGCTCTGAGTACTCAACCCAGAGGGCAGAGCACTGGCTATGGTGCAACAAGCGCTGGGTACTCAACCCAGAGGCCAGAGCACTGGCTATGGTGCAACAAGCGCTGGGTACTCAACCCAGAGGGGATAGTACTGGCTATGGTGCAACAAGCTCCGGGTACTCAACCCAGAGGGGAAGAGCACTGGCTATGGTGCAACACGCTCTGAGTACTCAACCCAGAGGGCAGAGCACTCAACCCAGAGGGCAGAGCACTGGCAATGGTGCAACAAGCTCCGGGTACTCAACCCAGAGGGCAGAGCACTGGCTATGGTGCAACACGCTCTGGGTACTCAACCCAGAGGCCAGAGCACTGGCTATGGTGCAACAAGCGCTGGGTACTCAACCCAGCAGGGAAGAGCACCGGCTATGGTGCATCAAGCTCTGGGTACTCAACCCAGAGGGGAAGAGCACTGGCTATGGTGCAACACGCTCTGAGTACTCAACCCAGAGGGCAGAGCACTCAACCCAGAGGGCAGAGCACTGGCTATGGTGCAACAAGCTCCGGGTACTCAACCCAGAGGGGAAGAGCACTGGCTATGGTGCAACACGCTCTGAGTACTCAACCCAGAGGGCAGAGCACTCAACCCAGAGGGCAGAGCACTGGCAATGGTGCAACAAGCTCCGGGTACTCAACCCAGAGGGCAGAGCACTGGCTATGGTGCAACACGCTCTGGGTACTCAACCCAGAGGCCAGAGCACTGGCTATGGTGCAACAAGCGCTGGGTACTCAACCCAGCAGGGAAGAGCACCGGCTATGGTGCATCAAGCTCTGGGTACTCTACATCTGTCTGACCGGATGCCTGACGAGTGGTGCCAATGGGAATAGAACCGACACAATATACACATTGAAGGAATTCTGGAGGTTGTGACATTTAAACTTGGTCTCTTATATTGTTTAAATGCCAACAGCTTGAAATCAGAGGACACAAATCTTTCACATTCCCCCGGAGGTATGTGGTTTTACACCTAATCTCAAACACTTAATCGCCCTGTGCCTAACAAAAATAAATGTGTCCTCATGTAATGCAACTGGTTCTATATAAAGCACTCTTATACCCGAATCGGGTCAAGTTCGCGCTATATAAAACTCTGTTAGAAAAATAAAACACTTAGCCACATCAATAAAACAGAGAAAGAAAGATAGGTCTTGCATCTGATGCTGGTTTCAAACGTCGCTACTAGGAGGTAAGGGTGAAGAGGTGACTTCCTGCAGAGGTGAGACCCTATAGCTGTTGGGATCAATTAAGGTAAAGTCACAGAAAACGATAAGGAGAAGGCTCGGTTTGAAAATAATTTAAGAAAAGGAAGACTACAGACTGAACAAGGTGGGGTTATTAACCTGAAGAGGGTCTGCATTAAGGTCCAACGTGGGTTAGGTTTAGAATTGTTAGCACAAAGAGATTTGACAAGAAAGCAGATATGTTCCTTGTATTCAGGAGATATGTTGGCCGCACTTTCTCTTTCCTTATCAATAACCACTGATTTCATTCCAGATTTCTCTCAGGAGTCAACGCAGCCACTTTATTTCCCCGAACATTACTCAAAACCTGGCTCTTCTAAACTGACTGCACATGGTTATCCATTCTTCCTCCACCAAATCCAGGACCCCATTTGTGGCAGCAGTAAGCTTTATAAATATGAACTTGACTAAATTATACTGGATGCCTCATTACTGTACATAGATTTTAGTTTTGTATGAACTTAAAATAATTCACGTTATTGAGCTAACCACTGGGTTGGACAGTAAGTTCACCTGGTTTATTGTTGGAGTCCAGAGTCTCTGCCCTCCCATCCACTACCTCTCGGAGAAGTCTTTCACTACTCGCAGTCTCGTCCCACTATTGGCAAAGTGGGCCAAGTAGACCCTTTTTGCACTGTCATAGTAAGATGGACCCGAGGACACTAGAGAAAAAAAAAAACAACTAACCACCACGGTTGTGGCCTCGCTGTCCCTTCCTGTGCAGGAAGGGTCTGTCATAATAAAACACTGCTATATACAATGAGAGCTATACTACCAGACAGTCTTTATCATGTCAAGATTTGACAGTCCTTGGTTGCATCCATGTGCTAAACCACAACTTTCCCCAAAAAGTTAAATTAACAAGTTACTTACCCTTGGTAACAATGTATCTGGTAGAGACAAATAATAGTTGTAGATTACTTACCTTAAATTTTCCCTCTGGCGACAGTTTAGATCCGGATATTTTTTTTCAGCAGTACTCCTGAGCTTCGTTAGGTGGCGTCGTTCGGCTTTGCGTCCGTCGTGGGCGCCAAGATGACATCACAGGACCTACATAGACACAGTCCATGCCCGCTGACATCAGTTCTTAACACAACTTTCCACACTAAAAGCTCAGAGCCATGAAAGAAACTGACCACTGGTGCGTCAAAACTAGGGCCCTGTAGGGAAGTCCCTATCCCCAGAAAGCAGTTAGCAGAGCAGGAAGGATGGGTGGGGCGGTAAGGAATCTACAACTAAAAAATATCTCTACCAGATACATCACTACTGAAGGTAAGTAACTTGTTCATCTGATAGAGACTATTAGTTGTACATTCCTTACCTTAGAATAGATACCTCAACAATCCTATCCCCAGACGAGGGTCTGCAGACCAAAATCATACCAGGAACTCCGGGAGGACCGAACGGACAAAGTACCCGCCCCTGCGGACATCGCTGTCCAGGCAATAGTGTCTGTTAAACGTGTGCAAGGATGCCCATATTGCTGCCTGGCAGATGTCAAGGACTGGGACTCCATGCGCTAACGCCGTGGTTGCCGCAGTTGCTCTGGCAGAATGAGCACGCAACCGCACAGGAGGTTCCTTCTTTGCTACAGCATAGCATATTTTGATGCAAAGGACAACCCATCAGGAGATGGTCTATTTCTGATCAGCCCAGCCTTTCTTGGAACCCACATAGCCAATGAAGAGTTGATCATTCACCTGGCAGTCTTTTGTGCGATCAAGATAAAAAGACAATGCACGTTTTGTGTCCAGGAAGTAGAGTTTCTCTTCCTTGGAGGGAGGCTGGGATGGGTAAAAAGGTGGGCAGAGTGATAGATTGTCCCACATGAAAAGGCGTGACGACCTTAGGAAGGAATGAAGGTGTCGTCCGCAGCACCACTTTATCCAGATAGACAGATGGGAAAGGGGGCTTAGAAGATAAAGCCTGCAGCTCGCTCACCATGTGAGCCGCGGTGATGACTTCAAGGAATGCAGTTTTGAGAGTCAGCAACTTGAGAGGGCAGTTATGAAGAGTCTTGAAGGGAGCATACCAGATCCATTAGGACATTACAAAAGGAGATGGAGGGAACAGATAAGTAAGGCCTTTAAAGAATCTGTTAACAATAGGAGATTTGAATAAGGAAGGCTGATCTGGCAGCCGAAGAAAAGCAGAGATAGTCGCAAGATATCCCTTAAGTGTGCCCAAGGTAGATCCATGCGGGAGCCAAAGAAAATGTACAAAAGGACCTCGGAAAGAGGAGCAGAAAGGAGGTAAACAACATTGGCTGTGCACCAAGCCACAAATTCGTTCCATCTACAGGTGTATACCGCTTTAGTCTAGGGACACCTGGCTGCTAAGATAACATCACAAATTTTAGGCGGAAGGCTGAAAGCGGTCAACTGCCGCTACTCAATCTCCACTCAAGGAGGTGGAGACTGGGCAGGTTTGGGTGAAGAACCCTCCCTTACTGGTGCGGCAGAAGATCCTCCTGAAGGGGCAGTCTTATCGGAGGATTGATGGCCATCCTCACAAGTTCGAGGTATCAGACCATTCGTGCCCAACCTGGAGCTACAAGAATGATTTGAGCCCAGTCGTGCTTTATCTTCTTGAGCACTCTGGGCAGAAGTAGTACAGGTGGAAAGGCATACCAGAGGCAGAAGCTCCACTCGCGCCAAAATGAGTAGCTGAGTTAGTGCCACCTTGGAAACTCCAACATGCAATACTGCTGATACTGCACGTTCTGTTTGGAGGCAAACAGATCAAACCAAGGCTCTCCCCACCGCTTAAAGAGACCTTGTGCCATCTCCGGATGGAGATTGAATCTATGATCGACTAGGCACTGATGGCTGAGTTTGTCCGCCCTGGTGTTCAGGGAGCCTGCCAGATGCTGAACCACTAGGGTTATGTCCTGATGTTTCAGCCATGTCCATATGCGGAGAGCCCCTGACAAAGGGTCCAGGACCCACCCCGCCCAGTTTGTTGCAGTACCACATGGCGGGACTGTTGTCCGTTAACACCTGCACACTTTTCCTTTCAGAGCGGGATGGAATGCCTTCAGTGGCAGTCTCATCGCCCGGAGCTGCAGAAGGTACAAATGAAGACCGGACTCCGCCGGAGACATGATGCTTCTGATCTACGTCTCTCCCAGGTGGCCCCCTCATCCCAGAAGAGACGCATCTGTCACCACGGTTAGATCTGGTTGGGAAGAGAGAGGGATCTGCCTCTGACCCAGTCTTGGTTTGTTGGCCACCACTGCAGTTGGTGCGCAGTTCCCTTCGAGATCTGAACATAGTCGGAAAGATTCCCCTGATGCTTCACCCACTGGAACTTCAGGTTCCACTGCAGAGCCCGCATATGCCATCTGGCATGATCCACCAGCAGGATGTAGGAGGCCCTGAGGCCCAGCAGCCTCCGAGTCATTCTCACCAAAATCTGGGATAGAGGCTGAAATATCGGTATCATAGCCCTAATATCCCAGACTCTCTGCTCTGTAGGACGAACCAGAAACTGCACTGTGTCCAGAACCACCCCGATGAAAGGGAGCATCTGAGAGAGAGTCAGGTGTGACTTTGCATGTTGATAGTGAACTCCAGCCAATGCAAGAGGTCCGCCGTAGTCTGGAGGTGGGAGAAGACAGCAGGGGGTGAGCCCGCCATCAACAGCCAGCCGTCAAGATAGGGGAAGAATGGTCCCCTGATCTGTGCAAATGAGCTGCGACCACCGACATCACCTGTGTGAACACCCAAGGGACACTAGTAAGACCAAAAGGGAGCACGGTGAACTGAGAATGCTCGTGGCACTCTGTGAACCGAAGGAAACGTCTGTGGGCTGGCAGGACGGGGATATGGAAGTAAGAGTCCTACACCTCCAACGCCCCCATTCAGTCTCCTGAGTCAAGAACTTGGGCTAGGGTGAGCATTTTGAACTTCTCCTCCCGGAGGAAGAAGTTGAGGGCCCAGAGGTCCAGGATAAGACGCAGGCCTTTGTTGTTTTTGGGCACCAGAAAGTAGTGGGAATAGCAATCACGACCTACTTCTGGCACAAGGACCCTCTCTACGGCTCCCTTGGCTGAAACTTCCTTGCGGAGAAGTGCCAAATGATCCTCCGACATGCGATCGAAAGAGGGTGGCATGGAGAAGGGAGTAGTCTCGAAGAGGAAGGAGTAGCCCCTTCAGACTATTTGCAGAACCCATCTGTCAGACGTGATTGATTGCCATCATAGGAGATGATGGTGAATTCTGCCTCCGACTGGCTGATGATGGGCCTGGAATTTCAGACTAGGAAGGTTTGGAGGCAGCGGCAGGGGGGGTGGAGGGGGAGGGTGGACTGGGCCACCCGCTTGCTCCCTGACCCACAAGGAAACTGGGTCCAGCGTCCGCTGCCACACAGAGGCTGGACAGCTTGTGTGACTCCATGGCTAGGCTGGACCGGACGTGACTGGGCGCCCCTTCCGTAGTCACGAAAGGGACAAAAGGCAGGCTGAGGTGGACAAGAGGTAGCCGCAAGGGCCAAGGATCTGGCCATAGCTCGAGAATCCTTGAAGCGTTCAAGCATTGAGTCTGCTTTGTCACCAAAAAGATGAGTGCCATCAAAGGGCATGTCCATCAAAAAAGACTGAACATCCCCAGGAAAGAAAGAAGTCCTCAACCAGGCGTAGCGTCAAACAGCTACCGACATGGAAATTGTTCTGCCCAGTGAGTTATTGGTATCCAGTCCACATTGTATGGCGGATTTGGCTGCGTCTCTCCCACCTGGAACTGCTTGAGAGAGGATGCCCGGGCCTCCTCCAGCACTAAGGCAGCACCTGCACAACCATATCACTGGTAGTATGGGAGTATCGGCCTAAGAGGCAAGCAGTATTCACCGACCGCAATGCCAAGCTGGAGGAAGAAAACATCTTCCCAAGGTGGTCCAGCTTTCTGGATTCCCTATCAGGAGGAGCAGAAGGGAATGTGCCTTTTAATGATGAGGATTGACAAACAAGCTCTCAGGGGAGGGGTGCTGGGTCAGGAACGCTGGGTCCCCCAAAGCGGGCGGTGGAGATGGGCAATCATCCTATCCATAGAAGCCACTGTGCTGGGCTTGGACCAATCGCCCAGAAGGACATCCGTGAGGGCTTCATGGAACAATAAAAGGGGTTCAGAAGAGGAAGCCGCAGGCTCAAGTACCTCTGTCAGGTGGTTAGTCCTGACTGTCACCATAGGTAGCTTGAGGCCAAGGACCTTGGCTGCTCTCCTCACCACCACAGCATAGGAAGCACCCTCCTCCATAGCCACAGATGGGGGGAAAAAGCAAGCCAGTGTTAGAGGATGTGTCCAGACCCCTGGAATCATCCAGGTCCATTAGCCACTCCAGTACTTCAAACTGGTCAGCTGAAAGGTCCAGCGTCCCTCCCAGTCCTCTTCCTCACCTTCTGGTCCAAAAGGAATGCCAGGAATAAACACAGGAACAAAAGTCCCTTCTGGCATTGGAACGGACGTCGGTCCCGCTCCATATCCACTTCAGGGATGAGGATGGGATTGGCGCCAACAGGGGGCACGGTCAATACCAGGAGCATTGTCGTCATTGACTTTGTGGAAGGTTGAGTGAGATCGACCGCTATTGATTTAGATCCGGGCCTGGATCCACGGATTGCCTCCAGGGCTGGAGCAGCCAGCCTCGAAGGCCCAGGGTCCACGTCCAACTCCACAGGGCCTGAAGGCAAGCCAGCAGATCCAGTCTACGCAAAAATGTGGTAGGGGGCTTCTTAGATTTTTTAAATTTGGGCAGGAGCATGGAAGTGTGGAGCAGTCTCAGGAGTAGGCGCCAGAGATGGAGCCTTCGAGCGATGGCGCTCAGAATCCCACATCACGCCGGCCGACTGATGGGGAGAATTCGAAGAACGCCTGTGAAGACCTCCCCTACGACTTTGAGTGCAAGAAGTGTTGGCTCTGCGACCTTATGCTCAAACAAGAACGGAAGCAACGTGGAGCCAAGCGCCAGGCCTCCAGCAGCTTTTGGGACTGCTCCCACAAAGCCTTCGGGTTCATGGCCCGGCACTCTGAGCACGACTTTGGGTAGTGGTGGCGCTCAGACATGAAAGGCACATGAGGTACGGATCTGTCATGGACAGCGCCCGAAGACAGGAGCTGCAAGGCTTGAAGTTGGTCCGACGCTGGGACATCTCTCGACGCACCAGGTGTGCGAACCTTGAAAAAGTAGACAACAAAAGTCAAAAAAGACTAGCTAAGAGGTAGCTCTCGCTGGATCGGCGCTTAGGTTTTTGCAGAAAAAGAAAGAACTGACTTCAGCACGCATGGGCGGCGTCTATGTAGGTCCTGCAATGTCATCCCGGCACCCACAACACCGATGATGGACATGGAGCCGACCGACACCACCGAAGGACGCGCAGGGGTACTGCTGAAGTAAAATCTCGAGATCCAGACTGACGCCTTGGGGAAATTCTAAGGTAAGGAACCTACAATGAATAGCCTCGATCAGATATTTTAAATTAATGAGCATAACAGACTATCAGAGACTTGGTGACACATACGATGATCCTCATGAATTTCAAGAAGATCACAAACAGTTTGGAGAGTTCGTGCAAGTTATGCCAAAAAAGCCCACCTCTGTACCTTTCAGTTCAATCTTCAGAAACAAACTGAGTTAGGCGCCTACCAATATTTATTGGTGAATGTCCGAGTGCTGTCTTTCCAGAGTGTCTGTTGTAGGAAACTGACCTACCCCATGTTCAGCTTTATAAATGATTCTAGGAATCCTTAACTCAACCGGACGCACAGGAATTGGCCACGCAACCATGAGCCTGAATTTCATTAAATAATCTAACTACCAAACTCTACAAACTGCACAGAGAAGGGCTGCTCCTAATGACCGATATGTGGGCATTCGAACAAAGGAATAAGTCTCACATAAACCTACTGATTCGGATCAACCTTTGCCAGAAACGACACCTGCCGCAGACCAGCTATTAATCCGGCAGCAGATAAGAAAGGGAAGAAAGGAAGGGGCGCCGGGCCCGAATGGAATCCCACCCGCTCTGTTCAAACAGAGGGAGGTAGAGTCCACCCAATATTCTCCGAAGTGAGGCTACTAAGCATTGTTCCTGATTCTTGGAAAGGCTCTACGATAGTCCCTATACACAAAAGCGGCAACAAGGCCACACCTGGAAATGACTGGTTAGTGGCAACGAGGCCAAATATTTAGCGGGCATGCTGTTGTAAGAGCTCACAGCCTGGGAAGACAACAATGAAATAATACAGTTAAACCAGACAGGCTTCCGCAAAAAAACTGGTACAACAACTAACTGCAGCTGCACTCTTGTTTCACTCTTGTTTCATCGACTTTAGTACTGCTTTCGATAATGTGGACAGAGCAAGATTGTGGGCGAAGCGGGCCAGCTGGGGCATTCCAAATTCTCCTCCTAACAATGCTAACGCTCCTACAGACACCTGGGTTCAGGTGAAACTAGGAACAGGGACACATCTTTCAAGAAAAGTAAAAACAACAAAAGACCTTAAACAGGGTTGTGTGCTGGCACCGACCTTATTCAATCTATTTTTATCAGATCTATCACATACACTTAACATCTGTAATTCTCATGCGCCCAGACTGGGGGGCACAACTCTGTCCAATCTCCTCTATGCTGACAACGTAATCCTGTTCAGCCATACAGTAGTTGGCTTGCAACATCTCCTTAATGGAATGCAGGTTTACGCAGAACAAGCTTGCAACATCTCCTTAATGGAATGCAGGTTTACGCAGAACAAAACATGACAATCAACCTAAAGAAAACTAGGACAATGTCAATTAACAGCAAGAAAAAGATCGTGGCATCTGGGAGGCACTCAAATAGAACCAGCAGGGGCCTATAAGTACCTAGGTGTCTACATAGACAAAGAAGGAACATTTGCTCGACATCAAGAAGAGATAAAAAGGAAAGGGCTGATGCTAGCACTCACCATGAAAAGTTTAACCAAACTAATAGGTCCAACACTGACTCCCCTACTGAACATTGCAGAAGCAAAAATACTACCCACAATCACCTACGGGAGTGAGGCTCTGAGAAGTAGAGATTTAAAATTGCTGGACAAAACATTAATAAAAGCATACAGAACTATGTTCAGCCTCCCAAATTATACATCCCGGCGCAACTCAGGCTGGAGTTTGGCCTTTTACAGCAATTGTGGGCCAGGTATGGAGCATACATCATCTGCTGGAACAAAATCAGAACATTGGCACCTAAAACTCTAAACCAGCTCTTATGGCTAGATCTCCAACAGAGGGAGAATTCTCTTGCAAGAAGCTACCTTCAGAAGGCACTGGCTAACACTAGACTCCTGGCTCTCTGGAATATACAGGCCAATCATTAAGCTGTTAAGAAATTAGCATGGAAATCGCTGAAAAAACTGTCGCTGACAAAGCAGCCTTCTCGGTCAGATCCCATGCTTGGATGACATTGAACAGCTACAAGATCTTAGCCCCCCCAAAAATGTTTTACCCTGGGCTACCCAAAGGCACAGAAACTAAAATTCTTAAAGCTCCGCCTTGGCTTGATTCCATGCCCCCAGAACCTGCCCCCATGGAAGCGGGATCCAACTTCAACATCTGGCAGCCTGTGCAAAAACGGCCATGGCGACATTATCCATCTATTATGCTCTTGCAAGGAGATGTTACAGGAAAGGAGACAACTGCTAAAAATCCCCTTTAATCAAAGGGGAATCCGTTCGAGGAGGCAAGCAGTCTTGACATGCTTCGATCCAGCAATACCACAACTTAACGGTGGATTAGTGAGATTTCTTGACGCAGCAGAGAAAAAATCCATCTTAAACTAAAGTTCCTCCGCAGTTCAGTGGCAGGCCGACAAGACAGTATCCTAGGATGGTGGCCGGTTGCTCAAACACCTGGGATTATAGTGTTACTTCATCCTTAGCAAATAAGTGGTTGCTATAATCAAGGCTGCTCAGGGTAGCCACCATAGAGTGATCAGTCGGATCCCTTAACAATGCACCCTTTTGGACAATACCTTCCTCAGACTGAGCAACAAACTACGCACTGACTGCATTACGTATACCGGCTGCTATTTGCACGAGCAACAAAGCACTTTTATTCTATCATACCGAAACTGTTTCAAACCTTTTAAATGTTTTATGGAATTTTACAAAATTTGCAATTAATTCTTGTTTTCTATGATCTTAATGTTTTAACTGGAACTTGTATTGCAATGGTTTTTAGTAACTATGCAAACGTAATAAATTCAAATTCCATTAAATGATCGTCCCGTTTTGCAGGGTGAACAGGATTGATCAGGTCTGGTAAAGTACTGCAACATAGTAACCTAGACATAATCATTGCTTCAATGAGGAGAATCATGCATCTCTCAAGTATTATAGGAAAGAACTTCATGAGAGGAGCGTGTATCATTTTAAACACCAGGTTGACCTAAGGCTTAAATGAAAGCTTATTATCAGGTATCGGTACAAAAGGGGGTGGTGATGGACGGAGCATCAGAACCAATCAAACACTCACACCCAGTCAACAGATCTGGGTTTGATCCATCACCGTTCTTTAGCCCACTCTGCCATCCCA
The DNA here is from genome assembly GCF_964204655.1 of Triturus cristatus. Classification (NCBI taxonomy): domain Eukaryota; kingdom Metazoa; phylum Chordata; class Amphibia; order Caudata; family Salamandridae; genus Triturus; species Triturus cristatus. The sequence goes on along the minus strand of NC_140589.1, from coordinate 1,751,315,409 downwards.
CTTCAGACATGGCCATATGCAAATCAGTCTGACCCTGTGCCTCATGGGAACAGTCCAGCCCGAACTGCCAAGCCATGCCTTCCCTGGACCGGAAACAAGCTTCCTAGGACCGGTTTCTGGCATTTCAGTCGTCTTCAGCCAGGCTTGCTTGAATTCAGTGGCAAAGTGAGCAAGGGACTCACGTCTGAGCATACCCTGCCAACTTATCGCGAACAAAGCGGTACATATGGCCATGTCTGAAGTGGGATGGCAGAGTGGGCTAAAGAACGGTGATGGATCAAACCCAGATCTGTTGACTGGGTGCGAGTGTTTGATTGGTTCTGATGCTCCGTCCATCACCACCCCCTTTTGTACCGCTTTGTTCGCCATAAGTTGGCAGGGTATGCCCAGACGTGAGTCCCTTGCTCACTTTGCCACTGGATTCAAGCAAGCCTGGCTGAAGACGGCTGAAATGCCAGAAACCGGTCCTAGGAAGCTTTTTTCCGGTCCAGGGAAGGCATGGCTTGGCAGTTCGGGCTGGACTGTTCCCATGAGGCACAGGGTCAGACTGATTTGCATATGGCCATGTCTGAAGTGGGATGGCAGAGTGGGCTAAAGAACGGTGATGGATCAAACCCAGATCTGTTGACTGGGTGTGAGTGTTTGATTGGTTCTGATGCTCCGTCCATCACCACCCCCTTTTGTACCATATTATCAGGTATCAGCATGGCCTCGTAGTGTGAGGTAAACCTCTGAAGGCACTTCAGGACAAGACCTTGATTTCCATGAAAAACCAAATGTCTATAAGGGGCTATTGGATTCAAAATTGTAGGCGCAAAACCAAACAAACCTCAGTGTTCCTCTGTGAAACCTGAACCGGTCTTCCATTTGGCAGGAATTTTGTGAAATACAGGATGGAATTCACCAAAGACTGCATTTTGAGATTGTTGGATTATATTCATAGAACTATATTGTATGAAAACTAAAGCTTGTTTTATTTCATTCAGGAGGGAAGAAATCCGGTAGTAAAAATGGGAGATTATACGTTTAAGAGTTCTTATATCAAATGAGGATGTCCCCGCTGTCCCCACTCATTTTTTTAACATATATATGCCACATCTTATCAACGTCATCCGATGGCTTGAGTTCCTTATCAGTTGCAATAACGTGTCCATTCTGTTGCCTGCCATCCATCCATCACCACATAATTGTCAGAGCACTTCCCCATCCCTTTCCACACATGCATACTTCTCTTGCTTCCACCCTTCCAAACTTATGCAGAAAGAAAATGCCTCTAACAAAACATCAGCTGGGCAACAGTGGAATACAATTTGATGTCAACTGTGCTTATAAAGCACACGTTTAACCAAGTACAGTTATTTTACTATAAACACTGAAGTGCATAAACTCTGACAAAAACCAAAATAACCCGCTTTTTCGGAATCAATGCCACAAGCAGGAATACAGCGAGAATGATTACGAGTGGAGGAAATCGAAATCACCTCTGCTGCTCTAAATATATATATATATATATATATATATATATATATATATATATATATAGATATATATATTACCTACTGGCGGTCGCCAGTAGGTAGTTATAGTTAGGACCCTGTTTCCATAGGAAATCCGCAACATTCTATTTTGAATAACTTTGGCGCTGGTCGACGAATCCTCGCGAATTTCTCAAAATAGGTGGGGCGCTACGCTCCGCTCCTACCCTGAAAGTCTCGGGGGGATTCGTCAAGCGGGGGCTGAGATAAAAGGGGGGTCCCAAAACGCGTTTTTCCCATGCATTTTTCCATAGGACCTTTAGACAGGGCTACAGCCCGAACGGCTGAACAGAATTACTAGAAATTTGGCAGAGAGGTAGTCCTCAGGTAAAGGAAGTGCCTTTTGTAGGTTTGGTGTAAATCTGTTCAGTAGATTCTGAGAAAATAGCCTTTAAATCAATATATATATCTGAGCCAGCTTACGGTACGCTTACCGTAAGCTTACCGTACGCGTACGGTGGCGTGCGCGAGCGCGATTCTGATTGGCTGTTAGATCTTAGTAAACATTCGAATTGGCCGAAACCAGGAAGCGGCGGCCGCCATTTTCTCTCTCGCACTCTGAGGGGGGGGCTGTAAACAAAGGCAAAAAACATATAAAGGGGCTGTTTAGACAGCGCCCATGCACATAGCCATGTTAGTTGAGTCCTCAAAGATCCCCCAAGGCCAAAAACGGTAAATTTTTATTTTTTGAAAATTTCGCCGATTACGCTTACCGTACGCGTACGGTGCGCTTACGCTAAAAAGTTTAATAAAAAAAAAAAACACTCTCTGTGCATGGCATATTATTGTCATCACTTACAAATTAAATTTAACAGATTACCTATCACAAGGAAGCGCATAATATGTCCTCCATGTGCGCACGGTGCGTAACGTGGGCACGCGGTGCGCGTAGCGCACTGCGTGCCCACCTTGCGTGTACGGCACTAACTGCGTAAAGTGGGCGCGCGGTGCGCGAAGCGCACCGCGTGCTCACTGTGCGCGCACGGTGCGCGAAGCGCACCGTGCACGCACGGAACGAACTGCGTTAAGTGGGCGTGCACGCCACGAATGGCGTAAAGTAACTTAGCATTTAAAAAACCGTACAAATTCACTGAAAAAACCATAGGTTTCACACACGTTATAGTTAGGAATTAGCATTTAAAAAACCTTGCTAATTCAATGAAAAAACCATAGGTTTCACACTTGTTATAGTTAGCTGGAAATTTTACTGATAAAAAACCAATGAAATTCCCCCGTTATAGTTACTGTAGGCAACAATAACTCACGCGACCGTAATCCTCTGGTGATGACATATGTGTCTTTATGAAAAAAAATTTTTTTTACAATATGTATAGCTAAAATTTAATGGAAGAAGACATGGGCAAATAAGTGTCTAAATACAGTATTAGCATCAGCAGAGGATTACGGTCGCGTGAGTTATAGTTGCCTACAGTAACTATAACGGGGGAATTTCATTGGTTTTTTATCAGTAAAATTTCCAGCTAACTATAACATGTGTGAAACCTATGGTTTTTTCATTGATATATATATATATATATATATATATATATATATATATTTAAAAAAAGACTACATCCCTTGAACTAATCACTTACTAAACATGGTGGCGTTCTCCAAGATGCAAGGTATGTCTTCTATGATAACAGCTGTGCATATGGGAGTGGCTTTTGCGGTGTCCTCCTCACAAGGTCTCCTCCAGCCTGGGCTTGCCATTTACCCCTACACCGCCCGTATTTTCATGCACCAACAGTGGTAATTCTGCCACCTTGTGAAAGCACACCAGAGCGCTTTGCCTCACAAACAAAGTCACACTTTTTTGCCTTCTCTGGTGTAATATGGGGATTTTGTCCCAAAGCCCACTAGAAACCGAGATTGAATAGGGACAGCAAAACGATCATCAGCCCTGACATGGTTTTTGATAACCCTATGGTAATAATATCAATTCAGTTACTTTGTGGAGTATACTTAGGTGTCATTGTACCCGCAGATACCCACAGATGCCCGTGCTCCATATCAAGCAATTTGCAAAGCCTGAGAAGCTGTGGCACACTATTTTTTAAAGTTCTTAAAATCAGAACCTCCTTTGCACTGACACAAAGCTTCAGTAGGGGCGTAACTGCAGCCTAAAACTATTTAAAAAATGATCTTGAAACACACCTTGTTTAAAAATTTCCAAACTAACCCACAGCAAGATCAGTCTTGGAGCAACACAGCTCCCAAAGTATTTGGGTCGCCTTGTTAATATTTGTCGACACTGGTTTTAGAACCATTATCTGCTGGCTCATGCTACAGCCATATATTCATGAAGAGCTCTTGCACCACACACTCCCGGTGTCCCATATTAAATAAATAAATATGCTGTTAACAATCAGACACCCAGATTCACAATGAGCATGGTAAGCATCTTATTGCCTTCAGGCCATAGAATCCTGAAAGTGGGAGAACTGGTAAAAACTGAATGGCTCAAAATACAGCTTATCTTTTGGACTCTGGAAAATGAGAGTACGGTTACCTACCTTGCATCAAAGGCCAAGAAGGGTACATATCATGAAAACTCCCTTATCATGGAGCTACAAGTAAAAGGGGCAAGCAAAACCTTTTCTTCATCTTGCACGCCTCAGAATTCTAGATTTCATTCCTTCCAAATGAAAGGCATGTACCCCGCGGCTTAAGTCAACTCCCAGCTAGATTATTGTAATGGATTATCTCTTTGCATGACTAATGAGTGCATGGGTAAATCCAGATGTGTCCAGAATTACACAGTTCAATATGGTTGGGAGTTGAAGAAATATGGTCTAATTTTCTCAGGTGGAAATTTCACTGGCTCCCACTGGCATTCAGATTCTAGTGCAAACTGTGTGATTTATATCAATATGTCACCACAGAATAGATCTAGATGGCTTGATGGGCATCAATTTCTATATGCTCCAGCCAGGAGTCACTGCTCAGCCTCCAAGAATCTGTACATCAGTCTACATTATAAATTGTCAAGGATGGGGAGAAGATGACCAAGGAATCATGGGCTTGTCTTTAGAATGCCTCTCCCTGGTCCTTTTTGACAGAAAGCAATTTAAAGAACTAAAGACACATCTCACTGGTCTCCAGCACCTTCCTTCAGATATTGTTTGCTTCACAGTGAGTCAAACAAATGTTCTAAATAAAATCTAAGGATTTCTAGATGCATTTGACACTCTATTGGGTGCCATGCAATATGCAGTGAAGTGTAGTTTACCACTAAGGAACATTTTGTTCTTAAACAACACTCACCATAAAGAGCACCACATATATGCAGTCAACAGTAGCAGTGGCTGTGATGTATAGTTATTTGTAATCTATGACAGCCAAACTAATATTCTGTGTACTTCAAGGGCTGCTTTACCACTAGAGATATTACAGGACAATGACAGATCTTATCAAAATATTAAGCCGCAGAGTTTACTAATCATAAGCTTAATATATAAAGATCTGTTGCTTAAAGGGTCTTACAAAGTAAAGTAAGACAGAGTGAACATTTTGGGCCTAATTAACAAAAGGTAACTTGCACCTTTGAGCAATTTACAATTTTGAGTAAGTTTACTACTTTTTGACTTCACAATATCCAAGTGTAAATTTACTCCAAAACTGTTACGTACATGTCTCTTACACTTTTGAATAACTTGACACTCTGATTTTGTGAATAGCCAAACGTAGTGACGTTACTCAAAAGTGTAAGAGTATATTACATGTGTAAATTACTCAAAATTGTAAATAACCCTTGCAGTTTGTGAATAGCCCCAGGGCCCTTAAGTTTGGTGGAGATCTGCAAGTTACACTTTTGGAGTAAATTTACACTCGGATTTTGTGAATAACCAAATAGAAGTAAACATTCTCAAAAGTGTGAATTTCTTACGAGTGTAAGTCACGCAAAAGTGTTAGTTTACGCAAAAGTGTTAGATACGCAAAAGTGTATGTTACGCAAAAGTGTACGTTACGCAAAAGTGTACGTTACGCAAAAGTGTACGTTACGCAAAAGTGTAAATTATCTTTGTGAATTGGGCCCATGGTGAGGCTTAATGCCGGCAATATTCTGTTTTTCACTTTTCTGTCTTCCAGATTTGAGGCCTCTAGCTAAGTGCCATTTCACCAGTTTAGTGGTATTTCCAGAAGAATAACCTCAAGTCTGTCTTTGGTAATATTTAGGTGGGGGTCTCCAGTCTTGTTAGAAACATTTTCATTTTTTGTGCAGATCAGATAAATTGCATGTTAGTGACCCAAAAAACATGCTGACGGATCCTATGGTCCTCTGTGTAGGACCTCTTCAATGGTGCTGTCCTTTATCAGCAAATATTTCAAAATGTAACAACAATATTGATTATATTAAGGGAAGAATCCCACAGCACCAATACAATTAATGAAACATAATGCAGCCACTGAATTGCAGAAGGTACAAGCAACATAGCTCCACTAGAGAAGTTACTGCAATACAAATCAGTGCTTAATTTGTAAACAGTTAAGTGCCAGGGCACTTCACACAGATCAACCACAGCTGACAACCCACGTGTCACTTTTAACTGGAGTTTTAAATCAGAGTTTTATCATTTTTTACCGCTATGTTAGTTAAATGCTCCATGTAAGTAACTGGGTTAAGAGGGGTGGCGTGGGCCATAAGGAGGTCATTGTCAGTGAGAGGCACTTTTTGGGAGTCACAGACATTTGCTACTGTATCACAAAGAGACAGTCATCGCTGGAGCTTTGCGTTGACGGTCAAAGCAGACTGTCACTGACGGCGTCAAGTGAAAATGTCGCTAGAGCCTTGCACCAATGGTCGTCACGAACGGTCGCTATCGCCGCATAGGTGCTTCACATTGGTGGATGCTGTGGGCAGTCGATTCTCAGCGCGAAGAGGTCACTTTGCAGTCGCGAAGAGCACAGAACTTCTGTATTTTCACCTATTCTTCTGGAGAGTACACTCGGATGGCAGCCAAGGGTCAAAGACCTGGGGGCACAACTTGGGAGTCAGGACACACGCCAGCAGCAGGGCTCTCACAGGCCCAGTTGATGCTGGTCAGGTGCAAGGAGGCCTCTGGAAGTGTGTTGCGTCCCTGTAGCTCAAGCAGGAGGTCACTCTCCTGCCCCTTGGAGTCACTCCTGGGGAGCCTGGATTCAAGGCAAGCAGGTTCAATCTTCCTACTTCACACAGCAGGGCAGTCCTTCTTCCGAATCTTCCACAGGTTCAGGAGTGTTTGGACGATAGGATCTGATGGTTTTGGTTCTTCCAAAAGTCCATGTATTCCACTTTTGTTCGGTCTAATTTGGCCAGAGGCACTTTTCTTTCTTTTGGTGACCTTGATGATGGGCCTAAATACCAGCTTCAAGAAGTAACTACATTTAGGAGTGTATTTAAACCTGAATAGAGGCATTGCCTCTGCCAACATACGCAATCACTGCCACCACCTAAAGGTTCTTGCCATGGCGGCCCATGGTACTTCCTCTCAATTATAAAGGGGGCCATGGTTTGATGGGATTGTAGTAGGACAACTGGATGAGGATGAACCATGCTGATGTATGTGATCTATCAAGAGGTGGCCGTGCCATGCTTGGAGTGCTGGCGGACATCTGCAGGAAGATAAACCATCCTGATGTCTGGGATTCGTCTAGCAGCTATGGAAGGCCCTTTGGAAAACCCCACTCCTGGCACGTACATGGCAGACACCACAGTGAGTCCACCAACACAGATGTGCTCTGGGAAGTCCATGGGTTTATTTTTCAAAGGAATGAGTCCCTTATGTAGAATTGTTCTTCTAATAAAGCCTGATCTTAAGGCAGATCTCATGTAAGGCAAGCAGTAAAGACTCTAAACTACAAATGCATACCTACCAATTTTTCGGAATGATCTCAAAGGAGAAGAAAAAATATGGCAGGTGAGAAATTGGCAGACTGTGGAAAACAAGCGCTTACAATGGGGCAAAACGACTTGGACAATATAGCACAGTGTCTCACTGTGGCGCTTCTCAGTTTTATCCAAAGGAAGCACAAGATTGCAAACTCCGCTGTCATTAAGTACAAGCAAAGAAAGTTGTACAGTAAAGAATTATAAACAGAGAGCAAAAAGTATAGTTCTGAAGAGATCTTCCACAATTAGTCTATTAATACAAAAGACCACCCGACAGTAAAACTTCTAAGCTTTTTGGAATTTATTTAAGTGCTTAATTGTGAAAATGGCATTGTATATTTATTTTAAGGACAAGTGTAGATCCTAAGCATCACTTAACATGCTGGAAAAAGCGATGTCCTGTTTAACATTCTCCCGCCGGCCGGCCTTTCCCATCAGCAGTCATAAACACCATCAAACTGCGCAAATAAACAGCCGAAAGGATGCTAGGATATGGAAGCACCAAATGGGTTTTAGTTGTCAGTGTTGACAACTGAGAGGCCAATTTCACGAATGAATCATTCAGTGAGCAAATAACGCATTGCTAAGACGAGGCCAGCAAAGTGACAGCAAATATCAAGTAATCGAATAATGTGACGGGATAATGGCCTTTGTGTACGAGGGAAAAATCTTTTATGTCTCAGTTTATTTCTTAGCGTTAGACCATTAAAATGTCAAAACAGGCCATTACAGAGAGCTGGACTTTCCAATTTTGTAGAAAAACCAAAGGGAAAACAAGAATCGGCAAAGCGGTTAGACCGTGCCTTGACAAAGTGGTGCCGTGGTTACATCGTTCAGATTGCTCAGATGACTTAGCAGGAAGTGATATCAACTGACCTGTGACCCCAGTGACATCACCAGAAACTAGGTCACTTGGCCTTTGAACATTTTGGAATTACCCTAAGTAACTTCACTGAAGTTAAAAAAAAAAAAAAGTGATTAAAAAAACCATACTGAAGTAAATAAAAGAGCATGTTGGTTTATAACTATGTACTGAGTAGGCTGCTGTCACGGTATTGCAAGTGTGCAACCACGAAAAGCCACGATCACAGTCCAGGGAAACTAAAGCCATCATATTCCTAAATATAGCTTCAAATGCCCAGTCACTGTCATAAAACCTCAAGCAGAGCCATAAGGTCCTAAACATAACCATTATTTGCCTCCAGCAACCACAATATGCCTAGACACTGTCTCAAATTGACACAAACAGCATCTAAAGTCCAGAGATAATCTCCACATGCAGACAAAACCAATACATGCCTAGGCATAACTCCATATGATCAGTGCTGTTCCAGAAGAGCGTAATCATTAAACACAGTCTGACTTTTAGTAGTACACGTGTAGGCTCTCCTTATCAGGCCTAATCTGCCCTCCACTCTGAGTGAACATAAGCCCATCAACAAATGCTAATACTTATGTCACATTAGGTTTCAAATCCTTTGCCCCTCTTGAGTCACTACTGCCAGCATTCAGGGGAAACGTGGGTTCTGTTAAGAGCATGTTTAGTTTATTACCTTTTTTTTTTTTTTACATCTATCCAACATACGAATGATGATTATTTGTTTTATAAATATACTAAGAGAATCCAGCCTAGGTCTTAGAGGGTCTAATCTCGAACACATAAGCATAACCATTAACTTAGTAAATATTCTGTATTTGCATTAATTCCATGCAATTTTATTTTATGTGGCTATCATAAAAATCTGGCATGGATTCGGTCTGAACCTGTGTTGGACATCATTGTTATACAGTAATTTTGTTAGACATGTATGGTGAGCAAGTCACAACCTAAATTGGAACTTCAACTTTATTGTTACGAGTCATCCAACGCCATACTTTTTAAATTATGAAATCTGAGTGCACTTAGCTACACCTCACATGTGTGCACGTATACACTTTTCGCTTATGTGCAACTAGCTGTCTGGCACATGCTTTCATTAGGCCATATATCACTTTGTTTAGGTACTGCCTTTTTTTTTCATATGTGTGTCCGATATGTCGTATTCACACCAGTGTGCACCCAGTCTCTTCTCACGTGTGCTGATTCTCTCTCACAACTGTGTAACTACTCGTGTCAACCCCATCTAACATTACTCTTCTGTCTGCACATAGAATTCCCTCACCCAAACATGCCTGGACCTTACTGGTGCATGCTGCTTTCTCCGATTTGTGTGCCCCTAGCCTTTTCACTTGTTTGCACAGAGACACCACTTAACCATCTCAGACAAAATTGGACATACTGAGTTTTCTTGGGGTGACTTAGTCTCTCTCTCCTAGCTCCACATATCTTGTGTGCACTTCACCCGGTCTTACCTGCATAGAACTCCTGCTAACCTGTAAGCACCAATTAATCTGTGGGCCATTAGCATCTAGCCTTTGTCAACAATGTGCACCTCTATTTTTTACATGCTGCTAGTCCCATGTCAACTATGTGAACAAAAGCACCGAGTGCCTATTCACCTGTGGGCACACAGCCTCCAATATCCTATTTACACTGACCCCCTACACTGTATGCACTGATTGTTCCAAGACGCTCATGCCCAGCCTCCTTACTTGTTTGTCACGAGACTCACCTAACTCAATCTGTGCTACCATGGATTTTGTGCATGCGTAAATTAGCAGAAGTGATTTAACCATGTGCAAAATGTGATATGTGAGACAAATTTTTCTTCTGTACACACAATCTTATTCCTGCAGAAAACCTGCAATCATAGAACGTACCATGGATGTGGCAACTGCAGAATCTAGTGCATTCCTGATTCACAGAGAAAGTCAAAGGAATGTGGGTCTGATACACCTATGGATCCCCTATGGCTATTCTTGCCTGGTTGCTGCATGGGAACAAGCAAAGGGTGTAGAGACTCCTCACGCCTAACTGAAAGGTCAAAATGTAAATGTAGGCATTGACCAGAACTGCGCTTTTAAAACCGGTAACTCAATTCCCTGCTTGTAGGCGATATGTTGTTATCAGTAGGAGGGCTGCTGATATCAGCTGGTTCCATCGTCATAACTCTGTGGCTCATTTCTTTTAATATATTGAAGTTCTGTAAACGTTTGTTTCCAAACTGCACTGCAAAAAATACCAACTGCTGCTTTTCACTGTGCTCAAACATGCATCGAATTCATCCTAAATATTTCATGTGAAGAACCAGAAAACTGCACAAATAAATGAGATGGACATGCATGCAGTTCCTGGAAACCCTGTAGGATTAGCCATTAGACCTACGGAAATGTCCTCATCAAGTCTTGTTTTTAGGTCCAACTGGGGCAGCACACGCGCTGCTCTGCGAGCCTTGGTGTATTCAGGTATGGGCCTGAAGCTCCGCCCATATTTTTCATTGGCTTGTGTCATTGTCCACTGTAAACTGTTGCTTTTCATTGGTCAATAGGCTTAGTAGTCCCTCCATAGTACCACCTTGTCTCATTTTGTAACCTCTCATAAGTGTGTTGTTACTCAGTAGGCTTTAATTACAGTCTCCGAGCACTATTGTCTGACACACTCTATCCGAACGCTTTAAAAAAAAAAAAAAAAATCTTTATAGCACAGGTGCCGAACGCATTTGCAATGCAATATGTCTCGCATTTGCGAGAGTTTAATGCTATTGCCATTTCAAATGACAATGCCTTTTATCTGTTTTAACAACACATAAATAAAAGGCATTGTCATTTACAATGCCAATGGCTCAAACTCTCGTAAATGCGAGACCTATTGAATTGCAAATGCTTGTTATTTTTGCGTTACTTTCCCCATTTTAAATCCAGAGGTATCACAACTGAATGAATTACTCATGCACATCAAGGGACACAGAGAGCTCTGTAGCGCATTCACACCTTGTTTATACTTTTAGTTGGCAGTCAGAGCAGTGCATTTTTGAACAACGCATCACCCTCCCCTTCCCATTACTGTCCAAAACACAATTGACAAATAGATAATTATTTACTGCATGCTCCATAGCTTTTCATTTTGACACTCCACCAAAACCCCAAACAGCAAAGGCTACCACAGGTATCAAGGGCCAAAAACTCAAATGCACAACAGCCTTTTCAGCTTTTAAGAAACATTAACTTTTTTTTAGAAAGGTTTAAAACGGCCTATAAGTAAGAACATGTATCATGCACCAGCACTCTTCCAGAATCATGGCAGAAGCGTCTGTCTATCTGTTTGAGACTCAGGCCGACTGCCGGAGCTTATGTAAACAAACCCATCGAAGCCACCTCCAAGCAAAGTGGCAAATACACACACGCTGCTCCCACGAAACCACTCATACTTAATCAGGGAGTTCATGCTCGGAGTCAGACAGCGAGGGAACAAAATCATTTTTATTGGCACATACAACATCCTTGCTAGATTAAGGCAGCAGCCCTAACTGCGCTCACCTTCGTCCTGCATCACAGCTTGCTTTCTGCTGCCTCACTTGGAAAATTGCAATAAATGCTGCTGATGCTACAGCGCATGCGCTGTGAGGCACCTGACCCGAAACGGAAGTGCTGGCAGCGTCGAACTTTAAATTTCTGGGGTGACAAAGATAGCCTTGGGGACTTTTCATTGACCCTATAGAACGTGCCCATTGTCTGAGAGACTAAGGCTTGGATAAATGTATACAGGTACATAGTTCTGAAGTGAAATAATAAAAAAATGGACGGTCGTCTCAGTCTGTAATTATGTCTTATTCTTTTAACCACATTCTGGGAAAAATTAGACAATATGTGAAAAAAACATGAACCATTCATCTTCATGCTCCAAGCACACAGGGTGGGAGAGAAAAAAGAATGAATACATAAATTCTTAGTGGCATTCATAGACCTCAAAATGCAACTGGACTAATCAGAAACCATTCTTTTTGCTGCAGGCAGTTATAATAAAATCCTGAACTTATATTTGAAAAAACAAATATTTTCTTGGGGCTTCAGTGTAGAGGACACATTCTGTTGCGGTTGTCTGTATGTCAAATGATTCCACCATCTCTTTAAATATGTTGCATATGGCCCGATTCAGTCTTTTCTGGGACATAATTGACCTTAAAGTTTTCAGATGGTGCAGACCAATGAAGTTTCTCTCAGCCTCAAAAATGATACTGGAACAGCAAAACAAACAGTTGTAGCTTCTAAACCTATGTTTAAAAAAATTCTTTGTTGGAAACATTTTTTCAACGTATGTGTGCAAGTTCTGGCCCTGAAGAGTACTTAAACATACTTGATACTACAGTTAACTGAAGTGAGGGTAGCAGAGGGTCATTTTCTTTGTATTGAGCAATGGTGTCTTGTGTGTGTCTGTCTCTGTGCCCATTTTTGAAGTTTCAGTCTGTAACGCTATTCTCTACAGTAAGCCCTCAGTTTTTTTTAAATATAAAGCTGTAATCACCCATTGGATTTTAATGTGTGTGTTACAGCAGGATACATTAAAACAAAGTCATCTCCCTCTATTACTCCTGCAGTACACGTGCACATATAAATAAAGGAAGCAGACAGCACCGCTCCACTAAATGTGGTTATGTGCGTTTTTCAGTCAAAGAACTATAATATTTCTAATCCCAACTTCTTTTTTAATAGAAGTAGGATGTAAAAGCACTGCATTAAAATCTGCAAAAGGCTCCCAACAGCAGTATTTGTCCAGGAGTGCAATCTCTGGGTATTTTCAACAAAACCTAGCCCACCATCACTGCAGTGCTGTAGGGAATGTAGAATCTTGAACATTATTATTCGCAGGCTCCTCACTGAAAAAAAGTGCTCATTGTCAATATTTGCAACATGCAAATCAGCTGCCTTTTACTTTGGGATTGTACAGGTGGTGCAGGGGGAGTGTGGATCCTACCACAGACAGTTGAAGTGTATTGCTTGCTCTCCTGTGGCCATAAGGTGGAGATTGAGGGATTGTACTCAATGCTGCACAAAATATAAAACACATTTAAAAAAACATGAAACTTCTGCTGGGAAAATTAGTACAGATGGAAAGTTAAGCAGACTTCAAAGCTAGACTTACTGCCACTATACAGACCGGATACCTGATTTAAGACGTCTTTGTTTCTCCAGATTCCCTGATAGGGTCTATGTAAGAAAGGGGATTATTATTTGGGGAACTGTCACTCCCCTCAAAGGACACGAACACTAACTGTCAGAGTGAACATCAAAAGTTATTAAATTAACCTGAGCTTAACCCCACAGTAGCTATGGCACAGAGCAGACCAGCTTAGTGCTATGTGTAAAGTATGTATGCAGTATCAAAACAATAATGAAGTCAAAACACCAAACATTGGAAATCCCACTTTCATTTAGAAGAACAGAGTACATTTAAATAAACAAAATGATACCAAAACAAGGATCCAATAAAGGGTACTAGAGATATGATAAAGTTTTAAGTAAAAACACCAAAAAGCATTAAGCACTAAGAGTCGTCTACGATTGATCTCAAGGTCAGATACACTGAGCGGGATGGCCAGGTCAAGGATCTTACTTTCAGATTTAATTTGCAAAATGGAGAAAAAGCCTTTCAGCGGGGCAAGGCATCCACCTGTATCTGGCAAAATCGATGAGAAGTCAGATAGCTGTTGGGCGAGGTCCCGCTGAAGACTTGGTTTAGGTGGGGAAAGCTCCAAATGGGAGAAATTTACATTTCCCACCCGAAAGCTCCAACTGACACACAGACACTTCACGCCCCTTCGGACAGTCAAGATTTTCTTGTTGGGACTTCTGAAACGGAAGTCCTTTTCTTCCAGTGGGGCAAGGCCAAACGCTGTATCCGTTGAAGGCTCCACAAGGTCGGGTACCTTTTCACCGAAGGCTGAAAACCGATTTGCTACTGCAGTGGAGCTCCAAGTGGGACAAACCTGCTTCTTCACCCCAGCGAATTGGGTCTCAGCCAGATTGCACTGGGATTGGTCCCGATCCTCCGACGGCTGAAAGTCAGAATTTTGCTAGGACCCAAAACTTTACAGGGATATGTCCCTTTTACCTCAGTTCTTCAGGTAAGACTCACAAACTTTAGGGGAGACTCTTAAGGCTTTAGGGCTTTATCCAGCAAAGGCCTTGAGTTGGGTTCAGTGCAGGTCCAAATGTGACTAGGCAACTAGGAATCCAGGGAGAAGTGGTTTTCAGCTTTTTATATCCCTGTAGCCACACGGGAGGTCCGCCCAATTAACTTTACAGTCTACTTCTTTGTCCTGGGTACAAAAGGGAAAAGAACAGGCCCTTCAGGGCTTCACTCGGGTTACAGAAAGCAGGGTCCAGTCTCCTTTTGATCCTCTACAGATCCAGGAAGTGTTTTGAGGAGTGTTCCTTAAGGTGCCATGTTTATTGGGTGCACTGGTCAGTGGCTGGGGTAACTCCCTGTTCCTCCCTAACCAACAGGGATACACTTCCCACAAGTAACCCTACCCACTTTTCAGTTGTTCCTGTTTGCCCTGCTGCAAACAATCTCACAGCGCACTTTACTCCTAAAATTGAAGCTGGGCGAACCTTTCCATGTTTGTACAGAGCTTTTGTGTCCACCCAGAGGTATTGTCAGAGAAATGAGCAGTCCCCTAACTTGTGTCCACTCTTTATTTGTTTTGGGGGATGGTTCCCTCACACTGGATTTGGAGTCAGCTTAGCCATTGTGGAAATATGGATTTTTCTGATCAGTTATGTCCCCTATCTTGGACCCCAACGGTTTCATGTATGAATCACAAGTACATGTATGTTCCCTCCAGTTCCAGTTATGAAGACGCAAACACATGTGCGTCCACCGTCAACATGTCCTCTTTCAGATCCGCCATGAATAGGCTGGATATTCCATTCCTAAGTATGAAAGGCCACCGGCTTTATATGGTTCACTTATGCCATTTTACAGTCCAGGCAAGTAGGCCCTGATTCTGTCATCAAGCTTTTCTTGCCTTCTGCCTCTGAAAGCTCCAGTCTGAGCCTGCATCTGTGACCATGAACTTTGTCTCATTCCCTGCGCGGCTCACGATGCCTGACATCAGCCTGTTGCCTGCCAAAAACTGTATTTCACCTTCGAAATTATCTGCTCCGCTCCCTGCCCAATGCATTCCTGTCTAGTAGTTTAAGTAAACATTCTTCCAGTTACCGAGCAAAGGCCCGGCTTCTCTGTCTTTATGCAAGTAATTCATAGCCCTATTATTATGGAAGACTTCTGCCCTCGCATCTAGTGTAGACACTTAGACGCTTGTACACGCACTAACAGTCAGTATAGTCAGTATAGAATAAGATTCTACTCTAAGAGACCTCTCTTTTGGATAACATAGTTCTTTAAACATAGGATGTTAGATATGATTTGGGATTAGGTTGACTTGACCCTCCAGACTTCTGTCGCCACATGTAGAGCTAAATGTCAAGTCCCCTTCACCCCCTAGTTGCACGTCAATCATACGTCATGCTGCTGCGCGCGCATTTCTGCCAAGTATTTCTGCTGACATTGCGAAATTCTTTCATGGAACCACCCTATTATGACATCATACCTGATGACGTTCTTTAGTTACACCCAGTTACGCCCACTTTTGCTACGCATGTATGTTTTATCTTCACTATCAATTGTTACGCCTCCTGCATTTGCTTCACTGTAATGCCTATTGTATAAAAGTGATTACTTATCAATAAAGTAAGTACTTCACTTCCTGAACCTCCGTGGTGATGGAACTTGGAGTCAACGATTCGAATCGTCCATTGGAATAAAGCCCATTCCGAACCTCTAATACCACGGATTCTGCCTCTTATTTTACTGAGCTATTTTTATTATGTTTCTGTATCAAATTAAGTCCCGGTAATTAAATTATTTACCACATGAATGGCGCCCGAACAGGGACACTTTCTCATCTCACGCGCCGGCGGTGCGTTGCAGGCCCGGTCTCCTGCCACAGCTGGACGGACAACAACGCGTACCAGCAGGATTTCCTGTATCTCCCTCCGGTCAAGCGGGGGCGACTGAGGCTGCGATCAACACCCAGACGAGGCGGTGAGAAGTGCGAAGTATCCCGACCAGAGCCTAGCTGAGAGAGCAAGATCCGAGGTATACAGAGGCCCACCAAGTTCCGAAGTTCCGAGGTTTCCGATGTTCCGAAGTGTCCGAAGTTGTCGAGTCCAGTCCAGTCCAGTCCAGTTCAGTTCCGTTCCGAGGCCTTCCGTTCCGAGCTACCCGGTGAGTACCATTGCTGGGGAGGCGTTCTGACGTGCACATAGCCTGTGCCGGTCAAGACGGGTTTGGGTACACAAATCCGGTCTGCACTGTTTTAGCAGTGTATCTGTACTGTTTAGCAGTATATCTAGTATATCAAGTATATAAAGTCAGAATAATTCAGTTAATGCCGAGTATTATGTTTAGTGATTAAGTTTCCTTAGATCGTCATCATCATTGTTGCTCATTTAAATGTTAAATGTTAAATGTGTTAATACGTCCTGCATATTGTGGTATGAATGACTGTTCATTATTGTGTTTATTGTATTAAGTTTGTTCAAAATCAAGTATCAGATCAGTTCTCAATATGCCGCTCTTTTCGAAATTAAGACAGATCACAACTAGAAAAGGGGTACTCGAAGAAGCTGTTCCTATTCCTCCTAGGGACACTCCAGGGTACTTCATGTATCATAAACACGGCTTAGACGCTATATTATTTCTTGATTTATGGGTAGACTACACCAAGGAATTACCAGAAAGTTATTGATCTGCGCGAATTGAACAAATGCATTGTGCCACAATTCCCTGTGGTCCCAGATATCTCGTCATTACTGACAGCTATTGATTCCGAAGCAACATTCTTTACTGTAATTGATCTCAAGAATGCCTTTTTCAGCGTCCCAATAGATCCGGAAAGCCAATACTTGTTCGGATTTAGTTTAAATGGACGTAGCTTTAAATTCACACGCGCACCTCAAGGATTTACAGAAAGCCCCAGCATCTATAGCCAAGCACTGAAAAGAGAACTCGACAGTATCCACATGCCAGTCAACACTGCCCTGCTTCAATATGTCGATCTGCTGATCACCGCTAGAAGCGAACCTGAATGTGAGAAAGCATCACTGACAGTTTTACAATTTCTAGCCGAAAAGGGGCACAAGGTGTCCCCTTCTAAGCTGCAATTCTGTGTCCAGCGAGTTGTTTATCTTGGACACTCGCTGTCCAAGGAGGGAAGGCAGCTTACACCAGATCGCATCCAGCTAATTGCTAATATGCCAATACCCAAGACACAAAAGGAGGTGCGGGCTTTCATAGG
This sequence comes from Triturus cristatus, assembly GCF_964204655.1. Lineage (NCBI taxonomy): Eukaryota > Metazoa > Chordata > Amphibia > Caudata > Salamandridae > Triturus > Triturus cristatus. The sequence goes on along the minus strand of NC_140589.1, from coordinate 1,751,297,761 downwards.
CCTCACTTCATATTGTAGGCAGTGGATCCCTCAGTATGCATTTCTAGCAAAACCACTCATTCAATTGACAACACAGGAGGCAGCCACATCGACTGTTCTCCCTTGGACTCAGGAACATGCACAAGCTTTTGAAAGCCTAAAGAAAGCCTTATGCCAAGCACCGGTTTTAGCAACACCATGTTACAATAAACAGTTTACACTCTTTGTTACAGAACGCGAAGGTACTGCTTTGTCAGTACTCACACAGGAACAAGCAGGATCACACAAACCATGTGCTTATTTTTCTAGTACATTAGATCCCGTAGCTCAGGCTTTGCCCGCGTGCCTAAAATCAGTGGCAGCAACAGCTTTAGCAATCAGACAAAGCGATGCCATAGTGTTAGGACATCCATTGACAGTTCAAGTACCACATGCAGTAGAGGTTCTTGTGAATCGAACGCAAACACAACATTTGACTATAGCGCGACTTACAGGGTATGAATTAACATTGTTTCAGCCACATATAGAAATCAGACGTTGTAACACATTGAATCCTGCCACACTTTTACCCGTAATCGGAACAGACCCACTAGCTCATGATTGTATTGAAGTTATTACAATCACGACGAAACCCAGACAAGACTTGACAGATGTCCCATTATCAGACCCAGACCTGACGTTGTATGTAGATGGTTCATGTATGAGAACAGGTACAGGAGAGTTAGTGGCCGCTTACGCAGTCACAACAGACACTGAAATCATTGAAACAAATTGCATAAATACCTTGTCAGCTCAAGCCGCAGAGCTCATCGCTCTGACACAAGCCTGTATTCAAGCCACAAATAAAAAAGTCAACATATACACTGATTCACGTTATGCATTCGGAGTTGTACATGACTTCGGCGTGCTGTGGCGAGAGAGAGGTTATTTAACTTCTCATGGTGCCCACATTCAGCACGGACCCCTCATTCATGCCTTATTAGATGCAATACATCTACCCACTGCAATATCAATTATGAAATGTAAAGCTCATACGAAAGTTACTGATATCATTTCTCAAGGCAATGATCTAGCTGACAGAACAGCTAAACAGACTGCTCAAACTCAAACATCCGACATGACAAAGACAATAGTCCCGACGCCAACACATTGTATGACTGTTAAGGATCCCGCTCTTGACGTAATTGACATACAGACACATGCTACACCAGACAAAATAAGGAAATGGACTGAATTAGGAGGGATCCAAACGGATCAAGGATGGATGACGAAGGAAAAATCTGTGTGGTTCCTTCCTGATTCAATGGTCCAAGTCATTATTAACACTGTACATAGTCCAGCGCATCTAGGAGAAAAAGCTATGCTAGACAGCATTCAACACATTTGGTTCAACAAACATTTACGAGCAGCAGCTAAACAAAAAGTTCGTACCTGTATGATCTGTTGTCAGTTTAACCCAGGAAAAAGCATTCCCGTAGAACAGGGTGGATTTCAGCCTCCTGATCACCCTTTTGAAGTCCTCCAGATGGATTATATCCAGATGGAACGATGTCGAGGATTCAAATATGTTCTCGTAGTTGTCTGTGCTCTCTCCCGTTGGACAGAGGCATACCCGGTTTCAGATTACACTGCCCCGACTACTGCCAAACAGTTGGTTCGAGAATTCTTCCCACGATACGGTTTACCACGTGTTGTCTACTCAGATAACGGCCAGCCGTTTTCATCCGAACTAATGAAACACGTTTCACTTTTGTTAGGCTATCAGTGGAAATTCCACTGTGTCCGACACCCCGAGGCAGCAGGTCTCGTGGAAAGACATAATCAGACCCTGAAAATTAGATTGTCCAAAATATGCAGGGAGAAAGGTGTCGACTGGGTAGTAGCGTTACCAGTTGCACTCTTTTACATGAGAATGGTAGCACACTCTCGAACAGGGCTATCCCCGTATGAGGTGATCTTTGGCAGACCACCAAATATGTGGGGGACGCCTATACCACGCAAAATAACTGATATTGACTGTAATATGCTGACAGATTACTTGGCTTCCTTGATGTCTGCACTACAATCTTGTCGTTCACAGGTAGCTGCAGCCTTTCCTGACAACACTGAGGTGAAACCCCATGACGTAATTCCAGGAGATCTGGTCTTAGTGAGGAACTTTGATCGGAAGTCTCAGCTGGATCCTAGGTGGAGGTCGCCTCAGCTCGTATTGCTCACCACAAGGACAGCCGTGAAGATCGAAGGCAGAAAAGGCTGGGTACATTCAAGTCATATCAAGAAATTTCATGGACTACCATCGGATGTAAATACCACACCTCGTGTGTCTTCACCCATAGACTCAAAGCTCCCTTTGGTTGAACCAAGTAACCAGGAATTATATAAATTAAAACTCAGGTCTAACCAGTCAGGCAATTTGATTGTTTAAGTCCTCTCCAAGGTGAATCGGTCGAATTTGTCTCTGACATGTATCCCTTAGACCTGTATAGAGAACGAAACGGAAGGATAAAACTGAAACGACATGCGTACTGTAAATCACTGCGTAGTCATCGCACAGTGACGTTATTAATTTTGTTTTTCTTAAGTCTTTTAATAATTACTGCAAGTATATTGTTGCACATATATTATCCTATTTCTAGACATGTTTATAATGTTACTACTGAACATTCTTTTAGTGAATTACCTCCGCATGAGTTGTCTTATAGATTTGCGCTGCGCAATAACACGTTTATTAGTATGTTACATCATTCCCATCAGGTTAGCAATGCTACAAATTGTTGGATATGTGGCCGACTCCCTCCCTATCAGAATTATAAAGGAATTCTACCTCTCTTTCCATACCCGTTCACACACAACGGCTCCTGTGGAGCATGGTTTAGTTTAATTAATTCCCTAGATTCGAATTCTGCAGTTTATCAAGACAACTGGGTATGGGGAAATTTGAACTTAGTTTTACTTAAAGTCTGCTACCCTAACAAGGAGGGACTTCCCAAAAGAACAGGAACTGATCTAGAAAATGAAGTGTATGGATTAGGTAATTTTACGCTTAATCTTATGATCCTAAATGTCGAATCCGAAGCTACTCCAATTTTGCCCGCTATGTCAATATTCCCAGTAAAAGGTGAATTATGTGTAAGAAAGAATGGTTCCATACATATGGGCCATAGTAGATGCACCACTGTAATAGAATTTAGTGATCAAGGCAAGTCGACATTTAGAGCTTCCCGCCATTCCTACTTCATATGTGGTCAGACGGCATATGTACGTTTGCCTCTAGATTGGGATGGTACCTGCTACATCGGATTCCTTTTGCCACCTGTTTTCCTAGCCCCTCCTGATTATCACAGAAATACTCATTTAGTACACAATAGAGAAAGGAGAGATCTCCCAATAGTCGATTACACTGAAACAGCATGGGAAAAATACACAGATTTCAATAAAGGTCTTTTTCCCTATATAGGTACCGTTACTAATAGTAAGCTGATACGTAGATTAACTAGAACCCTTGAAGCAGTAGTGAACGAAACTATTTCCGCCTTAGGCAATTTAACAGAAGAGCAGTCTGCTATGCGGATTGTTGTGCTTCAAAATCGTCTTGTCCTTGACGTCATCCTGGCCGATAGGGGCGGAGCTTGTAGGGTCATCGGATCAAGTTGTTGCATTTTCATACCAGAAAATTCGCCATCTGTATATAAAGCCATAACTCGCCTTCATAAGATTGTAAGCCAGATACACCAGAATCCAGGCACCTGGACTTGGTCCGGTTGGTTTTGGAGTGTATTATCTACCTTTGGATGGAAGGTCCTATCCTTCCTAGGTATTGGCCTTCTCATACTATTCAGTTGCTGTCTATGTCTACAATGTGGACCAGCGATCTGTGGTCTGTGTGCCACATCGTGTATTCCACCACCAAGATTTCATTCATCCCAGAAGAAAAAAGAAGAACAAATGATGCTATATGAACAGATCAACGGATTGATGAAGATTGATATCTCTTAACGGGCAAGTAGGGGACAAGGAGGGAATGTGGAAATATGGATTTTTCTGATCAGTTATGTCCCCTATCTTGGACCCCAACGGTTTCATGTATGAATCACAAGTACATGTATGTTCCCTCCAGTTCCAGTTATGAAGACGCAAACACATGTGCGTCCACCGTCAACATGTCCTCTTTCAGATCCGCCATGAATAGGCTGGATATTCCATTCCTAAGTATGAAAGGCCACCGGCTTTATATGGTTCACTTATGCCATTTTACAGTCCAGGCAAGTAGGCCCTGATTCTGTCATCAAGCTTTTCTTGCCTTCTGCCTCTGAAAGCTCCAGTCTGAGCCTGCATCTGTGACCATGAACTTTGTCTCATTCCCTGCGCGGCTCACGATGCCTGACATCAGCCTGTTGCCTGCCAAAAACTGTATTTCACCTTCGAAATTATCTGCTCCGCTCCCTGCCCAATGCATTCCTGTCTAGTAGTTTAAGTAAACATTCTTCCAGTTACCGAGCAAAGGCCCGGCTTCTCTGTCTTTATGCAAGTAATTCATAGCCCTATTATTATGGAAGACTTCTGCCCTCGCATCTAGTGTAGACACTTAGACGCTTGTACACGCACTAACAGTCAGTATAGTCAGTATAGAATAAGATTCTACTCTAAGAGACCTCTCTTTTGGATAACATAGTTCTTTAAACATAGGATGTTAGATATGATTTGGGATTAGGTTGACTTGACCCTCCAGACTTCTGTCGCCACATGTAGAGCTAAATGTCAAGTCCCCTTCACCCCCTAGTTGCACGTCAATCATACGTCATGCTGCTGCGTGCGCATTTCTGCCAAGTATTTCTGCTGACATTGCGAAATTCTTTCATGGAACCACCCTATTATGACATCATACCTGATGACGTTCTTTAGTTACACCCAGTTACGCCCACTTTTGCTACGCATGTATGTTTTATCTTCACTATCAATTGTTACGCCTCCTGCATTTGCTTCACTGTAATGCCTATTGTATAAAAGTGATTACTTATCAATAAAGTAAGTACTTCACTTCCTGAACCTCCGTGGTGATGGAACTTGGAGTCAACGATTCGAATCGTCCATTGGAATAAAGCCCATTCCGAACCTCTAATACCACGGATTCTGCCTCTTATTTTACTGAGCTATTTTTATTATGTTTCTGTATCAAATTAAGTCCCGGTAATTAAATTATTTACCACACCATCATGGGCCTGAGGGCGTAAGGTTTCCTCCCTACGCGTCTTAACTGTCAGGTTCCCCACAAGTTACCTGTTACAAGTGGAGATATCTCGCAGAGACGGCAGGAGCTAACGCCCCCACTCCCACCCTATCCCACTCTGGCTGTGCTACAAACTAGGACAAGGATGGGAGCCGGGATGGTAGCCAGTAATATGGATGCGGGGTCACGAGGAATGGTGAATGTCCCTCTGTGTGGGTGGACAGGGAACCCCAACTGTAGAGGAAGACAAGCAAATGGTTACTACCGCATATCAGACCGGGTCCATTCATACCATGCACACATGTGGAACGACACTCACCTCCGTGACTCCTCCAGAGAGTAAGCCACCAGGCTGCTTCTGCGGGGTCAGCAAGCGCTCCTGCGCTATTGGTCAAACGAAACAAGGACTCCTCCAACTTGCCGCACTTGTGGCGGTGGAGGAATAGAAGCACGTCCGTGCTATGTAACGAAGGAAAAAATAGGAAGGCACCAATCCACACCACAATGAAAAAGAGTTCCTGATCGACAGTGATGCAACCGGTCTTGAGTGTTGTCTAAATGTGCGTCAGCACGGTAAGAATGGACGGGTGCGCTCCTGCGTAGCAACAAAGTATCCAATGCGTGTTTAGCGCGATACTCAATGGCAAATGCGCTTCAGCGCGATACACAGATTACAGGCGCTTCGGCGCGATGTCAATGGTTGCAGGAGCTTCAGCGCTGTTTCAAATGGTTGCCGGCGCTGCAGCGCTGTAAAGATGTGGCAAGGCGCTTCAGCGCGGCAAAGATGTGGCAAGGCGCTTCAGCGCGGATTCCAATGGGTGCAGGCGCTTCAGCGCGGCAAGGATGTGGCAAGGCGCTTCAGCGCGGATTCGAGGGTGTAGGCGCTTCAGTGCGGGTTCAAAGGTGCAGGCGCTTCAGCGCGGCAAGGAGCTTCAGCGCGGATTCGAGGGTGTAGGCGCTTCAGCGCGACGACGAAGCTCCAACGGGGCTGCAGCGTCGCGGACCAGCTAAGTACTCGCCGTGAAGACGGCGCACGGCAAAGGTTTCTTCCGAGGGTCTGGAAGTTCACAGGCAATGGAGTCTCGAAGGTCTCGGGGGCAAGTTCCTTAATCCGAAGCGCCGGCCGGGGGAAAGGCCACCGCTAATAAGCGGATTCCCCCGGAAGCGCTGGTGACGTTCCGTTGCACTCCGGAACGACTAGACCGCTACCGCCCCATCCGGAAGTGAGGATGTCGTTCCGCATGCATTCGTTCGTGGAACAGCAGGCAAGAGAGCCGTGAAACCGGACATTAACATCTGCTTGTGAAATCGCAGACCTCACATTGGTCCTTTACAAGTTAATTAAGTCCCTGGACCCACTCAAACTGTCTTTCCTGCAAGAGGAAGAAAAACACCCTAGCTATTTTGCTGATGTAGGAGCGGTTTTCAGACCTCATTGTCAGAGAGGCACTGAAGGACCAACTGGCCAATGCTAGTTAGCCAAATGGAGGATTAAGCAGGAAAAGTATAACGTTCTAAAAGCTACTTTCCCCATATACTTAATAAAAATCTGATTCACCAATGGATTGGATTTTTAATAAATATATAACACAGACGTTAAATAATTATTTTATTTGTTTTCTGTCAAAAACATACAGATTAACATTTATAATCTGTACTTTGATTTTTTCCAGGATCCAGCTAAAGCACTGCCAGTGAAAATAGCTTTAGGGAGTTAGTTTCTGAGGAACACACTAACTTTAATTTCACACATTCCACTTTTAAAAATCAGGTACCCTACTTTGTGGGAAACAAGGTGACGTGGGGTGATTATAGAATATTTAAAAAACGGTTCTCTCACTGGTCAGAAAGGGGTAGTTTGAAAGGTTTGACAGCAGTTTTTAGGTTGCTGCAGTCAGGCTACATATCGTAGGCCTAAAGCCAAGTTTTACAAGACCACTCTGTGGGTTGCACAATAGGTGCTGCAGTCCACAGGTGGCATAGGTTTATTTGCTACACCATCTACTAGGGACTTGTAGGTAAGTTAAATATATCAGTCATGTGTAAGCCAATCTCACCATGTCTAAAGGGGAAGCACAGGCACTTTACTCCGGTCTACCAAACATTGTGGGAAATCACACCAAAAATAGAACTTTTTCCTGAGAAGGATATTTTTTGTAAAAACTAAATTGCAATCGGAGGACCTCACGGCCTACCTCAGCCCCCAGCAGCACCTTCTCCCACTTCAACGTTTTTCAAACATTAATATTTCTTCACTCTGAGTAGCCATTTAATCAATCCAAGGAAGAGCACACACTTCAAAAATCACCTCTGATGTGATCCCACACGAGTAACTGAGCAATGGAAATTGCTCAAGCTGCAAAGGTAAATTCTTTCAGAATCTTCCATCCTACTCCCACTAAAAGGCTATATTAATTTTTATACCAATTATGCCTACCCTAACCCGGATTCTTTAGTAATTTCTAGTTAGTACATCTTCATTACTCATACATGTGCTCCATATGTCTCATTTGTTCTGTATGGTGTATGCTGTCCCCTGCAGCATTAGCTTTGAGTCTGGCCATTGCTAACTAAGGGAAGGCTATGAGTACCTTAAAGTACCTTTAGTTTGCCTCGGTCTATGCACGTATAGGGTTTGGTGCTGGGGCAGTGACGCAGAGCACATTAACCCTTTACTCTTCCGAAGCAAATCAGTAAATGATGTCCAGACACTTGAGTAATCAGATGAGTGTGGGCCACAGAAAGCTCAAATAATAACATCAAATATCAGCACAATAAGTTAGCAATGGCTGGAAGGTAGAGTGAGAAAGGGAGAAATTGTTTAATACTCGGAAAGTTAGGAAGCAGCAAGCTCAATAACACACATGCTAAAGTTTGTATGTCTGTAAAATATTATGGTTGTATCACAAATGAGGAGAAAATTGTAATGATCACAATATTTATAGTATGCCATATGAAAAGCAATTGCTGTAAGCAAAAGACTGCTGACAGAGGATTTCCCAAATGTGTACTGTGAGCAAAGACTTACATTTACAAATCTCTGGGATTTCATCTTAGATAGTTGAAGAAGATAAAGGATTTTAGGCTAACATCATTGAAAAGCAGGTAAAGAAGTGAGCATCCAAAAGGATATGTGCAGGTGGTATTACTTTGTGTTATTGTATTTTAATTTTGTTGCCACAATTATGGATGCAGTAGATACAGCTTGGCAAACCTATGCTGTTTGGTCCTGTAACTTTATGAAGGCAATCTCAGAAAAGGAATAATTGTATTGCTTGAAGGAAAATTATCAAAACAATGACTTCAGCAGAATCGTTAATGACATTAACCTGAAGTGACCTCCTTTAACTATCAAGGCCCTTAAAAAGTGCAAGACATAAAAGTAATCAATTTACCAAGACAGCCACCCTGAGGATTTGTATGTGGCCTTTATAGCACCGAGTATGTGACAGGATGGGTCAGATAGCCATTGAATAGAAATGGTACTCTGAGCACTAAACGTTTAGACTGGAGGTGCCAAATGTAGGTCCTGGAGGACTAGATCTGTGCCAGAGTTTCAGAACAACTTTGTTATTGAGCTTCAACATTCTCTGAAGGTTAATTAATCTATTATATGTGAATAACCTGAAAACATGACATGGGTTTAATTCTTATAAACCTAATCTGGACACCTCTTGTTGAAAACATAAAATAGCAATGACTTGAGAATCATATATCTCCATAAAACATTAAATTAGTAGCTCTTCACAAATAGACTCAGAGTGGCATGAATACCATTAATACAAGCAGGTGGTAGCGACAAATTGATGGGTTGAGGGCAGAATCCAAAACTTATTCTTCACTTTCAAACACCCTTTGAATATTTGGTGAGCAATGATAGCACAAACAATCTGGCATGCAGACAGCACTTAGAAACGGAATAGTTAATTTACACTGAACAAAACCCCCTGGTTCCTTTACCTGAAAAGCTCTTAAAGAACTGTACCCAAGACGGAATAGATTTATGTGGGGATTGTCCAAGGACCGGTTTCTGAATTTGAGGATGCCACCTGAATGGCTGAAGCTGGCGGGTTAAAATGTTCAATGTAGCAGCCATCTGACGGCCAAGCCCAGGCACAAATACAACAGCTACCCCATTGCCAAAATGTGAATTGAATTTTTAGCAATTGTCTTTTAAATGTAAGACACTGTGAAAGAAAGATCACATTTTGCTAATTGCCTTTAATTCACATGCTAGTATGGACAACCTCAAATTCAGGGATGTACATGATTGATAATTCCTCACATTTCAAACATGCACAGGTTTTCTTCATATCCATGTTTCATTCATTAGATTTTACGAATTGCTGCGGTTGGTCAGTACAGAATGAAAAATCATAAGCTATAGTTCAGTTGTTGGCCCAGGGTATCACGGTTTTTAGGACAAACAACAAACACTAAACATCCCTGCAACCAGAAGGATTGGATGGATGTAAAGACATGTTAATTTTCATAAATCGGCCATCAAGGAAATATATTATAGATTAAAAAGTCATAAAGTGCTATATTTTCTACTTATATTCAATATGTTTGGATTTCAAGGATTAGGCTATTTTGGCAGATCATGGGGAATATACACAAATGACCCCTTGCTGAATTCAGAATTTTGCCTAGTTATAAGAAATCTATAGCTCTTTGGGTTCACCCATGGGTTTCACAACTATTTTTACGACAACCTGCAAGTAGGTTGAAACTGAAAAAATAGGAAATCAGTTACCAGGTTGAAAATTGCAAAAACTGTAGTAAAAAACAAAAAAAATCTTTTAAAACTATACTTGTTCCTGTTTTACAACTGGGCTTGTTCCTTAAAGCTGGGATAAGGATGATCTTAGCACAGCAAAACATTTGTTGATACATTTTTTGGGGGAAAAAACGCAAACCTTTTTGCACAGTGCCTTTTCTCCCATGTTAATCAATAAAAAAAAAAACATTTTGCTGTATTTTTACTACTTTCTCAGTTTTCTACAGGGGAATCTACAAAACATGGGTATCTTTACAATTCCCCAGATGAGGGAAAAAGGAGGTAAAAGTGTGGAAAAGCCTCAGCAGCTAAGGGGTTAATGTTAATTTTACATATCAGAGCTGCTTGGAAATGTAGCTCTTTTTTAAAATCAAAAATTGGAAATGGGCAGTCTAATCAGCGTCGGTATTTGGAGCTTTGTGTGAAGGCTGAAATACAATTTTTATTTTGCTGTTCGCCAGATTTTAGCTTAAGGATGTTTGTTCAAACCCTTAAAATTATGCATTTGTAGCAAGAAGGATGCCTTAACTCTTTAAATTCCCTGAGATTATGAAAACTCATTACTGTAGGACAACTTTCACTCCTAAATTCTGGAAAATTCAGAGACAATCAGAAACTGGTTTCTCTGAGGAATTAAACTATATGCCGATTATCAAATCTGTGGGCTTGTAGTAGTTTTCCTTCTAGTCATCGCGGAGTCTCGTAAAGAAAACACTATGAAAATGTAATTAAAGGGAAGAATAGGGCAACCTGTTTTTTCCAGTATTCTGATTTTAGAATAGTAATGTTCGTTTTTTGTAATATTATATGCAATAATTGCCGTTTCATGGAATCATTTGTACTCCTGAAAATATTGACTTACCATCTGTGGAACTGTGAAAATCAGAGTGATGCATTTTAGAGGCTAAAAGTGACAATTTGCGAACTTAACGTCAACTGCGAAGCAAAAAAAACGTGTTCCAAATCATGTTCTAACAAAGGTACCCCCTTATTATGCCACAACAGCAACCCTTAAACAATGGGAAACAGGGTATCAAAAGATTATAACAAAGCAATAGTTTATGGTTTAATTTAGTAAATGTTTTGCAAGTCAAGATGCAAAATGACATAAAAAGGAGTGTGCTCTCAACTGCTATTTTACAAACTCAACACGGTTTGTCCTAAGAGTGCAAAGCAGTGCATAATGTCCCGGTGCAAGAACAATAACAAAACAAAAATAATTACTGCAGAAACAATTACAACAAATATTAATGATCTTAAATAAGAAAGCAATAGAACGTACTGACTCCTTAACGGAGTACGTTCTTTTAATTACAATTGTGGCTGAAAGCACATCATTCCACCATTCCTAGTCAAAACACTCAAAATGATTTGAGATAACACACTGACACAATGTAGTAAAGTATTCAGACCTGCATCTTCATTAATATCAAAAACATCAAGAGGAAAAATCACAGGGAAAATTCTGCATTCTATTTCTAGATTTCTGAAGGAAAAGTTTTTTTGGTTTTTGTAAATGGCAAAGAACATTTCCGAAGATGAATTATGTGGCTATATCTAAACAGCTGCGGTCCGTGCAGGTAACAGCGGTGGGCCGGGTAAGGGGGGGGGGGGGGGGGGGGATTTCGTGGGATGATGTCGAGGGAAAATGAAATAAATAATTAGTTTTCCCTCGACATCGTCCTTCGAAATCCCCCCTTACCCGGCCCACCGCAGCTGTATCTAAAATGAGATACCTTAATAGTTTAAATGCAGAAATTACCAGGACTGACACAATGTTCTAGCCAGTGTCAATACAAACACAAATGATATGAATCAGTTATAGTGGGGGCTTTATTACTGAAATGTCTTTGCTAAATAACCTATGTAATTTCCTAAAAATATGCATAGCATTTTTAGCTCTGAAGCCCGGAGGCAAGATCCAAATAATTGGGTCACTTGCTTAGGTGCCATTTTTTCATCCCTGTTGTGTAAAAACCTTTTCAAAGGCTCAGCACCCTGAGACACTTCCCCAGTATGTTGCAGGTACGCGGTTTACCATATGAAGCGTGAAACTGCTTGCCATAACACATGATTGAGCAAGGACTCTAGGGAAGACAATTAGCAGAAGCAATGTGGTGCACTCTGAATTCAAAAGAATTTACAAAGGAATAAGATTTGATAAAACTGAAAAAAGAGGCCCAACCTAAGATCTAACGATGGATATAAGGTGCAAAGAAAAAATAATTTTACATTATGACAATTTATGGCCGAACTGCACATTAGGACTTGAGTTTTCTCGTCTGTACAGGTAGTCCTTGTATTAAGCTGGGGGGTTCTGTGACCGCAGCATACTGCGCGCGCTTGCGTTACAAACTTGGGAGGAGAGGGAAACCCTTCCATTGCGTCCAAACTTTCATTTTTTTAAAGAAAATGTTTGATGTTTTCACCAGAAACATTTCCATTTCGAGTACCGAGGACGACGTGCTGACGTCCAGAGGACACCAACAGATCATCTGACAAACTAAAGTGGTTAATTCAAACGAGTCCTCTTTCCACAAGATGTTCTTGTAACGGAGATAAATCGTCTACAAGGACCTGCCGAGAATGGAATAGAGAGCTCAACCAACAACAGTTTTTCTACATGGCTCCTCAAGATCCCAGAATTACCCTGTCACCTGGGTTTCATCATGTTCCCAGTTATGCAGAGTCTCTGCATGGAACCCTTCGGAATCTTATTCACTGACAACATCGAAATTCACCCATACAGTGACCACACACTACTCTTCATCAAACCCTACACTGCTCTCGACTTTCAGTGACCGGAGCACTGCGTACTCCTCCACCTAGATCAGGACGTCCACCAAATCCCTCCTATTTGCCAACAAAAACTTCGACCCAAGTCTTACCCAACCACCAAGTCACTCGCATTCATCTTCAGCATCAACCTCTGAATCAAGGAGCACAGTGCCAAGAACAAGAAAACATAGCACCAACTCTCTCTACTAAAACGAAAAGTGAAACTGTTCCTTTCTGAAAGTGACAAGCATCATACTCTAATATTTGGATGGAGGCAGGCAACACTTTGCCCTACGGCCTCCCACGCACCACTCTCACCCCTGGAAAGGCATTTTACATGCTGTTGCGTGCCTCATTAAAGACCTGAAGAAATTCAAACTCATCACTACCACCCTGATGGAATTCCACTAGCACAATTTTAAAGAATTGTTGCATCATATGGAGTAGTTTCTTTTCTGTAACTCCAGTTCTGTAGTAGGGGTATCTCTGTTATAGTCATAATCTAGTGAATAGTCCCGCCCATGTGCGCGGACCCCGGAGCAATAAAAATAATCTCTTAAGTTGTCAAGTCATGCACACCTGCATCCACACTTAAGAGAGAATTTCAAAGACAGATAATGCAGCCTATATCCACAGGCTACACTGTCCAGTACTTCAACTAGAAAGAATTCCACTAGCAACCACTAACAGCACTGCCTGTCCAGCTTTTTCCATAGAGAAAGAAACCTGCCACTTCCAGCAAAAGCCTCTGGAATGATAGAGAGGAAGGAATGGACAGACCAGCCCCATAGGCTGCCATTATGTGGCTCAGAACAGGATACTGTGCCTTTAAGAAAACTTTCCAGAACTTTTCCAGTATCCCAGAATGCACAGCAGGTCCCTTTTACTTTCAGTTCTTTTTGAAGGCGTAGCACGCCAGACCTGCAGCATTTCTTACATTAACATTCATCTCTCCACCGGGGAGGAGGGCGGGCGCTTATGATTATAACAGAGATACCCCTACTACAGAACTGGAGTTACAGAAAAGAAACTACTCCTTCTGTAGTAGGGGATCTCTGTGTATAGTCATAATCTAGTGAATAGAATGGCAAGCCTATCCCCACACAAAAACGGCGGTGGAGAAGATTACAAAATAATACTACTACTGTGCGAACAAATTTCGCAGCGAAGCCTGCCCAACCGGAGCATCTGCCCTGGCATCCGCGTCCAGACAGTAATGCGCAGCAAAGGTATGGACCGACTTCCAAGTGGCCGCCTTGCAGATTTCTGCAATCGGAACATTACGCAGCAAAGCAGTCGTGGTAGCTTTGCCCCTGGTGGAATGAGCCTTAGGTTTACCCCCTAAGGTCTTATTAGCCTTTTGATAACAACTGAATACAGGACACAATCCACCGAGAGATGGACTGTTTGGAGGTAGCAAGACCGGTCCTGACTGATCCATAATTGATAAACAATTGGTCTGACCTACGAATATCTTTGGTCTTATCAAGATAAAACTTCAACACCCTCCTCACGTCCAGGGAATGTAGAGACCTTTCCGCTGGAGAAGAAGGATTCTGAAAAAACGTAGGTAAAGTTATGGTCTGGTTGACATGAAAATCAGATATAACCTTAGGAAGAAATTTAGGGTGAGTACGCATAACAACCTTAGCAGCATGAAATACAGAATAAGGTTCTCGGAAACAAAACGCCTGAAGTTCACTCACCCTGCGGGCCGATGTAATGGCCACTAGGAACGCCGCCTTCCAGGACAGGTGCTGCAACGAAGCCTTGTGAATAGGTTCAAAAGGCTCCTTCATCAATCTGGACAGCACCACATTCAATTCCCAGGAAGGCGAGGGAAGTCTGACCGGAGGGAACACCTTCTTCAAGCCTTCCAAAAAATCCTTGACCACAGGGATCTGAAAGAAGGAAGTCTGAAGGGCATTTCCTGTAAGCAGTCAAAGCAGCGAGATGAACCTTAATGGAGTGGAAATTAAGGCCAGACTGTGCCAAATGTAAAAGATATGGAAGGATGACATCTTCCTTACATGCTGTCGGGTCAAAGTTCTTGGATTTGCACCAGATGCAGAATCTCTTCCACTTGTAAGCATAGGAAGTCCTAGTGGAAGGACGTTTAGCCTCCTTCAGTATGCCCATACAATCTTCTGGTAGATTCAAATGGCCATATTGCACTATCTCAGGAGCCATGCCGCCAAACTCAAAGACGAGAGGTTGGGATGCACCATCCGCCCCCCGAACTTCGTGAGAAGGTCCGACCTGCACGGCAGCCGCATGTGAGGAAGGAGAGACCGGTGAAGCAGATCCGTGAACCACCACTGCCTGGGCCATTCCGGGGCAATCAGGATCATCCGCGCCCTGGACTTGGACAGTTTGATGAGCACTGCCGGAATCAGGGGAATGGGTGGAAAAGCGTACAGAAAGCTGTTCGACCAGTCGATCCATAGCGCATTCCCCAGCGTCTCCTTCTGGTAGTACCTGGATGCGAAGTCTCGGCATTTGCTGTTTTCGGCGGGGGCGAACAGATCTACGTCTGGAGTCCCCCGCCTTGCGAAGACTTCTCCTAGTACCTCGTTGTTTATGACCCATTCGTGGTTCTCCTGAAGCAGCCTGCGCAGCGCGACCGCCTGAACATTCTGCACCCCCGGCAGATGCGTGGCCGTGGTCATCAATCCGCGGGCCAGAAGCCAGCGCCAGATCGCCTGCGCCTCCTGCGACAGAGTGCGCGATCGCGACCCCCTCTTGCGTGTTGAGGTAATACATCGTGGTTGTATTGTCCGTCTGTATCAGCAACGAGGTGGTCTGGAAGGACGGACGAAAGGCCTTCAACGCCAGGTATACGGCTCTGAGTTCCAGGAAATTGATGTGGTACGTCGACTCCAACGGGGACCACTTTCCTTGTATCCAAGTCTCCGGAGTGCGCTCCCCAACCTTGGAGAGACGCATCCGTCACGATAGTCGTCTCGGGAATGTCCTTGTGGAAAGGAACCCCCCTGAGGAGATTCTTCGCCGAACACCACCATTTCAGAGACTGAAGAGCATGTAGAGACAGCCAGATCTTGTCGTCCCAAGAACCTGTTCTCTGATCCCATTGATCCTCCAAGCACTCCTGCAGTGGTAGCATGTGCAGCCGTGCGTGCGGCGTGAGGAAGATACAGGAGGCCATCGACCCCAGCAGCGAAGACACCTTCCTCACTGTCGCCGATGGAGCGGCCATGAGGTCCTGAGCCTTCCGAAGGAGCGATAACCGTCTCTCCTCCGAAGGAGACACGCTTGCTGACCGTGTATTGATGGAGGCCCCCCAAGTACTGTATGCACTGGACCGGAGTCGGGACAGATTTGGACATGTTGACGTGTAACTCCAGCTTGTTCAAGAGAACACGCGTCCTCCGGAAGTGCGCCTGCGCTTCCGAAAAAGATGAGGCCTTGATCAACTAGTCGTCCAGGTACGGGTAGACAAACACCTTGTTCCTTCGTAGGTGCGCCGCTACCACTGCCATGCACTTCGAGAAGGTCCTTGGGGCAGACTTTAGCCCGAATGGCAGTACTGTGTATTGATAATGATTGGCGCCTACTTGGAACCGCAGGAACTTCCTGTGTTTCCGTGCAATGGGCACATGGAAGTACGCATCTTGTAGGTCTATGGCACAGAGCCAGTCTCCCTGTTGCAGCTGAGGGTAAATCTGATGCAACAACAGCATGCGAAACTTCTCTCTGCGAATTCATTTGTTTGCTTGCCGCAAATCCAGAATGGGCCTGAACTCGTTCTTGTCCTTCTTGCGAACCAGGAAGAAACGAGAGTACAGACCTCTTCCCCTTAGAGACAGAGGTACGTCTTCCACCGCCTTTTTCCTTAACAGGATGTCTGCCTCCGCCTGGAGCTCTCGCAGTTGATACCGCGAGCTTACCGGCGGAATCCCTGGAGGCGGGCTGATGAATCGAAGACTGTATCCATTGCAAACAATATTCAGCACCCACTTGTCCTGAGTAATTTTTCTCCACTCTGCCGGAAAAAATTGAATGCTTCCCCCCACTGGAGTGGGTAACGGTTGCAGGGGAAGTAAATGCTCAGGGCCGCGACCCGGCCGGGCCCTTGGTAGCCGGAGCGGACTGCTGGCCCCCTCTACCCTTCTGGCGTTTCTGGAAGGGTTTACGGAACTGCTGCTGCTGGTGCTGCTGCTGTCCCGAGGCCTGCCCACGCCCTCTGCCCGCAGACCCGAACCGTCTCTGGAAGGGGCGTTTCTTCTTTTCTGGCTTCTCCAAACCGACAGCCGTCAGGGTCTCCGCCTCCGTCTTCATGCGGGCCATCTCGTCGTCCGCATGTTGCCCGAACAGGGTTTCCCCCGAGAAAGGCAGATTGGCCACTCTCTGCTGAGCCTCCGGCTTGAGCGAGGTGAGGCGAAGCCACGCGTGCCGCTGTTGGTGGACTCCATGACAGTACCCATGCGCCGCCAGCAGGGACACATCCGCTGCCGCACTGATCACCTGGTTGGAGACTAGCATCCCCTCGCGCAGAGTCTCCAAGAAGTCTTCCCTCTTGTCACGAGGCAGCAGCTCCGCATACTGCTGGAGACTCCCACAGGGCCCGGTCGTAACGCCCCAACAGGGCCCCGGCACTTGCCGCCTTCATGGTGGTGGCAGCCGTACCACAAACCTTCCTGCCCGCCGAATCCAGCCAGCGGCTTTCCTTGTCGGGCGGAACTGTCGATGAGGGGGTGGTAGCATGCTGCTTCCTCGCCGCCGTCACAATGACTGAATCTGGCTTAGGGTCCGACCTCAAAAAGGTCGGGTCCGAGTCCGGAGCCCGATACTTCTTCATAAGCCGGGAGGGGGCGGATTTAGTCACTGCCGGAGTGAGGAACAACTCCATAGCTGGCTCCACCAGTCCCGGCACGAGAGACAGCAGGGGGCGAGACAGGTGCTTTTTGTGCAGCGTCTCGAATATCATGGACGTCGCAGGTGTTGGTACCGTCACCGTGATTACCAACTTGGCTGCACCCCTCAGCAGTACCTCCTGGAAGGAGACCAAATCGTCAACCGGCGACACCCTCGTCCCGGGTGAGTCCGACAGCATCGGAGAGAAGTCCCTGGCCGATGAACGAGTGCGCGATCTGGATCTGCGCCGACTGTGGCGCCGTCTCGATGTTGAGGACGAACGCCCACGGCTCCGCGATCTCCCTCTCCGTCCGGAGCGGGAGCGCGATCTTCTTGGCTTCGGTCTGTCCGCCGGCCTCGCCGGGCCCGGCGACCGTGGCTTACCCTGGCGCCGTGGCTGAGGCGTTCCCTGCGGCGGCGTCGGATACCTGGGCAATGAGACCGATCGCGTCGGAACCTGTGGTGGGCCTGAAGGCCTGCGAGGCGGAATCGCAGGAGGAGGCGGAGGAGGAGGAGGAGGAGTCGGCGGTGGTGGCGTCAGCGGCGGTGGTGGAGGAGGAGGCGGCGTATAGACCACTGAGTACCCCGATCCCGGGGACTCCGGCGAGGGACTCCTGGTGTCCGGGCGCCCCCTGCGCCTCCTCGACGTCGATGAATCCTTCTTCGACGTCGATCGCCTCCTCGACGTCGATCGCCTCCTCGACGTCGATCGCCTCCTCGACGTCGATCGCCTCCGTGACGTCGACGGCGAACGCCTCGACGGCGAACGCCTCCTATTCGCCGACGGCGAACGGAGACCTCCCCTCGACGGTGAGCGCCGACGCCGGGCCTGATCGACGTCGATGCCTCGACGGAGACGTTGACGGCGTCGCCGCCGACGATGCCGAAGTCGTCGACGGCGGTCCGATCAGTTCCCTCGACGTCGAACGTCGACGTCGCTTCTCCCCAGAGCCCTGGGGGGACGGTGAACACACCGTGGTCATCCCTCTCGACGCCTTAGTCAACGTCATCGACGCCGGTGGAGAATGGGGGCGCTTGCCGGTCTTCCTGCTCCTGGGGAGCCCCCCAGAGGCCTCAGCATGGGCAGAATCCGCCCCTCCTGACCCACCTTGTGCCTTCAGCCTTCTGTCCTCCAGGACTTGGAGCCTGATCTTCATTCTTTCCCTCAGGGTCCTGGCTGAGAACGAGTGGCAGATATCACACTCCTCAGGCACATGGGACGGCAGCCTATACACACCTTGTGTGGATCTGACTTAGCCTTCTTTCTGTCGCACTCTGGGCACTTGTCGAACAAGCCAGGCATGTTGACAGCACCAGAACACTAAACTCTTGAAAAATTGACAAAAAACACCAATAAACCCTTGAAAAGGGAGAGCTCAATGCTCCAGGGTCCTGCTAGCAGGAGCCGGAAAAAAGAACTGAAAGTAAAAGGGACCTGCTGTGCATTCTGGGATACTGGAAAAGTTCTGGAAAGTTTTCTTAAAGGCACAGTATCCTGTTCTGAGCCACATAATGGCAGCCTATGGGGCTTGTCTGTCCATTCCTTCCTCTCTATCATTCCAGAGGCTTTTGCTGGAAGAGGCAGGTTTCTTACTCTATGGAAAAAGCTGGACAGGCAGTGCTGTTAGTGGTTGCTGGTGGAATTCTTTCTAGTTGAAGTACTGGACAGTGTAGCCTATGGATATAGGCTGCATTATCTGTCTTTGAAATTCTCTCTTAAGTGTGGATGCAGGTCTGCATGACTTGACAACTTAAGAGATTATTTTTATTGCTCCGGGGTCCGCGCACATGGGCGTGACTATTCACTAGATTATGACTATACACAGAGATCCCCTACTACAGAAATAAAGCAATCCCAAATGGCAAACATGCCTACCTGACCTACAACCTATCAAGCTGCAGCCAGGACAATACCAAACTAGGAAGCAAAGAAATGCATGAAAGAAAAAACAGGAAATCGGCCTTTTTCAATTATGGGCATAGGAATGAAGGCAACATTCCTGTAACCATATGGATAGACCCAGCCTCCCTTTAATTCAGCAGAGAGCTGAAAAGTTAACTCTTCAAAGAGCATCTTGACATCTTAGGAGATCTCTTGCCCCCATTGAACTTAGCAGTCACGCCCTACACTGTTGGTGATTGATGTTCATATTCTTGACCTTTGGCCATGTACAGCACTCGGTCATCCCTGCCTAAGTTTGGACAATACAAATACCCATATAAGACAGATAACCTATTCCCCAATAGCAGTTTTTTTATGAACCCTGCTAAGCTGTTGGGGCATAAACTAGGATAGGATCAAAGTGCGGTAAGGCCCAGTTCCATCAAGGATTTTCTGATGCAAGTTAACCATTGAATGGTCGTGATGTGCTCCATTTTTAAGGAATTTTAGGAGTCTGCGGTTATATTTGTGCAACATAATTCACCCAAGTCCCGACCCACAAACGTTTTGGTTTTATGGCGGTTATCTTTTTTTGCATACTTCATGCTTAGTTCCATTCTTCATAAACTCTCTATGGTTAACTGCGGGAAACTTGTTAAGTTATGTAGGGAACTATCCTGCACCACTTGCTAACTGTTTATGGTCGAGATGCCCCACAGCCCCACAAAGAGCAACAGCAGCAGCCTTTTCTCTAAATACATTGAGAAGGCCCTTCGAGCCTGTATGATACTTTACTAAACAAGAGCGTTCTACAAGGGTATTTATTGAACAGATTAAGCTGTGGCTTAGACTTCGTTATTTGAGACCAAATCTTGGCATAGTATAATAATCGTTGAATGCATGAGTAGATAGTGTGGTATCATAAGGAACTAAAGAATTTGCAGATTTTGAGAGATTGGCCAGTTAGTATACCAGCTGCACACTATGGTATGCGGTCAATACTTTGTTCATTAAACATTTATAAATATGGATACATGTATAACTGCAATAGAACATGTACAAATTCTTATTGAATTCTGAAAAAAAATATGTTATTACTGTAGTTTGCAAATTGTGGGAGAATTGTGATGAATTTGTGTTTTATTAACGGGAGGTAATTGTGATATTGATATGTAAGATTTAATATTGATTGCATGGTTTGGACTTAACAGAATTAAAATCCTAATTAATAAAACATGCAAGAATAGCAAGCCATTACTAAATCTCAATGTTAGGGCATTTTAGGTTAGGCTCAATATGACATAATTGGTTTATTTGGGGGAGTCTCTATGCAATCAAGTAACTGTGGACCACCACCTGAAATCCCTTCTTCCAATTCCAACTTCACCCGATCTCAAGTCAACCTTGTAGGCGGCTAGACATTTCATTTATATTGGTAACTGGAGAAAAGGATTCTTATGTGTGGTCACCTGCACTTTGTATGATTGCTCCTAGTTTTTTAAAGCTGCACACTGGGGGCCTGCTGATTAGTTCCCAGAGTATGTGTTGTGATCTCTAAAAAATAGTAAAATTGACTAATCCAAAACTGGCATATATGACTTCCACAGTATTTAGGACAGGAAATACACCAACGGCATTGAAGTTAAATGTCACCTGTAGGCCTATGTACATAGTGTGCCAACTACTAGGTAGAAAAGGGGAAACACTCCTTCAAGACCTACATGTGTAGCCTAACTGCTGTAGTTTTCAAACCTACAGGCAGACCTTTCAAAATAAAGTTTTTTGACATGATTGAAACCAGCTTTTAACTATTAGGACACTCCTAAGTAGGCCTTGTAGTGTGCAAGGTGGAGAGCCTAGTATTTAAAAGCGGAACATACAAGAATTTAAGGCGGACATGATCCTACAATGACTAGTTGTGAAAACCCTATTTTATAGGGTTGTAGCAGTTTGAGAAAAAATGAAAACTGCTCCATTTGCGAGTTTATTTGAGAATATGTTACAGAGTTCATTCAACCACTATTTTAATATTCATTACAAATCAACCTTGAAGCCACATTTCTGATACATATACAGGAAAACTAACATTTTGAAAGTTATATTTTGCTTGCCTAAAGCTCCAGTTGGCTAATTAACATTAGCCTGGCTGCAGTTGACTTTCCTGTCAGTGCTTCACTTTGATGAGGTGAGAAAAATTACTGCTAGAGCGGAGACCATGGCTTTTGCCTAGCAGGATGACCTGAGTGAGGTATATGTTCCAGCCTATCACAGGAAGGAATATCTGAGAGGGCACAGGGGGATTCACTAACGTGAAAGGATGAAGGTGAGACCTATCCATTCTTAAGATAGGTGAATGGGGAGACCGAAGGAAAAGGAGTCTTTTTGATCCCAGGAATGCTATAGCCTTCCTGACCACAAGCCCAATGGGCTGGAAGCTCACTAGGCACACTCCACAGTGTACAAGAAGCTGCAGTAGGTGGGGAAAGGTTCTGCCATATTGGTTTTCCCTTAGAAAGGTGCACTGTGGGATAGTTTGCATTAAGGCAATTAGGTTGTGATATAAAAGGGGTAGGCCTTTCCTTGGAAAATGTTCACCCATTAGCCAGGGAGTGGGCAGGAGTCAGCCCCAAACACTGGCTAGTGAATTGTACACAAGAAGCACCTCACTCCAAGCCCCTCAGAAAACATCTGAAACTGTGGAAGATCAAAATAGGAAGAAGACTGCTGTTTCTAGTGTGTGTGGAGACCTGATGGGTTGGACCTGCTCCCACTTGTACCCAGGACTAAGAAGTGAACTCCAAGTAATCAGTTGGCTGATGATCTGTGTGGCTACAGAGACATCAAATGGACAGTAATGGACTGTGCTGGTGGCTTCTGCTGGATTTGATACTGGCCTCTGAGCGCTGTCCCTGAGGTCCTGGGAGCACCTTAAAAGTGACCAAGAGCAACTGCTCTGGATAGACAAAAATGTTTGACCACTGGCGGACGGAGACTAACCATCCAAAGGAACCCTTTCTCTTGGAGAATGGTTGTCCACCAACTACTCTTAACAATTTCTTTTTTTCTTTTTAAGGAAAACGGGATGGGTTTAAATAAAGAAAAAAGATGGTTTTATTTAAAAGCAATCATGGACAGGCTGGTCTGACGACCCTAGCAGGCCACCATCCCTGTGATGGCTGCGAATCGTAGTGGGTCACAAATTGTGATGTACCTCATTAACATTCATGAGGTAGGTTTATTTGCGACCCACTAGGAATCACTAAATGAAGTGTAGTAAGTTTCATACATCTGGAATAGCGATTTCCCAATTGCAAAAAATAGGAATTAGGAAATGGCTATTCCTAATCTTCGTACATATAGCCTCAAGTCTCCAATTAAGAAATATTGGCCAGATGCAGAATCCAGTCAACTAGAGTAAATTGGCAGGTGTGAAATTTGATTTTTCCCACTCTTAGCTTTTACCATCAAAACCAACTGGCTCAGGGTTTTTTAACTCTTTACAGAAGAATCCACCTATTAAACTGTCTCAGCATCGATATCCTCTAGTCAATTTTACAATCACTCACTACCACATGAGCACTACCTCACACGCATCATACCGCGAGAATTAAAAAGACCGACGCAAAAGTGACACTTCTGGGGACCCGTAGGGCACTGCAGCGCCGGCCCGATGATGCGCAACACCCCTAAGATGAAAATTACATCCCTTGGGATGTGAGGGTAACAAGTAAGAGTCTCACTGACTCATCTACACCATAGACCAACATTTTTCATTTAGGAACAGTGACCCCTCATTTTGGTTTATATTTTCACTTGGGAGTAAGGGCACTGGACCTTTTTTTAGCTCCCAGTCCCGCTTCCTTATTTGTTAGCGGAATCTCAGGCAACAGGTATCTGACTTTGAGAGGTTTTCGCAGACACACCCTTTAACTTTGTCTCACTGGAGCATTTTGACTATTGAAAAAAAGATGGAAGGTAACTTACCAGGGTGCTCATATTTAGCTAGCCTCAGCCTGCCCCCAAGTCTTAGTCTAATGAACCCAGAGATGCTATGCTGTTTCTTAACTTTCTTTAACCTACAAATATTTACAATTCATACCTCCACTTCCCCTTATTGGAGTTTAATATTTTTGTTTGATTTTTCTTATTGAGTTGTCTTTGATATTTAGAAATGGATTGTGGGATTGTTGGTTGTGTTTGGACTTTTTATCTGCTTATCACTACTAAATATTTTCCATATTTTTCTTAAGTTAACTGCTAGACCTGTCATCCTTAGGGTGATGTTTCCCCCAGCTTGTTTTCTTTTGCCTCTCCGTTTTGCAGATTCTTTTTATTGGTGTTAAGACTCTGAGCACTTTACCAGTGCTAAAGTACATGTGGCTCTCCCCTAGATATGATGACATTAGTGTATACCTGTTTGGCATATTTGTTGTACTGGTAAGTCCCTTTTAAAGAAATGGTATACCATATACCCAGGGCCTGTACTTCAAATGCTACTAGTGAGCCTGCAGCACTCATTGTGCAGCACTCATTGTACTCATTAGACTTTCAAGCCTTTCTCGGCCTGCCACTGCAATGCCTGTGTGTGCAGTTTACTGCCACCCGACTTGGCATTTAAAACTACTTGCCAAGCCTTTAACTGCCATTTTATTACATTTAAGTCACTCCTAAGGCAGCCCAAAGTAACCCTAAGGGCAGAGTGTTATGTAAATAAAAGGTAGGACATGTTTTGCAAACAGCCTATTTCTTTTCCACTATTGTGAGGCATACCCCTCTCATAGGTCAGCATTAAGAATTATTTAATATACTTTTAAGCTCCACTTTTCACTTAGGCTGAAGCTGTCAGCACTGGCCGATGCCTAGCTGGGCTCAGCGTTCCGTGTGGATTTAATTTATAGACCTGCACTTTATTCGTAAATGTGGCGGAGTCCTGATTGGCAGAAGTGTTCCACCTCGCCGCATCTCTGGGTGAAGCGTCAGAGTAGCAACGTCTTGCCCCCTCTACGACTAGGCCAGAGGGAGGCCGTGCAACTACTCTCCATGTGCAGCGTCAACTCAAGACCAGCGTGACTCCGCGCTCCCTGCCTGAGGAAGGAGATAGTCAGTTCCTTGCTCCAACCCTGCTACCTCGTCCAAGAAGGTACTTTATGTGAATGGACCCGAGCAGTCCTGGTCAGCTATGCAGCGCTCCTCGCAGACTGCTGAATGGAAACTCAGTAGGCCGGCCACAGGGGACTCATTAAGGGGCTCCCATACCAGTGAACTGGCTACACTTGAACAAATCGTAATAGTCTAACGCATACTTGGCGATTCTCTGTGGAGATTCAAATCAATGCAAATCAGTTGACGCAACCGTAAGCACTCTGCCTAGAACGAGTGTTCTCTCAATGCTCAAAACTGTGAAGCACTGTATATTTGGTTGTATTTGGAAACACTCATAATTTGATAACTGCTTATTGGATTTTGGTTGTTTTGGTCTTGTATAATTCAGCTATATTTCTAAACCTGTGTGGAGTCTTTTTGTGCTGTACTCATTGTGTTACTGTGTGGGTGTGTTGCACAAATAATTCACATATTGCTTCTTTTGATTAACCTGCCTCCTCTTTGCCAAGCTACAATAGGGTGAGCACAGGTTCTCAGTTGTACCTCTAGCTTACCCTGACTAGAGTGGTGGGTTCTACCAGGCCAGGGTGTATACCTTAGCCAACAAGAAACCCAATTTCTAACATGAACCTTGTCTGCTCTAGGTCACAGCTACTGGTGGTTGAGCCCAGGTTTATTTACTTGCCATTTTTGTTGGACTGGTTACGATTTTGAACATATTACTTGGGTAGGACTCAACTGACAACCTACTTTCTTACATGCATTTTTAACCCTGAATATGTATAAAACTAGACTACATTTTACAAAATTGTAAAAATGCATAAAACTAAACTACATTTTACAAAATAGTAAAAATGTATAAAAGACTGCATTCACATGGCACAGTGGAAATTTAAAAGTCTGTTCCCATTCACAATTTAGTACTTAAATCAAAGTTTGTCATAAAATTAAACAGGCTTCCCTAGAAGATATCAACTGTGAATAGGCATATTTCAGAGCTTGGTATTTTCTTGCCTTGCTGCAAGCAATGCCTAGGTATGCAGTGCCTATGTTCAATTAATTGGATACAATAGTAGTAGATTCAAAAGAAGGAGAGAGAATTGTCCCCATTCAATGCCCATATGATGGCTGCTGCTTGAGAGTTGCTGGATTGTATATTTTTGCGACAAACATGTTGGGATTGTATGCATTACACACACAACTTCCCATCAGTAGAAATATTTTAAAAATGTTGTTCAAATCAAATAAACCCCTCACTGCATGCAAAAAGTAATTGAGATTATTTTGTGATGAATATTTAGTACATCGCCATGTCACTATTTACTGCTGTTCAATTCGTTTTCTGAAACTCTTACTGAGCTCCAAAGAATTAAACAAAGGATGCTCTTATACAGCGAGTTTCCATCCAGCATATTACACAAAATCCACCCTCAGTAAATATTTTTGTGAATTTATTTTTTATTTTATTTAAGAAACTGGATGGACCAAGCAATCAGATTTTCAATCATTAATACCATCAAAGCTAGCAAATGAGTGATACTGAGGCAATGCACTCTAAGGACAGATCCAACAGCCATCGCTAAAACACAGCTCTTCTAGCCTACAGGTCTTAACCAGGACTTCAGCACATCCTGCCAAGAGGACAACCACAGGCTGTCGACCCAAACTGGGGTGCTCCGCCCCAAATAATCTGGCTATGACCTGAAATACGGATACATTACAATAATCATGCCTCTCCAATCTTAAGTGCCCACTGCCACATGCCTAACAACATATTGCACTCCAACAGCAGCCCTCAAATTCTTAACAGACGTAGCAAACTATGGTGACCCTACCTTAAACTACAAGATGGACTATGTTTCTGCAGTCTTTCCGATGGTCCTCACAGTATGAGTTTCAGATGCCAGTCTTTATGATGATCCTTCCGAGTATCAATTCTATAGAATATATGTCACAATGTGCTATCATAAACCAATTTATTACCTGGTCCTTCAACTGTACAGGCATTTAAGTATGAAAGAACATGTCTAACCTAGCAACTGAATGACAGATACAAGCTATACAAGCCCACTCAAATAACTACACAATCCTAACCAGATATGTCTGTTGAAAACAAAGACATCTGCCACAAATTGCTGGACACAGGAAGACTTTCATATAGTTTACCCTGCAGGTCTTATATAGTCACATACTCTTACCATTAACATCCTACAGTGGCAAAAAGGATGATAAAGCAGTGTCATCCTGCAAATCTCTTCAAATGACATTACATCATTGCAATCATACAAAGGAGGACTGTAACATGATCTATATGGGTAGATCCCTGAAGCCCCCTCGCTTTTTATTGACACCTATTACCTCTTGCAGAAAATTAAATATTCGGCTACAGCCAGAATATGAAATCAGATTGAGAACATAAAAGATAAACTATCAATACAATAAAGGATCCTACAGGCTAATCAGAGCTGCCTGCTAAACCCATATCACAAAGATGTGTGCCTATCTCTCACACCTCATCGATCAGACTGTTAAATGTTGTGTCCCATGACATGATAACCACACTTTGGTGGTCATCGCACACAACATGGAAATACCTTCTACACAGACGTTCAACAAAGACAACTTTCTTCCAAACACAACCTGTGGGGGCACAGAAGTGCTTGTTTGATGTGTAGCCTGCTATCCACGTAAACAACTAATTCTGCACCCCACAGGGGTATTAAACACTTTACAAAGTATACAATATGCTTGCTGCATTTAGTTTTCTAAAGCAAAGGGTTTTGCACAAGGAGACTTCAGATAAAATAAAGGTATGTAGACTAATGAAACAAAATGACTTAGGTAATTCTTAACAATGCCCAGCCATGTGTGTGCTATGCATGGACAACTACAAACATTCCTACAAACCATTCTGATAAAGATTCGGTTTGAATTTTCTTCAGGACTAAGGACCTTAACCAATGAAGACAACCGTTTTCAAGAACATAAGTATTCAAATGAGAGTGTAAAGCATATAACGAAAGCAAAATGATTGTAAGCATGACATTTTCACAAGGAGAGCAATGAATTGAAGGAAGCAAAAGGGAACTGAAGAGGGCCAAAAAAAAAAAAAAAAAAAAAAAAAAAGAGTAAAGAGGGAGGCTAATGGGGCAGAGGCAAAAAAATAATAATAGTGAAGCAGGGAGCTTATGGATGTTCTCCCCAACAAAAGATAACAAGAAGGGAGGAATAAGTACTGGTGCTTGACATAAGAGAAGAGAGTAAGAAAAACAGAGAAGAAGAAAATACAAGCTCTAGAAAAGGAGCAGAGGGATACCGAATCCCTGATACCGAAGTGAAAATAAAAAATACATTTAAAAAATGAAATGCTAACCAGTGAAATGATGTGGGAAGGGGTGAAAGGAAATAATATCTAGACAGTCCTAATAGAAAATCCGATAGAGCACCCTTTTTTGACATACAGGAATTTCATCAATTTTAAAACGTCTTTGCAAGAGGCAATTTTGGAAAGAAAGCATTCTAGGACTTTAGGGGAATGCACTTCTCTTGAAAATTTCGGATAATCAGTTTAGGTTAATTGGTTTCCTGAAGTTGGTATTTTAGAACTTCATTTTTCAATGCGATCACATACGACCCTTCTGAAGTCCCTATTTTAAGTCCCCTTACCATACTGTGTGACCTTCAAAGACCTTCACGAAATTCTGATCTCATTGTATGATCAGCACTGATTAGTGGTAGTGTGGTAAGTACAGGTAAAAAAGAACTGCTTTCAGATTTCCCCACATCAGATTTAGGGGACAAGCCTACGTTGAGGGATTAAAATATGGGCCAAAAGGCTCACCCCCGCTTTTTCAACATAATCCAAAAAAATCACCCATCATTCGAACATATAGAACTGGTTTATGTAAAAACAATAGTTTAAAATATTAGTCATTTTTATGAAAACGGAGTACACAATAGATGAAACTTGACTCATAACAATGGTCCAGGTTATAATAATGGACTCAATTTGTTATGTTATGTTAATGTTAATAGTATTTATAAGGCGCACAGCTGCCCCAGCCAAGGGGCGTCCCGGCGCCTGATCAGGTACCACAACACAACAAATCGATACTAGTAAGGGAAAAGGAGGGAATCAGTCAGCGATTGGAAACAGAAAAGTTTTTATGGCGCGCCTAAAGGAAGTAAGACTGTTCAGGGCTCATATATGGACAGGAAGAGAATTCCATAATCCTGCTGCTAATACTCGAAAGGAGCGCCCTCCCATCCTACTCAGTCTAAACCGTGTATTGACCGCCAGATGGAGAGATTCCGATCTAAGAGACCGCGTAGGAACATAGGAGGAAACAAGCTTAGCGAGGGCTGGAGGAGAGGAAAGCTTCAAGATTTTAAATGTCAGGCAGAGAGCCTTAAATTTAATTCTCTGTCTGACCGGCAGCCAGTGAAGGGAGGTCAAAACTGCAGAGACAGAACACTGTCTAGGGAGGCCAACAATGGCACGTGCCGCGGTATTCTGCACCCTTTGCAATCTAGTAGCCTCCGCCTGATTCACTCCGAGCAGCAGCGCACTCCCATAGTCCAACCGAGAAAGAATGGAGGCTTGGACCACCAGTTGCCGAGTAGGGGGGTCGAAGAATTTGAGGACCGGTCTCAGTCCTCGCAGAATACCATAACAGGTAGCTGCAACCTTCTTCGTGTGGCTGGTAAAAGAGAGTGTAGGATCCAGCCAAACCCCCAAGTTCTTAACTTCGGCAGCTGGGATGGGAGTCACCCCCAATTCTGGAGGCCACCACTGGTCTCCCCAAAGCTCCGCCTGCTTACCTAAGATCAGGACCTCGGTTTTTTTGGCATTTAACTGCAAACAGTTGGTTCGCATCCAATTTGCCACGGCTATGAGTCCTGCACGAAATCTGGGAGCGTTCACCTCGGGGGCACCGCTGAGTGTCACCGCCAGCTGCGTGTCGTCAGCATACGATGTCATGGTTAGGCCACATTATCTGAGGACAGCAGCCAGCGGCATCACATATAGGTTGAATAAAGTGGGGCTCAACGCAGAGCCCTGCGGAACCCCCAGCCCCAGTGGATGGAAAGAGGACTGACAAGGTGGAATAGCCACTTTAAAAAACCGGTCCGAAAGGAAAGAGCGAAACCATTGGAGAGCAGTCCCCTCAATTCCCACTCCCTCCAAACGCCGGATCAGAATGTCGTGAGACACCGTGTCAAACGCGGCGCTCAGATCTAACAGGAGGAGCGCCGCTGTCTGCCCAGCATCCAGCACCGTTCGCAAGTGCTCGGTCATAAAGAGCAGTGCAGTTTCGGTGCTGTGTTGTGCACGAAAACCATTCTGGCTCTGGTCAAGAATGTTATTTCGAGAAAGGTGGGCAGACAAGATGGAGTTCACGTGTGCCTCAGTAACCTTGGCGGTCCAGGGCAGGAGGGAGATGGGACGGTAGTTTTCTGGCAATAGGGGGGTCAAGGTTAGGCTTCTTTAAAATGGGGCTGACCACTGCCTGCTTCCAGTGAGAAGGGACCACGCCCGATGTGAGTGATAGATTGATCAAATCCAGTAAAGGCTCACGACATAGGGGAGGAAGAAGTCTGAATAGCTCTGGCTTCAGCGGATCTAATGGAGAGCCGGATTTAATTTTGAGGCTCAGAGTGTCGAAAACCTAGTCAGACATTACTGGCAGGAAGGACAAGGTTTCATGAACCGTAGCCATCACACCAGTTTGCTCAGCTCCGGGCACAGATGACGTAAATCCTCGGTAGATCGCCTGCACTTTCTCCACGAAAAAGGATGCCAAACTTTCACAGTGAGTCCGTGCAGATTTCCACCGAGGTGGCCCGTTTCCCCATAAGGTCTTTAAGAACCTTAAAAATTAATTTAGATGGGTTGGGGCTATTCTGAAACTCAAAAGCATAGTATGCGGCCCGGGTTTGACAGATTGCCCTATGATAAATCTTAAGCTGGGCAAAATACGAAGATTTCAGGGTGGGATCAAAGGATTTCCGCCACGCCCTCTCAGCTTGCCGGCACGTTCTCTTAAGCTCGGCAAGAGTATCATTATACCATGGGCTGGGAACTTTAGCATGGCATTTCGAGCGCATCGGTATAAGAGAGTCAAGGGCGGCTAGGACCCAGTTACAAAACTGCTCGTATCCTTGTTCCACGTTCAGCAGATTGCCCAGGGGCTGTGCCTCCAAGATCTTATAAAACTCCTCCAGTTTGAGCTTGTGCCAATTTCTTTTAAGGAGCAGTCTATCCACAGGTATAAATTGAGGATCATCTATAGGGCATGAAACTTTAACCAGCAGATGGTCCGACCAACCTACCGCCATCGGGTCAGAGACCCTAACCCGCTCCAGTGTGGTAAAGAAGGGGTCAAGGATATGACCTCCAATGTGGGTAGGGGAGGTAACTAGCTGGGTCATTTGCATGGCTTCAAGATCCGCTAACAAGGTATTAATAGGTGTTGATGACCTCTGATCAAAATGGATATTAAGGTCACCTACGATGTTAAAATTGGCACATCTCGGGGCTAAGGAGCTGACCACGTCAGTGAGAGCGGCCTTGAAGACAGTGTCATTCCCTGGCGGACGATATATAAGCATACCACTAAGTGTAAACTGATGACTGAAAGCTACCTTAAAAGAAGCGCTCTCACACGCTGGTAAATCAAGAGCTTTCCATTCAGCCGGGAAGCAGGATTTTATCATCATAGCTATGCCACCCCCTCTAGAAGTGCGATTAAGAGTGAACACTGTATAATTAGAAGGGAATGCCAGATTGAGTATTGCAGTATCCGCATCCTGAAGCCAAGTCTCAGTGAGGAAGATAAGGTCAGGAGAGTCCTTTTCAATGATGTCACGTAAGCACTGATGGTGCTTGAGCAACGATCTCACGTTCAGACTCCAGAAGCGAAGTACACGCTCAAAGATATTAGTACGTGTATTAGGGGCATTCCTTTCTACAGCGCGCACCCCAGACGGGGTATCAAGTGACAAACTGCCACAGGCACAGTCGTAGGGACCCGACAGCGGGTGCACAGAGTCTTGAGCACACACCGTAAGCCTCTCTCTAATAGAAAGCAAAGCGGCACGATTGTACCTGAGCGTCAAGGTATTCTGCATGATGCTACGATGGTACGATGACTAACTGCCAGAGTCCAGGCCCCGCTCACGCTTCCTCGACGCGGACGAGCGCAGACGGGCAGGACTCTGGCACGACTCCGGCTAAGCGATGGTGTCCCACTGCGCGGGAGAGGACGACTTTAAGTAGGCGTCGCAATAAAGAGCTCGAGCGTGGGGACGCTCCAAGATGGCGCCCGCCTAAATCTCCACCACCCCAAGCCAAAATGGCGCCCACAAGAGTCCAACCCCGGGACCCGGACCCGCCAAACGGCGGTGCGCTTTCCAGATTTTAAATGCAAGTGAGGGGACGAGTACCCAGGCAGAATAACAATAAAAACAGGGGGAATCCAAGAAAAAAAACGAAAATACAAAAACTGGTACTTTTAAAAACACTGCACAATGACAGCGCGACCAGCACTAATGCAGCACCCAATCTAAATGAAAAACCAGCGAGTCCGCCTTAAGTAGGCGTCGCAATAAAGGGCTCGAGCGTGGGGACGCTCCAAGATGGCGCCCGCCTAAATCTCCACCACCCCAAGCCAAAATGGCGCCCACAAGAGTCCAACCCCGGGACCCGGACCCGCCAAACGGCGGTGCGCTTTCCAGATTTTAAATGCAAGTGAGGGGACGAGTACCCAGGCAGAAGAACAATAAAAACAGGGGGAATCCAAGAAAAAAACGAAAATACAAAAACTGGTACTTTTAAAAACACTGCACAATGACAGCGTGACCTGCACTAATGCAGCACCCAATCTCACAGTGTCCTAACTACACGTACGGTCCCGTTGGTCACAGGGGACATTTTTAGCAAAAGCAAACATGACCAGCGACTACTGCATTGTGCAGTCACCTTCAGGACTTGCAATAGTTTTAGCATAGCACAAAAGCGTGAAAAGAATGAACACTCCATTTTGGAAAACATGCACTCTGAAGAGTACGCTCCATTATGTTAAAGACCTCAACAACTTCAGCTTTTTTTTTTTTTTTTTTTTTTTTTTTTTTTTTTTTTTTTTTAAGGAGTCTTACTCTATATCACACTTACT
The DNA here is from genome assembly GCF_964204655.1 of Triturus cristatus. Classification (NCBI taxonomy): domain Eukaryota; kingdom Metazoa; phylum Chordata; class Amphibia; order Caudata; family Salamandridae; genus Triturus; species Triturus cristatus. Next base: position 1,751,264,963 of record NC_140589.1, on the reverse strand, counting down.
TCATGTTGCAACTTAAATATTTCCAAAAATCTCACTGAATGGTGTATTAGTCTATCAAGAGCACAAATTCCCCTGAAAAGGGCTTCCTGGCGCTAAAATCTGATTAACTATAACTGAAACAAACAGCATGAGTAAGCAGATATTATTCTAACAGCAAGTGGAAAATGCCCTGGCTCGATTTATCCCACACCCCTTCAAGACTTATTTAATACAAAAATGCTTTATGAATTTGAGTGGTACAAAAGGGGGTGGTGATGAACGGAGCATCAGAACCAATCAAATACTCACACCCAGTCAACAGATCTGGGTTTGATCCATCACCGTTCTTTAGCCCACTCTGCCACCCCAGTTCAGACATGGCCATATGCAAATCAGTCTGATCCTGTGCCTCATGGGAACAGTCCAGCCCGAACTGCCAAGCCATGCCTTCCCTGGACCGGAAACAAGCTTCCTAGGGACCGATTTCTGGCATTTCAGCCAGGCTTGCTTGAATCCAGTGGCAAAGTGAGCAAGGGACTCACGTCTGAGCATACCCTGCCAACTTATGGCGAACAAAGCAGTACAAAAGGGGGTGGTGATGGACGGAGCATCAGAACCAATCAAATACTCACACCCAGTCAACAGATCTGGGTTTGATCCATCACCGTTCTTTAGCCCACTCTGCCACCCTAGTTCAGACATGGCCATATGCAAATCAGTCTGACCCTGTGCCTCATGGGAACAGTCCAGCCCGATCTGCCAAGCCATGCCTTCCCTGGACCGGAAACAAGCTTCCTAGGACCGGTTTCTGGCATTTCAGCCGTCTTCAGCCAGGCTTGCTTGAATCCAGTGGCAAAGTGAGCAAGGGTCGAGTCCCTTGCTCACTTTGCCACTGGATTCAAGCAAGCCTGGCTGAAGACGGCTGAAATGCCAGAAACCGGTCCTAGGAAGCTTGTTTCCGGTCCAGGGAAGGCATGGCTTGGCAGATCGGGCTGGACTGTTCCCATGAGGCACAGGGTCAGACTGATTTGCATATGGCCATGTCTGAACTAGGGTGGCAGAGTGGGCTAAAGAACGGTGATGGATCAAACCCAGATCTGTTGACTGGGTGTGAGTATTTGATTGGTTCTGATGCTCCGTCCATCACCACCCCCTTTTGTACCGCTTTATGAATTTGAGTGACATCGTTGTGCAGCGTGTCAAAGATGCTAATGGGCGTCAGTGGTAGTTGGTGGCAAATCACATTGGGGAGGGAACAAAAAATATATACATCACAAATACACATACATACACAATTATATAAACATTAACAAACACAAAAATAAAAATAAATACTTACCTTATACTGCTACTCCACATCTGTCCAAGACAGCTGGATTGGAGAGGTTTGAATTGTGCATGTCTGTTTGGCGGTAGCAAGGTATCCGGCCAAACCAACATGCGCAATGCAAACTTAAGTGGCCACTAGTGACGCACTGGCTCCGCCCTCGGTTTGCTGTCAGAAAGCATCAAAAATAAATGGCAATAAAATCATGTTATTACCATTTCATTTTTGACGCTTTCTGCCCAGCAGTGTGTGTGTGTGTGTGGGGGGGGGGGGGGGTGATGCTCCTCCGCTTCCATGGAGGAGCCGCCGCTGACGAAAGTTAGGAGAGTGAGCCCTCCTCCCCGATGTTGCGTACTAAAAGACAGCTGTAACGGAGTGCAGTGGGCCCTTCACACTAATGGTCCTGCTAACCGCACTAACACTGCGAACTAGGGTTGTACATTAGGATGCGCTGGTGCTTGTAACGTGGACACTACCAGCCAAGTCAACCACTGACACAGAGCAGGACAGAGAGAGGTTTAGAAGAATGAATATATAAAGACTGGACCCCTCTCGGTCGCTCAAAGTCTGGTTCTACGGCAGTAATGCGGATCGCTGTAAAATACTGTACTTTGGAAATCGAGGCATCAGCGCCCGCTGAGGTGCAGGATAATGTACAGATCAGCTGATCTGCAGCCTCACTGCTTGAGAAACATTCTAGAGCACCAAGATCTACAAGGCCATTTCCCCCGTTACATGAGCATAATTAGGAGATACCATTGATGTAATGGAATGGTAGGAGACTGTCCGAGAACTGGACGGTGTGAAACCGCGTCCCAAAGACCCCTGGACTTGCATCAGAAAGTTTCTGTGAGGTGTTTACCACCTTCCTGGGAGAAGACCCCTGTGGATGGTGTGTGCGCTACACCGCTGGAATAATGAAATGGAGTACTTGTAGCTCTGAACCTACAACACCACATTACAGCAAAAGTCTACTCAAGTCATGTGCTAGGAAGTGCACGGAGTCTAATAAAATCAGTTCAATCAAAAAGATGAACTTAGGAAAGTGGCTGAAATATAACCCTCCACTTCACCTTTATCGGGAGTGAAAATGTCAGGGATCGCGTCATCTTAAGGAGGGATTTAATTAACTCACAAAACATTCCCTTCCAGCTCCGACGGATAACTGCTTGGAATTCAAATTAGGTACCAGGCAGAGGTGTGGAACAGTTTTCATGGTGGGGGTGCTGCCATCCATGTAAAATCACTCAAGTCAGCGATTGAGAAAAGTCCAAGGGCTACACAAAGAATAAGCATAGCACATGAGCCACACCCATTCAGCAGGAGCGTGGTAAGGGTGTGGTATGTACCAGGTGGTGCAATTTGAAGTAGACTGTTACACATCACTGAAGCATAGTCCGGTTGCAAACTGTCATCTACAGACAGAACATTTGCCACTGAAATGGTCTCAAAGTTCAGAATGACATGCAGTTTTACTGATTAAACCATAGGACACAAAAGATAATTAGTTAAAATCAGGTTTCAACAACTAGTTATCATTTACACATTCCCAAGTATTAGTGCTTTCCGAATTATAATATATTTTTAAATATGTGAACTGTTCATTTACTGGTATTTAAATGCTGTTGCGTGTTACCAAAAAAACTGACATCCTACATCCATTCCTTTCACAATATCTGTACCCCAGCAATATTGTCAAATAGTTTATCTTACAAAATGCTTCAACTTTGCAGCTAGAGAAATAAAAGTAAACACCAACCTCCATGTTAAGCAATATAGGCAGCAATTTTTCGGAAGACATAGCTTGACATTTGACCTCTATCTTTGAATGCATCACAAATGTGACAATATATAAACAAAATGTAAAGACCTCTTCCTTGCTCATTCTCCTGCTGAACTCCAGCATAGTTATTCTGGGGGTGCTGCAGCGCCCTCCGCACACCTTCTTCCAGCGTCTATGGGATCAGGAGCCAAAGGGTCTCTTACTGAACACACAGAAGCACAGGACGGTCCTACCACATTGGACCAGCCAGCTGGTGGAGACCAACAGCTCATGTGAGCTGCTGGCAGAGTTTGGTATGTTGAGGGTAGTACTTCATGTACCAGCACAAGCGCAGTGCTTTTATGATCCAAGTAGGCTTCCCATCCTGTTTCACAGTTTTTCAAAGACCATGAAATACTGAGGCTAAATCGGTGCAGTCTCACAAAATGGCTGGTTGGATGGCAAACATTTTGGGCCTGATTACGGAGGTGTTCGGAATTTGTTGAATACAATAACTATCACGTTCTGATTTTTGGGAGAATAAATGTGGATGTTGATGCCTACTGCACCAAGATCCACTAATTATGGTAAATACCATACTTTTCCCCTTTTAAATTGCAGCATTTTGCCCACTGAAATTTAACGAAGGTTGTGGTCTTCAACAACTACTGGGTGAAATAAATACCACAAAAAAAACAAACAAAAAAAATCAAAATTCGGAGCCCAGCGGAAACAAGCATTTGAGCAGGGGTTAGAACCTTCAACCCACCCATAATCAGTGTATTACCCAGTGTTGAACACAACCTACCAAAACCCAGTTTCTGTTAAAAATAAATGTTTTGGTATGGTTTGGTGATAGAGGCAGTGATTTCCGAAAACAGAACCCAGTGAAAGTGAGCAAAAAAAATCACATTGTTCCTCATTGTTCTACTCCCCCAAAAAAGATCGATTTTGCAACTGTACAAAATGTGTATTTCAAGGGTTTAACTGGATCTTTTATACATTTTGAAGGCATTAATGTCATAATAATATTTTGAGCAACTATTGAAGCCCATCAACACTTAAGAGGATCTAATGGGCCTCATGTTTGTTTTCCTTTCTCATTTCTAAGGAAAACAATTTTGGAGAAGTACTTTATGAGCATAGGGAAATGGATGGGGTGACCCAAATCATCTAGTTTAAATTGGCCCCTCTGTAGCATTAACAATAAATGAAGGTTTGTCATGCTTGCAGAGGATCCCAAAATATACCACCGGGCCCCGATGTTTCTCTGGTTTGTGAACTTGAGCCAGGGCCTCGTGGATTCCAGACATAGGTTGTTCTATGAACATGTTTTCTGTGGCAGTAAGAGTTACTTTCAGCTTAGGGATCCTGTAGAACAGTAAAAATGTTGTAAAATGCACGCACATCATTGTCATGAGAAAAAGCACAATGATCTCTAAAGTAACATTTATTTTGAAGAATCCCATTTGGCAATAAGACACAAAATTGCAGAAATGTTCTCGGTCACACACCACTGACACCGGCTTGCCAAGTACTGCCCGGGGACGCTAAATGACACTGTTTTCAACTTGAAGGGTTGAGTGGCCATGGTTACTGGACAGGTCAATTTTCTCCTCTTTTTACTGGGCGAGCAGAGCAATTGATCATGATGAAGAGAACTAGACACTTCCTATAAAAAACAGTGCATGTGCAGGCTGCCAGCAAGGTCTACTATCCAGCTCCGCTAATGCACCTCATCACTCACCTGAAGCATCTTTTCTGCACTCGCGACACGATTAAAACACAGAAGAACACGTAAACGTGAGCTATCTAATTAGTGATTACACTATGTACACAGTGATGCCAAACGTGATCCCACTCATCATAGATCAGCTAACGTTGTTAAAAAAATGAAGACATGCTCACAAAAGCTTATAGGGGTGAAAAACAAGACTTTCCAGTTTAATTATGCATTTTCAGATAAAGGGCAAGTAGAAGGAGGTACAATAATACGAAGCGTATCACTATACAGGAGTTGGCAATCAAAGTGGTTTATTGACTTTCTTATAAGAAAGGTTAACATGATATAAGCTTTATTTGGAATTATTGGCTTTATATAGTACTACTGCACCACATGCACAAAGGGGTGCTTTCTCAAAAAAAGCTAAGATTCGTAGACAATGTTCACATGATAAAACATTGGTGCACAAAAGATCAGGGAGGGTGATTGAGAATCATTAGAAAAACACTTTTTTGAGGAACAGGTATGGAAGGTAAGTTTTACGTCCGAAATCCAATTTCACACCTTTGGCACATCAGGTTCCGCCCCAGGTATCCACTTTTGAAAGAGCTGTAACTTATGAGGCGATGGCACAATGTGACAAACGATTTACCAACTACAGTAACTTTACCAATAAGGACAAACTGGCCCTCCAGCAGCTCACAAGAGATGCTTCCGTAGTTATCAAGCCAGCGGACAAAGGGGGTGCTACGGTCCTCCAAGACACTTTGGTTTATCGGACCGAGTGTCTAAGACAGCTAAATGATACTAAATCCTATCGAATCTTACACACAGATCCTACACCGAGGATCAGCTTGGAGATACAACATCTGGTTGAGGAAGGAGAGGCCGAAGGATGGATCACGCCACATGAAGCCAGATTTTTGGTCAATACAAAACCGGTAATGCCCTATTTTTACTGTATTCCGAAAATCCATAAAAGTCAACGACCACCACCAGGACGACCCATCATTTCAGGGATAGGCTCATTACTTGAGCCCCTGTCCAAGTTCGTAGACTTCTTTTTAAGACCAATTGTTATGGAAATGCCCACCTATCTCAAAGATACCTCGGATGTGTTACGGCTCTTGCCTGAGATAGAGTTCAACACTGACACTGATATTCTGGCTAGCTTTGACGTAGAGTCTTTGTACACTTGTATACCTCAATTAGAGACTCTGGAGTGTATCAAGGGACTATTAGAGGCTCGCGATCTGGATAGCATAACTCCTGTCACCTTCATTATGGAGTGCGCCAGAATCGCAATGATGGAGAACTTTTTCGGCTTTGAGGACCAAATCTTTCTCCAGGTCTCTGGGACCTCTATGGGTAGCATTTTCGCACCCAGCCTCGCCAACCTCTATGTCCATCTTTTTGAGCAGAACTATGTACTGAACCACAGCAACCCCTATCGACAACATCTGGTGCTGTGGAAGAGGTACATAGACGATGTTTTAGTGGTTTGGCGCGGCACCAACCTTGAGCTGTTGGCTTTTCATTCCTGGTTAAATCAACAAAATGCTTTCTTAAAGTTCACTATTGAGTACAGTCAACAAAGACTCTCCTTCCTAGATATTTCCATCTTTCCAAACGAAGGGACTCTGCATTGTGAATTATTCAAAAAACCAATGGCCAGGAACTCTTTGCTGTACTTTGATAGCCATCACCCTAGGGCTCTCAGGGAGAATCTCCCGGTAGGCCAGTTCCTCCGGGTTCGACGGAACTGCTCTACCCGAGACCTTTTTGACAAACATGCCAGTGAACTTGCACTCCAATTACGGGCGCGTGATTATCCGAAGTGTCTGGTACGTCAAGCCTTGAAGAGAGCATCGAATAATGATCGCGATGCCCGGTTAGATCATAATCCTATCAAGAATACTAATGAAAGGCTGACTTTTGCGACTACTTTCTGCACCTTATCTAACCAATTGCAGAAAACAGTAAGGAGACATTGGCGGATTTTGAATGGGACATCGGATAACATCCCGCCCCCACTGTTTGCGTTCAAGAGAGGTCCTAGCTTGCGGAACAGTTTGGTCCATACACGACCCCTATCACAACCCACATGTGAAGTCAACACTCTGTGGGCTTTGAGTCCTGTACGAGGCCATTATCCATGTGGCACATGTAGTGTTTGCCCCCAGACGACTAAAACTACATCAGTAGATATAGGTACTAGTCGTCCGTGGATTTTGCAGCGTCACACCAACTGCAACTCCGACGGCGTGATCTATATGATTACGTGTCCGTGTGCTCTCAAATACATTGGTTATACTACACGTAAAATCAAGTTACGTATTAGTGAGCACAAAAGTACCATCCGGTGCAAGAAGCAGTCTACTTGTCTCACCAATCATTTTCTTGTACAAAATCACAAGGCCGATGATCTGTGATGGGTGGTGCTTGAACGTCCGGTGATCCCCCAGCACGTGCCAGATACGTCCAGATTTCTGTTCAAGGAGCAGAAATGGATCTTCAGAATGAAAACTGACACACAGGGTTTGAATGATAGCATCCCTTGGTCTTTGATTTGAAATTCTGACTATCCCCTTGCCGTTATTTGGGACACCCCAATTTGCAAGAAATTTTGAACTGACATGACACATATATGTCTTATCATTTGCCCTTACTTTATATTTAGTATCCGGTTTGAGTAAGGTTTAGATAAGTCTATCACTTATCTATGGGTGATAGATTCTCATGTTCACTTCCATTGAACACAACTCATTATAACGCCAAGCACTTGATGACTGAGCAAACACGTACTACCATCTATCTGGGGATGTATGTTTCATTGTTTCAGCACATTTCAATTTGGGGTCAAATACGGCCCAGATGGTATCTGTGCACCCCCCAGATACAGCTCAGATTAAGATAATCGTGTACATTGCTGTTTGGTACTCGTTTTCTGAGTTAGGTTAAGTCGATTTCTCATTGTGGATGCTTGACCTTTGTGGTTATTTTCATTGCACACAATTTACTTCACCTCCAAGCATCCGCTAATTTGATGAGACTACATCCTTCTATCCATCTTGGGTTGGTTGATTTTATGGTTCCTCACTGTTTTCAAATTTTTTACCTTGGGACAGGCACGGTGCACACGGTACCTGTGTATCCCCCTGATACAGTTTCGATCAAGCAGATCCTCTACTCTTTAGTTATGGAACCTTTAGATCTTTTGATTATATTCATGGTTCCAACAATGATTTGGGTAATTATCACGGTACTTTTAATCATGCAAGGGCCCGCGGCAGGTGTGTTGCTGTTTTCCCTTTAGCATTATTGTTTATCGTTTTCTGTTCCCCATGCTCACGCATGGATGGTAACACAGTTAACTCTTCTTTAATTCCGGGCATTTCCGGGTTTGCAGTGATTGGCTCATTCCTCTTGAGCAGGGCAAACCCACTACCGTGTATAACATTAAGACCCATCACCTTTGAGCGCACGCGTAACAATCAGTGTATTTTTCATGAGCATGCCGAATTGTCATTACTGGTACGGCAGCTAGACCAACGTTCATTGTGCGCATGCTTCAAAATCAGTGTCTCTGTTCGCGCACTACAAGAATCCAGGCGCATGTCCACTGACAGACTTCATAGTGGCAGCTGTTACAATTTAGTCCTTCGGCACCAATTACGGCAGGTTTAAAAAGAGCTCTCCTTCCGCCTACCGTCACCTCCCAGACTGTTCGCAGCCTGGCCCGAGGTACCGACGGATAGGTGAGTAAGGAAAGCGTTTCTAGTTATTCGAATTTTGCAAGCATTTTGAGTTATATCCTTGAGTCCCTCTCCTGTTTCAATGCTAACTCTTAGTTTGATGGCGTTTTTTAGCGGTTTATAAGTAGTTCTCTTTATTACGCTATCTCATTGCTAACTTTTATCTTTAGTATCCAGGAGTGAGGGTTTAGATACAGAGGGCTCTCTTGGGCCCTGGGAGTTCTTCAGTTTTCAGAACTCTTCAGCATTAGATTTTCTATAAAGTTTCCTCTTATCATTGGGGTTCCAGTCAAGCTTTTTTCCTGCACAGGCATTCCAATCAGGGGCTATGTGTTTTGTTGGTTGTAGGCCTTTTAGGGTTATGATAGTGTTTGATATTTGGGTGGAGTTTGCAGTCAGATTAGTAGCCTGTGGCAACTTTTCTGTTTTTACTCTATCTACTAACAGAGCGGTGCCTCTTCCTCCGAGCAGTCAGCCGGGTGAGGTGAGGCGGTTCTCCCACACAAAGCTGGGTAAGTCCAATATAGTTATAATTTGATCTTAATTGGATGAATGTGACCACTTTGAGTTTTTTTTTTTCCTAAATATTAGTGCATAATTGGCATTAATCAACAGGTACTTTTTTGAGACATTGTTTCTTTGAGTTAGTGATCTTTGGAGTCATTTTTGCAGTTAACAAGGTTGTGATAGTTTGATTCTTATTTTTTCAGGAAAGAGGCGATTCCCACCTTCCAAATACTAAGTCCGGTTATCTGGTAGGGTGGCTATTGCCACAGACTGGTCGGACCAGTACATATATTATCATTTGTTATAAGAACTGTCTTATGTATACACTTGCACGATTTGCGTTCATTTTGCAGTAGCTATCTTTATTTATTCCTTATATTTTTTGAGGTCCTGAAGAAAGCCGGGTCGAGTGACCCATCCGGCTGAAACATGTCGACCACAATTGTATCTAGTTAGGAATTAGTCTATATATTTTAAGACTATTAGGTGATTTTAGACATGACACTTGGACACACTTACAATAAACATAGTTTTTTGCCCCAGTAGTCATTTTTAACTAGCACTTGCACTAGAGCACTGCACACACACATATATATTTTTTGGAGTTCACATAGTTGGGACATACATCTGGTTAAGAGTTTCTTTAGGAGCATCAGGGTCAGTTTCCCAGTAGGGCCTGTTGGCTCAAAACTATGGCCGGAATCATGTTCTCCTATAGGTCCAGATGACGAGGCTCCGCCATCAAGGGTGGGCTGATGGACTCTACAATCTTACCGATTTATGAACAAACTATCTGATCTCTTAGGTTTCTACTTTTAGTTTCACTATTCTCTTTCACTAGTCTCAGCAGGTATCTGTTTAGTTTAAATAGACTGAGTATCTCTTGTTAGTTGTCAAGTTTTACGGTGTTTCTTTAAAAGAAAGAAAAGTGTTTTAAGTTCTTAGGTCCTCACCAAAAAGCGATGCTGTGGCACCTATAAATATTTGGTATTGTCCTTGAAAGGTTTTGAGTCCCGGGGCTTTCAGATCTAGAGAGCTCCTGCTTCTGAGACTCCCTTGGCCATCCAGTAAGGTTAGTAAATTTTCCAGACATGGAGGTTAATTACAGTGAGAAGCATTATAAGCTAGACAGCAGTTTCTGAATTTCTTTTGGTCTCCGGTATCTATATAATGTGGGTTTCTTTGGATTGGGGCGATGGATTTGAGTTTTTTTGTGGAAGACACAAATAGGACTATCAAATGCAGCACTGCCTTCAGCTGAGCCACTGAGGACCATGGTGTACCTGCTTGTATTACGCCACCAAAGCTCAAGTGAAAACTAACTGAAGTTGTTCTTCGCAAGGGGTGGGTAAGTGTAGGACATTCAGCTTTTTGAGAGAGAAACGGACAAAAATGACATTTGCTCTACATGAAGAATAAATTCCTACTAGAGTGTTAAAAGAAAATCACACAAAACAGCCACACAATTTTTATTAAACGTAACTCAAACTGAGGCGCTATCCCTGAGACGGTAGTGGAGGCAATACACTCTTAGTAAATCAAATGAGAAACCAAAGACGAAACAGCATTGTTGGGAGATTTTCATGTATGCTGTATCTATAAACAAACCGTTTCTTGCGCAAGCGTCAGCATGTTTTCTTAGTTTGACTCCCCACATTGAAAATGCAGTGGTTTCTGAGGAGGGTGAAATGAGAGACATGAGAGGCAAAGAACAACTGCAGCAAGATATATTTTAAGATGTCTCAAGTTTTCAATGTAGAATAGTCTGAACCATATATGTCACAATGAGATATTCATGGATGCCAACATCAAACGCATGTCAAATATGTCTCGTTTCTTATTCACTTGTAATATGTGGTGTCATTAATAGGATGGGTAGATGTTCCTGAAACGCTAGGTATTGGAATTACATATGTCTGAGGTATTATGGATCCATTAAAAAGTACATAAGTGGAATTCGTGAGTCCGAAATATTTGCAAGCAGTCAAGACCTCCAAGCCACAATGCCCTACCATCACCATGCCAAAGTCCGGTAACTTCTGTTAAGGTACGTATACCGTTATAATTATGAAATGTCAGAACATGGAAAAGCATCACTGTGAATAATAAGCAAGACGGCAGCTCGGATCCAGTAAAGGACATATATGCGTCTCCTTTGACCTCCTATCAGTGAGGGAGAGTGGATGTTACTTTTTCCCTTTCACATTAGGAGACATCCCAAGCCAGTCCCTTAGAGGAGTAGGAAATTATGAAATGTGCTAATGAGTTGACCCTATTTATGTGTGACATTATGTTTGACCCTTAATTTACGTGGTTAAGAATGAGGTTTTAAATGTGTGGGTGAGTAAGGAAGCTAATGAAATGAAATAATTCTGGACACCAGAGAAATTCAATCCTGAGAAAACTGCAGTTATTTACCAATTGCCCCGAAAAGCACACGATAGGGTGATGACGGTGGACTTACTCAGGAATACTAAACAGCCACTCAGTTGGAGATAGGGAGGATGGTGGCCGAAAGGAATACTACCGCTAGAGCAGGAAGATGTTAAAATAAGGGACAACTGTAATGATCCGATGTTATGGTGCGTCTTTAATAAAACAACAGAAATTGGTTATTAAAAAAAATAATTAAAAAAAACTCATTACACGGGCTGCCTCCTTTAGCTTTGCTGGCATTATCCATTAAATCTTGAGTATTAAGCATAGGGGAAAGGAGGTGAACAGACAGCTCCTTCCACTGTTCTGTCAAGTATCATGTTCCACAAAGATCAATGAGATGGGAGAGTAAAAGGACCCTCTGAGGTTCCATATGTAGGTTAATTCCTTAAGCTTGAAAACATTTGAAGATTCAAGCCTCATTTTAATAGAACACAGTGCTGATAAAACTGAAACGAGGGGATTTCAATATAATCAGGAAACACCAGACAGAATATCTGCTGTGATAATTCTCAAGGTTCTCTTGAGTGTGATCTTCAGCTTGTTATCCTAATCGTGGTCCATCAGTGCTCGACGTGGTGTTCACCATGGTACATGTCAAACATCTAAAAGTCATACGCTCTAAGGAAAAGTATCACAGAAGACGTTACCTCATATCATTTTACTTATGTTTTTTGTGCATCTGAAATAGAGGTTCAGTACAGTCTCAATCACAGGGTTCAGCATTTAGGAAATAAGTACTACGTTTAAAATTGTGGAGCTGCTTTGCATGATATGGACACTATATATCTGTTTAGGATCACATAAAAGAATCTAGTTGAGACTTAGATTGTAAACACTCATTCAAAAACGATGGGCTGGTAACTGAAGGCGACTCTTCTGGCTTTGTAGAAGACTTGTTTCTCACCAAGAATATGAAGACCATGATAAACTTGGGTCTGTCACTAGATAAGTAACAAATTGGTAAAAAATTGGTGAAACAAGGAGGTAGCAGGGATTGAGGACTGGCTTCAAGACGTGAACAGTTTATATGCTAATTGCGTTTCTAAACTATTCGGTATAGGCATGCCAATAAAATACAATAAGATTTGTGGTTCCTGGATTTAATATTTAGTACTGTATTTTAGTGACAACCTTGAACCCTGTGTATCTCAACATGACCACATAAATCCCTTTATGACGCATGCGCAGAGTAAGATCCCTATCCTGTTAACCACGTTAACTAATGCTGACTCGTTGCTACCGTTGTATTTGTATTTTGATGAAAAGTTTCTAGAAATCCCAATAAAGTTCAGGAAAAAACTGATTCTAGAAAAATGTTATGCTATACTTCTAAATAGCATTTCAGTAGAACAGAGGAATTTAACTCAATGAAAATACTAGACACCTTTGTGAAATGCTCCCTATCTGTCAGAATAATATGGATGGAATAAATAATCAGTAAGCAACACACATTCCAGGCCCAGAGGCAACTCGGAAGTCGCCAAGATGATTGGCGATGGCTGTCATCTCACCCAGATGCTGCTGGCGAGAAGTTCATCTCTCACAGTTTGGTGCCTCGATTGTTGCATTCAAGGTGAGCTACAGCAATTCATGCTCTGTTGAGACTTATAGGCAGCACATCCGTATTTTAAGCGAACAGGACACAAGCTCCCTCTTGAAAGACAGGAGAAGTGTACTACTTTCGGAGACAATGTTTTGTATGATGTGAGACCTTGTTGCATTTTATCATACCAAGAAGATTGCTGCAATAATAATTTTTCTTTTTCAGCACACTGGTACTCTGATCATGTACTATGGAAAACAATGGTTAACTCGGGTCCCAGTCTCAGTAGAGAAACAATATGTCTTCAGTGGTTGAAGACAAAACATTTATCGATTTAGCAAGGCAAGTAAAAAATTTACAGGCAGATAATCGATGCTGTATTGCAAATAATTGTATTCATTGCATACTTCAATTAATCTTATGCTTTTTTCGGCCTTATAAGGAAGATTTAGTGCGCACACTTATTATACAGATGGTGAAATTCTTCAACCACACTAAAAATGGGCTCTGGTGGGAAGTTTACTATGGTAATCCTAGTCTCCTCCCACATCTAACACTAAAATCTAGTTGAGGCAGCCACTTTACCCACAAGAAACCCAGAGACAGAAAAGCTGAGGATAACTTGCCATCCTATTATTTTACCTTTCAAGTGTGCCCCGAGGGTTGTATGTAAACTCAACAGACCTGTGCTAAGGATTTGACATTGTAGCTTCAAAAAAGGAATCCCACAGCTCTAACCCTTTATATCCAGTGGAGTTCAGAGGAGTCATCTCTGCCCATTCAGGTCAGCTTATTGTTTGCTCCTAGGAGGCATTTCACACTTATTCAAGGCTAACTATTGTCTGGGAGGAGCTGGAGAGACGATTAAAATTTGCCTACGGGAACGTCAGTACAGACAAGACAACATTCTAAAAGTTACTCTCCATTAGCAACTATTAAACTCCAACTTCACCATAGAATTTGAATAACTATAAAAAATATTTGTTTAATTATTTTTTTCAGCTGGTTCCATTGCCGAGATACAGTATCAGTATTTTAATGAGGATTCTGGTTTTCTATATAGGACAGTTGGGCCTGCAAAAGAACAAATGTGTTGGTGCTAGTTAACTAGTTACTGTATGGACATGGTAACATTACATTTCTACATTACCTAGTTTTAAATACCATACACCCTGCCTTGTGAGTTACGAGGCATACATATGGGTGTCATTAATATTTGAAAGGGAGACTTTTACCTCTCAAAAAGGTTTAGTTTGACATGTTGAAATGCAGTTTTGCAATTGCCACAGTCAGGCTACAATGGCAAACCTGAAGCCATGTTTGCACTGCCACTGTAGTGGATAGCCCTATGGGTGCTGCAGTCCACCAGTGGTATTTAACTTCCAGACCCTGGACACTTTTTGTGCCATATAGTAGGTAATTATAGGCACATTAAATATACCAATTAGGAGTATGCCAATTGGAGCATGTTAGAAAGGGGAAGAAGAGGCACTGCAATACTGGTAGCAGGAGTTAAGTGCACAGACTTTTACAATTAACAAAAAAACAGATTAGGAAAAATATGGAGGAACCTCCACTTAAAAGAGCTATTTACTACAGGAATGTTCAGAGGAAGTGGTGGTAAGGTGCCAGTCATTTCCTGTGCACTAGCAAGTGAATTCCTGCACCTAATACTAACACCCTTCCTGTACAATTTGTATTTTTTCTACACTTCAGTTCACAGAATTGCCTTCCACTGTTCTAGCTGCATAAGCCTTACCGCTCCTTTTAGGCTCTCTTCCATAGAGATGAGATTTCTTCCCATCTGGTAGAGTGGGTTTCACACCTACTTGGCGCACAGATGAAAGGTCTTCGAAGACTCTCAACATGAATATCCAGGCCTTGAAAAATCTACTCACCCACTCACTATGTTGAGTCAGAATTTATCGGGGCAAGCTATTTTTAGGGCCTACTGGTCCGTTCTGGCAGGATAACTTTCAGCAGGCAAAGAACAGATTTCCTGTTCATTCAGAAAGTGAATGAGCAATAACGAAGCCTTCAAATCTTGCTTTCATCTTGTAGTGCAGTAAAGACAGGTCAAATATGAGCTTATGTCTTCTTACAAATTGCTGCTGTTATATGGATTACATTTTGTCTCCATTTTAGTTTTCTTTTTTAACTTAGCATCTTTACAAGTTTTATTATTTAAACAGTATCTATTTTTAATTCAGGCAAGAGGCACTTCAAGACGGAGTCATCATAGATGCTGCGGAGAGCTGTGAATTAGATGCAGCTCCGCAGGCCCGACACATTCTAAGAAGGAAGGTGGCTGTGCTGGCAGAGGTGTGGAGGCTTGCAAACCAAGACTGAGTGCATTTGTTAATGCGCTGAGGCCGGCTTTTTTGAGAAATTAGACCAAGGTACAGTACAAATATTTCAAAATATATCAGCAAATTAGGAAAGCACTTTTCTGTACTTTCAGAAGTGTGATGGAAACAAAGATTTTAGTACCACTCAGAAATCTTTACTTGGTGATGTGTAAATTATCATTACATTGTTTGCATGCTATGTAGTTTTATCAGTAAAACTGTGTGTCAGTGGAAAATGTGGTGACCTTTTCACTGGCAAATCTGCAGAGTGTAGATGACAGTGCGCCACCACATCATGGTTTAGTAACATATTCATTAAAATTGATAGTTTTTAAACATAAACGGAGGGACATTCCTGCCCTCATCCTGACAATAGAGCTGTTAAACTAAGACGCAAGTCAGGGGTCATGTGTACTGTATATGTGGGCTAGATTCGTAATATACATGAAGCAAAAGTTTATTCTTTTAAATCAAACAAACCAGTTTTTTGTAGAGCACACATGTTGAACTCACATATTGGAATATACGCTCTTATGTGACAATGAAGAAAAAGGCACCTTTGTGACATAAAACATTTGCACCAATGGCTACTGTTAATACAACTCCAAAATTTCTGCTTCCAGAGGCCAAGCCATTGTCGTTCACGAGAAGGGTTGACTAACAGTCAGCCAGGAATTTGCACTGCGTCAAGAGCAGGGCTATGAAGCAAACCATTTATAAACTAGTTTCTTTCACGCAATATCATGTACACTTTATAAAGTTACTCTTTGACTAAAAATTATCAAAAGTCTACTTTCACCAGTGAATTATATATTTTTTTTAAAGTGGAAAATAGCTTTGATTGACCATTCGAAGGTTTTCCCAGGCCAAGAGTAAATACAGTGACTTATTTATAACCAAGCCTATTAGTGGAAAATACAGCTTTATCTACACAGGAAAAAACAGTTTGCAACGGTGTAACTGTTCACAGTGAGGACATCATTTTCCTTAAAATCTAGCACACCCCACTTGTTTATATTAAGCAGTTAGACGTCTAGGAGAACAAGGCACATTTTAGGGTGTCTTAGCTAATATATAAAAGAAGGCTTTCCTTTCTATGTGGCAACGGCACTTTTCCTTGACATGTAGTTTTAAACTGAAGCCCAACAGGAGCACAAAAGTGCCCCCTGGAGCCACACCCGTTTGCTCTACTTTTTCCCTATAAGTAGTTGATATAAATACACACTGCAGCCCACAAAGGACCTGTGCTGAATTTTCATGACAATACACAATGACCTTAATGGAAACTTAAATAAGTTAATTAGGTGAAACCACTGCAGAGTGCATGCTTTAGGGGACAAACACAGACCTTATCACACTGTTGAGCTGTGTCATCGTGCACACTGTTTTAAAGCCAGAAACCTAAAAAAGGAAAAAGTGGGAGGACCACAACAAGCATGATGTGCTTTCCTAAAGTTCGCTTCTTTAGTGTTTCTTTTTCATGCCCTTTTGGTGTGCTCTGAGAAGCAGGTACAAAACGTCGTTTAAGTGACTGCTACAAAACTGTCTTCTATGGGAACATGGCATATTCTGGCACTGAGGAACAGACCAAGTGCATGATTTATAGCAGGTTTGCATAAAACTAATCATAGGAAAGGGCAATGCGAACAATTAATTTTGATGTATAAAGTATGAATATTGGCTGTTTTTGTAGTACATTTCTTGGAATCTATATTGAAGTGCGTTTCCCAGGGTTGTGTGCCTAATACGGTATTGTGTGAGACCTCTTTAGCAATCAGAAAATTAGAATCGTGCAGGAAAAGAAAGACTTAATAGTCAAGAGTCATATCCGGGAGCCTGAACCAGTTCACTTAATTTTAAGCAAAACATGTACTTGTGATTGGATCTGGTTCCCTTTTGTGGAAATGAAAGCAATTGTTTTAGCTACACTTAAACTATTTCTCTTAAAAATGTTTTTAGGGATGTAAAATTACATTTTAAATTAATATATAAGATTGTGGATACAATTATCCCTTTGGAAGTGAAAAAATGTTGTCATACTATAACTAAAATAATTTTAAATTCCTACTACTCTTAGAGTTAAGCCACATTAAGAGCAGAGGCACTTTATCAGCCCACATATAGTCTTTGAAAATGTAATCGAAGATGTATTCGCAATATTTTCAAGGTCCCAACGTAATATTATTAATAACATGCTGTCATTCACATTTGGTTTTGTCAAATCCGCAAACTTTAAATAATAGGTTTTTCTATTACCCAAATCAATGGAATTCAATTTACCAACCACAAATAAGTCTTTTAGTGCAAAACAGTCTAAAAAAGTGAGCCAGAAACAACGATCAAGTAATCATCAGGGTACAGATAAAGGATGAGCTGTTAAAGATGGAGAAGAAAACCCAAACTAGCTAGACTATCTTCCCTCTATTCGGAAAGTACCTACGTTTTAATACTTTAAAGAAGATCCCAAACCCTTCCTAAGTAAGAAAGCTCTTCGAAGGATAGGCCAAAGCAGTGATATATCATTAACCTGTCCATCTTCTTCAATATAAACCTTTTATAATACTGTGACATATGCATATATATTACTTTTATACTGTCAAATGTAAGCTAATACATGGATTGGTTTTTTGTAATTAACTATTGTAATGAGGTCTTATAAATCTTGTACGCACTTTAAAAAACAAACTAATAAATACGGCAGGTCTAGCTTCTTCTTAGGTCTGGCCTAGAAACCGTTTTAGCTATATTACCAGCCTCGTTTAATTAAACAAGCATTTTCAAAGCCAAATAATCATGGTTTCTGTAAAACCTTATTTTTCAGGAGTTACTGGACCCTTGCCATACACAAAACAAACACAGACTATAAGGAAATTTTGGTTTCATGCAGCACTCTTTTGAAATAGCAGTCTCTGGCACTGAATTGAAATCATTTGTATGGATGCGCTCTTAGTGGCGGAGCAAAATGTCGCTACTCACAGAAGTAAACCAATGGCTGAAATGAGGGACTCATTGCCCCATGCTGTATACTGTAGAGGGCATAAGAAAAATGTTAATGATGCAGCAAAAGACAAATGAATGAAGAGGGCTGGTTAAAAGTCTTTATATGTAAGTACATTAAATACATCACTGTAGTAAAATCAAAAAGTATTTGCTAAAGCCAGAGCAAAAAATTGTAAGCAAAAAAAAAAAAAAAAAGAGAGAGGACATTGGTCGGCTCTTTTTATCCATTGGTCTGCCCAACTGTCATTCACATTTTGCTTCTTGCCGCCACGGAGTTTAGCATGGGGCAATGAGACAGCCCACTTCAGCCATTGACTTGCTTGCATTGCAAGTGATGGCCTTTTGTCTGAACACATGGCACATCAACCCAATAATAAGAGCATTTCAGAGGAAGGCTGGTGGGTTAATACTTTACTTTAGCAATATTTATTTCCATTTTTTAGCCTTTTTATAAATTTGTCTTCTTTCTGGGTTTAAATTATATCTTCTGGTTACAGTTTTTCGAAAACAATAGTACCTTCTCTGCACCAATAAGAATCCCATTTTCGTGTGATATGAATTAAAAAGGAACAAAAATGAATACATAACTGTTCTAAATATGCTTTTGTGTTATGAAGCATACATGCTACTCTATTAAATGAGTGTGCAATAGTTAATTTTGTTTTTTAATTTACATTTCTGTATTGCAAGTCTATGGCTGTCATTTTTAAGTGGCTCTTTTTCTTTCACATCCTTTTATTTTTGAGACTTGTGCTTGCAATAACAAATAATAAGAAACAAATATACATTGCATCAGCCTACCAAGTAAAACCTATTGACTTTGCAATACTTGTTTGATAGCTTTGTGTTGTGCAGCTTTATGATGGCTTGGCAAAACATAGCACTTGGGCAGCATCCGAATGGAACAGCAACTTTTAATATGTTTTCCTTTATACAGATAACATCCAGTTCACTCTCATTTCATTTATTATAACATACTCTGGGATCATTTCTTATTAAAAGCTTTATCCGTTTCCCATTGGACAAGCAGTTTCACAAGGGTTTCTGACTGCAATACAGCAGCAATTTTAGACAGCAAACTATGAAAGATGTGCCTCTCCACATACATCCTCAAGGCATATGGTCTACAATGAATGTATCTACAGTGGGGAATGAGAAAATCCAAGCCACCCTAATTCGAAGAGGAGACCCCCAACAGAACGATCCACAGGCGGGAGTGATTCAGAGCCAAGATTCAACGCACAATGTGTGAACTGGGATTCATTTATGGGAAATGCAGTGTAAACTTAGGTCAGAATATCGGTTTTTGAATGCTACATATGCAACATACAAATGCTTTCCTAATTTCAATTGTAAGTAATTGCTCTGGAAGAATAACTATCCTTTTATTTTGAAGAACTTGAAGTCCATAGAGGTTGCTTTTCTTTGTCCCAAATAAAAGTGATTTACTCTAATTGCTTTTGGAGTGAACAAGGCGCTAGCACTAGAGGCACAGTGAGCTTATGACTAGAGAAGGTGTGTTCTGGGTAACCGTGGGAGATAAAAACTACACGAAGACGTTGTAGGTGTGCTTATCAACTGAAGAGTCCCGCACGACTCTAGGGTGTAACACCTCTCACAACTAGAGATCACTGTATTGCCAACAAGAATACTATCAGATCATTGCCCAACCGATCTCGGTTTAAAATGGGACGCTGCCTTTGCACAGGTTGTTAGTTATCTAGGAGTAGATAACCGTGAATATGTATCTGAACCAAAAGAATTGTGGTGTCGGAGGTTTCACACTTTCAGCAGCTGAAGCATGGCTGCCCCTCTTGCTTGAATAGATTTAGAACTGATGGTTCATCTCCAAACGTGTCATGTACATTCTGACCCCGACGCCTGTCTGTAAACCACCAGGATCTCTGGAGTCCTCCAGATGAGCTTGCACTAAGAGGCAGCTGCCTTTTCAATAAAAAGATGATGCTGGAAATCTGTCGCTTTACGGGCCGTGGCTCCAGAGAGACCTTCATGATCAACTGAGTTATCCAACTGGTTTTAAACCCTCCTGAAGTGAGCCACCACTGGGAGAGTGGTCATTACACTCAGTAAGCCAGGAATCACAGTCGCTACTAGTGACAGAGGGACATGGATCGCCTGCACAGTTTAGGAGCCTAACTACCCACACTTCACCCTGTGACAGCATGCAAACGATCTTTTAGGACATCATTGTATTTGACCAAGATCTGTCCCAATCAGATACATTTAATTTGAGAGTCTTTAGAGCTAAGTTTGTAGCTTCATGAGGTACATCATCACCCTCTGTCTTGCGATACCCGAAGCGAGGCCTGCGCTCTTCACACCAGACTGCTGAATTCTCATCTTTGAATATTTTCGGTAGCCTTACCTTGGAAACACCCGAGCATTTTTAACTGCTGGGGAGAAGATGATCTCTCTGAAAATTTTGTGGAACCATCTTTGGGACGCTTTAGCCAAAGACGCTGAATTTACAGGTTACCTTTCGGCTGAATACCATTTTGTATCCCTTCAGTTTGTGCTTTACTTTCAGAGGTTTTAATAGTGCAATTTATTGTGAGGTTGAAGAAAGCAGCTTTTTATAAATGATGACAATACCTACATACAAATGTTTCCAGGTAAACACTTTGTAGAAGGAGTATTATGATTAGATGCTAAGTACATAAACTTGGGTAATAAAAAGATCCTTAAGATACTTCAGTTGAATGGACCAAATGGATATTATATTCAAAACCTTGCACCACTGAAATTCCTCAGCTATATTTGGCTAAGCAACCATGATACCTCTAAAGCACGGTTCATGACCTCACTCATGACATCACAAGCTACATTATCAGTCCCATCACTGGTTGAAGCACACATGACCGCATCAATACTGTAAAACTTACACTTCAAGGGAGAAAAACTGAGAGTGGCCCAGTGCACTACATGGACGTCAGATTGGGTTTTTTTGTCACACATCGTGGTAAGACATGACTTGACATGATGTACAGTTCACTTTGATATACAGTGTTATGTGTTTCATATTAAAGTGCCTAAAAGTTAAATTTGCTAATTAGGAGTCTTGTATTCCATTTAATATTTGTTTTGCCCTTTGAGGCACAGGAAACGCCACTGATTGCCTAGGATATGCCTTTGTGGTGAAGGAGCTCAGTTCCGCCAACAGCACACATATGTCCGCAAAAGGATTAAAAGAATTACTCAACCCTCGTCTTATGAAATCGCTAAAAGCCCTTTCTGGCAATTAGGTAGGCCTATACTATTAATGTATTTATCTTTCGTTTAGGTCTGGAGTTAGCCGAAACCGCAAAAAACCTTCTGATTTTAGTAAAATCTTATGTATGAAATACTTTTGAGCGATTTTAGACAGTTTTTGAGACCCAAAAATACTTTTGCTGTTAGCCAATAGTTTTTTTTTTTTAGATTGTTACGGGCCCAGCTGTTTGTTCAAAAAGCTGTCAGCCAAAGACAGACTTTATGGTTTTGCCAATACTGGTCTTCCATTTGCATCCTTTTTTCTCTGTCTCCGATCCCTTTCGCACACACAAAGAGTAATTGAAAAATACCTCTAAATTGAACTAAAATAAATTTTTTAAATACAAAATGTAATTGATCTCTTTGATCCTACTTAGTAAAACCACACAGTTAGTCGGGCCATCGCAGCCTGCCCAGTAGCTAACAATAATGCCCTCAAAAGCAAACTCTACATAGTAATTTGTGGGTCAATATTTTAGGCCCTCATCACAAGGGGCACAATAATTCCAACAGTGCTGTTAGCAGGTGATACCCGCTACCCTGTCAGTGCGCTCCCGGGGGGACATCCAATGTTCAGCTCAGGTCCCGGAGAACCTGTGAGGTCAACCGTGAATGCAAGGTTGCGGCTTTATGGCTACACTGTGCTTTAACACGGACGTCTTTTTAAAGTTTCAACTATAATCTTTTCAACTGAAAACAATTTGTTAAATTGCCCTAAAGAAAATGCAAAGTAGTTCCAGGTACCCCTCAAAGGTTGATATGTTTATATGCATCATATATACAGTTGTCACAAATGTGGGCATTTCACATTTTCTTTTTTCATATGCAAAATAGTGATATTCAGGCAAATTAAACAAGCGTTGGCAAAGCCAATAGTTCTGTGTCCAATGTGCCATAACCTGCAGAATAGGCACAATGGACTGACACATATGGGAGGTAGTCAGCAGGCGTAGATCGAGATACAGATGTTAAGTAGGCCCTAATACAGTTCAAAGCAAGCACTCCAGTGGAGGAGGAAAGATTCACCCAATCAGCCAATAGCATTAGGTTAGAGAGGAGTACTTAACTGGGCTGAGCCAGGGAGGAATTGACAACACCTCAAGCCAAAGGTTGAAGAAGGCTAATGGTTTAAAGGAGAGGCCACACAGCCCATTCTGTATATTGCAAGCAGTGGGTAAAAGACAACTTTGCTGTCAAAATCCAGACCTTCAAGCACATGAAAAGTGTTACTTATTTATTTTCATACATCAGAAAGGTACAGTGCATGATTTTTCTTGCAGCAGAAACTTTATGCGGCAATCCTGATGCCGCATTAACCCCATGATTGCGATGCAGCAGTGAATGCCAAGTGTAAGCCATCTAACTCGGAAAAGCGTATAGGTTAGTGAAAACAAGTCACTCACTCTCCCCCAGTGCACGTGCCGCTGGCATACAACAGTCCATAACAAATGCGGCACACAGTGCGCATTGCATCTGTTAGGGCCATCACAGCGCTAGCTCGAGGATGGAGACAGGCGAGCCGGCCAAGTGATAGACTGTGGATAGCGCGCATAGAAAAACGTTCATTCCAGTACCTTCCCTCAGGCGGTCCACAATAAAAGTGAAGCCCGTGGTTCTCGGATGCAAGACGTAGTCGTATTTCTGAAGTCCATTCTTTTCAGCAAATTCGTCGCTGCGAGCTTTGGTGTTTGCTAAACAAAAACGGAAAGAACAAAAACAAGCATTCATCAATGGACGACAAGCCAAGAATGGGAAGGGAGACAGAGCAGGAATGTGGCAGCAAATCATTCAGTAATGCGCGAAAGCGGCGCGCGCGCTCGCTCGCGTGGGGAATGAGCGCGGCAATACAATGGCTGCTCGTCTAATTTCAAAGCGCGGGCGATAAGGAGCCATGTGCGCGTGGCTCATCAAGCTATTAGAGGAATCCGTCCACTTCAGCACGACCGTGCGCGCAGCTTTCATTTAACAGGCGCTATAGACGAGAAATGAAATGAATCCGCGCTGGCCTCGCATGCGAGGGACATGGGAGCCGCTAACGATGAGTTACATTACAGGCACTTTGTAGTTCACCGCACAAGACACACAGTTTTGTATAACGTTAAAGTTAGCTGCTTCCATGGCCTTTTATACATAGGGCGCTTCAAGCTCCAAAGTAGGTGCCAGAGTGCCCTGAGTTGGCACAAGAGTAGCTACCCACTGAAACCGATGCCCATTTTACTAAACTCGTAAGGATGAAAGGCGGAGTGAATCCTAGTCACGGATAGAACTTTGCTTTCAGGTGACTGGATTCAGCTCGTCAGTTCCATACATCTGCCTGAAAACACATGTATAATGCGTTTCTGGGTTTAACCCTCTAGACGCCAATAACATACACACGGACAGCATACATAGCGCAGGTCAGGAGGTTTCCAGCCATCGTCCAGCTGTGACTTTAGATTCTAGTCGGTCTTACCACTCTCCCCTCGCTGCGACACAGAGCACTAGTCATAAGAAAAATGTGTGGGCTACTTTGCATAGTCTATGCTTTTTGATGTCATACTAAGTGATGTCACAGGAAGTAGGATGGGGACTTAAAAAAAAAAAATGTCCAAGTCAAATCTCAACGTATGCCAGAAAAAAGTAAATTATATAGGGCCACATGTATCAACCAAATCTGGGTCGCCAATGGCCAAATACGCAAAATCGGCCTGTTGGTGAACGCAAAAAAGGCTTTTTACATGTATCAAAACCCATTTTTGCAATTCGGTAACCTGTTACCGAATTGCAAAATGGGTTGGCAATTTGGTATTTCGAAGGAGCGTCATTAGGGCGATCCTTCCAAATAGCGAATACTAATGGTATGTATGAAGGTTTTGTGACCGTGAATGCAGTAGCAAAACATTCGCATTTTACCACCTACTTCAAGTAAGTAGGTGGTAACCCATTCGCAAATGGGAAGGGGTCTCCACGGACCCCTTCCCCTTTGGGAATAGTTGCAAAAAAAAATTCTAAGACCAGGCAGTGGTTCCATTGCCTGCTCTTAAAAAATTAAAAGAAAACTTTATTAGAATTTTTTTTTTTTTTTTTTTTTTTTTTAAATGTAACCCGTTTTCCTTTAGGGAAAAAGAGCTGCATTTAAAAAAAAAGATTGCTTTATTTAAAAGCAATTACGAACATGGTGGTCTGCTGACCCCAGCAGGCCACCATCACCGTGTTTTTAGCGATTCCTAGGGGGTCGCAAATTGCGATCCAACTCGTTAATATTAATGAGGTAGGTCGATTTACGACACCCTAGGAATCAGTATACGAAACTCTTGGAGTTTCATACATTGGAAATTGCGATTACCTAATTGCGATTCTCAGAAAATCTCAATTAGGTAATTGTAATTAACAATTTTGATACATGTGGCCCCAAGTTATCTAAGCCACTTTAACCGCATTACAATGTCATCTGTGTGGCCCTGAAAGTAAGTTCAAGCTCATGAAGTCATACTACGGCTGGCTCATGCAGCTAGATAAACAAAAAAAATCACAGCTTTGTGGAAGCACACATCTGCCCAATAAACATGTACTCCAGGCTACCAACATAAGGGCAGAGCCAAAACCTCTCTAAGTAAATCTCATAAAAGGTCTATTTTAGGATGATCACATTACAACTTGCGACAGTTGTGCTGTTAAGCCAGACCTGAAAAGGTTTACAGTATTGCTTCTACGTGTTCATCCTTTAGAGGCGTTCCAGCTCACAATCCAACCCTGCACAAGTACCTTTTTCTCTATAAATTAAATTAACAATATTAGCCAATGAGATGGTGTTTCTCTGTGGCATAGGTTCTGCAGTACCATTTTCAGGCACCATGGCACCTAAAAATACTGAAATTCCACTAAAATATGCAAGACACCTTTAGTATTTGGGGCTGTGAGGAAACCTCTGGGCTCACAGTTTAACTAAAACTACACCTTCATAGTGAATATACATTTAATTTTACGATTTCTACAATACTCTTGTGGTACCTGGAAATGGAAGTAAACCCACACAGGACTCCCGGTGATCCCTCTTATTTGTACTATGCATCACGCCAGAGTAGCACGTGCTACGAGAGTTAAAAAAAAAAATAAAAGCAAAGCAGCTATTGGATTGGTCACTCATGAGACACATATAAAAAAAATGCCCACAACCTTTAGAAACCACCTTAAATGATTTTGCTAACCACCATT
Organism: Triturus cristatus; assembly: GCF_964204655.1. Classification (NCBI taxonomy): domain Eukaryota; kingdom Metazoa; phylum Chordata; class Amphibia; order Caudata; family Salamandridae; genus Triturus; species Triturus cristatus. Next base: position 1,751,239,116 of record NC_140589.1, on the reverse strand, counting down.
ACTGAATTGGGGTTTAACAGAGCCAGTTGGCATTACATAGAATATGAAGCCACCAAGGCAAAGGAGTAGTTTCTTACCTGTAACTCCAGTTCTGTAGTAGGGGTATCACTGTTATAGTCATAATCATGTGAATAGTCCTGCCCATGTGCCTGGACCCCGGAGCAATCAAAATAGTCTCTTAAGTTGTCCTCTTCTGCAATCCTGCAGACACTTAAGAGAAAATAAAGACAAATAATGCAGCCTGAAATAAACAAGGCTACTCTGGCCAGTACTTCATCCTGAAGTGAAAAAGGATAGCCAGATAATACTGAATTTTAAACATTTTGCTAAGTTTCACACATAGAGAAACTCCCCTTCACACAAATCCTTTGTTATGATAGAGAGGAAGGGTTGGACCGACAAACCCCCATAGGCTGCCATTATGTGTCTGTAAAAGGATACCGTGCCTTTAAGGAACCCTCCAGAGACCCTCAGCATCCCATGATGCACAGCCAAAGGCTAGTTTTTTTTTTTTTTTATTAATATTTTTATTTAATTTTTCCATCAGTGCAGTGAAACCAACAACAGAAAAAAATAAAGGACTCAATCCTCAATGTATATATCGGGAGAAATCCGTACTTCCTGCGACAGCCAAAGGCTAGTTACTTTCAGTTCTTTTTGAAGGTGTATAAAAGCCAGGCCTGTAGCATTCAGGATATTATCGTTTCATCCACCAGGGAGGAGGGCGGGTTGCCTAGGACTATAACAGAGATACTCCTACTACAGAACTGGAGTTACAGGTAAGAAACTACTCCTTCTGTAGTAGGGGATCTCTGTGTATAGTCAATCATGTGAATAGAATAGCAAGCCCATCCCCACAAACCAAACCCAGCGGTGGAAGAAACAGACAGAATCACTACTGTGCAAACACATTTCTCTGCGAAGCCTGTCCAACCCGAGCATCTGCCCTGGCATCAGAGTCCAGGCAGTAGTGTTTAGCAAAGGTATGGACTGACTTCCAAGTGGCAGCCCTACAGATGTCTGCAATGAGGACATTACACAGCAAAGCCGCTGTAGCAGCTTTACCTCTGGTAGAGTGAGCCTTAGACTTACCCCCTAGAGTCTTGTTAGCTTTCTAATAACACAGTTGAATACAGGACACAATCCACAATTTAACACCCTTCTCACATCGAGAGAATGAAGGGACCTCCCCGCCGGAGAGGAAGGATGCTGAAAAAACGTGGGCAACGTGATTGATTCACATGGAAATCGGACACAACCTTAGGAAGAAACTTTGGGTGAGTTCTCATGACAACTTTAGATGCATGAAATACAGTATATGGCTCTTGGCAACAAAGAGCCTGGATCTCACTCACCCTGCGAGCCGATGTTATAGCTACAAGGAAAGCTGCCTTCCAGGATAGATGCTGAAGAGAAGCCTTATGAATAGGCTCAAAAGGCTCTTTCATTAGTCTAGACTGCACCACATTAAGCTCCCACGGAGGCAAAGGACGTCTAATGGGAGGAAACACTTTCTTCAAACCTTCTAGAAAATCTTTGATGACTGCAATTTGGAAAAAGGAAGTTTGTGAAGGGCATTTCCTATACGCAGTTAAAGCTGCTAGGTGAACCTTGATGGAATGAAAGTTAAGGCCAGATTGAGCCGAATGCAGTAAATATGGGCGGATGACATCCTTCCTGCAGGATGTAGGGTCTGCACCCTTAGACGTGCACCAAATGCAGAATCTCTTCCGTTTGTATGCATAGGAAGTCCTTCTAGACGGTCTTTTCGCCTCTTTTAATATCTCCATGCAGTTCTGAGGCAGATTTAAATGTCCATACTGCACTAGCTCAGGAGCCATGCTGCCAAACTCAACAACGAGAGGTTGGGATGCACCATCTGCCCTCTGAACTTCGTGAGAAGGTCCGGCCGACACGGAAGTCAAAGATGCGGCAGGAGAGACCGGTGTAGGAGGTCGGTGAATCACCACTGCAGAGGCCATTCCGGAGCAATGAGGATCATTCTGGCCCTGGACTGGGACAGTTTGATCAACACTGCCGGTATCAGGGGAATCGGTGGAAAAGCGTAGAGAAAGCTGTTCGACCAGTTGATCCACAGTGCATTCCCCAGTGTCCCCGGTTGGTAAAACCTGGAGGCGAAGTCTCGGCATTTGCTGTTTTCTGAAGTGGCAAACAGATCGATGTCTGGAGTGCCCCACCTTGCGAAGATGCCCCTTAACAACTTGTCGTTTAAGACCCATTTGTGATTTTCTTGAACGAGCCTGCTGAGCGAGTCTGCCTGCGCATTCTGCACACCTGGCAGATGAGTCGCCTTGATAGTCAGTCCCCTGGCCAGCGGCCAGTTCCAGATAGTCTGTGCCTCCCGAGACAGTGTGCGTGATCTTGAGCCCCTCTGCTTGTTGAGGTAATACATTGTTGTTGTGTTGTCCGTCTGTACAGGCAGGGAACTGGTGTGGAACGATGGCTGGAAGGCTTTCAGCGACAAGTGAACTGCTCGGAGTTCCAGAAAGTTGATGTGATTCGTGGACTCCGTCTGGGACCACGTCCCTTGTATTTGAAGGTGTTCCGAATGCGCTCCCCAGCCGCGGAGAGACGCACCTGTCACAATGTTTTGAGTCGGTATCTCTTTGTGGAACGGAATCACTCTGAGGAGATTGTGAGGTGAACACCACCACTTCAGTAACTGGGCAGCGTGTTGCGACAGTTGGATCCTGTCCTCCCAGTTCCCTCGTTTTTGGTCACACTGATCCTCTAGACATTCCTGCAGAGGCTACATGTGGAGGCGTGCATGTGGAGTGAGAAAGATGCAAGAGGCCATCGAACCTAGGAGAGAGGACACCGTCCTCACCGTCGCAGAAGGAACGGACATGAGTCTGAGCCTTCCGAAGGATTGATAAGCGTCGCTGCTCCGAAGGACACACGCTTGCCTGGAGTGTATCGATGGAGGCTCCCAGGTACTGCAGACACTGAACAGGAGTCGAGACAGACTTTGATATGTTGATGTGAAGGCCCAATTGGTTCAACAGAACAGCCGTCCTGTTGAAATGCAGCTGCGCTTCCTGAAACGTGGAGGCTTTGATCAGCCAGTCGTCCAGGTACGGATAGACGAAGATCTTCTTCTTCCTCAGGTGCGCTGCAACCACCGCCATGCACTTTGAAAAAGTCCTGGGCGCAGACTTCAGGCCGAATGGAAGCACTGTATATTGGTAGTGATTGGTGCCGACTAAGAACCGCAGGAACTTCCGATGCTTCCTTGCAATGGGTACATGGAAGTACGCGTCTTGCAGATCTATGGCGCAGAGCCAGTTCCCTTGATGTAGCCGAGGGTAAATCTGGTGCAGGGACAGCATCCGGAACGGGAACTTCTCTCTGCGAATCCATTTGTTTGCTTGCCGCAAATCGAGAATGGGCCTGAATTCGTTTTTGTCCTTTCTGCGCACCAGAAAGAAAGGACCTGGAGTATAGACCTTTTCCCCTTTGAGGAGGAGGAACCAGTTCTATCGCCCTTTTTCTTAACAGGGTATCAGCCTCCACTTGAAGTTCGCGCAACAGGTATTGGTGGAATAGATGGAGGGGGACTGATGAAACGTAGACAGTATCCACTGCGAACAATATTCAGCCCCCAATTGTCTGGAGTTATTTTTCTCCACTCTGCCAGGTAATTTTGAATGTTTCCCCCCACCGGAGCGGGTAACCGAAGGGGGGGGGGGGGAGTAATCCCTCAAGGCTTAGAACCAGCGCGGCCCTTGTTCCCCGATGTGGACTGCTGGTTGCCCCAACCTCTCTGACGTCTCTGAAAGGGCTATCGCTGAAACTGCTGCTGCTGTTGTCCAGCCTGACGTCCCTGTCTGCGTTGGAACCGTTGGGAAGAGTATCGCCTTTGGTAGGGGCAGCGGAAACTCTTACGCTGCTCCTTCGGCTTCTCCAAGCCAGCAGCCTTGAGGATCTCAACCTCCACCTTCATACGAGCCATTTCCTCATCCGCATGGCAACCAAAGAGGGTGGAACCCGAGAATGGGAGGTTAGCGATACTTTGCTGAGCCTCCGGTTTCAGGGAGGTGAGACGCAACCATGAATGGCGTCGCAGAGTCAAACCATGATAATATCCATGAGCTGCCAGGAGAGAGGTGTCCAAAGCCGCACTAATGATCTGATTGGAGACCATCAGACCCTCATTAAGAACCTCCTGAAAGTCTTCGCGTTTGTCTCTAGGCAGGAGTTCCACGAACTGTTGGAGAGACTCCCACAAGGAGCGGTCATACCGACCCAAGAGAGCCGTCGAGCTCGCTGCCTTCATTGAAGTGGCTGCAGTGCTGCAGACTTTCCTCCCCGCAGAATCAAGTCTACGGCTTTCCTTTTCCGGTGGAACTGTGGTCGAAGGGGCCATAGCGTACTGCTTCTTCGCCGCCACCATAACTGAATCCGGAGGGGATCCACCCGCAGGAATGCAGGGTCCGAGTCCGGGGGCCTTAATTTCTTTTGAAGTCTCGAGGGAGCCGACTTCACTGAGGAAGGCGTCAGGAACAACTCCATCGCCGGTGCCTCTAAACCGGGTACCTGAGGAAGCAGAGGACGAGAGATTTTCTTCCCTTGTAGCGTCTCAATGATCACAGACGTGGACGGGGTAGGCACGGACAGTGCAATGCCCAGCTTCGTCGCTCCCCTTACCAGAACCTCCTGAAACGTGGTAATGTCATCGACCGGTGACACCCTCGGAGGTGGGGAATCCGACAGTCGGCAAATATCTTCCTGCACTAGAGGACTCCGTGTCCCTAGTACACCTGGAACGTGACCGCTCGTGGCGATGACGACGGCGTGATCTGGTTGAAGACTGGTGCCGGCTACGAGAGCGATGTCTCGGCCAGGATCGAGATCTTGGCATCGCCAGGACCACTGGCACATGTGGAGCAGCCGGCGGTCGAAGAAGCAGCTGAGGCGGCCGTGGAGGCATCGGCAGACGTGGAGGAGGGGGAGGAGTAGGCGTCCTAGGTCGCAGCGGCGACTGACAAGGAGCCACAAGCCGAGCTGATTCCGGTGACCTGGTTGGTGAATAGGTCCTGGAGTACTCCGAGTCCGAAGTATGAATCACCCTCCTCCACTTGCGGGCAGGCCTCGAAGAGGAAGCTCTGGAAGCAGTGCCCCTGGACAGTGAACGTCGACGCCGTCTTGACCTTGAACTCCCAGACGTGGAGATACTGGCCACAGAGGGTGACAGGCTTCTCTACGACGATTTCCTTCTCGACATCGACTTTCTTCTAGATGTCGACTTTCTACTCTACGTCGACAGTCTTCGCGATGTCGATTTTCCTCTCGACATAGACTTCCTCCTCGACGGTGTTGATCTTCTCGTCGACCTGCGCGTCGACCGGCGGTGTCGCCTCGCCGGCGAGCACTGATGTCTCCTGGACTCAGACGGCGATGATGTGTCGACGTCATCTGTGAAGTCCTAGACGTCTACCTCGTCCGAGGTCTCGACGTCCTTTCCCTCGACGTTGATCTCGGACGTCGCTTGGACCCAGAGCCTTGGGTCGACGGGGAGCATATGTTAGTCATACCTGGCCTCGACGTCGACGTTGTAGCTTTCGAGGTCGACCGGGACCTGCATCGTTTCTGAGCCTTCTTTCGACAGGGGAGCCCCCCAGAGGCCGACGCATAGGTTGTGGAAGAGGAAAGGCTCTCTCCATGCCCAGGTGTCCCACCTGCAGCCTGTTGTCTTCTCTGCTCCAGGCCTTGAAGACAAATCGTCTCCCTGTCACGCAGGGTCCTCCTGGAGAATGACTTGCAGATGACACAGGAGTCAGGAACATGAGATTAAGGAAGACAGAGAATACAAACCCTGTGAGAGTCCGATTTGGCCTTCTTCCTGACACATTCTGTGCACTTGTCAAATAAAGATGGCATTTTGACAAGAAAATAGTGGCTAAACTGCCCCAAAAAGACAACAAAAGGAAGGTAAAGGCCTCAGACATCGAGTGAAACACTCAAATTACCAAAAAAGCTCAAATATGTGAAGATATACCACTAAAGGTAGAGCTAAATGCTCCAGGGTCCTGCTAGCAGGAGCCGGAAAAAAGAACTTAAAGTTACTAGCCTTTGGCTGTGCATCATGGGATACCGAGGGTCTCTGGAGGGTTCCTTAAAGGCACGGTATCCTTTTACAGACACATAATGGCAGCCTATGGGGGCTTGTCTGTCCCTTCCTCTCTATCATGACAAAGGATTTTTGTGATGGGGAGTTTCTCTATGTGTGAAACTTAGCAAAATGTTTAAAATTGAGTATTATTTGACTATCCTTCTTCACTTCAGGATGAAGTACTGGCCAGAGTAGCCTTGTTTATTTCAGGCTGCATTATTTGTCTTTATTTTCTCTTAAGTGTCTATGCAGGATTGCAGAAGAGGACAACTTAAGAGACTATTTTGATTGCTCCGAGGTCCACGCACATGGGCGGGACTATTCACACGATTATGACTATACACAGAGATCCCCTACTTCAGAACACCATCATCCATCAGGCCTATACAAGGTACATCATCTGAAGAGGGTGGCGTCATTGTTCTACCAAGCACTTGTGCAGTACCACTAGAAGCAAGTCCAGTGAAGGAATCACTGGTGTGGAAGTTTTTTTGTCCTCCCAGCTGGCAATAAAAACAAGTGGGCAGGAGATGATGTGCACTTTGTGCCAAAAGGTGCTCCACAGAAGGAAGAATGGCCAGTATTCAATGGGAACCAACAGAATGTGGAAGTACATGAGGACAATGCACCCAAACAGCATAGTGCGTGCAGAGGTACAAAAGAAATGAGTGGTAGAAAGTTAGCCAATTGCTCCAGAGAAAGTGCTGCAACAAGAAGTGGAAAAAATGATGATAACATGTAGCATTTTGGGATAAACTGCAGACACTGTCATAAAGTTGTGGCCTGTAGTGACATTAACAGAAGAATATATACAAGGGCAATGTACCAGCACAAGCAAACAGAACACAAAGCCTTGTGTAAAAAGTAATGGAAAAGGTTTAAAACAATATCAAAACATTTACAAAAATAATAGTTAAAACAGTAAAAGAAAATTGAAAAACAAAAAAAAGTAAAAAAAGATATCAGAAATAATCAAAAGCCGTTGTTGAAACCTCAAAACAAGCATTTACAATGCAACGGTCTCGGCATTGTTAAAGTTAGAGCTATTGGCATTGCTCATGACAGTGACGTTTCTTTAAATGTTTTAAAAACAAAAACATTAACAAAAAAAATGTCATGAGCAATGCCAATAGCTCTAACTTTACCAATGCTGAGACCATTGCATTGTAAATGCTTGTTACAAGTTCACAACGGGTCTGATGTGGAAATGTGGCCACTGGTTTGCTCTCTGGTTCGCCAACGGTGGCCACTTTTATTTTATGTCCCAGTCCGACGCTGCGCTCGTTTCTGCAATGAAAGTTGAGTTCATTATTTCTACATGGATGGTGAGACCGCTTCACACGTCTCGAAAGGCAGAAAGATGTTCGGTGTCTCTCTAAACTGCAGTTTAAGGCAGGGGCTTGTGGTCAGCCCCTGAGCCTCGGCTCTCCGGGGCGTTATTGGGGTACCCTCGCCCCACCGACAGCACGGGCGCTGCCGGCTCCAGTACTCTGTGCGAGACAGAGTTTAACCCCGCGAACCACAAGTGCACACGATGTGTTAGTGCTCGTAAAAGGATGCTACAAACAGTTGTTTTGTTCATTCGAGCAAAGGCGTTCTACTCACTTGTAACTCGGAGGGGTAAACATTAAAATAAATATTACTTAAACAGGAGTATAAATAAATCACTGCCAGGCCGTCCTGCAATCCTAAACTGTCCAGTTCTTGCAAAATGCGCAGACCGTTGTTCCGTAAATCAGGAATCTGCTTTAATTACAAAAAAATGACGGGAAAGAATAAATAATAAAACGAAAATTCTACTAGATGAAGAAAAATGAGAAAGATGAGAAACATGGAAGCGCTGTAAACTAAATACGATCTACAATCCGAAGAAAACGCCACGAAACTAGACTTTAAGCGCATAGGTAGCACATTAAATTCCCAAATGTGTGGCAAAACGACAAAGCACACCTAGTTTAGCAAAAGTACCCTGTGTATTTGAGTATATTGTTTTCAAAGTGCGAAAAAAATTCAGTGGAACAGTCATTTAGCATGTTGGAATTCGGTGTTTGCAAAACATATCGTACGCGTTAAATGCTCCTAAATTATTATTTTTTTTCAAATAAACCCTATTTAGAACACGGTTGCGAAATTAAATGCATTTCAATCAACAACAACAAATATTGGTTGCTTGTCGAATCACTGCGTGCGCCGCCAGTGGTGTTTCCTTCAAAAACGCCGTTTGCATAAATTCACATTGAATTGCATTTGACCGCACTTCATGGCGCCTCGCAGCCGGCTCTCAGTGTATATTTGTTTTAAAGTGTAACGGTGCATGACAAATGATGTGTGGGGAGTCGGACCCTCCACACACTCTGTGGGACTCTGCCCTGATCCTCGCTCTTAACTGCATTTCCATCAGGAGAAAGCGCCGTGAAGCAGCTGCAAGGAGATACATAGCGCTATCTAAACACCCACATAAATAGGCTCGCAAACAACGCACCTATGTTCCATTCAGAAACCTGGTACCTACAGGAGACCTATAGATGAGACGCAGCGGCGATGAAAAATGACCACAGAAAAAACCGTTTTGGAGTGCATTCTTGTTGCCCGTACCGGCTGGCGGAGGGGCGCGTTAGGTGCAAAGGCCCAGGCATCTTTTGACAATGCCCAGCAAGGTGCGGGCGTCTCACGCTCTCAGCAATTGGAACAACTCTCGGTTAGTCGGGAGGTTATGATCAGGAGCAGCACATTGGCCCGCCCTGACATGCAATTTGGGTATTTATTACTTTTTAATCACTGTCCCGTGCACTTCACAACTATTCCATAATCCTGGTCCTGAAGAAGCGCCATTGACCTTTTGCGGCAACAGAGGCGCGAAACATGTTGACCGTTTTGTGACAACAAGGCATAATTATGCCCTTTTGGGATTATACTCTACTTCAGAGTCTTTTACTCTGTCAAAGGGGGAAATTACCTGTTCTGACCTTTTTTAGGTCACCCCTTGCCAGTTTTAGATCACTATGCACGCACAATTCATATTACCCCTATATAGGACCCACACACCCCACACACCCTCATGCACCATCCGGCATGCCTCAAAAGATCTCCGATAAAGCGACCCTTCGGGGGACCCGTTGGGTATTGCAGCGCCGGTCCCAACGAGGAGCAATCGCCCGATGATGAAGCATGACACCCCTAGGGGTGTGTGAGGGCAACAAGAGGCAAGATACGTTCTTTCCCTTGGTTGATGGGACCACCCCACCTAGAACTTCAGTGTCTTCCTCTATTCTTGAAGGTATATGGATGAACACTTACATCCAACCTTTGGAACAGTGTCCTCTATTTGTTTTGATATGATTTTAGGGAGCACGGACACTGGACCATTAATGGCTCTCTGGTCCCCCCCTTCTTCTTTTTGATTGAGTAGTATCTGGTGAACATATTCAGGGTTGCCCACGCCGCTGCCCGACAGATATCAAGGAGGGGGGAGTCATGTGCTAACACAGTGGTTGCCGCTGTGGTTTTAGTGGAGAGAGCACACAACCACACAGGAGGTTCCTTCTTCGCCAAAGCACAGCATATTTTATTGCAGAGGACAACCCATTTAGAGATGGTCTATTTTTGAACAGCCCAACCTTTCTTGGCGCCTACATAGCCAATGAAGAGGTGATCCTCCACCAGGAAGTCTTTAGTACGATCAAGATAAAAAGACAACACACATTCTGGGTCCAGACCGTGGAGTCTCTCCTCCTCCTTGGAAGGATGCAGGGGTGGGTAAAAGGTGGGCAAAGTGATGGATTGTCCAACATAAAAGGTGGTGACCACTTTAGGAAGGAACAAAGATTTTGTTCGAAGCATCACTATCCGTATGGACGGACAGGTAAGGAGGCTTGGAAGACATAGCATGGAGCTTGCTAACTCGGCCAGCAGAAGAGAGTACAATAAGGAAAGCAGTTTTGAGGATCAGCAGCCCGACAGTACAATTATGAAAGGGCTAGAAGGGAGCAAACTTTAGAAAGTTTAAAAACAAATTTAAATCCCATGGGAGCATTATGAAAGAAGACGGAGGAAACAAACGAGTAAAGGCCCTTAAAGTACCTAGCAACAATGGGAGACTTAAATAAAGAAGGCTGATATGGAAGGCATAGTAAGGTAGAGATCTGTGTAGGAGAGTAGGGTCTGCTTTCTATGTTCACCCCCACTTTTTGCTTTTGCTTTACTGGTTTTCGACTTAGATGTGGCTGTGGGCCTGCTAATCAGACCCACAGCCCTGCTGTTCTCTCTCTAAATTAATACTATGTACTTTAGGTGCATAACCCATTTGGATAGGATCACCTTATTGGCCCCTGTACAGTGTACCCTAGGTACCCAGGGCATAGGTGTACCCTAGACCTACCAGGGGCTGCAGCATGTATTATGCCACCCCTGGCCTTCCATTCTGACACAACTGGCTGATCACTCAGCTGGGGCAAGGTCGTGTAATCACCCCTTGCTTAGGTGTAGTATTCCTATACCTAACTTACATATAGACACATGTGTACCTATCAGTCACTCCTATGGCAGGCCTTAACAATCCTGGAGGCAGAGTGCTTGGTAACATGTGAGATGGTGCTCTAGCATGAGCTGAGCCTGTCTGCAGCTTTCGGAACCAAGTCCTTATAGCTGTTCTATGATATAGCCTACCATATACTCTTAAAGTGCCTTATAATCTTAGACGGTTATGGTAACTATGGTTTGGCTTTATCGAAACATGTCGTGTAAGGTGTCTAACACTGTGGAATAATACCCCCATACCATTTCTGGACATGAGGATATTATTCCCCCCTTCTAGAGGGAAAGACATGTTAAAATCATACTTCACTGTTAGCCTCTGACCAAAGCCTCAGCGTCACAAAATGGATGCTGCTGCCACGACACAAGTCTGACCTCCTGCAGCTGGGAGTGATCCCAGCCAGGGAGGCCTGGACAATAGGTTTCCTGCTTGGGGAGGTGCTAGCACCTCCCCAGACAGCCTTTAGTGTATTGGGGCAGGGTGGGCTGAAAGGAATGAGACATGCCTGGGGCACACAAGGTGTTCCTTGCATAGTCCAGTTCAAACCGGCGCTGGGGCACTCCAGCCCCAGCTCTGGCGCGAAACTGGACAAAGGGAAGTGGGTGTAACCACCCCCTCCCAGGTCCCACCCATAAGGCGTGACCTAGCAGGTATCCCAGCCCCCCAGATTAGTATAAGAGTGGGAGTTGGGCCTCAAGACTTTAGATTATCCTGAACCTGCAAACTTGAACAGAAACTCTGGACCTTCGACATTCGACGAAAGAAGACTGAAGAATCTCCCTTGTAGCCAAGGAGTGGCTACCCTGTGCAAACAGGCACCATCAAGAGACTACCCTTTGCTTTGCCCACGTTCTACGAGGAACCGACTGCAGAGCCCGACCAGAGCCTTGACTTCCAGACTTCTCCGACCCTGATAAACATCCACAGCAAAGCTGAGATCCGTGGAGGCGACGAGCGACGTGGGACCGGCTACCTGGGAAAAGTGGCTAGTAACTTAAAGCGCAGCTTCTGAGGCACCCTCGAAGTTGTGCACCGGGGATTGAGAAGCCCCAACCCCAAGCACCTTCTGCACCGAAGATCAGCCCCCCACACTCCACGAGTCCTGCGTGGGGCCCTTCTGCATTTTCCTGCTTGCCGCGTCTGTCCGGTTGCTTGCCCGCTGGCTAGTGGCCTTTGTGACGACGCACCCTGAAATCTTCTGCGCTGGTTTGGCTCCTCCAGACTGGCTCCCGCTTCTCTGCAAAGAAGAAGCACCCCAGACCTTCCTGGTCTGCACCAGAAGCAAGTCCTCCGTTCTTCGTGGGTTCCGCTTGCCAAGGCTTGGTGAGTCCTAGTCCAACTTCGACGCCGCCGACAGCAAGAGCCTTCGTGGGACAGCTCGCCTCCTGGTCCTGGTCGTCCTCGACGCTTCCTGGTCCTCCCGGCTGCAGCGACAAGCTTCACCTTCACCTGCAATCTTCACGACATCGCCTGGTTCCTTCCTGGTTCCACGTGGTCACTGGCTAGTGACCTTGACTCTGTCCCTTCTGCTTGCAGGTTTCCTCTCTTCTTGATCCCAGCCTTGGGATCCACCGGACACTCTTCACTGACTGCCTGTCAGCATCTTTCTTCAGGCATCCATAGGAGTCGACGACGAAAACCGACGCATCTTCACCCCTATGCACCCGCAGCCTGTGGGCTAGGTAACTTGGGTACTCCGGTGCTCATCAGGATAGTGACTATCCTAGTGTCTAGTTTTCCAGTCTCAACTTCCTAGCTACTCCGGAAGTGTCCTAAATCTACCGTTTTCTAAACTGTACTATTGCTAGTGACTTTTACGCATTACGCGTGAGTGTTTCCACTCTGCACACGAATCCCGTGGGCCTCCCACTTCCTAACTAACGCTAGTGTAGTGTAGCCCCAGCGATTCCCTAGGCCTAGGCCTATTCTATTTCCGTGACAGTGATCCTTATACCACTTACTTAGTATATGGTTTGCGTGGCCCCTAGGGCCTAACTGTATTACTTACCTGTGTGACTTAATGTATGCTTAAATAAGACTGTGTTGTACTTACCTCTAATCTCATAAAGAGTGCTGAGGGTTTGACTAGAATAAATACACTTTATTTTATATATATATATCTGTTGTGGTGTCCTTTCATTTGGTATTCAAGGGATTATATATGGTATCACAGCTGGCTTCACATGCCATTCAGAGTTTAGCCTAAGACTGCTCTTGTCCATGCTACCACTAGGATAGCTGGTCTATAAGGTTGACTTTACAACCAATCACCATAAGGGTATTTGGACTGATATAAGGTGTACACTAGAACTAGTGACATCATACATCAGGCCAACTTCTCACAATCGCTACAAGATATCCTTCAAGAGTGCACAAACCAGAATCCTGCTGGGCCAAAGAAAGTATGTACAAGAGAACCTCTGAAAGAGGGGCAGAAAGGGGATCAACAGCCTTTGCTGTGGACCACGCCAAAATTTGTTCCATCTACAGGCATATACCGTTTTAGTGGAGAGATGCCTGGCTGCCAAGATAACATCACAGACTTTAGGAAGTAGGTCGAAAGCTGTCAACTGCCAGCACTCAATCTCCACGCAAGGAGGTGGAGGGTGGACAGGTCCAGATGACAAACCGTCCCCTGCTGCTGCGACAGAAGATCCTCCTGGAAGGGCAGTCTGATCAAAGGATCGATGGCCATGCTTGGACGGTCAGAATACCAGATTCTTCGTGCCCAATACGGAGCCACAAGAATGACTTGAGCTTGGTCATGCTTGATCTTCTTGAACACTCTGGGCAGAAGTGGTATAGGCTGAAAGGAGTACAGAAGGCCAAAGCTCCACTTCCGATGAATAGGGTCACAGAGCGAGTGCTGTCTTGAACACTCCAACGCACAATACTGATGCCATTGCGTGTTCTCTTCGGAGGTGAGAGAGACCCAAGGCTCTCCCCACCGCTAAAAGCGACCTTGCACCACAAAGCCATTCGTGATCGACCAGGCACTGATGGCCGAATTCGTCCGCTCTGGCGTTCAGAGAGCCCGCCAGGTGCTGAACCACCACGGTTATGCCCCGATGTTCCAGCCAGGTCCAGAGGCGGAGAGCCTCCTGACAAAGGGTCCACATACACCACCTGGTTTGATCCACCAGCAGGATGCAGGAGGCCATTAGGCCCAGCAGCCTCAGTCAGTCTCACCAAAATATGGGAGTGAGGCTGAAACTTCAGCATCAAAGCCTGAATATCCTAGACTGGCTGCTTTGGAGGATAGGCCAGAGACTGCAGTGTCCAGAAACGCCCTGATGAAAGGGACTGTCTAGAGGGAGTCAGGTGTGACGTAGGCATCTGGATAGTGAACCCCAGCAAGTGCAAGAGGTCCGCCTTAGTCTGGAGGTGGGAGATGACAGCCTGAGATGAGCCCGCCTTCAACAGCCAGTCGTCAAGATTGGGGAAGACTGGTACCCCTGATCTGTGTAGATGAGCTGCAACCACTGCCATCAACTTTGTGAACACCAGAGGGGCACAAGTAAGGCCAAAGGGGAGCACGGTAAGCAAAGTGCTCGTGGCCCACCGTGAATCGTAAGTAATGTTCGTGGGCAGGCAGGACGAGAGTATGAAAATACGCATAGTGTAAGTCCAACACTACCATCCAATCTCCTGGGTCGAGGGCAGAAAATAGAGCATCTTGAACGTCTCCTTCCAGAGGAAGAAGTTGAGGGTCATGAGGTCTAAGATAGGATGCAGCCCTTTGTCCTTCTTGGGCACCAGAGAGTAGCGGGAATAACAACCACGTCCTATTTCTGGCACAGTGACGCTCTCTATGGCCCCCTTGGCCAAGTGAGCTGTAACTTCATTTTGGAGAAGTGCCAAATGAGCCTCTGACATTTGGTTGTAGGAGGGTGAGGGGGTCGTGTCAAAGGGGAGGGAGTAGTCCCGCCGGACGATTTGCAGAACCCACCTGCCCAACGTGATGGATTGCCAATGGAGGAGGGGATGGTGAATCCTGCCTCCAACTGGCCGTTGATGGGCCTGAAACGTCAGACTAGGAAGGTTTAGAGGCTGTGGCAGGAGAGGTAATGGTGGACTGGCCGGCCCGCTGGCTTCCTGACCCACCAGAACGCTAGGTCCCACGTCTACGGCCATGCAGAGGCAGGACAGCTTGCATGACTCAATGGCTGGGCAGGACATGGCTGGGCACCCCTTCCGTAGCCACAAAAGTGACGAAAGGCAGAGTGAGGTGGACGGGAGGTATCCGTGAGGCCCAAGGATCTGGCCGTAGCCCGAGAATCCTTGAAGCACTCAAGTGCTGAGTCTGCCTTGTCGCCGAAAAGGCAAGTACCATCAAAGAGCATGTTCATTTGAGAAGATTGGACATCTTCAGAGAAGCCAGTAGTCCTCAACCAGGCGTAGCGTCAAACAGCTACCGACATGGAAATCGTTCTGCCCAGTGAGTTGCTGGTATCCAGTCCACAAAGGATGGTGAATTTGGCTGCATCTCTATCGTCTGCAACTGCTTGAGACAGAACGGCCTGGGCCTCCTCCGGGCACTGACGCAGAACCTGCGCGTACATATCCCAGATAGTATGGGAGTATCTGCCTGAGAGGCAAGCGGTATTCACCGACCGGAATACCAAGCTGGAGGGAGAAAGCATCCCCTTCCCAAGATAGTCCAGCTTCTTCTTGAATTCCCTATATGGGGGAGGGGAGCAGACGGGATTGTGCCTTTTAAAGATAAGTCTTGGATGACCAAGCTCTCAGGGGAGTGATGTTGTGTCAGGAACGCTGGGTCACCCGAAGCAGGGCGGTGGCGGCGGGCGGTTGTCCTATACACAGGAGTCCCTGTGTTGGGCTTGGACCAAGTGCACAGAAAGTCGTCCGTGGGGGCCTCATTGAGCAGCAAAAGGGGTTCGGAAGTGGAAGCCGCAGGCTGAAGCACCTCTGTCAGGAGGTTAGTCCAGGCTGCCACTATAGGGAGCTCAAGGTAGAGGACCTCGGCTGCCCTCCTCACCAACACAGCATAGGAAGCCCCCTCCTCCGTAAACACGGTAGGGGTTTGTGTCTCATATAGGCTTCTTGATTTTCATTAGGGGCGTAGACAGGCTAAGTGTAAATGTGTGCAAGTGTTGCTTTATCCGCACTGCTGGCATTCTGCCAGAGATTTTCGTCAATAGTGGATGCTATCCCGCCCTTATATGTATTAGCCAGTAGTATAGCCACCTTCTCCTTTATGTGCACTAGACAATAGGACATGGCGTGCAAACCAGCGAGAGCACATGCATAGGCAGTCTTTCTTCAGCGGAGGAGTTTTCTGTAAGAGACATATGTCAAATGTAGAGTCCTTGAGGTTTCGGAGGATGGTGCTGCGCTATGCAGGGGCATTGGGGCCCCAAGCCTTCAAGCTAAGTACCTTCAGTGGCCTGTAAGTTTAGACTTTCTAAAAGGCCCAGCTTGTGCCTGGATTGGTTACTGAACTTCCCCACGGGACCAAGAATGCGTACTATATAGGGTGGAAGTAACAACGTTAAAAATGAGTGGTATCGGGTTCCCCTTATAAACATGTCAATTAAACTTAACAGATAACAACTGCTCCCTGGTGGAGTAGACAATACCAAATCAGGGCCGCTTAGTTGCCCAGCAGGTTCATGATCCATTGCTTTCAGTCCCATGTAGGCTTTCGTTCCCTCTGGCCCAGCCTCCTGTTCAGTAGGAAGCGGACTGTCCCCCGCCCATTGAGCTTCTTTCTGGATTCTGAAAGATAGGTCAGCTTAAGACCGATATTATGACTCAAGGGCATCTGTGTGTAGTTAATCCAGATCTGCTTTCCTTCTGCAGAGGGGCATGCCAATGTTTTCTTCAATGTGACCATTGTCCAATTTCCAGGCCTTCGGAGGGTCAACTTGCTGCCAGGGAGTGTTTCTTTTGGGAGGGAGGAGTGCTTTTGCCAAGACAAAGTCTCCTCTAGCTCTGGAAGATTTAGGATCAACACGGTCTCTGCCAGGCATCAGATCCGCATTCCAGGCGAAGAGTAGTCGAAAGGGTTGTGCCCATCGTTATGAGCTGTAGCAGCGCACTGGCTGGCCTAAGTTGACACATCACTGCAAGGTAACAGGTGAGAGGTCTTGATATAGCCAAATTGTAGCTGCCTCAAATTGAATGGCGGCCCCCTGGCGGTAGTAAGAATGTCTGATGAGGAGTTTCTGGTGTCAACGTTGCGGTTGACCCAATGGGTCCTGTCAAGCTGCATGTTGGTGCTAGACAGGTCAGGAAGGACAGGATTTAAGAGGTGCTTCACGTAATCCTCAATGTCCCCTCTCTGTCCCTCTGGGAACTCGCCTGATGAGGATATTGGACCTCGTGGATCTAATCTCCAAGTCCTCGAGGTAGGTTTGCAGTGACAGGTTTTGGTCCGGTGGGTTCATTCAGTTCACATCTAAAGGAGTCCAGTATCTATTCTTTTGTGTTGCTGGGGTCTTCAAGTGTGAAGACTCGCTGTCTCAGCTCCCACAGATTGTTGCGCATCTTCTTCATATCTTCCTGTCAAAGTTTTCTGTAAAGGTCCTCCATAAAGACCTTGGAGATGCGATGTTCAGTTCTGGAAGGCAAGGACCTCTGTGGGGATGTGCGCCTCCTCTTTTTTAGCATCTGCTTATAAGAGTGGTGTACTTCCTGGATTTGTGAGTAGCCATCATGATAACGGTCCCACTCGCACCTTGTTAGCTAAAGGGGATCATCCAGGGAGCACTGGTGTTGGTGGGCGGCCAAGGGATCTCACAGGTATGGGCTCTCACGCACTCCTCGCTCAGGCCATCGTGGGGCAGAAGTGTTGGGTGCAATCGCTAAGGGTCGGTAACTAGACTCGCGCCTGGACCAGGGTTCCAAGCTGGTTCTCTGCAGGAGTGAGGCGCCTGCCACTAGGGCTAACTGGTCTCTCAGTCCAAGCTGGGAGTACAACTCTGTTTCTCACCTCAGGCCTGGTCTCAGTCAGTCAGAGTGAGGTCATTTGGCGGAGAAAGAGACGGGTACAGGCTGGGCTCCGCAGACAGCCCTTCAGGGTGCTTTCATGAGACCACAGGGATGCACCATGCGGGTTCACTAGAACAAACAGCCTTGAGCGCACCTGGGTGTTCATGGCTACTTCTGTGTTCCCTGGGGCAGGTATAGGTAACCACAGTCCACAGTCAGGTGTCCCCTCTGTGGTTTATCTGGGGACGCTGCTTGGTTAAAAAGGGGCAAAGTTTTCTCCCAGGGGGCCATGCGTGCCGGACGCCCAGCCGGTGACCCTGGGCCCAATTGCAGAATGAGCAGCAGGAGCCGCTCTGGTGCCTTCAGAGCTCTGTTGCCCCGGATGGTTCAATGTAGGACCGCCGGAGGCTCAGCTTCAGAGGTGCAGGTGTGGGCTCTGAAGAATGCAGCACTTCCCCTTGTATGGCAATCCATGTCTAGGCCTCTATGTCCCGTAAGCCTCCACCTGAGGTGCCAGTCTGTCTCAGGAACAAGTGTAGAGCTTATTTGCAGCCACCCTAGTGTGGCCGGGCAGGTCTGCTGTGATGTCCACCCTGACTGATTGTCATGAGGAGGTCAACAGGTAAGGTAGGGCTGTAAACTGGGAGGTTGGGCACGGAGCAAAGGAGTTGTGCTACCACTCTACCACCATCTTAACCATGCCCCCAAAAGCTCATGTTTAGAAAGAAATGATGCCTGAACTGTTTCTAATATGTCTATTTTATCCCACTATGGTAGGGATTGGGTTTATTTGTATGAGGTGAAGAGAAATGAATGTGAATGGTGGGAAGAGTTAGGGTTTGAAAACATTAAGGTGGAAAATAATGTTAAAAATAAATGTAAACAGTTGCAAGCCTCAATTCTATATAAATTCCTTATAATGTATCCAAACTCTCCAGTGGACTATTCTTTATTGGCGATAGGTATCTCCTTTTCTCCAGTATGTTGCCCACATCGACTGCCTCGAAAAATAAGAAACAAACATTTTCCTATTGAGTTCCTTAAACAGAAAAGTACTTACATTGCTAATGTTCAGATCTTCAAGTGCAAAAGATCATTCAATGGATATACTATATAAAATATTATCATCAAGTTCTGCCTGAGTTGTGACCAACATGATAAAGGTCAATCGTTACTCATCCTGTATAAATTGACAAGTAATCATAGTTCAAACCTTCTGTGTTTCCTTGGGATTTGTTTGGGTCACTGGTGCAACTGAAGGTCTATATGTTAGTCATCAAGTGGAAAAAATGCAGTTCTTCCCATAGCTAAAAATAAATTGTATTTAGTATAATTCTTATACGTCCAAGACATGAAAGCTCCGAATATTAAGGATGAATAACATCAGGAAAAAACATCAAGGGAAAGTCTGAGACCTAAAATAGTCAAAAGGCCAAAGGGTAATTGTCCAGAAATGTATTCACCAATTAAAGAGGAATTACCATTTAGCCAAAAGAATTATCTATATCTAACTGTGCCTCTGTATTTATCTTGGCCGTTACAAACTAAAAAAAAAAGAAAATATGATAAAGATAATTGGAACATTACACCATATACTTTCCACAGTGTTACTAATCAGAACAGACTCCATTAAGTCTGGAATTATGTAGAAAGTTTGTCCTGTACAACAGAAAAGAGGAAACACTACCCCTTTTGGGGAAAACCTTAGTCCGATATAAAACATATGCATAATTCCCTAAGGGATCCAGAAATAATAAATCTACAATTGGGAATGTGGTTTTGCACAAGATGTTGTTGCATCTTCTGCTTAGACTGTCCATGAACTGATCAAATCATTTAAGAGCACAAATACTTTATAGTGTTCCAATATTCATCAAGCACTAAAATAATAAACAAATGGATTGATCTTTCTTTTATGATTCTGGTTTGTATTATGAAACTGCAGTTATCAATGTCATGGTCTGTTATTCCGGTGCTTAAAACGTTATCACCTATTGCCTCCCAATTATTATATACTTCTTTTATTGATTGCAGTGGATTTCTTTCTTCTGAAAGCAACATCTTTTGGCTAAAATTACAAAAACTGGATATCCCTCTAGAATTATGAAAATGACAAAAAATTATATTCCCATACCTGGGTTCAGATTAGTGGGACTTCTAATGACTATACAAACTCTACTGAGAATTAAAACGTTTAGTTGCAAGACTGTGTGCCAGCCCTTTACTTTAGTGAAATATCCATCTGGTTATCATTCATGACCACCTAAATTGAGGTCTCATTCTTTAAATATTTTGATGTAATTTCCTACTCTTTCATTGCATCCCTGAAAGCCTGCAATATAAATGAATGTAATCATGAGATTCCTCTAAGAAGGATTTGATTACTGAGTTATGAAAGACTAAATCTAGTATAGATACTAAGAAAAAAGGTGTTTCAAATTCTCTAGGTTGAACGAGAAGGGAGAACTCCTTGAAAATGCCCATTCCTGTTTTTGGGGAACATTTCACTTAGATGTATCTAAAAAGCCAGATATTTTAAGGGACAGAGCAAAGGTATTATTTCTTCACCAATATCAGCAAAAACGGGCACTAGCACTAAAGGTAGCTTACAGGTCTAACATTCCATTATTTTTTATCTTTAATTAAGCATGTCTCAATATAAAAGCCTTGTAATTTTGGGAAACAGTAGAGAGAAAGCAGTGAGAACACGTCTTTTCGTTGAGATAAAGCCTCTGGATCAAGGCCACTTGGCTTGAACAAGGTATGGTGGAGCTGCCATATAAGAAGGACACCCTAGTTTCAGAGCACTAGAATCAATTACATGGCAACTGCATCAGATGACACTGCATTTTTACCTCTGAAGAGCTACTACACTTTCAGCATAACAAAGTCTTCGTCTCTCCTTTTAAGCAGGCAGCACTAATGCTGGACAAATGATTAGATGCTGTGACAGTTCGGTTAAGTAAATTCACCTTTAAAAAGTGGTTGGGGGCGTGGCCAAGATGGCTGATGTTTGAGACATATCTCCCAGTCTCTCCGTCCCCACCGAATTTTTAGCATGACATATCACTTTTCCTGCCTGCTCCATTGAACTCCCTCGAACACCTGACAGCATCTGCCTTGGCCCCCATACCTGCCGAGCCTACCGATCCCCAATGAAGCCACAATTCAATGCCTGCGACCGCAGACTGGGAGACGTGCAGCCGTTCCTACGGGCAAGATGGCGGCCGCTGAAGAGAGGAGGTGGATAGAGTCCTATTCCCGCACTGTGCAGTCTACCTGGCGGCGCAGGCGGTGCTCCTCAACTGAAACAGGCACCCTACCTCAGGACCCTGCTGTGAGAAGTTGGCCTGGCATATGCTGGTCACTAGTTATAGTGGCCACCTTGCACCAGTCCAATTCGACTCTTGATAGATAGGTTTAAGACAACCTTTTAAAGAAAGCTATCCTAGTGGTAGCTGTGGAGAGCAGCCTTCAGGCTAAGTCTCTGAGGAATGTAAAGCAGCTTGTTTTACCTTATAATCTCTTGAATTACCAAATGAAAAGGACACCACACAGGTATATATATCAAATATATATGTATTTATTCTTAGATACACTCTACTAATCTCTTTATGAGATTAGAACACAGATACACGTTCAAATGTCAACACTTCTCAATAAATTAAGCACAAATATGGCTGTAGCCCTAGGGGCGTACCAGACCATATACTAAAAAAATGGGTTTACAAACTCAACTTGCAAAATGAAAAGGCCTAGGGCCTTGGGAATGGCTGGGGCTTCACTTCTGCAGTGTTAGCAGGTAAGTAATCAGCCCACGGGAGACGCGTGCAGTGTCTAAACACAGCCGCGGGTTTCCTATTGGTTTCAATGGCACAAGTTGCGGTTTGTAATTTTAAGTTTTAGGGCACTTCGGAGAAGTCAACAAGCAAGCCACTTACAGGGTAAGTATTTCGAGGGCCAACACACACTTGGGCACCGGAGTGCACGAGTTACCTCACCCACGGAAGCCGGGTGCATAGGTGTCTTTTGGTGTCAGGTCGCGATGCTGTTTTCAATGGAGATCACTGAAGACTTGCTGCTTGTGACGACTGGAGAGGTGTCCGCTGGAATCCGAAGATGGATTGAAGTTGAAGAGGACCTGAAAATTGAAGGGACAGAGTTCAAAGTCACTTGCCAGTGACCGGTGGCCAGCAGGATGGATGACCACTGATGTCGCGTCGCTTCAGGTTGTCGATGGTGATTTGTCTCTTCGCTCACGAGGTCCAGGAGAGATCGACGATGACCAGCAGCTGGATTCGGAGGGTCCCACGACATCTGCAGCTGATGACGGTGTCGGCAACCGGATTGGAGCCAACAAACCTTGGCAACTGCAAGTCTCGTGTGGAGTGAAGATTGAAGATGGTGCAGACCAGCAAGGTCTGATGGACTTACCCAGCGAGGGTAAGTGAGGGCAGGCCCGGAGCAACCAGGTGAGCCCTTGAAGTCGATGAGAAAGTCTTTGGGTGAGTCACTAGCCAACGGGCAAGCAACTGCGAAGACGCCTTTGCAGGAAAAGTTCCACAGGAGCCCACGGTCACTCGGGACGGGGTAGGCCGCTGATTTTCGGTACCAGACCTGCTAGGGACTTGGACTACAGATGGTCCAAAGCACAAGTTCGTAGAACGTTGTTTAGGGTTTGCACTTGAAATCATTGCACGGTTCCCTGGTATTGCTGTTCCTCGTCACTCGTGGGGTCCAGACGCCACAGCTTCGCTGGGGACTCAAAATAGCCATCGAGAGGTCAGGAAATCCGCTTCAGGGGACGCAGGGACTTCGGACTCCGGCGGGAGCGGTGAAGTTTGCAATCGTTGATCAAGTTACTGGTGCCTGCCAAGCAGGGGAGTCACTCCTTGACTCCAAGGGACAAGGGAGATTCTTCAGTCTTCCAGAGATAGTGGAACGTCGAAAGGCCAGGATTCTTCTTTGTAGAGCGTCGTCCAGGTGTAATCTGAATTGCATTGGCAATGCTTGGTATCGTATAGTGAAGATAGGGGAGGGACTAGCTCTATGACCACTCCTCTAGGAGGGTCAGGGTAGTGGGTGGTTACACCCACTTCCCTTTGTCCAGTTTCGCGCCAGAGCAGGGGCAGGTAGCCCCTGAACCGGTTTGAGCTGGCATATGCACAGAGGAGCCTACTGCTCCCCCAGTGCAGGACTTCAAAGGCACTCTAAGAGTGCACCCACCCAGCTCCAATACACTAAATCCTGTCTCGGAGGTGGTAACACCTCCCTGTGACAGGATACCCTTTGTTGGACTTCCTCCACTGCGAGTTTCGGTCAGCAGCAGGAGGGCAGCCCGGTGTCTGTGCTGGTGGCATCCATTTTGTGATGCCAGGGCTCTAGAAGATTTCTACCGTTTAGTACAGTGGGTACATGTCGTCCCCTCTAGAAGGGTGGGATCATACTCCCACACCAGTTACTGGTGTGGGTGTATGATTCCAAGTTGTTTGACACCAAACACGACATGTTTTGATGCAGTCATTCCAAAGTTAGCATTTACCGCGAGGTTTTAATGCACTTGAGAGTATATGGTTTAACGCATCCACAAACAGCAGCAGAGAATAGACTCTGCCAGCTGCAGAGGGGTCCTGCTCATGCAGAAGCACCCCCTCACATAGTAAACCAAGCACCCTGCCCTCAGGATTGTTAGGGCCTGCTAGAGGGGTGACTGATAGGTTTATATGTGTGTGTATGGTGAGATATAGGAACCTATACCTCAGTGAGGAGTGCTAACACTACCTCACACAGGCTGCAGTAGCAGGCCTGTGGTGTCAGATTGTGAATGCTTCCCAGGGGTGGCATAATACATGCTGCAGCCCCTGGTAGGCCTGTGAAGTACCAATGCCCTATGTACCTAAGGTACCATATACTAGGGGCTCATAAGGTACCACAGTATCCAATCACTAGTGCATCTAATATGCACACCAATCATTTAAGGGAGTAAGCAGATAGGCTGGGGTCCTGGATAGCAGGATCCCAGCCAGACTAGTCTAAAACCATTCAAACACCAGGAAAAAAGTGGGGGCAACCATATAGTCAGATTCCACCTTCCTACACCTGCGGACAGAGCTTCTGA
The DNA here is from genome assembly GCF_964204655.1 of Triturus cristatus. Taxonomy (NCBI): domain Eukaryota; kingdom Metazoa; phylum Chordata; class Amphibia; order Caudata; family Salamandridae; genus Triturus; species Triturus cristatus. The sequence goes on along the minus strand of NC_140589.1, from coordinate 1,751,215,377 downwards.
CAGACACTGCCTCTCTGCGTCCGAGGCGAGGACCGGGCTGACCTGCGGCCCTGTCGGAGCGAATAACACCAGCTGTATATGTGCTGCAGTCTTTGGGGCACCTTTTGCATTCGGGGGGGGGGGGGGATGCTGGAAGCTTCCCCCTTTCTTTTCCTTCCTATCGATCCCCCAGTGGGTCGAGCTTGGCCTCTTGTGGCTCGCAAACCCAGGGGCGGATGACTGGCGTCCCCGTAAATCTCTTCCCGGAAAGACTGCACCTCTTGGGACATTGAATAGAGGCCCAACCAAACATTTCTGCACCCCTGGTTTTGATGGGGGCCTGTCCATGTTGCCAGCTACCCTCCCACAGTGCGGTTCAGCCAGCTGTTTCCCTTTCCCCCGGCGAACCTACCACTGGCCCAGCCCTGAAGGCAGATCCTGTGCAGGCTCATGAACCTACACATCTGCACAGATAAAGTGCTCTTCAGCCTCACATACTAGTTGGGGGGGTGGGGGGGAGCAGGGGTGACGACCGCCGTTCTCCCAATCTCTCCCATAGTGCCTTGCAGGGAGGGGAGCTGTGATTGCCCACAACTGCATCAGAAGGAGCTGTATTGGACAACATCAAGATCTTCAGCTCCCTGCCGTCCTTCACGGGTTCAGGCTCTACCTGCCCCTGGAATTGAGAACATAACTTGCCACACCAGGCCTGGAGCTTCTTTGGGACACTAATTGGTGGTCGGGCCCCTTGCCTGGAGGTACAGTTTGGCTCTACTGCTTCCTCCCCATACTGGATTCACCTCTGCTTTTTATACAGTACTCGCTCCTCCTCATGCCCTCCTACCTTGTGTAGCTCATAGCTCCCCTGGGTTGATGGTGTGCACAGCTGGACTAGTGATGTGCGACCGCCTGTGCGCCCTCTCTCTGGGCTGGCTCACTGCTGGATCTCCATCATGTCTGTAGTCAGGTCAAAAAAGGACAGCTCCCTTAAGGACATTCTCACAAAACCAGCCGGGGCTGCGAGCAGTAATAAACCACCCACTCAGGATACACACCACCTCTCTGAATCAGAAGAGTTGACGGGATCAGTGACAAAGTCCTTTTTGGAGGAACTCTTTACATCTCTCCAAGATGATTTTCAGACAATGAAGACACACCTTCTGCGGATATAAGAGGTTTGCCGCGATCTGGAGGAGGTTGATGACAGGGTGTCTGCTGTGACCGCGAAACCAGGCGAGATGAAGAAATTGAATGGTTACAACAAGAAGTTCTCTGCCTGAAGGAACAGCACATTGACCTAGGAGCTCACGCCAAGGACTTAGAAAATACCTCCAGTCAGAATAATATACGTATCAGGGGAGTACTAACCCACGCAGAGGGATCTGATCTCAGAGAATATGTGGAGGCCCTCTTCCGACAAATCCTGGGAATCCCAGAAAACAGATTAGAAACTAGATTGTGTTCAATGAGCGGATCTACCGAAACAAGATAATGCTCCCCCGCTGACATTTTGACCTGTTTCCATAATTTCCAAGTAAAAGAGAACATCCTTCGCAGGGCACGGGAGACCCACCTAGTCCAAATTCAGAGGCAAAATCTGTGTTATATCAGGACTTATCAGCGATAACCCTTCAGAAATGCTGAGATTCACGCCCCGCCACTGCTCACCTCTGAGAAGCTGGAATATCATACTCCTGGGCTCATCCCTTCTAGATTATATTCTGCCTCAATAGGAAACTGCTCCAACTGCGATCACTTAAAAAAAGCTTACATATACTTGGCATTACATATTCCGCATCAAAGGACCATCATAACAGCCCTACAGAAAGTAAGGTGCAAAAGAGATCCAGATAGCAACGAAGCAAAGCACCTCCTGCAGTAACAAGACCTGACCCCACAACCATGGATAAAGAGACAATCTGTACTTAAGACACTGTCTGGGAACCCGGAGTAGTCAAATGCACCCTAACGCCGAGAGGTCATCTTCATTACAACTTTGTCCTTCAGGTAGGGGGTATCATAATGGCGGGGATACAGAATGGAATATTTCACAAGGACAGGTCAGCTCCGTGAACTTTCCCTCGCTGGATTGATCCATCTCATGTGGTTCAAGGCTGCCTATTCTCTTTCTTGCTAGGCTCATGTTCCCCAATCTATATCCCCTCATGATCGACTCATGTCACTGTTATGCTATTGTGGTTTGTGCAGTTGCTATTATTTTTATTTTTTTCTTTGCTCATCCGCACACACTCATCATGCTCTTTAGTATTAGAGTCCTGGGCCTCCTCTTGCAAATTATGCTTTTTGACACTGCTGCTTATCTTAGAGGCCTGGAACAAAACACAGCTTCTCTACTTCTCACCTTACATTGCAGGTTCTCCAGGTTCTTAGCTTTAATGTCCAGGGCCTAAATAATGCTGTTAAACGGACAGTTGTACTTTCGCTGATACACCAGTCTGGTTGCGACATAGGTCTCCTCCAGGAGACTCACTTACTTACCAAAGACATACCAAGAGTGCATGACCCACTAAGAAAAAGGAATAGCCATTCTCCTTTCCCAAAGGTTCAGAGGATAGGTTTTGCTTACTGTCACAGGGATTAAAGGACGCCTGCTTGAAATCAATCTTAAAATGGGTACCTTCTGCTTTACCTTGATAAACATCTACTCCCCTAATGATTGCCAAGAACCTTTTATTATTAACTCCCTAACATTCACTCTTAACACTCCGGAAGCTGCTATTTTGATTGGGGTTGATTTTAACTTAGTGACGGACGCCAACACAGACCGCTCTGGCCAGCGATCCAACCAGACAGGTGCAGTTTCCTCCTCTGGCCTACAATGGTTGGCAGAGTGCGGGTTGCGCAATGTTGGGTGCAGTTTACACCCTTCAACTAGGGATTACACGTTCTACTCTGCTGCCCATAAAACATATGCATGTATTGATCACTTCTTAGCATCCCCATCTCTCGTAACCTATGTCACAGCAGCAGACATTTCGCCCCAGTCGCTCTCGGACAATGCCCCTCTCATCTTGACCATCCAGCTCGACGTCATCCGGACCCGGTCATATTAATGGAGACTTAGAGATTCCATACTACAGTCCCCAGCTATGTTTAACTCCCTGCGGAAAACCCTGACAGACTATCTTCATACCAACGATTCCAGGGATGTTCCCTTGGCATCGGTCTGAGAGGCCTTGAAACGGGTGATGAGGGGAGAAGTCTATCTCGGTAGTAATCGATGCGGACGTCTGCTAGCTCATTGCCTTCAGAGTAAAATTCAGTTCGACTCGGTGAAAAAGATACGTACCAACAGCTCAATGGAGGAGTACTCCGACACGGAGATTGCTTCGGCCTTCAAGGCCTTTTACAGATCCCAGTTCTCCTCTTCTGACGGTTCCCTGACTGATTCTATGGTTGGAGGCATCTATTTCGGTGATACCCAAATCAGGCAAAGATACAGTTCTTTGCGGATCATACAGACCCATCTCTCTTTTTAACATAGACGTCAAGCTTTTACCGGTATCCTGGCATACAGCTTGAATCCTCTCAAGCCAGGCTTGGTGGATCCGGATCAAGCAGGACTCCTAACATGACAATGCTCTGACAATGCTAAACACCTCATGCACCTTCTGGATAGAATTCACCGATCACAGAAAGAAAATCTTTCCACCAATGCTAAAAAGGCATTTGACTGCGTCCACTGGCCATATCTTTTCGCAGCTCTGACAGTTGGGCATTGGTAAGAAATTTATCAGATGGGTTAGCTGCATATACAGCACCCCTGAGCTTCTGTATGGGTCAATGGTGTCATTATCTGCTTTCCCAGATATTACGAGGAACGCGTCAGAGATGCTCCCTTTACACCCTTCTTTTCACTCTTTATATGGAGCCTATGGCGCAAATACTGAGGGATAATCCGGATATCTCAGGAGTACCTATTGGTTGTGACCATCATCTCATCAGTCTTTATGCTGATATTGTCATTCAATCATTAACTGACCTTTTGACCTTATTGCTTGTGTTGTTTGAAGATCTTCAACTCTTTGGCGTGGTCTCTGGCTTCATGGTCAACATACAAAAATCGACTGGGTAGAGGATGCCATCTCTTACTTAGGCATCCAAGTGGCTAAAACTCTTACCAAGACTTTGGCCTTAAAATACACTGCCCTTCTCTCAGAGATAAATGGGTTCCTGTTCCCCTGGAGCCGTTTGTACATCTCTTGGTCTGGCCGCATAGCAGCTGTCAAAATGACTATTCTCAAACGCATTCTCTACATCTTTCAAACGCTTCCCGTCTCTCCCATACAATGCCATCCACTCACTCCAATTAGTCATTAATAGATTTAACTGGGATCGCAAGAAACCCCGACTTAACCAAAAGATTTTATACCGTCAGAAACAAGACAGTGGGTTGGAGCTCCCTTCATTGGCTCACTATCAGGCTTCCTGGTAGAGTGGATTCGCCCTCTTTCTGAAAAACACTGATCCTTAATGGACCAGGCTGTTGCTGGATCCCACATCTGGAGAGAAGCTTGGCTGCCACGTAAACATAGGGCATTTGTATTGTACTCCTCACCAGCGACAAGCTTGATGCTAAAAGTGTGGGACTCTGTAGCCCTCCAACTTGGTTTGAGGAGGTTCCCTCTCCAATGACGCTGATCCTATATGATCCTGACTTCCCACCGGGCCAAGATGTAGTTAGTGGCTTTCGACCGCTGGCTGGACTGGGGCAACAAACACATAGGTTCCCTCTTTGATCAAGATGGGATTATCCCTTTCGAGCAACTAAAATCGGACTATGCGCTACTCCCAGCAGATTAAATAGCATATCTACAGGTGCGGCACTGGGTGACGTCATCAGGGTATAGAAGAGGAGAATCCAGACCTTTAACCACCTCGAGAAATGGCTGCTTCTTAAATCTGACGATACTCATCTTATCTCTGAACTATATACTCTCCTATCTAAAGAGGGTCCCATGACAAAGTTCAAAAGGCAACTTCGGTGGGAGGCGGAGGTGGGACAGGCACAAAGAATGGGAGGACATTCTCTACACAACACAATAATATTATCCACTGCTGGTATTTAATACCAGCACATCTTCATAGATGCAATTTGGGGCGTTACAAAGAGTGCTGGCTTGGATGCGGACAAACTGAGTCCCTCCTGCATCTTCTTTGGCGCTGTCCCAAACTCTCCCGATTTTGAGACCAAGTTTTAAATGACATTGACACAGCTTTTAATACCTCTATTCCTAGATTTCCAACATACACCATACTAGGGCTACCGACCCCTTTGACCTATCCTTTGTACTCCAACCATGGCAGATGAATGGCTTTGGCCCTGGGAGCGGCATAGCAAGTTATTCTATCGCTTTGGGGATGGAGAAAATTCCTGAACATATCTCATGGTTACACAGGCTGTGGTTCATCCTGGGAATATACGGTTGTCCATGGATGTCGACTCTCGGGGTGTTTCCTACCCAGATATTTGGGCTCCTTTCATCCAGATCCTATCCTCTGAATTTCAAGAACCAACATGCCCGATCCATCTACAGCTACTCCACTTGATCCCTCGCAAAACACAGGATGCAAGCTAGAAACCCACTACTTGCGTAATCTAGCTTTCGCTTTCCTTATCATGCAGGCCCCAATCAAACGATTTGTATCTACGATAGCCTAATGCGGAGGAGCAGGGGATGGAAGGGAGTTTGCTAAGGGTGTTTTATTTCTCTTTAGGTTATAAAATTGCTTGTCTATCGCTGCCAGCCCCAGGGTTGTCGGCAAATAACTGTACCACAAGTTAAATACCATTTCTCACTGCCGGCCACAGGTTGTAGGAAAATAGCTGTGTAACAAGCTCTACAGGCCTCAATAAATAGAATTGTTTAATAAAAAGTGTTTGAGAGTTTGTTACTAAAGCTAATTTCAATTTGGAGGGCTTAAATTGTAATTCCATAAAAAGGTACAATAATAATGCTTTTTAGCACAAACATGAATGATGCTGTTCCGTTGGTGGACTAGTCACTATCAGAAGATTTTTACTTTCATTCCAAGGTTCTGATAATTAAATGGCGATTTGAAAAATCTTATCTAGGAGTAAATTGCATGCAATCTTTTTGTCCTATAGAATGTGATGCATTTTAATATATTTGTTTGCTCCAACTTCACTACTGATTCTAGTACCCATCTTGGAATCCCTCGAGTTTTTCCCAGTATCCAAAAATACATGCCCACTCAGGAAACCACTGCCGAGCCAAAAGATATGACGAGATGGCCAATCTTATCTCTAGATCAGCCTGCATAAACTATCAAGGAAAACTTATAATCCTGTTAGTGTAAGGAAAACAAATACAACTTAACAAAAACTGTGAGTACTACGCACAGCAAACATACAAATATCAGTTCAAGGGATAACATAATTCAATTGAAAACCCCTATATATCTCCATAAAGACTATTTGCAATCCAAATGAAATAGGGTCAGATGAGCAGAAGATGATTTTAGTGTGGAAGGAGGGGTGGGGCAAAAAGGCCAAGGCAAAAGATTCCAGGCTTAAGTAGCACTAACTCCTACTTCACCCCACACATGGAACAGAATATAAGGTAGGGGCCCATCCGCATGACCCAAAAGCATACAAAAAATGCTCCAAAGTGTGAAAAGTAGGATGCGACCTATCACCCAATTGTGAACTCCAGGCACCGTGACCTCACCTAATGCCTACTACAGCGATATTTGTGCAGTTGGGGTCATGAATGTGAAATATTTCAAGATGCCCGAGTTAGTAGCATAAAACGCTCATGAATATTTTATTGTCCACTTCAAAAGATATCAAGTGATGGGTATATAGTTTATGGAGGCTTTTCATCTCTTTGCAATGCTGTGCCAGGGTTCTGTTTTTAAGATTTTTTTTTTTTTTATCACATTCAGTATACTGCAGATGAAGATATTCTGATCTAAAAATGTATGCTATCCAACATGTACTTGTCATATGGGTGCAGGATTTAAAAGACTTCTTTTCAATGGCAAAGTTAGTGATCTTTTTCCTATTTATACTGAAAGCACGAGGCCAATGCAAAGACAATTTCCCTATGCTCAATGTTCAACAGACTCAAGTCTGAACTAGTGGGAGAGACTAAGCAGCAATAACTTTTAGAACACGTACAACCCTTTTCTCCTTATGAATGAAATATTATGAAGTGTATCAAAGGCATAGCTAGGCTCAATTTGAATGCTTTGTTAGCACATTTTGGGTAGAACTGCGGCTTTCGTTTGATCAGAGTCCTCCACGTAATAAGCATTCTAAATACAAAGAAAATATGTCAAGTTTGAATATGAATTGCTCACAAAGAATATATAAATACCAAACCAGAAAGTACAAGGCACCAAGGAAAACATTACAATTCTTGAAGCTTATTCAAGAGTCAGACTAAACAAATTTAAAAAATAGCCCTTAACAGACTGACATTACTGCTCTTTGGCATGAAACTGCTGTGCATTAGTTGCATTTATATAGAGCACCATACCCCTAAGGAAAAGTATTTCCGGCAAGTTAAACGTTACTCTATGGGAGTGCTATGGATGAAAGAGCGTGAGCCTATCATGTGGCCTATGCGGGTTGTGTTTAGATGTCGTATGTGAGGACCAGAATTATAAAATTAGTATTAGCTAGTATATGCATAGTCAGAAAGTGTGTGGGGTGTGGCAAAAGTGTGAAGTGTTTTGGTGTTGTATGTGTGTAGCAGAGACAAACATGTTACTTACCTTTGGTAACACTTTTTCTGGTAAATATTTTAACTGCAGATTGCTCATCTTCAAATATTACCCACGCGCCAGACTGAATGCGAAGACTTTTCACAGCAGTGCTCTCGCACACCACTAGATGGCATCTTGTGGCTCTGCGCTGGCTCCATATTGCCGGAGAATTGACAGAGAGGAGCCGCATATGTGCTCCACCACAACACGCTTAAATCAGATTGTTCTTTTTTCCCTTTCTGCATCCATGGACACAGAGCACGAATGATTGTTGGCGACAGTGTGCTCAGTACTAACTTGGGACCTTGTTAAATGCAAAGAGAGTCCCCTCCACAGACCAGGGAGGTGAGATTGCAGTGAGGCATCTGCAGTTAGATAGAGTATACACCAGAAACCACATTAAGCAAGGCAAGCAACGTGTTCTTCTAATGGATACTTCTAACCGCAGATTCCTAAACTTAGAATTGATACGAAAGCAGTGCCACTTCCATGAGAAGGATCAGTGCAGTGGGCTCAGACCGAGTGAGCAAAGTGTACTTTCCACTGGACCTGGCTATCAAGTTAACAGTGCTTCATGAATGTACGCACTGATGCTCACGTCGCAGCCTGGCAGATATCAATGACAGGCACCCATCACATCAGCTCATTTGTAGCAGCCTCAGCCCTGGTATATGGCCTCTCAGACCTTCCAGGGCTGCTTCCTGACCAGTGCATGGCAGATCTTAAAGCACAGGACTAGTCATCTCAATCAGGTACTCTTCTGCACAGACTTTGTTGCAAAGTCATCCTAAAGTGAAAACACCTACATACACAAGGGTTTTACTATGGGTTGGGGTTCACCAGTGATAGGCATGACCTTCCCTATAAGGCCCTAGTGCATACAGAGCAGGGGGGTTAAAACTACCCACAAGTCCCTAGTATAGAATACGGCACAGCAGTATAGGGGCCAGCAGCCTTTTTTGCACTTGCATGTGTGCACTGGTGGAGCCTGAGGTCAGTTTAAAATCAGCCCAGTGTTGCAGGACTGCTTTTAAAATGCAAATTGTGCCCAAGCGCGACTTTTGTGTTTGGGGCAAAATGAATAAACTACAATGTTTGGACATGGTAGGTACCCCCAAGGTCTCCTCTAGGTGTTCCAGGGGTAGGGGGTCAGGTACTTATAAGGAGAATCCTTATAAAAAGGTTTTTATATGCCTTGGGGTTGGTGAAATTGCACATTTCAATCCCCACATTGTTGTAAAGTGCTTCCCAAAAATCAATGTTTGTGCTAGGAGCACTGTGACATGAAGACCTGCAATATTTTTATATATTCAGCACCCATACCATCTTTCCTAGGTGTTCCAGTGGTGGGGGTTCCTGTAGGTATAAGCAGGGCCCTTATAAAACCCGTTTTATAGGCCCTGGTATTGGAGAAATTACCCAGTTCATTTTTTCATTGCAGATCCCCAGCCCATACGTGAACATTGGAAAAGGTTATTAGTTAATACCCGGAGAAAGAAAAACCATAAAACTATGATTAAAGGACTCAGCGTAATAGTAATGATGAATCCAACCATATAGTATTGTTGAATTTATTCTAAAATGAACAGACAAGAAGTTATAAGACTCTTGTCTGTAAGAAATAATTCAGCACTATAGTGCTCTTCCTTGATTGGTCAGAGAGAAGTGGATTCTCCTGGCTGCTTTGAAGAGGTGATAAATAAACCCTGGGGTTAGGAAGCCTTTCTGGGAGGAGAAGTTGTTGGGCATAGGAATGCCAGAGACAGGGGGAGGGTTAGTAAATAATACTTTTAACGGAAGGAGGAGACAAGCATTAGAAACCAGTTTTCATTTACACCTCTACTCTCTGCACTGCAGCTAGATGGGAGATTATGGTGGAATTCCCAGATGTAAGGGAGTGCACCTATACAGATTAAGCCATCCTGTGGGCTGGTTTACTTAGTTCTGCTCCCTCTGGTGAAAATTTTAACACATTGAATTTTGAAGGAATGGCGCTTTCTGGGTTAGCTTTTTGCCACACTTTGAAGTAATACCAAAGGGGATGATGGACGGAGCGTTTGAGCATATCAAATACTCACCCCCAGTCAACTGATCGGGGTTTAATCCATCATCATTCTTTAGCTCACTCCACCACCCCAGTTCAGACATGGCCATATGCAAATCAGTCTGACCCTGTGCCTCATGGGAACAGTTCAGCCCGAACTGCCAAGGTATGTCTTCCCTGGACCGGAAGCAAGCATCCTGGGACCGGTGCATGTATGACATTGCTCTGCATTCTGTCCATCAACTGTTGTTTTTGCATTTGTCACCCCGAGTGGGACGGGTATGCCCAGACGTGGGTCCCGTGCTCTCCATGACACTGGAATCAAGCTATCCTGGCTGAAGAGGGGTGAAACCCTGAAACAGGTCCTAGGATGCTTGGTTCCAATCCAGGGAGGACCTGGCTTGGCAGTTCGGGCTGGACTGTTCCCATGAGGCACTGGGTCAAGACTGATTTGCATGTGGCTGGGTTCAAACTGGAATGGCATGGTGAGCAAAAAAAACGATGGATTTGGGCCCAGATCTCTGTACTGGGGTGAATGTATGACATTGTTCTGCATTCTGTCCATCAACTGTTGTTTTTACACTTTGAAGTAGGCAGTCACGCTCTTGGGTGTTGCCCTCAAACTCATTGGACAGGTGTGCCCTCCTGCTTGACCCCAGAGAAGACTGAATAAGTGTCTGAGAGGGGCAGTACCTCTCAGATCTGCTTTTGAAACCTTAGAGAATCAGAAGGGCCCACGCTGAAGAGTTTGATGTGCATTCACCGGGTCCTGCACTCTGAAGATTGCACCATCTGAAGCTACAGCCCTGTGGATCAAACCTGCTTCAAAAGGACTAAAGAGTGGACTCCCTGGAAGCTACAGGTTAACAAAGCTCACCTGGACCATCCCCACAAAGAATCCTCAGTCTGGAGTATACCAGTGGATTTGTAAGGGTTTTGTCCAAGTGGATTGTGGGAATTGAAGTCCAAAACTTTCAAGGACCATCTTGGAGATTCCAGACTCTTGGATTGAGTGTTGGACAATTTGGACCCACAAGACAAACTTCAGGAAGGAGTTCTAACAGGAGCAAGCCTGCTGGAGGAGGCTGCACTGGCATCACCAGTACCCTGTGAATTGGCCCATTTCCTGACTGTATACACTACCAGTGAGTCTGGAGGGACATGCCCTTTGATGTAGATGGGGTCAGTTGGTGAGGGTTTGTATTTTCTGCCAATCCGTGGTGTTATAACTCTCGATTTTATGGGTTGCTTAACAATTTCTGCTGTGGGTTTAAACATGCCCTTTAACATTGGCAAGAACAGAACTGTGGGCTAGAATTTGGGCAGGGTTTCAACAAGTAAATCATCCTCATGCCGGAGGGTATGCATGTCTACGTTATGGTATTGTGCAGCCCTGTGCAGGACCTCATGAAACGTAGTTGTGTTGTCAGGTGGTGAGGGTTTACAAGGGTCTGTATTTCCGAGTGGCAAGGTCATAGCCATCCCTTGGCTCATCAATATCCCCTGAACTGTCCTGTGGTCTGGGAAAGTAAGGTGCGTCATAAGGGTTAATTTATTCCCCTGTACTATGTTCCCCTATGGATGATGTGGGTGAGTTGATGGATGTACTTGAGGTGTTGGCAGTGGTAAAAGAGCAGGACGTGGAGCAGAGGGTAAAGGTAACGTAGCAGGTGGGGGAGGAGTTGGTACTTGTGGTGGAAACTGTTTGGGGCTAGTTAGTACCCCTGTCCTTGTGCTTTGGTTTTTTGTGGAGGCTTTGGTACGTGTTCTTTTAGGTCAACAAATGTTTTGGGGCTCCTGACTTACCATCCTATCATTCAATCAAGAAGCAGTGAGTGTGTAGTTGACCGCCTTGTAGGTTACGGCCTCTCTAGGCACTAGATGCTGTAGTTAGTTCAAATGTACTCATACAACAAAGCCAACAATGCCTGAAAGATTACCCCAAAAAAACTGGACAGAGAAAAAAAAGAAGAAAAATAATGCTATTGGAGATAAAAGAAAAAAAGTTAACACCACAAATCAATCCAACATAATAAATAAAATCATTAAAAAGAATGAATCCAAGACAAACAGGATCCCAGTCAATAGGAGGCCTTTCCTTGAGTTAGTCTTTGTGTCACTATGGGTTGTAAAAGAACATTAAGTGGCTGGGAGAGGAGAAAGTAAAGGGCTTGACAATTCATCAGAAAATCATTAGAAAACACAAAATGTCCCTCTCTTGAATAAACGGATAAAACCTAACACACAGTGGTGCCAATCCCGTACCTATAATAGTCCCATGTACACAACCAGGGTAGATGTTGAAAGACAGAAAAGACGGCCATCACCTTGACAAGGTGGTCATTTGGGCAGCCGAGTGTGAACGGATGGGCCCGCTTCCCTCCTGGATGCGCATCCCCTGTCCATCAGCGACGGTCCAGCCGCCTGCCTCCTGACCTCTCCTGGTTTCCTCCAGGATGCGGCCCGCTGTGAGCACCGAGGGGCTGCAGGCTACGGCGCATACCAAATGGCCGTTCCTGGCAATTTACGCCGACAATAAATCATGTGTAGATTAGATGCTAGAAGGACCTGGCTTATGAATATTCATGAGCACAGGATGCAATGTGACATCGCTTTCCGTCAGGTTTCCCGTCCCAACGAAATCCCCGAGGTTCGAAGAGGCGGAGGGCAGAGGGTGCAAGGGCTCAAGAACAGGGCTTTCTGGCGGGAAAGAGAAAACGCCCTTCCGGAAAGGGTCCTGGCATCGTGCGTATTTCATGGCAGGACAAGGGACGGCATTAATTATGGTACTTTTAGTATCATTCTATACTGTTGTATGGCACTGTGTGCAGATTAAATGGCTGGCCGTCTCACGGAAGATCTAGGTTTCGAAACGATACAGCAATTTGTACATATTTAAAGGTAAAAACCACATGACCATGGGGGTTTGTTTCCTTAACACAGGCACTATGATAATAAGAGCTGGATTTAAAATGAGAAAAATAAACAGTTTGTGGGGCCGTGGGACTTTTTATAGGACCATTCATTACAAATGATACATATAAACCATCTTCAGCATGATCAAATTCGTTTCACACAAGACAATTAAAACCCACGCACAACCATACACCCAATTACTTCGAAGAAGCCGCTAGGGTGCCATACAAGAAGCCGCTAGGGTGCCATACAGGCGCGCAACACCCATTGGACTCAAAGGGCTTCAGCCCCCCCCCCCCCACCCGTCGTGTGTGGCAGCCCGGGATGAGATAGCTTCCCGGGCAAAAAAGCAGCCGCACCCGAGCACTTCACAGGTCTTTAAAAGACCATTTGCATGTTAATGAGGCCTCGCTGTTGTTTCACCCCTTCTAAGAGCCCCCGCAGCTCCACTCTGCCTATTGCTTAAATTTGGCACTAGTTGCGCCTCTGGTGCCATACACGTGGTGAAAGGCCCTATACATATGCTTGTAACAAAACACACACTGGTGTGAAAGCTACAGGCGCAGGCTGCCTTCGGGATCTCACAGGCGAAGGCAGTGAAGAGCACGCTGCTTTCAGACTTCAAGGCACCCAACAGAAGTTCCGTGCTTCATTTGTATGAGGGTTAAATCACACGGCACCACAACGCATACCAAGCTAGCACAAGGCTCAAACCTACAAGCAAAGAGGCGCAGCTGTATTGTAACCTGGAGACAAAACCACAGAAGGAAGGATGTTCAGTAGGTGCATAGTAAGGACACAAGAAAACGACTCAAAAGAAACCTCAACAAAAAACCCTAGAAGCTAAAATAAATAAAAGTACTAAGAATGTGATATTAAGTCTGTCGGAAACACTGTGGAAAAATGTAAGTCTAGGAAAAGGCTACGACCAGTAAGTTGAGTACTTAAAGATAAAGGTTTTAATGAGGGCGAGTGCCGGATGTCAGCAACGTGTTTGTGGGGGGCACCATGAAGTCCTTCGAAGACTGTAGGGCAGAATTTGCCCTCCCGATTACCGCCCGGCATTAATACCTCCAGCTACGACACTGGGCAATGCAACCTGGGATGTACACAGCAGCAACGCATCCTCTTACCCACTTCGAGAGGCTCGTACGTGCCTTTGATGGCTCCAAAGGGTTGATCGCCAGAACCGATCATGTGCTCCAACATTCAACCCCAGATCACACACAAAACTACCAGGCTGCATGGCATGATGGTACCCACGGGGGGATAACCACTAAGCAATGGGAAACACTATGGAGGGATATTTCCAAAACTTAGCGCTGTCTTGAAGAGCGTGAAACCGCGTATAAATTGATGTTACAACGGCACCATACACCTGCCCGCCTGGCGGTCATTTACCACGAGGAACTTCTCCTGAGGCGGAAGCCGGGAGCTACAGCAACTTTTTAAACATTCTGGTGTGACTGATTGTTATATTTTAATTCTCACTCACCCTACGGCCTGCCTCTGACACAGTGATCTCCCAGCCCAGCTGACACTCGCTGCCGCTGGTTGTGCTGTGACACGCCCACTCGCGCTGGCCACGCCCCCCCTCCCATACTTAATCGCGCGCTGACATTGCCCCGCGTTTTCGAACTTCTCCTGAGGCGGAAGCCGGGAGCTACAGCAACTTTTTAAACATTCTGGTGTGACTGATTGTTATATTTTAATTCTCACTCACCCTACGGCCTGCCTCTGACACAGCGATCTCCCAGCCCAGCTGACACTCGCTGCCGCTGGTTGTGCTGTGACACGCCCACTCGCGCTGGCCACGCCCCCCCCATTTCCCAGGATATAGAATGCCTCACTATCGGAAGCGCAGCGGACGAGCGCAGCGGGCGCGCCGAAGGCGCGCTTAAGGCAAGCTCGTCTGCGCTCGTCCGCGTCGAGACCGGGGTGGGGAGCACCCCCCCTCCTTCAGAGGGGCCAGTCATCGTTCATAAAGTACCTATATACAAATATACTGCCGACCAACTTCTTAGAATAAACAAGCTTACAGACACACCTCATTGTGTACCTCGTCTATTACACTCCAATTCTATTATTGGTCCTCACAAATGTCCTCTCTGTACTGCCCCCACCCACCCCACTATTTCCTCTCCTCAGGTTCTAGCAGCACTTACCAACGTGCGTTCAGTTTCCAAGCATAAACTCGAAATCCTAGAACTCAGAGACTCACAACTTAGACCTATTATTTATTACTGAAACCTGGGGCGACCACTCATCAGGCCCAGACTTCAAAGCAGCTATCCCGGAAAACTATTGCGTTCACAAGCTCGATAGAACTAATAAAAAGGGTGGTGGAATAGCCATTATCTATAAAAACATCTTTAAAGTTAAAATTACGAACGCCAATCACGTTGCGTGCGAGGCATTGTCTTTTACCATCAGTCTATCAGTTAAACAATCACTTACAGGCATTCTACTCTACCGCCCCCCTGGGTCCAGATCCAAGTTCCTCAATAATTTAAACAACTTAATTGAAGTCTCAGCAGGAGCTCCACACTTCACTAGATTAGGCGACTTCAATTTCCATCTGGAATCTACCTGTGACCCTGATACCCAGGCACTAATTAACGATTTATCAGCGGCCGGTCTTCATCAAATCGTTAATCAGCCAACTCACAAAGCCGGACACACCCTCGACTGGTTATTTACCAGCAACCCTCATATTTTTGTTTCCAAAGTGATTCCACTTACATGGACGGATCACGCGGCTGTCATTTTTTCTATAAAATTAACTTCCCTTCCACCCTCATCCACTCCCTCTTCTCCCATC
This sequence comes from Triturus cristatus, assembly GCF_964204655.1. NCBI lineage: Eukaryota > Metazoa > Chordata > Amphibia > Caudata > Salamandridae > Triturus > Triturus cristatus. The sequence goes on along the minus strand of NC_140589.1, from coordinate 1,751,199,862 downwards.
ACCTACCGTAACTGGAAAAATGTCGACCCTTCTGTTCTTGCGGCCTCACTGTCTGACAACATTATCATTACTGACAACGATCCCTCACGAGCCTCCTTTAACTATCTTAATAGTTTAAATACGGCCTGCCACAACGCAGCTCCTCTAAAAACCTGTAACCGTAATAGAAAATGCCCCTCTGCTTCCTGGTTCACGGAATCTCTCCGACTGCAGAGACAACATTGCAGAAATTTGGAAAGGCACTGGCGCCGTCACTACAATCCCACTGATAAAGCAGTGTATAAATGCGCCCTCTCCAAATATAAAGAGCTGATAACCACCGAAAAAACGTTCTACTTTACTTCTCAAATCAACCATGCCAAAAATTCATCAAAAAAGTTATTTCAGGTAGTTACCCACCTTTCCAACCCTTCTGCCCCTCACTTCAAAGGAACTCAATCACTTTGTGATTCCCTTGCTAATTTCTTCACAGATAAAGTAACTGCCATCTTCTCAGCCTTCACTCACGCTCCTCCCATAACCACCATGAGCCCCCCCTCAATTAGTCATATACCTAGCTTCCCGGTTTTCGAACCGGTTGCGGAGGAACAAGTCCATCGACTTGTCTTGACCACTAAATCAGGCTCACCCCTAGACCCCTGCCCCCCTGCTATCCTCAATATAATCCCGGAAGCTGTTTCACCCGCCCTGACAAATATCTGCAACACTATGTTCACGACGGGCATCTATCCGCCAGTCTGGAAAAAGGCTATTATCAAACCTTTACTCAAGAAGCCCACCCTTGATCCTCTTCTTCCTGCCAGTTACCGACCCATTGCATGTCTCCCATTCCCAGCAAACATTTTTGAAAATATCATGAACACCCAACTATCAACATTCATTAACAACTACAATCTACTGGATGACACCCAATTTGGGTTTAGACAGGGTCATGGCACAGAGACCGCTCTACTAAAAGCTGCAGACGAAATTAGGATGACACTGGACACTGGAGGAGCGGCAGTATTAATTCTATTGGATCTTTCTGCAGCTTTCGACACGGTCAATCATTCAATTTTGATTGATCGTGTCTCAGCCATAGGAATTCAAAAACAAGCTAAACAACTTCTTGCAGCTTTCCTTGCCGATCGCTCGCAAAAAGTAAAAATGGGCCCTTTCACCTCCCAGTCTTTCACCCTCCCATGTGGTGTTCCACAAGGATCATCGCTAAGTCCGACACTATTTAACATTTATGTTTCGGACTTAGCGAGGGTAATAAAATCCTACGGAATCGCCCTTACCACTTACGCCAATGATACACAACTGGTGCTGTCGGTACATAACGACGGCCCAGTAATTGCTGCAAACTTCCAAGAGGGTATGCGGGCCATCAGTTCCTGGATGTCATCAAACTCTCTCAAATTAAATTCTGATAAAACAGAGGTGATGACATTCGGGAAACTGGAGCCTGTCTGGTCCCCTCAATGGTGGCCACCTGAGATGGGAGCCCCCCCTCAACCAGTTACTAAAGTACGTAACCTTGGAGTCCTTTTTGACAACAAATTGACGTTTGTCCACCACGTCAATTCTGTGGTCTCCTCATCCTTCTTCATGTTAAAAATGATCAAAAAATTAATGCCATACCTTCCACCTTCAGCCAGCAAAACCTTAATCAGCACTTTGGTCTTTTCAAAAACGGATTACTGTAATGCCCTCTTGATGAATGCCCAGGAAAAGGTCCTGGACAGACTGCAGCTAATCCAAAATGCTTCAGCCCGAATTTTACTGGGAATCCCGAAGTCCAAATCTATTACTCCACACATTAGGCATCTACACTGGCTCCCAGTTAGAAGCCGGATAAAGTTCAAGGCACTATGCATCGCGTACAAAGCAGTTAATAACGTTGGCCCACAGTTCATCAGATATGCTTTCCGCCCTCTTGAGCACTCTAGAACACTCCGTTCTTCTTCCGCTCACTTACTCAAAGTGGCACGAACCCGGAAGGCTAATTGGGGGGACAGATGCTTTACGGTCTCCACAGCAAAAATCTGGAACACACTGCCGGTTGATGTCAAAACTGCTCCTACCCTTTTGATTTTCAGGAAGAGACTGAAAACTTGGTTCTTTTCACCTTGATTTACTTGCTGTAGCATCATTTCCTTCCCCTGAGCGCCGAGACACCCTCGGGTATTTGTTGCGCTTTAAAAATTGCATAAACATAAACGAGGTCCCGAATATATGCTGGCACTGCGGGCAGGAAGGAGGCACCCTCTGCCATATCTGGTGGCCCTGCAAGGTGATCACAACTTTCTGGAAAGAGATCCCGGGACACATCAAGGGCGTCTTGGGCTTCCCACTTACACCCTTGCCCCACACAATCGTTTTAGGCGTACGCCCCTCCGGCATCGCTGCTATGACAAACACGGACTGGACCCTGGTGAGCCACTTACTCCTTGCCACGAGGCAATTTATAGCCTTTGCTTGGAAGCAAGCATCGCCCCCTCGATAGCACTGTGGTTCGCTAGGGTATGGCACCTGCTGGCGATGGAACGGCTGTCCCACAGCTTAGCAAACCCTGATAAAAAGTTCAACGGGTATGGCAGCCATTAATACACTATCTTACACACATAGAATTCACATGCTTCAACCTCCCAAAGCTTCAGGCGCTTCATCTTTTCGGCCCGAGTGATTTGTGGCCCCCCTCAGCTGACCTGAGGCCCCCCGCACACACTACTGGAACTTGGATAACGCCCTCCCTACACGCTGCGCGACCTTGCGCCTCGCCACCACGTTGTGGGCAGGAAGCTCTCCGACCTGTGGGAAGTTTGTTTGTTAAATGTTTTTTTATATATGTTATCGAGTGCTACCCTGCCCTAGAGGCATGTGCATGTCAGGCAACCTAACTATCCTTAGTCCCACACCAATAACGCTCTCTGGGTTGGGAGGAAAGGTGAGAAACGACCCCTGTGGCATATCACCCGGACTGCCACGACCCCCACCACTTTATGTACGAGGGGACTCAAGTCATGGTTATTCTCTTTAGTTCTGCTAGGGCAGAGGAGAATTGGATATACCAAATGGGCGGACTATTCACAGGCGATTGCCTTTAATGCTGTATCCAATATAATAACGTGGGCGGCCCAATGTGGTTGTAGGCGTCTTGCTATGTATCATTGGTATTGTGATCTTTGCCCTATTCATCATGGATATGCAGCTGGACCCGATAAGGGTTGTAGGCGCCACAATGTATTTCACTTTGCTGTTCGTTATGAGAACAATAAAACTTTATTAAAAAAAATGTGTAAGTAAACAAAGGTAACAGTGCGTAATAAAAACAGATAGGTGCCTAATTGTAAACTGCATTTTGTATTACATTTTGTAGTAGCACATCAAAAGTATTCCTGTGAGAGAGTCAGGGGAGAGTAGCAGGAGCATAGGGCATGATTACGACTAAAGAGGGGGGGGGGGATTAGAGAGGAGTAAGTGAGAGTTAGGAGAAGGCTATCGAGGGGTTTAGAGTGGACTTCTAAAGTTACTAGCCATCCACTGATACTGTGCAACTCCCTCCCATAGAAAATAATTAAATAATGGAAGTAGGGACTTACAAAAAAAAAAAACCCATAGGAAATCGTGATAAGTTAAATTATTTAAAATAGTTAATATAAATAAATATACTTTAATGTTAGAAAATATAGAAAATAAAACCTGTATTATCAAATATTCTAACCTTTTTATAATTAAAAAATTAACGTATGATAAAATGTTAATGAAATAAAACGAAATTACTTTAAATGTATTATATAAACATCACTTATAAGGTTTAATAAATATTTGCACTTTAAGCGGGAACTTATTTTTTAATTTTAACGTCAGAAAAATAATTTCTAATTTTATGTATTTAAATTGAAGATTTTATTCACAATAGAGTGAATAGACCACTAGCAATTAAATGAATCTATTCTCAAGTTTTATTAAGCATGTAGTCATAAAATCTTACATTTTAGCTAGTACGGTTATAGCTTTCACTCTATTTATACTTGTGGTTCACCCATAGTTCCAATGCCTTCCTCAGGTTAAATTGCTGTATAGTGAGTCCGGAACAACTTGGCACTTGTATTTCTTACGAATATTGTAATTAGGTGATCAAACCTCCGCCCATCTATGTTCAAAAGAGATGCAGGTCATATAATACAACGCAGCATCTTCTATCCCCTGCAAACCAAACAACTACCTCCCCTAGGCATGCCAAGGTGCAATGCAGTCCTCATGTTCAAATCGTAACTAGGCTAATCCGTTAATATTTGCTACAGAGTTATCACGGACATCTGTGCCAGGGTAGTATGCAAGGGTAGTGTCTGATCTCCAGCTCCTATGCCACCTCCGGCATTTCCTCATCTGCGTCATTGTCTGGGTGCCTAAGAAGCGTCACCAGTTCTTCCCATGGCTGCTCCCAAGGATCCCTGGCCCCGTATGGAGTAGCTCAGTCGTACTGCCCCTTCGCAATCTGCCCATCGTTCTAGCTTCCTTTTCCACCTGTCTGCACTGGGACCCCCCTGGGCCCTCCAGTGCCTAGTGATCTCTCTCTCTTAGCCAAAAAAAAGTGCCAAGTCTTGGAAATTACTTGTTACTTTGGTTTTGGAGTGGGGAAACCAGTGTAAGGGGCAGTATCTCCGTGTTGCGTTCACCTCCTTCTCTATTACCTCTGACAACACTGTTGTCACTAGCCTCCAGAAGTCCTCTAACTTGGGGCATTTCCAGAACATGTGTAAAAAGTCAACTCCAATCCCATCACAGTGTCGGGCATGTGGCTGTTCGTGTCTTAAAGTATTTGTTTATGCACGCTGGTGTGAGGTATGCTCAGTGCAGGTCACAGAAGATAATCAATTGAAACCTGGTATTTCTAGAGATCTTGGCTGTCCGTTCGACTAGTTCATCAAATTTTTTCTCTTCTATGGGCACCCCCAGATCCTCATCCCACTGTTGCGGTAGGTGATTAAGTGCAGGTAATGTCTCACTTCGGAGGTGTTTGTATAAGCAGGTGACTGCTTTGAATGTCCCAGAACCGGTCACCACGTACTGGCATCCCCCGATGTTGGCGGGTCAGAGAGGCCCCTTCCCCATTGCTTGCGTACTGCCTTTGTAAGAGCACTATATAGTAGGAAATATCCCCGGGGCATGTCATACTGTTAACTAAATTCATTAAATGGTAGCAGGACTCCATCCTCATATAGCATGCCTATAAATGGTAGCAGGACTCCATCCTCATATAGCATGCCTACAGTGGTCACGCCTGCCTCTATAATGTCCCTAGTTCTCGCCAATCTCCTCCGTGTGGTAGTGCCATGCAGAGCGACAGTGGGATCTCCGGGGTGTACAGCTGTCTAGTTTTTGATTTCTATAAACTTCTGGCCCAACACTTGCGTATTACTTTTATTTTAGTGGTTCCATCCCTCCCTTGTGTGGGCAGATGAAAAACTATATGGGATAATAAGGTTAAACTTGGGATTGCAGCCTCTAGGTGGTAGATTCCCCTCAACCGACCTGCTACCCACTTCGTGAGCCATTGCAACTGAGTGGCTAGGTAGTAATATTCAAAATCCAGGAGTGCTAGTCCTACCGCTGCCTTCAGTCTCGAGTGTAATCAATGCCACCCTGCGACTACCCACCCCACCATATGAACGAAGTCACCAGTGCAAATGGCGGTACATCCCTGCCGGGATCCAGAGAGGTAACACCCCACAGATGCCTTGTGGGACGAGAGATATGCTTGTATTAGTCTGTAAAGTTCAATAAAAGTGTTTAAAAAAAAAATCCAGAGAGGTAACACCCCAAATAGGTATAACAACCGCAGTAGGGTCACCATTTTCAGCAAGGCCATGGTTCCCATCACTGACAATGGCAGGTTCCCCCAAAAGGTGAGGCTCGATTTCACTCCCCTAATCGCGTTTCCTATATTACCTTCCAGGAGGTCCACCTGGTCGTGGTATATGCAACTTCCAAGTAGGGTAGACACCTGTGTTCCCATAATACATCATCCACCGTCTGCGGTCTCTCTACCCTGCTTTAGTGGGGAACAGGCACGATTTCCTCCAGCTAAGCAAGAGGCCCGACACCCTCCTAAGAGTTGCAAGTCGTTCCCTTGCTCCATCAAGGTCTCCTCTCGTATTTTGGAGGAATAGCAATAGATCAAGTGTATAACGCTATATGATGGGTCCGGCCCAGTACCTCCAACCCCTGGTAGTGGATCCCTGTTCTGGCCCTAGCTGCTAGGAGTTCAATGGCCAGAGCAAATAGAAGTGGAGAGAGGGGGCACCCTTGTCACATTCCCCTACTCACCCGGTAAGTATCTGATATCAGACCCCAGGTCTTGACTCTAGCCCTGGAGTCAAGAGTATAACAGGGATGTCCATTCCACAAAGCCTAGCCTCAGCCCAAATCTCTGCATCACCCGGAAGAGATACGGCCATTCTAAGCTGTCAAAGGCCTTTTCAATGTCAACTGTGAAAATGGCAGCTTTCTCTTTGTCATAGAAGTCTGCTTCCAGAATGCGGAGTAATCTTCTGACATTCATCGTGGTGTTGCAGGTTGGTATGAACCCTGCCCTGGTGTACCAGCCCTGACATATGTAGCAGGAGGCATATAGATAAGATTTTACTCAAGATCTTATAGTCCAGATTGAGTATGGAGAGCGGTCTATATGCTGTTTTATCGGATGCCGACTTGTCTGGTTTAACCAGCGGAATAATCAATGCCTCCCTCATGGATCCTGGTAATTTTCCATCTTGTTTCGCTTGATTATATACTTCAACCATGCGAGCTCCGAGTATATCTACGTACATAGAGTAAAACTCAGCTGGTAGGCCATTGGCCCTGGGTGTTTTATTCTTGGCCAGAGCCTTAATAGCTGCTCTAACTTCCTGGAGTTCTATGTCCCTCCCCAGAGATTCCTCTGCCTTCTCAATTATGGCTGGTATCCCCAGTTGCCCTATAAAGGTGTCCAAATCGGTGTCCGTGGCCGTTATCCTACTCCTGTATAGCTCAGCATAGTATTCAAAGAAAATATTATTATCCTGCTGCCGGTAGTGAAATACGTCCTGATCGTCTCTAATTTCAAGAATAGTGACCCCCTCTTGGCCTGGTAAGCCAACCACGCCAGCAGTGCCCTCAACTTGTCTCTCTCTGCATGGGCTCGGGTCATTCTTATAATCAAAGCAGCGCAGCCTTTCTACATGTCCCGCTACAGTCTCTTTAGCTGTCAGCAACCTCTCTTGAAGCTCACTGTGCTCTGGTCTTGCTTTTTCAAGTTCCCCTGAGTGTATGCTCTGCTTTTGTCGGGTCTCTTAAGAGTGTCCCCCTTATTCCAACTACCTCAGAAATGCATTTGCCTCTAATCACGTTTTTTAATGCATCCCACTCCACCATAAGATTAGTAGCGGTTCCTGCATTATTCTCGAAGTTTTGTTCTATAGCCTTATTGTCACCTAAAATACTTGATCCTCCAGAGCTTCCGGTCTTAGTCGTCAGGTGGGGATGCTCGGACTACCACGCGTCCACTTAAGGCCTATCAACAGGGTGTTATGGTCTGAAATCGTCCTGGCTTGGTACTCCCTAGTCTTGCCATGTTCATGTATGTCGGAGAGCATAGGATAGCATCTAGTCTAATATGTAGGTCGGGCAGATGTGAAAAGTGTTTCAGCTGTCCAAACAGTGGGGGAGTCTCGCAGGGGTGGGTGGGAGCGGTCTAGATCAACGTCCGAGACACAATTATAGTCCCCTCCTAGTATCACCGATCCGACCAGATAGAGTGCCAACATTCTGGAGGGGACCGCTAAGAATGAGTTTTGGTCAATGTTTGGTCCATAAATGCTTCCAATCATCACGTCCTTTTCATCCATTTTACCAATTAACACTATGTACCGTCCTTCAGGGTCTACTATATGTCTGGTACACTAGAATGGGACTCCAGCTCTCACTCATATCAGTACCCCCCCTGGCAAAGGCCGAGTAATTCGTATAGTACACCTGCCCACTACATCTTCGCTGCAACGCTACCCCCCTCCTCAGCAGTTGTGTGTTTCTTGCAGCATTACAATTTGCACCCCTCTTCTGGTCAGGTATGTGTGTATCTTGTGACAATTGGTCATGGTATGCGTCCCCCTTACGTTCCATGAGACACTTAAGATCTAAGGTGGAAGCCATAGCATTAGTACCAACATTTTCCTAGAACTTTTGCTACCCCAGGGACGCCTAGCCCCAACATGAAAACCCCATTTGAAACAAACTCCCCAACACCCCTTCCCCAGGACAGGTGACAGTCCAATACCCATCCAAACTCAATACCACGCGGTATCTTCTTGTGGATAAACCACGCAGTTGCTCTTGGGGGTGTGGATTCGACCAGTGAGTGCGGGAGCCCATTCAACCCAGTTCCCCCCATTCAAAGATGCAGGAATGTAGCCCACACTCCCCTCTCATTATTGTAGAATTTCCCCATCGGGGGTCGCATATGCCTAAGGGATAAAATCAAAAGGATATAGGGTTTTAAGTCTATTGTTCATTTTCTCTTGGCGTCCACTTGTTCAAATAATCTCATTGAGTGACTTGGGAGTGACTTTAGGTAGGTCTGTCTCTGAGTCCTCTACAGAGCTAGATCTTTGGGAGCAGTCTGATTGCCTCTCTTCGCGGTCGCTCCATGTGGAGATGGAGCTGGACTTCACTTGGCTCAGCTCTGCGACAGCTTTAAGGACTGTCATTCTTCTCAGGCTTCCGCTGAGGATGGTGTTCTGGCTTTGTCCAAGTCTCCTTGCTTCCTCCGAGATACGGACCCTGGTGAGCCCAACCTCGATCCGCCATCTGGCATGGAGTCGAGCCAAGCCCAAGTATCTTGTGGGGTCTGTAAGAACTGGGCCCCAGTTGGCGTGGCAACTCACAATCGGGCTGGAAACATAATTGCATATGGAATCTGTAGTTGCCATAAGTGCTTCACCACCACCAAGAAGGTAGACTTTTGTCTCTGAACCGCCCTCGAGAAATCAGGGAACACCATGATTTTATGGTTTCCAATCTGTGGAGTGTTTTTCTGGCAGGCTTGTGCCAGAATGTGGTCTCGATCTCTGAAGTGGAGCAGACATGCTACAATCGGGCGTGGGGGAGCTCCTGCTTTTTTGGGGTCACGCTGGGACCCTGTGCGCCCTTTCCAGCGCATAGAATGGGGATAGGCCCAAAGGGGCCAACTCTGTCTTAAGCCAGTTCTCTAGGAACAGTACCATGTTGTTACCCTCTTCATGCTCCGGAACCCCAATAATGCGTACGTTATTCCTGCTGGATCATCTTTTGCTGTCTTCCGCTCTCATTTCCAAGGTCTGCACCTTGCCTTTCATGTCTGACAGGGACTTGTGCAGCTCAGCGACCTCTGAGGGGACATGAGACATTATGCATTCAGTGTTTGTCACTCTTTCCGCCAGGCGGCGGTGGTCATCTTTGAGTAGGCCTAAATCAGAGCCAATAGCATCAATCTTGGTTTCTAGGGCTTCGCAAGACGCTGTAATAGCCTGCATGATATCCGTTAGCCTCGGACGAGGCTGGACGGTCTCCTTTGTTGTTCCCCCATTTTCTTCCTCCTAGTCGGTCTATTCCAACCGTTTGCCGGGGTCAATAGCACCCTGCCCTCTCTTCCTGGTCAGTTTCCCCATGCCCAGTGGGGCATAGTCTGTCTTTGTAGTTGTGGACGTCTTATGGGTGTGTTCAGTAAGACTCGCAATCGTCCCAATATTGGCCACTGCTTCCTAGCCTTCGTTTCACAATGTCGCCCGTCCTCTGATTATGGCGGCAAATCAGTCCCAGTCTTAGTATTTACCAGAGAGCAGAGTTTCGTGGTGAGCCTGGTCCTTAGTTATACTTTGTGCAAGCACAGGTTATGAGAGGGGCAGTTATCGGTCTATAAGCGGATTCTAGTTTCTTCCACCATGGTCAAGGGGCGCTAGGTCAGTCCACCCAAGCTTTCCCTCAATGTCGACCCTTTCCCTCATTTGCCAGGGCTTCCCTATATTAATCCGTCAGGATCTCCACCTGGGCCTCCCAGGGCCTCCCCGCCCTCTTGAGTCTCTCGCCAGATTCACTTTTGCATTTGCGCCCGAGAAGCCACATCCCACACCGTAGTTTGTGCTCTTACCTCGGATTTGTAGGTAGTTTGTGCCTAGCCCTTGTGCTGCTCTTGGTCACAGATCCTCGTGGGATCTCCAACAATTCAGTGTCCTTGGGGGCCACTCCTCTTCCCGGAGTACTTCCAATTCACTTACTCTGGGACTTTGTGGCTCTTTGGCCGTCCTCCATTTCCAGTCCTCTTAATGCTCTCACCTCGCTCCTTCACCTGGACGAGTCTGCTTCCAGATGCGTCACTCCTGGGGTTATTTGCCCTTGGGGCCTTAGGTCAGGCAGCAGGACTACACTCCTCAGTCCCTGCTGGTCGGGGCTGTCCCCGTTGGCCTCTTGATGGTCTACCTACTTCTTCTGCCCTTACGCTGCACTCCTAGTGCTTGGAGTCCGCTCCAGTACTTACAGTGATTCTCCCTCTCTGCCACAACTCTGGCGTCTTCTAATGAATATGCTACTTACCAGTATGCATCTGTTCTTGGCATGTAGGGCTGCTGACATTCATATCTTGTGCATAGATCGCCGCCTAGTGTTGGGTCCGGATGTTTGCACGTTGTTGTCCTGGAAGAGTCTTCGAAGTATCCTGAGATAGGTGACTCCTCCCCTGGACCACAGTGCGCATGGGCATCCTCTCCATCCTCAGATTGTTTTTCGCCATTGTGGCAGTGATGGAGTAGATACAGAAAGTGATGACCATGCTATACAGTAATTCTGAGAGCTGCAGCTGCCACAGGCGCCGGGGAGGAGGGTGGGCGATATGAATGTCAGCAGCCCTACATGCCAAGAACAGATGCATACTGGTAAGTAGCATATTCAGTTCGAGGCATGTGGGCTGCTGAATTCATATCTGTTCATAGAATACATAGCAGTACCTCCCATTAGCGGCGGCTACCAGTGCCAGCTGCAGCGGTCTGAAAAAGAGTTTTGAGAACAACCTGTCCTACAGCTGCCTGCTGTTTTGAGTGTACATCTACACAATAGTGTTTGGTAAATGTATGTATAGTGGACCATGTGGCTGCTCTACATATATCATGTAAAGGAATGTTTCCCAGGAAAGCCATGGAGGCCCCTAACTTACGTGTTGAGTGGGCTCGTGGGGGAATCGTTAATGTGCGTTTAGCCTTTTGAAAGCAAATTTGAATACATTTAACGATCCATCTGGCTATACCTGCTTTGGAGATGGCGTTGCCTTTGTGTTGTGGAGAAAAGGCAACGAAAAGTTGTTTTGTCTTCCTAAAGCCTTTAGTTCTGTCTATATAGTACATGAGGGCTCTTTTGACATCTAGTGTATGGAGCATTCTTTCAGCGACATTTTGTGGATTCTGAAAGAAAACAGGCAGTTCAATAGTTTGATTCATGTGGAACTGCGATATTACTTTAGGCATGAATTTGGGGTTGGTACGTAGTACGACCCTGTTTGCGTGAACCTGTATGAATGGCTCTTGAATGGTTAGTGCCTGGAGTTCACTAACTCTTCTCAACGAAGTGATTGCCACTAGGAAAGCTACTTTCCAGTTGAGGAATTGAATCTCGCATGAGTGGAGAGATTCGAAGGGTGGACCCATCAGTCGGGTGAGGACCAAGTTGAGGTTCCACACTGGTGCTGGTGGGTGTCTTGGGGGAATTACTCGTTTGAGTCCCTCCAAGAAGGCTTTGATGGCAGGCACTCTGAATAAAGAGAGGTGCTGCCTGTTTTGGAGATAGGCTGCTATTGCGGTTAAATGGATATGTATTGAGGTGTATGCCAGATTGCATCGGTATAGGTGTAAGAGGTAACAGATTATGTTTTGAATGGATGCGTCTAGCGGGTTAATGTCATTGTTATTGCAATAAATTACAAACCTCTTCCATTTGGCTGCATAGCAAGCTCTGGTAGTGGGTCTCCTAGCTTCCTTAATGATCTCCATACAGTCAGGTGGCAGGTTTAGGTAGCTAAACTCTAAGACTTCAGGAGCCAGATTGCCAGGTTCAGCTGTTGCGGATCTGGGTGCTGAATTTCTCCATGGTTCTGCGTCAAATGCGCGGGTTTGATCCGCAGCCTTTGATGCGGCACCACGGAAAGTTCCAGAAAGGCGGTGTACCATGGCTGGCGTGCCCATGTTGGAGCAACCAGGATGAGTGTCATTGAGTGCTGTCGCAGTTTGCGTGCCACCAGCAGTATCAACGGCGCTGGGGGAAAAGCGTACGCAAATCTGCCGGACCAGTTCATCCATATCGCATTGCCCTGCGACTGTGGATGTGGGAACCTGGCGGCAAAGCTTTGGCATTTTGCGTTTTCGCTTGTGGCGAATAGGTCTATCTCTGGATGACCCCACTGTTGGAAGTACGGTTGGAGTACTGACGGGTGTAGCTCCCACTCGTGCATCTGGTGGCTGTGTCTGCTGAGCAGATCCGCCATCTGGTTGTCCTTGCCGGGGTGGTGTTCCGCCATGAGGAATATGTTCCTCTGAATGGCCCACTTCCACATGCTCTGAGCCAGATGAGACAACTGTGGAGAGTGCGTTCCTCCCTGCTTCTGTATGTAGTACATGGCAGTCATGTTGTCCGTCCGGATCAACACGACTTTGTTGCACAAGTGTACCTTGAAGGCTTTCATTGCCAGGAAGATTGCCATCAGTTCGAGAAGGTTGATGTGCATCTTCTTTTGTTGTATTGTCCATAGTCCCTGCACTGTGTAATTGAGTACATGAGCTCCCCATCCCTGGAGAGACGCGTCCGCTGTCAGTATTATTTGTGGAACAGGCTCGTGGAACGGTCGGCCCTTGCAAAGGTTTTGTGGATTCCACCAATGCAGAGAGTTGTATGCCCGACCGCTCACCAACACTAGGTCTTTCAATTGCCCGTGAGCCTGATTCCATTGACGTGCCAAGCACTCCTGAAGCGGGCGCATATGTAGTCTCGCGTGCGGGACTATGAAAATGCAGGAGGCCATCATGCCTATCAACTGCATGAACACTCGCGCAGGAAGGGAGTGTTGGGGTTTGAACTTTGAGATCAGCATTTGCATGCCGTTGATCCTCACTAAATTTGGCTGAGCTGTGGCTGCCAGAGTGTCTATGGTCGCACCTAGGTACTGTGCGGGTTGGAGATGTGATTTTGGGTAATTTAGTGAGAATCCCAGACGGTGAAGAAGGTGAATGGTGCGGGACATGTGGCTGGCACATTGCTGGGCTGACTTTGCCTGAACAAGCCAGTCGTCCAGGTAAGGGTAGACGTGAATGTGTTGCCTCCGTAGATGTGCAGCCACAGTAGCTAGGCACTTTGTGAAAACTCTGGGTGCTGTTGTCACGTCGAAGGGAAGGACTTTGAATTGGTAGTGCTGCCTCTGAATAGTGAACCTGAGATATTTTCTGTGTGACGGGTGTATGGGTATGTGGAAATACGCATCTTTGAGGTCTAGCGTGGCTAGGAAATCTCCCTGTCTGAGCAGCGGGAGAACCTGCTGTAGGGTGAGCATGTGGAAATGCTCTGAGAGAATGTAGTGGTTGAGGGGTCTCAGGTCTAGTATAGGTCTGAGTGACCCGTCCTTTTTTGGTATTAAGAAGTACAGAGAGTACACCCCTGTCCCTTGCTGGTGGACGGGCACGACCTCTATTGCGCCTTTTTGCAGCATACTTAGCACTTCCTGCTGTAATAATGGTAAGTGCTCTGAGGACATAGGACGGTGCTTTGGCGGTATTGTGGGTGGAGTGGAGGTTAATTCGAGGCAGTAACCGTGTTGGATAACATCTTTGACCCACCTGTCCGTGGTGATGGTATTCCACGTGGACAGGAACCGCTGGAGTCTTCCCCCGACAGGTGTTATGTGGTCGGGGGGAAGGGAGAGGGCGTCACGGTTTGTTTTTGGGGGAGGACCTGGTATTGCCGTAACCGCGTCCTCTGCCCTTCGTGCTGGAGCCACGATATCCACCTCGGGTGTTTTTATCGTAGGTACTCTGTGTGCCCCCTTTATTGTAGGTTTGCTGTGACCCCTGTCCTCTACCCGCTCCTCTATTTCCGGGGCGACGAAAGGAGCCACTACGAAATGTCTGAGTTTGCAGAGCCCCCATTGACTTTGCAGTGTCTGTGTCTTTTTTGATCTTTTCTAGGGTGGTGTCAACCTCTGGTCCGAATAAGTAGTCGGGGTTGACAGGCTGATTGAGGATGTTATTTTGAACCTCAGGTTTGAATCCGGAGATTCGTAACCAGGCGTGTCGTCGTAGCAGGACGCTGGTGTTTATTGCTCTCGCAGCTGTGTCGGCGGCATCCAGTGCACACTTAATGGATGCGTTTGTGAGAAGTTGTCCCTCCCTGATGAGGAGCTCCGCTGCCTCTTTGTACTCGTCTGGTAGATGTTGGAGTAGGGACTCTAACATGTCATAGTGTGAGCGATCGTAGCGGGCTAGGAGCGCCTGTGTATTGGCAATGCGCCATATGTTTGCCGCCTGGGCTGCAATCCTTTTGCCGGAGGTCTCTAGCACCTTGGACTCTTTGTCCGGGGGAGGAGCATCACCAGTTGTCTGCGAGTGTGCCGTTTGCGAGCGTTAGCAACTACGATGGAGTCCAGAGGTAACTGGCCTCTAATGTACGTAGGGTCCCCAGGTGCGGGCTTATATTTTTTCTCGATCCTGGGGTTTATTACCCGTGCCCTGGTTGTTTTCCTTGAAAATGTCCTTTTGCTGGCTTGAGGACACCAAGAAATCGTCCTCGATTGTGTCTGAGTGGAGTTGCACTCCATGATTGGCTGCGGCACGTTCAATGAGGGCGTTGAATGCAGCAGTGTCCTCTGTGGGAGATGTTTTTTGCGCCATAAAGCTGCGTGTCCTGGGTATCTATAGCGGCACCCGGGTCTACAGGGTCATCCCAAGCTTGATCAGGGTCCTGCTGGCCTTCAGGGTCCATATCCCTGGGGTAGGTGGTGTCGTCACCCATGTAGTCCTCTATTGCGTCCGTGTCGGAGTGCGTCGGAGAGAAGGACTGTGGATCTGGGTAAGAGGTGTGGAGGCGTTCATAAAGAACTGGTTCCGATTCCGCCGGCAGTTTTTGCTTTAGCGGGATTCTGTAAGAGTCCAAAGCCTGCTCGGAAGTGATCTTCCGCTTTCGGAGCATGAGCCTGCCGGTGTCGGCGTCGATGAAGTGGGACGGTGATGTCCCAGTAGGAGAGTGTTCAGTAGATGGGGACCTTGTCTGGGTGACACGTGTTCTGATCTCGAATAGTTTTGGCGCCGTGGATGGCGGCAAACCAAAGGTGATGTTGGTTGGTGCCGAAGGTGCCTTTTGAGCATTTTTAGGCTCGGAGCCCGACGTGGCCTGGAGGGCTGCCTTTTCTCTGATACGTTGCAAGGACGCTGCAACTTGTCACACCGAGAACTCCGACGGTTGTTTGGCGCCGAGTGGTTCTGTAGAGGTAGGAGTGGACTTATTTGGAGCCACAGGGTCATCGAGTCGAGGAGAGGTAGTAGCTGTCGACGGCGTCGATGATTGGACCGTAGTCGCTGCTTTCGAGGTGGATTCCGATGGGGCGGCCATTTTAACCTTGGTGGTCGGTGCCGATTGTTTCGGTGCCGGGGGCCGAGGCGCTTTGGTGGTACCGATGGCCTTTCTCTTTGGATCGGCGCCGACATCGGCTGCAGCGAGTTCGGCGCCGAAGTCCCTTTTGGTGCGGTCGGAGCCGACGGTTTTGGCTGGCATCGAAGGTGTGGTGGTCCTCGAGCCGACCAGTGTCAGTTTCACTTTCGGTTTCTGTTGAACCGGTGCGACGATTGGTTTCGGTTTCGTGGAAGGGAAACCAGTCTTTTTGGGTAATAATGGCTCTCGCTGGATGTCCGAGGCCGGGCCAGAGGGCGGGGCCGAAGAACTGTGGGATTGATCTCGGGTAAGGCCCGAAGGCGATCCCTCGACCGGAGCCGTAGACTGACGCACTGTGATAGCCTCCGTTTGGACGGGTAGCCCTGCTCATCACCAGAGCTACCTTCTTCGGCCCCTAAGGCCTCACCGTAGTCTCCTGCCTCATCGTAGTCTCCTACCTCATCGTCGGCTTCTTCTCTGTGAAAAAGCTCTTCATCTACGTCTTCCGATCTGGAACCGTGTTTGGCAGCGGAGCTGGAGTGTATGTTTTCCACGCTTTCAACATCTTGTCCTCGGTGCTGAAGATGTTGGTCGGGGCCGGTGCCGCTTGCTGCGCTTCTAGTCTCGCGGCTCGTCGATTCCGGAGAGTCTTCTTGGATCTGAATCGGGCACAGGCCATACATTTCGATTCGTCGTGATCCGGCGAGAGGCATTTGTTGCACACCGGGTGGACGTCGATATGTGGATATTTCGCGTGGCAAACAGGACACCGCTTGAATGGGGTCCTCGATTCCATCGTCGATGTAGGGTCAATGGTCGGATGAAATGGATCCGAAAAAGTTGTTAAGGTCGCTAAACTAGCAAGTAAACTGTCGATACCGATCGGGAACAGTACCGACGAAACTAAAGGCCTTTTGGCCTGAAAACTAAATTTTCCTAACTTGAGTCAAGATAAGCACATCCGAACCCAATGGCGGAAAAAAACAATCTGAGGATGGAGAGGATGCCCATGCGCACTGTGGTCCAGGGGAGGAGTCACCTATCTCAGGATACTTCGAAGACTCTTCCAGGACAACAACGTGCAAACATCCGGACCCAACACTAGGCGGCGATCTATGCACAGATATGAATTCAGCAGCCCACATGCCTCGAACTCGGGTCTTTTGACAACTCCCAGATTATTTGGCACGCCTCCGGTCGGTGCTCTAGGGCTCTCTGTCGATCGGCTCCTGTTCCGTTCGTTGGGTCCAGCCGTACTCACGCCCAGTATTCCTCAGCCATTACATCTCAGTTCCATTCGCAGCCGCCATTATGTATGGGTCTGACTCTGGTCCCTTTCACCTCACCAAAATAACCACTGTTTATTCTCACTGCTGCTTAGAGTCTACCAGATTGCTCCCCCCTGCTCTCATCCGGCGATCAGGGGAGCTGGGTCACAGGATAATGTCGGAGAGGGGATCACCGGGTTGAAGCTCCGCACCCTGCATCAGACTACATCGACGCCTGGCCACCCCCCCACCAGTAGCAATTAATTTGCAATAATATTTAGCATAATAATATTTTTTACTAAATTTTTTAAAATGTAAATAAAATGTTTTACTTTTTCCTATACTTTACAATAGGGTGACCCCACAGTCAGGACGGAGATCTCCATGTGGTCAATAATTTCACATGCATACCCATTTAAAAAAAATATTGTGATCTTCTAGATTTCTGTTAATATTTTTTACTTTAAATACAAGGTATATATAAAGTATTTGTGTCCTTATTTTTTTGGCAATATTTTTGTTAGTATGTATTTCACCGGGAACTGTCTAGCCACAACCGAAAGTCTTCCATAAGAAAACCTTTAGTCAGTAAGAGAAGGTTTTATTCAAGGAATTCATTCAAGGGGATGGAAGCAGTAAACTACTGATGCAATGAGTAAGCTTTTGGAGTTAATGAAGGAGTGGTTGCTTAGCACATGAAGCTCTCTTGTGTTCCTTTTTTAATTTTTTGAAATAGGATTTGTTGGTGAGGGGGAAGCTGATTGCCAAGAACGGTGACCTTGTTGTCACCAAAACCATAGTTCACTGAGAGAAGGTTAGGGATGCCCAGGATATACCTTGTGCATCATCACACTTCCAGTTCACATGACAATGTGGGAAAACCCCACAGCGTAGAAGGGGGAGCTGATATGGTGGCAAGGCCCTATAATGACTGGGCTTAGGATGGGCACTGCCAGGACTGCAGGTAGATTTGGGTATTGGGGTTTTAGTGGTTACATACTCATGTTTCGTGTCGCAAGCCCTAGAACTGAGGGATGGCGTGGCCAATCAGGAAGCGCACAAGGGCAGAGTTCCACTGGCAGTTCAAGGGGATGCAGAGCTACATGTTCAGGTTCGTTCCTTGATGTACCCATATTGAGATAGGGTTACAGTAGTGCTACTTAAGAGGGGATTTCAGTAGAACAGAACAGTGTGAGAATTAATAACCTTGATGCAAATGCATGGATTGATAATAAACGATTCAGAAGAAAAGTAAGATTCAAAATAATGAAGCAGTGTGTCTCTAGAATAATTAGCAAAACAAATTCATGCTGCTCACTCTTCCATCTCCATTATCACGCAAAAATATTATTTTTTTTCAATCAAATTTGGTACATCATGCAAGTCGTTCACTGCAATCGGTTAGGGGAGGAGGAAGAGGAGAGGACCGTTGGAGGGCAAATGAAAAGAGAACACACAGGAAGACACTGCCAATCAGAAAGTGTGAGAGAACCCCTGGTAACTTTGCTGGTTAGTAGTGTGAGACTGATAATAACATTAATATACCAGATTAGGGGGAGGAGCCTAGCGCGCAAACAAGATGGCTGCGTAGGTGCGAGGCTCCCGAGGACCTCCGCGACCTCCTATCACTATCCTGAACATATCCTGTCCCAGATGAGGGGACTGTGTTGGTGAGCCCGAGCTGAGGTGGCGCCCGTTTTCCGCTTCCAAATCGGACCTCGGACACCGACTTTAACACCGATTGAGGTTTGCGGCCTTCTCCTAGCCGAACCCCGGATTTGCGTTGTGGGGCGATCCAGTGACGAAGTGAATAACAGCGGCGGACAGGGCTTGGTGGCTCGCGTAACCCGCACTTTCACTTTCGCTTTCGTACCCTCCTTGCTGTCTATGCGAGGTTGGGTCACGGGGCTTTGTGTGTTGGTGTGGCCTCGCTGGGGGACCCTGCCTGCCCGCCGGCTGTGATCCGCCCCGCAGATCTGGGGTGGCACCCCCCCGGAGCCCGTGGACCGGCTTGCCCGCCCTTCACGACGTGGCTGGTGCGATCGGGAGACTGGGACCATGGCCACGAAACAAGATGGCGATCGGGCAAAGGTAAAATCGACCCGGCGTGGCGCAGCCCATCAGTCCAACAGCATGGATCGCTATACCCTCCAGAAGGGATCTCCTGAGGTGCCACGCAGGGCCCCTGAGGGCCCTACTGATGCCCCCGATCTGCCCACGGATCTGACTCTGCGGGATGTCATGGGCGCCATCGCCGAGATGAAGGCCTCTGTGGGCCAGCGCTTTGACACACTGGCGCAGAAGATCGACTCGGTCCTCGTAGAGGTTGGCCTGATAAGGGCCGATCTCTCCAAGACCAACGACCGAGTCGATTCTTTGGCCCACACCGCATCGGGCCTTACGACAGATGTGGCGGCCCTGCAAACGGAGGTGCGCCGGCTTGCTCGGGCGAGTGCGCTGATGGATCGTCGCCTGGAGGACTCCGAGAGTCGGGCCCGGCGGAACAACATCCGTATCATCGGGGTGCCTGAGGGACGTGAGGAAGCGGCGGCGGACCTTTTCGTGGAAGACCTGATCGTTACCCATCTCCAGCCACGGGGGCTGAGTAAATTCTTTGCTGTGGAGAGGGCCCACCGGGTTCCCGGGGGAAGGCCTAAGGTCGGAGCCGCTCCGAGACCTCTCATCGCCCGGATTTTTAATTTTCGGGACAGAGACGCTATCCTGCAATCCTCCAGACTACAGGGACCGATTAGACTTGATAATATGGACATTAATTTCTATCCTGATTTCACCCCTGCGGTCCAGAAGCAGAGACTGAGCTTCCTTGGTGTCAAGCGCCGTCTTCGGGACCTAAATCTCAAATACGCCATGCTCTTCCCAGCTAAGCTGCGAGTGGAGGTGGAAGGTCGCACACACCTTTTTGATCGTCCCGAAGCGGCCGGGGACTGGCTGGATACTCTGTCTGGAGATCGGGATCGGGGTGGCGGGGGGGAGCGGCCGGGGGAGAGGGCTCGCCGGATCAAGACTGAGGGACTAATATTAGGCCTCGCTCGGGACAAAAATGAGGCCACTTTTGACTATACGTCGGATTGCTTAAGTTCCCCTCCTATGGAGGTTGTGTGGGGTCTCTTGGGGGTTCTCCCTCCTCCTCTGGGGGTCTAGTTAGTTTAACTATCTATGGGGCGACAGGCACACTGCACGTTGGGGGGGCTGTCTGGGCTCATGCAGGGGTGCAGGGAGGGGGGAGTTTTGTTGGGGTGGGTGGGCAGGGATGGGGTGTTGTTCGTTATTATCACAAGGCAACCCTTTTTTTTGTGTTGGTTCTACTGTGCTCTTGGGGGGACGAATGATGGTTTTTGTGTATGATGGGGGGTAGGGAATTAACTTTGTTGTCTTGGAACGTCAATGGACTGGGGGACAGGATCAAACGAGGTGTGGTCCTACAGTATCTGAAGCGACTCTCGCCTGATGTGGTCTTCCTGCAGGAGACACACCTTATTGGCAATTCCTTCTGCGCCATGAATCGGCGTGGCTACCGCCTCGTGGCCCATTCGGGCTTCACGTCAGGCTCGAGGGGTGTGGGTATCATGGTAAAGAACTCGCTCCCGTTAGAAATTGATGAGGTGCTCCACGACGACAGGGGACGTTACACTGTCTTGGTGGGGAGAATGGAGGGCAAAGTGGTTGTCTTTGTGTCAGTGTACGTCCCACCGGGGCTGCAGTCGACCACCTTTGCAGATCTGGGGCGCCTCCTCCTTGGCCTTCCGGGGGGGCTTCTGGTGGTGGTGGGGGATTTCAACGCGGTGGTTTCTGGGACTGTGGATCGTCACCCCCCTAGGGACCTCCCCCGGGCACAGCCGTGGCTATCCGGCCTCTTGGATACACTGGGATTGGTGGACTGCTGGCGCTTAAAACATCCCACGCAGCTGCAATACACTTTCCACTCGGGGGCCCATGGTAGTCTCTCACGGCTTGATTATGTCCTTGTCCCGGCGGCCCATGTCGGGAGGGTGGGGGAGGTGCGCCATTTGGCACGGGGTATCTCGGACCACTCCCCGCTATTGTTGCATTTTGATGTCTTTCCGAGGGCTGAGAGCAGGGTGGTCCCAATCAATTCCTGGTACCTGCGCGACCCCACCATTCGCGCTGACTTGATTAAATCCCTCCAGCGCTATTTTGAGGAGAATGTGGGGTCAGTGCCCTCAGCTATCTCCCTGTGGGAGGCCTTCAAAACAGTACTTAGAGGGGAGGCCCTATCCCTTATTTCCCACGCCCGGAGGCGCGAGCGGGAGCAGGTGACCCGGGTGGAGGCTGAAATAGCTGAGCTGGAGGGTAATCTAGAAGATGGGGTGACGGATGCTGCATTACATGTCCTCCAGCTCAAACAGGCGGCTTATAGGGCCCTCGTTACGGAGGCGGCCAGGGGCCTCAGTAGAGAGCAACAGGGGCGACTGTATGATGTGGGTGATAAGGCTGGTAAACTGATAGCGTGGTTGGATAAAAAGGAGAGAGCGAATCGTGTGGTCCCGCTGATTGAGAAAACGAATGGTGTGTGTGTAACTGAGCCAGAAGAAATTGTCTCCTGTTTCGCGGAGTATTTCCGCGAGGTGTATTCCCCGGTCTCTTCTTGCTCGGAGGAGGATTCCCGTGCTCTGCTCAGGGATATCGCGCTGCCTTCCCTGTCCGGGGAGGACAGGGTGTCGCTGGACGCCGCTCCCACCTCCGACGAAATCGCCCTCGCCATACGCTCGGTCGCTTCTGGCAAGGCCATGGGCCCGAACGGTATCCCTATCGAGCTGTATAAGCTGCGACCGGATACATTGGCGCCTCACCTCCGCGCAATGTTCCTCGCGGCCCACTCGCTGGGCTCCCTCCCGCTTGACCAGCGTCTGGCTACAATCGTGGTGATCCACAAGGAAGGGAGACCTCGGGATCGGGTTACTTCTTATCGGCCTATCTCACTACTGAATGCGGAGCCCAAAATTCTCGCTAAGGTACTCGCCAATCGGCTGGTCGGTGTGGTGGGAGATCTGGTTCATCAGGACCAGTCTGGCTTTATTCCCCATCGCAATACAGCCCTTAATCTGCGGCGTTTGCACGGGGTGCTTGCGCGCGTCCCATTTATACGGGAGCCGGCCGTTTTGGCGTCCTTAGACGCCACCATGGCGTTTGACACGCTTGAGTGGCCATACATCTGGGCGATGCTTGCGAAGTTCGGGTTTGGCCCAGGATTCATCAGTTGGGTCAAATTGTTGTATGCGGGCCCATTGGCGCAGGTGGTCGTGAACGGAAGAGTATCGGCCCCGTTTGAGCTGGGCCGGGGCACGCGACAGGGCTGTCCCCTGTCGCCGCTTCTTTTTGCGCTTGCCTTGGAGCCCCTGGCGGAGTGGCTGCGGTGGGAGCCTTCCATCCGTGGTCTCCGTTGGACCCCCGAGTATGAGGACCGCGTATCCCTATACGCTGATGACATCCTTCTGTACCTAGCCTCCCCACGTAAATCACTTATAGTCCTAGTTGATGTTTTACACTCGTTTGGTCGTAACTCCGGTCTCGTCATCAACTGGGCTAAATCGTGTGTGTATGTTCTCTCTGGGGAGGCTCCTATTCTCCCGCGGGGCTGTCCGATCCAGATCGCCCCGCAGGGATTTCGGTACCTGGGTGTCTTCATTACTCTGGACCCGGAGGCCTGGTATGAACGGAATCTGCTTCCCCCCCCTCCAGCGTTTGCGGGTAGATGTCGCACGCTGGCGGCGCCTGCCGCTTTCGACGCTCGGCCGGGCGGCACTGTTCAAGATGATGTCTCTGCCGCGTTTTCTGTACGCTCTGCAGAACACTATGGACTTGGTCCCGGCGCGCTACTTCCGTGAGGTGGAGAGTCTGCAACGCCGCCTGTTCTGGGACGGGAGGCCGCGTATTGCTCTGGCTAAGCTGACGCTCCCATGGTTTGACGGGGGGATTGCCCTCCCGGATATTAAACGGTACTATTGGGCCTCCCAGCTCGCTGCCATTAACCATGGCGTCTACGGGCCCGCCTTAAACCCGGCATTTGAAATGGACAAGATGCTCCTGCCAGGTGGCGATTACAATCGAGCGCTCTACTCTAGCGCGCCCGACGCTCGTCTGACGGGCCCCACGCGTGTCATGGTGCAAGTCTGGCACGCGGCCAATGCAGCTATGGGGTGGAAGGACCGTTTGACCCGGGCATCACCACTATACGCGTCTGAGCGGTTAGGTTCCCTGTGGACCTCTAAGGGCTTCGAGAAGTGGGACATAATAGGTATCAGTAAAGTGGGGGATCTTTGGACGAGGGGAGGATTTAAAACGTTCGATATGCTGCAGACGGAATTCCAGTTGCAGGGCAGTGAATACTTCCGGTATTTGCAGGTCCGTCATGCGCTGGGCTCCGTCTTCTCGGACGTTGCCTCCATCCCGGAATATTCCCCCCTGGAAGATAGAATGCTGGATGGGCACGTCCCGGACAGCACGATCTCACTTATATACAAAAAGCTGATAAACGACCGCTCGGGCCTGTTGACTGCCCTTCGTGCGGCTTGGGTTGCCGACGGGCTGGAGTTGGACGACGAGGACTGGACCTCCGCGGTGGCCTCCCCGAAGGAGGTGGCCATACCGGCTCGCCTTCGCTTCGTCCACCTCAAGATACTCCACCGGGTCTACATGACGGGGCCAAAGCTTCTGCGTATGGGCTATGCTGGAGATGGGTTGTGTAAGCGTGGGTGTGGTGCTTTGGGGACCTTTATGCATATTTTGTGGGAGTGCCCGGAGGTAGAGGGGTTCTGGCGTGGTGTACATGAGGTGCTGCGACTGGTTACGCATGTGGCGCTGTTGCCTGAAGCGAGGAGATGCCTGTTGAATGTGTGGGAACCGACTGATTACTCAGCGCCGCAGACGTGGTGGGTGACTCTGGGATATATGATAGCCAAGCGTGATATTGCTCAACTGTGGGGATCCCAGAGGCCCCCGACGGTCTCGGCCTGGAAAGAACACATGGACTGGTGCATGTTTCGCGAAAAAGTGGTGTATGTGGCGAGGGGTAAGCCTGGGACATGGGTGAAAGTATGGGGCCCCTGGAACGCCTACCGAGGGGGTATCTGCGCGCCACCGCTGCTGCCTGATCCCTCGCCAGCCCCATCCCCTTAGCCGACTCATTCCCCCGCTGCCGGGCATTGAGTTCCCCCAGTCCTCGCTTTGCTCTCTTCCCCCTCTTCACACTTCTGTGTATAGTTGGGATCCCCCCTCTTGGGGAGCACGTGCTGCTATTTTTGATTGTGGGTTGCCTTGTGGGTGTGGTTTTAATTTTTGTTGTTCTTAATTTAAAATGAAACCGCATAATGGGGCCTGGATGATGTGGCTTTTGACATTGTTATCTACTGAGAAATGCTCCTCCTGTAATACCACGTGTTCCATAAATGTATGTCGTATGTTCCTACCATTGCTAGCGGCCGGCCGGAAGGTTGTGGGCCCATGCTTGTATACTTTTAAGACCTGTAATAAACGGTTTCAAAAAAAATAAAAAAATAAAAAAATATACCAGATTAACAAACTGTAAGTAGGCAAGACCGTATAGCCAGCCATCATCTAATGTTCTGAGCTTTTCTGAAGTTGTTTTGATGGGCTCAGAATAGACCAATAACATCAAATACAACACCTTTAAAACAGCAAGGTTACAAACAAAAAAGTGATCTTTAAGCTCCCTCTATTATTTTCTTAGAGGCATTCCTACGTTCTTGCTTTTGAGGGCTTAAATCGGAGAACAGGTGTGCCCTGCTCTTGTCTGGCTCATGTCATTCCATCTGTTAAATACATGCTCTTTTCACTCATGGTGCACTTCCTGTCAGAACCCTCGCTCTGGCACATTCTCTTTTTACTTACTTTTAGTAGCTTATTATCTGATTTATGATACATAATCTATGTCTGCATGGTGTAAATAAAATGATCACATTATGCAGAATTGCCCACTGGGAGCACTATATTCACATACTGAAATAATTACAATGAATGTAAAAAATAACCAGGGACCAGACTTTAATATATTTATTTCCTCCCCCTCAGCTTGCTCATCTATTGTATGTCCTGAAGATGATCTCGAATAATTGAGATCGAAACATTGTCGACCCCCTACAACAGGAACTCCTTACATTCTGTAAACTCTTGAGGAGTCTCCAATATTGTTGCCAATGCGATGGGTTTGTTTTTAAATCACCCTCAATTCTCACGTCACGCTTTTTTATCACTTACCTGTGTGAGCACCTGAATACTATTGTCTTGAAAATAAATAACAGTCATAAATTGATCTACATGTCCCTCTGTATGTTAACCGCTCCCTTGAATATTTTTAACTAATTGTCTACAATCCTAACATAATGTGCCCCACAAGGTCTCTTTCTATTGGACCTTTTGGCCACAACAGAACCATTGTTTCCCCTAAACATTATATCACCCCAGGTTCACATATCGGGGTACCCTTGATTCTCTTAAATACCTGCTCTTCTCTGAAGTATCTCCTAATGTGCTATAGCAAGCCTGTGAAGTGTGTCCTTCTTCCCGGTTACTTTCAAGACAAGCAAGACTAGTCCCCTCCTGCGGAATTAATCCAGTCTCTGGAAACATGCACTGCCTTATTTCCATGAGAACAATCAGTCCTTTACGAAGGCACCAACCTCTATAACTCGGTCAAAAAATGACATAGTATATAACTTGAGATTGTTTTCCACTTTTTGGACATTTGAAAGCCGATTGAAGACTACCAAAGCAGAGCCCCACTGATAATTAAGAGTGGTTTCTGGGCTGCCCCGCACTCACCAAACAAACATTTGGATATAGTGGCTCCAATCACTTTCTCACTTGTTGACACCCTTCTGAGGACAGTGCTTGTTGACCATAACATGTCTCTTCCATCCCCTGGACCTTAGTAACGTTTTGCTTCTTGAAGAAACCCCCCCAGCTGT
Source organism: Triturus cristatus (assembly GCF_964204655.1). NCBI lineage: Eukaryota > Metazoa > Chordata > Amphibia > Caudata > Salamandridae > Triturus > Triturus cristatus. The sequence continues at coordinate 1,751,173,950 of NC_140589.1, read as the reverse complement.
ATAAACTGGTTTCATTATCATATCTCCTGCCCTTGGAGGGTCCAACTCTACACTGCTGAACAAATTAATACTGTGACCTCGCCCTGTCCTCAACTACTACTATCCAACTCAGCGCAGGTCATGCGGTGCTTCAGATCCATTGGCTGCAGAGGACACAGAATGCTGCAGGAGGAATCGTTACGGGTTTTCTGAAAAAATAATGCGACCCACAGCTAGAAAGGCAATCCAGTTGCTCCCAGTAAAAAAAACATAGCCCCTTTAAAGGGGGCAGCATGACCCATAGATGCGTGAAGAACCTGGCATAGGAGTATTGTAACAGCAAAATCAACCAGCGCACTCTGCCAGAAACCTGCTGAGAACTGACCTGGACCATTTGACAATTCCTGATTTAAGCTTTCCCCTAAAGATGGTAGGGACTTCTCCTATCGGTCCCAAATTCCTGTAACGCTTTCTTGATGGAGAGAAGCCACTTGCATTCACTCCAAGCTTTTGAAAAGGTGTCTGTTCTAGACATAGCAGTTTAGTTTTGAAAGACCTACACTTGGATCCAAATCCAGCACCATACAAATGTGTTCTGTTCAATGAAGGAATAGACTATGCTCAGTAGGCGAGGGTGACACCCTACCTGGAAGAGGGTTGATGAGGACAAACTAAGCTGGACTGCAATCAACAGTAATGTCTCGATGCCCATCAAAAACAAACAATTCTGCAGCAGTGCGAGTGAAACAGGCAAGAGGATAAACAAGAACCAACCTGTGAGATCTGTCCCTTCTGGAAAAATGAGCAGCTGTAGAGGTTCTTTGATGTCACAGAAATAATCCAGCATCTCTTCGAAATGATGTTTATCCTCCTCCCATTTCCTGTGAATGAAAATGAAGGCAGCAACCTGCATGGCCCAGCCTGGATGGGAGAGAGACAACAATGCGTGGTTATTATATCCCTGCCAGGATATCCTATTCCACCATCATGAATCCCCTTTTACTTGTGCAGAGTGGTGGTATAACTAGCAGAAAATGCACAGGACTGCAATGTCGATTTCAAATTGTGGAGGATGTCACACTGATCTGTACGAAGCAAAATGTGCAAAAAACCATAACATTGGACCCCTGTCAAAGGACCAGGGAACTATCAACTTACTTGAACAAACCCTTTGTTATAAGAGATTGACTGCTAACTGATCAATGCACCCAGGTGATTTAGAAAGACCAAAGTCACATTCACTGATCATCCGGTAGCGCTTTTCAACTATACATGGCGCCAACATCCAACAGAACACCTCAGTAAGAATACTGCTCATTCCTAAAATTCCCTCATTTTACGTACTTGACAAACCATCTCAAGAACACACGTTAGAACCCCACAACATGCTATGGAGGCTACTACAGTGAAGAGCTGTCAACCAATTATATTCAACATTTAATATTTTATGTTACTCACGTTTGTACAGCGCCCACCCCTATTTTCACGGCGTTGTACACATTATGTAACTCATCAACCTTTCTTCTGGAACTGCGACAACCATTGATCATTGCGACTTACATCAGCTGGTGTGTGTTTGTGTCAGAATAGTACAACACAGGGCAGCTTTAGCACCAGTGGCACCTAGTGCAAAAATCTCCCCCCCTCTCCACCCCATGACCTCCTCCTCCTCGGATCCACTCACTACCACTCGTCAAAAGTGCATCTCATCTCTCCACTGTCCCGCTATCACATACATTTCATTTGTTTTAAAGCACAGGTAAAGGCTGGCTTTACTAATCCACTCAACTATGCACATAAAATACAGATCTGTTCTTTGCAACAGGCGTATTAACCCTAGGTGCTGCTTTATGGCGAGTCAAAACTGCCACTAGACATTTCTCTCTCTCTAGCAGGAACATTAATCACTAGAGTTATCTAGACATTTAATTACTGCTGGAAAGCTGGATGTACAAGGAACTCTGCAGCAGGTGCTTTTAAATCATAAGTTATTGCTAAACACAGCGCCCCCCTGAGGTAAGCGCCCTTCTCCAGGTCAGCGCCCAGTGCGGCCGCAAAAGCCCTAAAGTCTCGGCCCTGGTAAAACATGTGCATGTACAACATTTAAGTTAGAAGTGGTTGTTTAGGTTAACAGGATGATAATTCAAACTCAAGGCGCACACGCCGATACAATCAAAGCACAAATTAGTAATAATTGTTTAAAACACAAAATTAAGTTGATATTCTTATTCTTATGTATTTTCTTTTATTTCTTTTTAGCCATATGCCAACGTGTTTCGTCGCAGTGGGAGTAAACCCTTACGCCTTTATCAGGGCTAAAATTCAACAGAAAAAAACAATTTTGTAGTACATACATTGTAAAAGTGTTTACATAAATGTATCATTTTATGCACCCTGTGCAGAAGTACAAGAAGCGTGCTTGTCCAATTCTGTGGCAACCTGCCCAATCGCTTATTGCTTTCTAGGTATTATCAACTTCTCCAAGCTCATTCAACCATCTTAATTAGTTGTGCATATATAGCGCATAATTACAGTGATAATCTCTCAGGATATGAAATACAATGCTATATCCTATGACATGATATGTCAATGCAGCCCGTGCTCCCCTCATTTTTTATACAAACACCACAAAGTGCATTACCAATTAGAGCCCCATATATCAGATAGAGACAACCGCCTGAAATTAAGGTAACTAGATACTGCGTATATTCCATGCGAGCGCCCGGGACAATACGCCCACAACAGTAAAAAAATAATGTGATGATAAATTGTGTTTTATTTTAGGAGATAACTGTGCAGTTTTATCTGTACTGGTTGATCTGCTCAATGACTCATGCTTTACATGCCTCGGCAGGTCATTGCATAATGTATTGTATCACATTTATATAGCGCTTATTACCCCTATGTAGGACGCTGAAGCGCTTGCCTACATGGGTAGCACACAACACTGTGTAGGGTGTGTGGGTGGAAGGATGTTGTCTTTGTTTTGATTCTATGTGGGAAGTGTTTCCATGTCATGCGTGAGAACCACTGAGGTGCGGTTGACTGTTTGGTATTGTCTTGCTTTGGGTCACAAACCTGCAGGTAATTATGATACAGTTTTGTAGGCATGTGGGGATGAGTAGTTTCTGCTGGATTTTTAGCAGCATTTCTATGGTCCATTTGACTTCTGTGTGTGACATTGGTTTTTGCCCTCTGCATAACATTGTGCCACGGTGTGTCCATGTGGGTGTAAGTGTTCGAACGTGTGCTGCCCGAGGATGCAGGTTTGAAAGAGTGGTTCAATGGTGTTTGGCGCCATTGTTAATTAAATGACAGCACTTTGATCTAGGATTGGAAGCCTTGCATTGTTTTAAAATTTGCCTTTATCCTACAGCACTGTCATTTCACACAGTACGCCTCAAATGTATAAGTTATGACAAAGATGTGTCTTCTAGGCAGCTATCATGATGCTACTAACAGCTCCCTATATCAAGAAAAGGTCCAATCACCCAACAGCACATACAAAATAGACCTTCCCACACACATCCAACACAGCTGACATACCTCATGTCATTGACAATTATCAGACTCTCAATAGATCTAACCACTCATGGCCAGATATACCTACACCAACACTGTAGAATGTGCAAGACAAATGCACATGGGCACTATACAACAGAAAGCGCCCTGTAGTTGGCAATGCGTTGACAACTCAACAGCAGATCCCACTCTCCACTCCAACATATATTTTATAACAATTTGTTATGGTTTTCTTAATCGAGATCACTCCTTCACGTGAACATTTGGCTAGCAATGACAGTTAGCTCAATCCTGGCAACGGTCCACTCCATGGAAATGACAAAAACAGGCACACGCATGCATACACACACACAGCACACAAGAAGCATCCTGATGAGATCATGGACAGTTTAGTTTCCACGTTAAGCAATGGGAACAATTATTGGCAATTCTAAGACAAACCAATGTGCGCCAACCAAAAACTGGCAATCGACGAAAATTGCAGCATTAAGTGGAAGTGAAGGCACTTACAGTAGCTCGCAAATATAGTAGGCGTGCACCATGCAAGCAAGTGCTGTTCACATATGGGCCTTTGGTTGTGCAGCCAAGGATCTACACTTAATGAGTATGAGTAAGTGGAGCAGTGATGGGTTGAGGGGGGAGGCCTGGGCCACCTTTAAAGTTCATGTGGGTGTAGGGGAAGGGACATATTGCTGATAAACCAAAGGCGTCCACCGTGCTGTTCAGGACACCTAATGTAGACTGAACGTAAACCCAGCACCTGAACAAGAGACCCCATAAGGAACAGAGGACAGATTAAAAATAACAGAGTTTGTGATGTGCATTTTGAAATGCCACAGGAGAGCTCGGTTGCCACGTCTCCACAGCACACATATAACCGGAGCACCACAAATCTCTCATGACAACAAGTCCATGTGCTCTTGGCGAGCCCAGTCCCCTGTTCCTCTGCGCTCAAGTGCCTGCACCCGGAGCCCGCGGCAGGGCAGGACCCAGAAACTCGACGTCACATCTATTTTTAGACTCTTTACAACCTCTTGGAATTCAGGGCATTTGATGGTTTTTTTTCCCCATTCCCAGCGCTTAAGGACAAACACCAACTCCTCCGTTACAAAACGGCTCCACGTCAAATGTGCATTATTTACGTGCACGGCGCTTTCTCCTTAGGCTATTAAGAAGGCACAACAGCTGCAACGGGAGCACCACAAACCCTGAACACTCAAAGGCTGCTCTGGAGATTGTCAAGTTGCAAATGAACTCTTCAGAAGAGTGAACACAGGAGAAGGGCAAACAGAGAAAAGCTAACTGCAAGCGAGTCACTTATCTTCTGAGAACGGTGAACCGTGCAGCAGTAGTTTGGAGAATAATAAAGACTATTAGAAGGGGTCTGTACAACTCCCAATGTGCATCAGTATTAATGTTCTAAAGCCGTGCTTGCTTTGATCAATGTCCTAAAGTGGTGCTTGCTTGGATCGATTAATGGGGAAGTCGGATCAGAACATGCTGCTGGGCAAAGACTCCGACTAAACAAGCACTGGCATAGCCAACAGGTCTCGCTTTTGGGCCCTTATAAGTATTTAGTTATGCAGCACAATATCCTTGTGCAACAACATGAACTGTTGCATGGCTAAACACTTAAAAGGTCCCAAAGGCGAGACCTATTGTCTATGCCAATGCTTGTTAAATATACCGAAGGTACCACCTAATTAACAACTAATAAACACAGGTGTACCTATCCAACCGAATTCAGTGTGAACGTGTGAAGTGATGATATAAAATTCACCGCTCGAATGGCACTGTAAATCTCTCACATTAAACTGAATGTTAGTCAGAGCCACTGGATTCAAGCTAGCCTGGCTGCTGAGGGCTGTTACCCCGAAACCGGACCCAGGATGTTTGTTTCCGGTCCACGGAAGATCTGAGTCGGTCTGGACTGTTCCCATGATGCACAGGGTCGAGTGATTTGCATATGGCTGGATCTGAACTGGTGTGGTGAAGTGAGCTAAAGAACGATGATGGATTCAACCCAGATCTGTGACGGGGGTGAGTGTCTTTAAAGTCTCAGCGCTCCGTCCAGCATCTCCTTGTGCTCACTTAGAGCAATAACGTCATAGAAGAGCAGACTTAAGCTGAAAGGTAATGAAAATAGGGTTGTTGAAAGAGGGCAAAAGTGGAAACCAATAAAATGCCAGGACCCCTAGGCAAATGACCAAAGTCCAAGTGTTATCACAGCGGTTAAGTGCCAAGTTAAAAATAAAATAACATGGAACCTGATGGCCAATGTTATCAAATAGATCCGCAATCATCCTAGCTAGGTTCACTAAAAGCAGCGGCTTGAGGCTCAGAGGTTTTATCATGGGTTGTTTACAAAGGTTCAGTCAATGGGGCAGAGGTGCCACCCTGGGGTCGCCAGTAGGATATATGTTTGCACTTTGTTATGCTTTGTGGGGTTTTGGGGTTTCAAGTCCAGTTCTTTAAAGTTGTATGTCTGATGTAGTGGGCCAATGAGCGTTTGGTAGTCTGACTGAGGGATATAACGCAGTGATGAGACCAGTGAAAGAGCAAGCTGATCTTTCTGGACAAGGTGCAGGAGAGGTGGTACCGCCAACACAGAGGCTGCCTGTGGGTATGAAACTTCACAGGCCAATATATCATAATAGGCCAGCTGCCACAGAGATTTCCGGTTGCTGCGGACACCCAGCTGACTGAAGCACCCACAGGTTCTAACGACTGTAGTCTGGGAACTGGACTTTAGGGTCATAAGACTACCACAATTTTAAATGCCAATATTGCTGGATCTGCAAGATTTAGCCTTGAATCCAGTTGCTTCTGTAATGAGAACGACCTTAAACTCTAAAGTGAAGAAAAACCTCTACAATGAATTGCTAAAGGGCAGGATAGGGACAGATATAGGCTCAAAGGAAGGACCAGATGATTTGGGATGGAGCACCTCACTGCTGTTGGGGGGGTGTGGCGGGGGGGCTAGAGAGCATGTTTGCGGCTCCCCAACCTCTGTTGTGGGGTGAATATGGTTAGTAGATTTGCAAGGTCCTCGTGACACCTGGGTGCTTTCTACGTGACGTCCATCATGAGACTTTCAGCTGGGTGTTGTGCTGGTCTTCCTATGGGTCAAGGGTCTGCTCCTCTTCTCATTCTGGTTTCTAGTTTAGGTTGGATATCAGTGCATTGGGTCCTATAACATGTCTCTCTGTGTCTGTGAAGGCAGAGAATCTTTTTCAAGTTCATAGGTACCTGAACTTGAAAAATGGTCTACTGGATGTGGTACGGGGTGCAGAGCGGGATGTGGTGTTGGATGCAGAGCTGGATGTGGTGTGGGGTGCAGCATGGGATGTGGTACGGGGTGCAGTGCGGGATGTGGTGCGGGGTGCAGAGCGGGATGTGGTGCGGGGTGCAGAGCAGGATGTGGTGCGGGGTGCAGAGCGGGATGTGGTACAAGGTGCAGAGCAGGATGTGGTACAGGGTGCAGAGCAGGATGTGATACGGGGTGCAGAGCAGGATGTGATACGGGGTGCAGAGCAGGATGTGATACGGGGTGCAGAGCAGGATGTGATACGGGGTGCAGAGCAGGATGTGATACGGGGTGCAGAGCAGGATGTGATACGGGGTGCAGAGCGGGATGTGGTACGGGGTGCAGAGCGGGATGTGGTGTTGGATGCAGTGCGCATGCAAATAGGCTTCACTCTGCCCAGCAGGTTGCTCACACTGTTAGCATCTTGCCTCTGCAGCACCATCCAGGGTTGATTTATAACAGATTTCGCACTCCCGCTCACCGGCTGTCTATCCGTAGGAGACGGCTGTGATGCGGGTGATGTAGAGGAATCCTGGGCCTGTAGACAGAACAAAAGCCACTGAACTCCCCCTCGCGGTAGCCGGAGAACTGATAAGAGACCCCGGTGCCGGGCCTGTCGCTCCTATGGATTAGGAAGGCACATGTTGAGGGTTCGTTTGATAACCCTGGGAGGAGCGCGCGGGAGGGGCGCACGTCTCCCTGCAGGTGCCGCGCGACAGGAGATTTACAGAGCCAATCTGAGGTGTTTATAGACAGCGCTGGGGTGCCCAAGGGGGTGAAAGGCTTTATGGAGGCAGCTGCTAGATTTCTCCCCGGGAGGCCCGCTGCACCGCGGGCTCTGACGGGGAGGGTGCTGGGGGCGCGGACCCTGCATCGGCACGGACGTCTGGGGGAGGGTGGAGAGCGGAGAGCAGGGCAGCACAAATCCCACCCACTGTAGCGCAGTAGAGAAGGACCACGGTGATGATGCCCGGCTAGGACAGACCTGCATGGTGCCTCCAGGGCACAACGCCAGAGGGTGAGACCAGATTCCGAAGGGCGGCATTGCACAGACGAGTAACGAGCATGAAATGGGATATTGAGTCCGGAAGCCAAGCGCGAGCGGCCACGCTAATTAGAAACAGATGGCCCCTGCGTGCTGCTACTCGCTCCTGCAAGGTGAATGCCGCCACAAGCACGAGTGTTAGAAAAGTGCAGACCGATTCCAAAAGGTCATCTCCTAGAGCAGCGCATGCGCGTTGTGCTACGCTCGACCTAAAAATACGGAACCAAAGACACTTCAGCGCACATTTTTTATAGAGGTTAAAAATGATCAAAAACAAATATTTAAAACAGCAGTTCACATCAATGATCAACTTTTATTGACTCCACATACCCTGTGGTGGGACCTGGATCAGGACGAAGCTGCAGAGAACAGAGCCAGGAATAATATAGAGTCTCCCTGAGGATTCGGACGGACTTGCAAATAGGCTATACGAATTGGAATCACAAACCAACATGTACATCTTGAAGAGGAATCATAGTAGCCCCAACTTTGGCCTCTTTGTAAACCTAGATAATGACGTTTTGCTCAAGGTAGTTTACTGTTGCAATTTCTATAGACAGATGAGTGTCACCAGGTGTCAGGACCCACAAGAGGTTTCCTCCCAAGAACGCTGTTCTGGCTTCAACCTCTTGTTCGCAAGTTTATCAAGAGTGTTTTAATTCATTGAGTTGGGGTGCATGTTGGCATCGGCGGAATTCCAAGATGGCTGCCAACTTGCACAGTTCTGCTACAGCATTCCGCTGTTAGCAGTCTAGTCTTTTAGGATTCTAGGAAGCTGGTGAAGTGTGTTCCAACATTCTACTGTGCACTTCACTGAAGAAGCTGAGGGAAGAACACCTGAATTCTTGCGTCGTGTTAGTCAGCTAGGGTAGTTTGCGAATGAGCGGGGTTAGTTTCGACGGTTCCAGACTCTTCCCTACAAGATCAGGTCAGTGGAGAAAAAACTAAAACTCATTTGAATTCTAAAGAATAAAAACTATTAGTAAATAGTCAAAGTCAAAAGTTTCCCTCAGAGTAAAAGACCAAAGCACTGTATGTATCTGTGGAGATAAACTAATATGTTGTCAGCATAGAACAGTTTAAATCCAGTGGTGTGTCTAGTGAAGATTCTGTCAGGAGCGCTCATCTCGTGCGCTTGGTTTGTGAAATAAATGACAATTGAACCTTGGTGGCGAACGCAGCCATTCAAGCGCTGTCACTAAGGAGGTTCAACTAAATTCATTTGTTCCTCAGAGTTCGAGCCAACTTGAGGTAAAAAGACTCAAACGCGTTTGTTTACGCGTTGCGAGTCGTGAGGACGTCAGAGGCTCGAGAAACTCTGAGAGTCAGACGCAGGCGCATAAATTCAAGCGTCGCGTATCTGACTGAAATTCCTAAGCTTGTTCCGGGCACCGCTTCAAGTCTAGAGACTTGGCAACTTCTACTCAATACAGGAATCATTCGAAGGGAGAAACATTAGAAGGACTAGTGGTCCTTCAGGAAACCTAGGAGACGCCTCGCGTCTAGTCAAGGAAAGGCTTCCCCCGACTAGGATGCGAGAGTCAGTAGCGTGTGCAAGACCTAAAAATACTCGACAATTTCTTTCTCTACTATCTGAGTAGAAAATCAAAGGTGCGCCAAACTAAATAGAAATAAACTCCAAGAGCATTAAGAGTTTAATGCGAAGGGAAATCAATAATAAAAGTAGACCGAAGAGGGGGAGGAGCCAAGATGGCCGACGGGACGGACGCTTGAGCTCCCGGCTCCGTGGACCGTCTGGCTTCCTTTGTTAATCCTGATCAATTCTCCTGACCTGCGCCGCTCTACCGCCGCGGATTACCGGCACTGAAGTGACTGGCGTTCTCCTGACACCTTTGTCGGCGGGTTTGGTAGCAGACTCGGTGTTTGCTTCGACCTCCGGCGCTCCCCCTGGTCCCTGCGTGGATGGCCGCCGCTGGACGCCGAGGGATGTGGACGGGGTGCTGAGCTGGATTACTGCGGGTGGTCGCGGGGGTGACAACGCTGGCTGTGCGACTGGAGGCGGACCCTTACGTCCGGGTCGGACTCCCCCCCGCGCTGGCAGTGGTGTGGACGACGTTGGAGCCCCCTAATACTAGCTCTCCTCCGCCACCCTGAAGAAAAGCGAGCGGACTCCATTTTGAAGTGTCTTCCTGCGGCGAACGGCCGGTCCTCACGGCAACCGTGGGGCGCTCTCGCCCTGTGCAGTTCCCGAGTGGAGCACAAAGTTTTTCCGGTGTCTACATCCTCGGATCTCCGGTATACATGGTCACTTTTGTCCCGCTACTAAGTGCCTGCAGTGGAGATGACGATGGCGCCTGTTCTTCTTGCTGAGACGCTGGCTGACCCTGGACTCGCAGGGTCTGCGCGCCCATGTGCCCCGGAGCTGATTGCCGCATCGGAGGAGCAGCGGGATAGGGCGGACCGATGCTTGGTACAGAGAGACCCGACCTGTGGGGATGTATTGGCCGCCCTCGTGGCGTTAAAAGTGGCAATGCAGAGTACTTGCTGGGCGCTGACCCGGAGAATCGATGAGGCACTGTTTGCAACGGGACGTTCCCGGCTGGAGGATCCCCCGCCGCCCATGTTTTCTCCTGGAGGCGAAACAATGTTGCAGAGCGGAGGGGCGGTGGCGCGGAGTCCTCCTGGCTACAATGTAACGCGTCAACCCATCGACACGGATACAGTTGCAGGGACACCCTCCACTTTGAACGCTGTGACTCTGCCTACGAACTACCTGTTGAGACCTAGCCTTTCACTTCCCTTGCCAGATGTTACCCTGAAGGCACCTATCGCTGGAGCTTCTGTGGCAGGTTACTGCTGCGTTTGGGACCCTGCGGTACGATACGGCTTTATTGTCCCCTTTCCTCGAGAGCGGCCATCTTGTCTCTTTGTCCTGGCTGAAGGTGACTCGCAGCAATGGACGGGCCTGAACCACATCTGCCGGTCCGGACAGGGGTGATGGCAGGCTCGTTGTCGCTTTGGTTGGATCGGCGGACGGGGACCTGGACTGATACACGTTTTGCTATATTGGCTGAGTAGTTTTTAATGACTTGGTTTTTGCTACATGTCGCTGTGATTTCGCCCCCTGTTTCCTTCTTCTGCCGGGGGGCAGACTTGTGAAGTACTGAAGTGCTGGGGGGTATTGATTCGGGACCACCGGGTTTACGTGGGTCTTTTGATATTGTGCTGTACATGGCGCAGGAGGTACGGGCGGCGCGGGAGTCCGGGAGTTCGGCAGTGGGGTGGGCTCCTCCCCGCTTTTCCTTTTCCTGGGAGTAATAGGGTAGTGCACTCTTCTTTTTCTATGGTTCTTTTTCCTTTCTTCTTTTCTTAATTCTACATTTCGGGTTCCCATGGGGCGACAGACACGTAGCTAGGGGGGGGTAGGCCATAGCCTCGGCATGCGTGTAGGGTGGGGGGTCTTCTTCGGCAAATTTTTTATTTCTATGGGCCTTCTTTTTCCTTTTTCCGTCCTTTTCTTACGTCTTTTTCTAGGGTCAGTGGGGGGGGGACTGCTGTTAGGAGGATAGCGGCTGGGAGGCACACCTCGCTGCGTATCTATATCCTGGTATTATAGTTTCGTGCCGCCATTTTAGATGTGTTCACTGTTAGTTGACTCTCCTGTTGGCTGTTACCCATTTATCATATGATCGTCTGTTCTGTACACTGATCCGTTCTAGTTTCTGTATCTCCTTACATAAAATTTTTTAAAATTAACCTTGCTGTCTCCTGCCACTCGGTGCACGTGGATTTATTGTAACATAGGTCGTATGCTTTTATGTGCTGCCGTGCCACCGAGTGGACGTATACTTTGCTATCAAGCTTCAGAAGTGTCGAGGCCGGCCGGATGGTTGTAGGCCCGTATTTGTCTTGTACACAGTGCTAAATAAAGGTTTTAAAAAAAAAAAAAAAAAGTAGACCGAAGAGGATAGCTCCTTCATGCCAAAAAACGAGGGAAGATTTAGGAGGAAGGTTTCCTCATCAGTCTTAAGGATTGCCTCAATAAAATACTTACTTCCTCTATACTATTGAAAAGAAGATTTTCCGGTCTACTCTTCACGACAATCAGAACCCACAATATATTACCTCACTCTCGCCCTAGAACAGTAAGTCATTGGGAAAAGGCTGGGAGGTTATCCTTTAATTTTAAAAACAACTAGAATACCACACTAATTATTTATTCTTTCTCACATAAGGATAAAAGAACAGTCCTGAGCAGCACGGGCCTTAAAATCAGAAGAGCGTGAGTGAGGGCTTCTCTTCCAAGCAAAGGTATAGAGAAGTACGAAGAGTAGCAAGCATCCAAGACATTCTGGTAAGATAAGGAAGAAGTGTTAAATAGTGAATAAGATTTCTAGCTAGTTTCAAGTAAGTACTAATTGTGATGTAATTGTTATCAGACCTGTAAGAAGAAAGAAGAAGCTACAGGCAGATATTGGAGCTGTCTCTTCTCTGCCCAATTCCACTTTCCCCCCTTGGAACTTACCTGGTACGGAATTAATAGCCTACAGGAAGTGTTCCGAAGAGGGCATTGGGACCTATCGTCGTTCTGCTCCTGTGCAAGTAAATGTTTACAAGTTAGTCCCTGACACCAGGTCGCTTGAATATTTGAGAAGGGAGATGTGGTTAATCAATACTTTCAGCTGGTTTACGACTGACTGTGTTAAAGGCACGTTTTCCAGATTGCCTCAGCTCAGTATTGTTTGTGAATCTCAAAGGAAGATCAGCAGCCGACACGGGGTATAGTCTTTTATTCCTCTGTAGTTATTCAAGATGGCCGCTGTTTGGGAAATATATGCTGTAAAAGTACTAACGCTTGTGGGTTCAGTCGCCAAAACACCGCTACATGGGACATGAGAAATAAATCCTTGGAGTCGAGGTAGAGCCACTGACATCCGAGAGCAACAGTAACAACAGCTGTGAAAGGGGTTCACGGATCAAGTTTTACCCTCCGTCCCCACTCCACATCGACAAAATGGTCACCTCTTTCACTCTACCCTTTGAAACACATGTACATTACCCCACTGGGGCAAACACGTTTGTGGCCTAATCCGATCTAGTTAGGAGATACTGATAAAAGAAGAAGGGCAAAGAACCTAATAGGCTGGCTCGGTCCTCCGTGCCCTGACGAACTGTAAAGCAATACAGTCTGTCCTCTGAGCTGCAGCACACGGAGTGAGAAAATGTGGGAGAAGCTAGTACTCCTAGCAGCGGCCGTAGACTTAGAATGTACACCCCTCTCAGTTGACTCCAGGAATGGAATGCCAAGTTGAGTTCCTACCCCTAGGTTATTAAGCCCGCACAGACACTGGATACTGCCAGGTAATCACTAAGGGCCAGATTAAGAGTTTGGCGGTGCAGGAGCTGGAGCGCCCTGCCAAACCCGTGTACGCAATGCCCATTATATTATGACTTTTCTAGTCACTGGCGGGCGGTTCTTTGGCGTTCCCACGGTGATGCCTATGAAATAGGCACCATAACAGGAAAGTCAAAGGCAGTACCTGCACAGCATGGACATCTGAAGTCCATGCTGTGCCGGTACTGGGGGTGCATGCACACAGGGGGGCTCAACATGGGTCCCTCTACATGCACCCCATGACCCAGAGGCACTATGGGGCTCTGTAGGGTCCCCTTTGTTTCCTCTCTGCCACGGTTTTCATGAGGAGGAACTGCCATGAAACCCATGGCGGAGAGGAAACTTGTAATATGCTTGGCGGGAATGCAACAGTCCCGCCAAGCATATTGCAGCCTCTAGACCGCCACAACGCTGCCAGGGAAATATGTCAGAAGACCGTCACCGCTGTGCCCCCACGAGTCTGGCAGTCTGTGGACCGCCAGACTCGTAATCAGGCTCTAAGTGTTCTCAGAATCCTAAGAAAGGGACTCACAAAGAGTAACCTAAGTACATATTCCTCTTTCGGCATCATTGGTCAAATCATCACTTTGAAATGGTGCACCACTGCACAACCATCAACCCTATGCTGCCACCTTTCTTTAATTGGTCTTGTTAAAAAAAAGCCATTCTGTCTGTAAAAGGAAGAGGCTGATTGGAGCTCTTCTCTCAAGGTAGAGCTACTCATTGGCACTGATGGGTATCAGACTGTTTAGGTTTTGTCCAACTTTCATGAATGAATGGAGTATTAAACCGTAGACAAACCCTAGGGCCGTGAACTTTGAGGCATTAACCTCATACTTTTGCAGCTAATTTGCTGCATAATAGGCATATTCCAACACAAAATGTTGGTTCCATCTCAAATCATTTAAAATAATGCTTACAGGGGGTGTGGCCAAGCCGAGCACGAAGATGGCTGCCTAATCGCTCGGCTCCGCCGACCGAGCTCTAAGTCCGCCTTAAAGATCCGTCCCCAAATCATTGTAAAACTGCCGCAAGCCACCTCCGGAAGGGCAAGACAACTCATCCCTGCTCGTTGCGACATCAGCGGCGCAGCGGAGCACCGGCTATGCGTCCTACGACATCGGGCCAGGCTGGGCCGTGGAAGCTGCCACGCGGCCTGCCGGCCGGCAGTAGGACCAGGCACGGAGACCTTCTGCGGGACGTGAGGGCCGGGAAACAACGCGAGGTACCCCGTGGCTGCGGGCGGGACAACCCGGCTTGTATGCGGCTGCCAGTTGCGATCCTCGCAGGGCAGCGTGGACGCCGTGGGGGACCCGGCGCTGCAGCGGACTGGGGTCCGGAAGAGCTGGTGTCCGTGACGCAGCTGCGGAGGAGTCGACTGTGGCCTTTACCACGACGGGCTGTGGCTGGAGATCGAGTGGGAGAGGTGGGTGCCCTGCCCCGCACTGGTTGGTGTGTGCCGCGGCTGTGGATTGCGCCCCTGATCTCCTGTGGGGACCCCACATGGCCCAGTGTGCCCGAGATTCTGCTGAGACGGACCCGTGACGCCACGGTGGGGGTGACTGGCGGCTCACATCCCTGTCTGTTCTCCCGGCCTGTGCAGTGCGGGCTGCGACTGGCTTTGACAGACTATCATTGGCCTGGAATGCATGAAGTGACTGGGGTTTTATTATAGGAGCAGTGGAGACACCCGTGACTGCCTGTGGACTTGTGCTTCAGTCTTGTGCAGCTGCCCGCCTTGCCACCGCACCAGTGCCCATCTACTGTCACTGTCTGGTTCTCTATTGCACTGGGCCCTACTTCTCCCCCTCTGCTGCCACTGGTCTGCGGTGCGCACCCCGGGCAGCCTGACGCTGGCCTGAAACTTTCTGGTGATGGAAACCCGCTGTGGCACGCCATTGCTGATAGCGTCCTGGTTCCTCACGGACCCTCCGGTGCAAAGTGCAGACACCGGCGACTTCCTTCCTGGCTACCACTTCCTGGTCTTTGTATCCAACACAAGGGAGTTCGGCAGAAGAGTCATACTTCCACCATGGCGGGGGGGTGGTCGCTGCTCAAGAGCGGCCCTTCGGGCCAAACTAACGAAATTCATCTGGGACGGGGGGGGTTCCTGCTCGAGCCCTAAAGGGGGGTCCACTACTTCCGACAAACCCGAGTCCGGAGGGAAGAAGCCGGACTCGACACTGCAAGACATCCTTGATGCCATTACTACTGTCCGCATGGCCTTGGAGTCTCTGATCGACACAGTCTCCACCGAGGTCTCTCTCATCAGGGAGGATATGCGCGCCATGAACTCCCGACTCAAGGACGTCGAGGTAAAAGCGACCTCCCTGGTTGAAGATACGTCCGAGCTGCAGAGGAAGGTGGAGGACCTACAAATGCATGCTGCAAAGCTGGAGGCACAGCTGGACGACTACGAAGGGCGCTCCAGGCGCAACAACATCGGTATAATTGGTGTGCCGGAGCGTGCGGAGGGGCCGAGCGCGGACCTCTTCATGGAAGACTTGATCACCAACTACCTCAAACCACGTGGACTGTCCAACTTCTTCTCGGTGGAGCGGGCGCACCGGGTGCCTGGTGGCCGACCGAGGCCTGGAGCCGCCCCATGGCCGCTTCTCGCACGGATCTTTAACTTTCACGACCGGGACGTTATCCTGCAGTGTGCACGCTCCACCCCGCCAGTGAAGTTCCAGAACAGTCGCATAACCTTTTTTCCGGACTTCACCCTCAAGGTACACCGGCAAAGACGAAGCTTCCTAGAGGACAAGAAGGCGCTCCGCAACAAGCATGTGAAGTACGCAATGATGGTCCCGGCCAAGTTGAGGGTGGAGTCGGAGGGAAAATCCTGGTTCTTCACCACTCCGGAGGAGACCTGGGACTGGCTGGAGGGGTGGCGAATGGCGGGCCGCCGTAACCATCATGCCTGGGTTGAGAGGTTGGACGACGATTCGCAAGCTTCCGGCAGGGGCTCACCGCGAGCTGACCAGGTGGAGGCTGCGTGTGGTGCCGAATAACTGGTCTGTATGCTTTTCCTCTAGGGGGTGCACTGACTCTGGATGGATTGTGAGCATCGGGGTGTGATTTAACTGCTCATATTGCAAAAGATGTTCTTCAGCCGAAGATAGACTGTCCTACCTGTTTTTGACGACCGGGACTCCTACCAGTTCCCCCACAGACCAAATGTGGGACATATGCTTGATAATGTTTTTGAAGCAAACCTGTTTGGTTGTTCTTGTTCATTATTGGAACAGATATTGACTCTTTGGGGACATGTGCTTGGTTTGGCCATACGGTCCTGCAAAATCTTGGAAGGGTGGGCGATAGGCTAGTTTGGGGGCGGGAGGTTGTGTTACCACCAAGCAGGGAGGCAAGGAGGGGTGCGGGAGCACACGTTGGGGATATGCGGAGGGTGGGGTTGTTTGTTTTGGGGTGTTCTTTTTAGTCTTGTCTTTGTTTAGGCAGATCTCCTTCAAATGGTCTTGAAAGCAAAGGACAACGAATTGGGTGCTTGGTTTTTCCCCAGTGACCTTAGTATTCTTGGTATTGTTCTTGTTTCAGGTATGTTATTTGTTTCTGTTCTTGTTTTGGCTCACTGGTCATTGGCATCTGGGGTTTATGCAATTGTCTGAGTTTGCGAATGCTTTGGGGGTCGTGGATATCTGGTGGTGGTTCAACCCATCCTTTACCCGCTTTACGTTCCAGTCCGGAGTGCACGGTAGTCAGTCCAGGATAGACTATTTATTCACTCATGCCCAGGATGTTCGGCTTTTCACTAGGTCCGGTTGCCTGGCCCGCGGTATCTCCGATCACTCCCCCGTCCCGATGACTCTGGGCTCTCGCACTGGGGGACGCCCCTGCTCCATTTCCATACATCCATGGGCGCTGAAAATTCCACACATTAGGGATGCTCTCCGCAAAGACGCTGAATATAATTTCGCAGAAGATCACGGCTCAGTTGACTCTGCAGAGACGCTGTGGGGGGCCTTCGGGCGGTCATTAAAGGCAGGGCTTTATCGCTCATGGTGGGACACAGGGCTGAGCGGACCAAGAGAGTATCGGAACTGGAGGCTGAGGTGTCGAGTTTGGAGGAGTCGGTCGACCGAGATCCTGACCTCGCCTCACGCCACAGTCTTGCACTCAAGAGGCAGGACTACCGACAGCTTCTTTTTGAGGATGGGGCAGTGTGTTCGCTAGCATCCCGAAACAGGATTTATGAGCAGGGGGAACGGACGGGTAAGCTCTTGGTGTGGCTTGAACGACGAGAACAGGCTGCTAGATGGGTCCGCGCAATAGCAAACTCCGAGGGTACCCTAATCACTGCCCCCCAGCACATAGCTGACATATTTTGTAGTTATTACGAAGAGGTATACACTAGTTCTCCCAATTCTCAGGCCTCCCTGTCTCCTGACCTTCTGGTTACGCTCAATATCCCTACCATTTTGCCGCAAGACAGACTTTAGAGGCGGACATCACAGTAACGGAGGTTCAAAAGGCCATACAAGATGCCCGTTCCGGGAAGGCTATGGGCCCTAACGGGTTTCCCATTGAGCTATTTAAGCCCATGTCAATGCTATTGGCTCCCCACTTGCTTAATTTATACACTGAAAGTTGAGTCAGGTGTTTTACCCGCAGAGATACGCACTGACGCTATAGTGGTCATTCATAAGCCGAACAAACCTGTTGAGGAGTGCAAATCGTATCGCCCTATATCCCTCTTAACAGTCGAGGCTAAGATTCTGGCCAAACTTCTCGCGAATCGCCTCCTCCACTTTATTGCGGATTTGGTCCATTCAGACCAATCCGGGTTTATGCCGGGGAGAAACACGTCCCGGAACCTGCGTCGAGTACATGGGGTCCTTGGCAGACTTCACACCATTGAGGAAGACGCGATTCTCTTGTCGTTAGACGCCTCGATGGCTTTCAACACCATTGAGTGGGATTTTCTTTTCACCGTTCTGGCCCGCCTGGGGCTGGGACCCAAATTTGTTGGATTCGGCTATTGTATACCCAACCTATGGCTCATGTGGTTGTTAATAATCATCGCTCCACCCCTTTTTCGCTTCATCAGGGCACTAGGCAAGGCTGCCCCTTGTCGCCGTTGCTTTTTGCCCTTGTCTTGGAACCACTCGCGGTGTGGGTCAGGGGTGATCCGGAGGTACGGGAGCTTAAGTGGACGGCATGCCATGAGGACCGCATCTCGTATGCCGATAATATACTCTTGTACCTGGCCTCCCCTGCATGGTCGCTGCGACGGGTGCCCCACATTTTCGGCGTCCACTCTGGCTATCAGGTAAATTGGTCCAAGTCCCAGATGTATGCGCTGTGGGGTTCTCCCCGGCGAGTCCTCGGGGCTTTATTATCCCGGTGGCACCTCGGGGTTTTCGGTACTTGGGCATTTTTGGCACTCCTGACCCTGATCTCTTTTTTTAACACAATTTACTCGGACCACTCCAGCGTTTCAAATCAGATGTTGTGCACTGGCGCTCTCTCCCTCTCACTCTTCTCGGACACGCGTCCCTTTTTAAAATGTTAGCACTCCCGCGCTTTCTCCATGCAATACAGAATACCCCGATTCGGATTCCGGATTCTTATTTTTCCCAGATCGACGGACTATTGCGGGGACTGCTATGGGAGGGCTATACGCCACGCATCACTATGAACAAACTTACCATGGGTTGGTACGACGGGGGCATCGCTTTACCGGATCTCCGACTCTACTACCAAGCATCTCAGCTGGTGGTAGTCAATCGCTAGGTGTTTGAACCTCACGACGAGCCTAACTTCCGCACCGATCACTGGCTCATGGGACGGGGCAGGTACCACAGGGCACTTTACAACAACCCCCGCAAACTTAATTTAACAGGTCCCACGGCACGCATGGTCGAGGTTTGGCATGAAGTCACCAGACGATTGGGGTGGCGCGGGAGCCTGACGAAGGCAACCCCCCTGTGGGAGCCCGATGTCTTAGGTCGACTTAGCGCTTGTCCAGGGTTCGACAAGTGGGATTTGATTGGAATCTCCACGGTCAGAGATATCTGGGTTAAGGGGAGGCTAGCATCATTCCCGGAGCTTCAAGCTAAGTATCAACGGGCTCCGTCAGACGTTCAGGTACTTACAGATCACTCATGCGGTGTCCTCAGCCCTACCTAGAGACAGTCCCCTCCCCGACTCGTCCCCTCTGGATGATCGCCAGTTGTTGGATCCCATTGACCGTAAGGCCATCTCGCTCACCTGCAAGAAGCTGGTCAACAATCGCCACAACCAGATGTTGAAACTTAGAGTGGGGTGGGAGAGAGACTTGGGAAAGATGGAGGAAGACATATGGCGGGACGCTCTAGCTTCACCCAAAGAAATAGCCATCCCCATGCGCCTGCGACTGCTCCAGCTCAAGATCCTCCACCGAGCATATTTTGATGCCAAACCTCCTGTTCCGGCTAGGTAGGCGCCCCGATCCACTCTGCCTCCGACACTGCAATCAAGAGGGTACCTTTTTCACATTTTATGGGACTGCCCACATATTCAGGACTATTGGGTGAGAATAGCCCGCCAGCTTGAGAGGGCGGGAGGTAAATCCTTTGAGTGGTCTCCCCAACTATGCTTACTTAACATTTGAGGGGGCGTCCGACCTCACACAGGCTGAACAGACATGGGCCTCTATGGGCTTCATTATAGCAAAGCGGAATATTGCACGACACTGGGGGGTGGCTACGGTCCCACGCATGGTTGACTGGGCAAAGGACATGGATACTGCCATGGTGGCAGAAAAGTCAGTCTTTAAAGATCGAGGTTGCCCCAAAAAATGGGACCAGAAGTGGGGGAAATGGAATAGGTACAGAGGGGACATCTGCATCTCCCCAACGGTGGAACTCCGGAGAGACAGGCGGGCGCTGGTGGCCCAGTTGATGGCGGAGGTGCTGGCCTCTCCCCCTTTGGAATGACGCTCTAGATCTCTCCATCCCCCGCTCCCTGTTGCTGTCTGCTCACACCTGAGGTATAATTTGTTCTCTTAATATTGCCTAGGAAATGTATAACGAGTACTCCTTAGCGTGGACCCCCGTTGCCATGGGGTGAATGGCAATATGTTGAATGCACATCTGTATTGGAGGTTTTTTTTCTTACAGTGACACTATATTGTATGTACCGGTCTTTGGTTGGTGTAAAAATGCAATAAAAAAATAATAATAATGCTTACAGAGAATGTGCTGTATAATGTTACATAACCTGGATTTTCTTGGCACATAATTTAGATAGGTTTGCTGCATAATTTGGCCTTTCATTGCCACATAACCCTAGAAGTCCTGATAAAGGTGGAGCTCTAAAGAGTGATTTTTGGGCAATCAATATGATTAAACCCATATTTCACAAGAATTCATAATATATCTAACATAGGTCATGTGTTCCTCTTAAATATGGATATTTCTACCAGTTTATTTTGGACAATAAAAGCATCAGAACATGTATGTATAAAATATTTAGATCAGTATTACAGAGAGGCAATAGCACCTCTGAAGTTATGCAGTTAGGTGACACTTACCACTCAAAGGCCATTTTTAGTTTTCTTCACAACTTTGTCCTTGGTTGATGAATCTGCATATATTTTCCAAACACAAAGTACATACACTTTATTAATGCCAAGTTTCACGCTGATCCGTGAAGCGAGGGACTAAAAATAGCATGAGGGCTCTCGAAAATGCAAGCCCTACTTGTCAAATGAGAGCGGACCTGGATGCACAAAGCCAGGGCGCGGACACGCACCTCTAGGTAACCAGTTTGTGAACAAAAAGCTTTGTTTGAATCTATGCTTGTTTTTACTGTTTTTATTAACCTTTAAATCTCATTTGTACCAGGGATTGCACTAACTCTTGGAATGAGGGTGGGGGCCAAGATAGCAGCTACTATTCTCTGTTGTGGGGGAAGGAGGCCATTTTTCCTCCGGTTCAACAACTAGAGGTACCATTTTTTTGGCAGTGCATGCTCTAGTTGTCAAAGGAGGGCGGACCCGGATGCATAAAGGCTGAAGGTGTGATAAAGGGAAGCCCGTTTGCTCCAGTCAGCGTCCCAACAACTGCCAGCGCCAGCCACTCTGCCCATGGCATGTTAGGTTATGTGCGACGCATTTGCTATTCGGCAGAGGAGCTTCGTAAGATAGGTACTATCTGTCAATGTTTTTTGCACGTCCACCCACTCAAAGTTAAGGACTTTGGGGCCTATGCATCAACAATGCCATTTGCGATTCCTTATTAGCGAAAAATAAGGATTCGCTAATAAGGAATAGCAAAAGGCTATGCATGTAGGAATCGCTATTCAAATAGCGATTCCTTAATATTCCTTATTACCGAATCGGTAATACCGAATCGGTAATAAGGAATACCTACCCATTCATTCCTATGGGCTTGGAGGCCCATAGGAATGAATGTAAAGCCAGTCTGTATTAGCGATTCGGTATTACCGAATCGCTAATAGCGGGAGCACTTTCAAGGGTGCCAGGGTGTCAAAAGGACACCCTGTTGCACCCCTGAAAATGATATGTGCACATATGTTGCACACACACATGCTCTAAGGGCATGTGTGTGCGCAACATGAAACTTTGAAAAATGCACAAAAGTGCATTTTTCAAAGTTTTTGCAAATTACCATGCAGTTCATCTTCATGGTAATTTGCTCCCCCTATTAGCGAAATCGCTAATTTTTTAACTTTGATGCATTGCATTTAAGGAATCTCACTTTGGGATTCCTTAAATGCAATCCCTATTTAAAGAATCGGTATTTAAGGATTCCTTAAATAGCGATTTCTGCTTTTGGGTTGATGCATTGGGATTGGGTATTTTTTCCTTAATACCGGGAGCTATTACCGAATCGGTATTTTACCGACTGGATTTTGGGTTGATGCATGAGGCTGTTCGCTCTTGCCGCATGTGTGGTTTCCGAGTTAACCTAAGTTCCAGCAGCAAAGGTAGTCTTCACGGGCGACTCCACGCTGAGAGACATTCTGCTTTCTTGATTAGCGCTTTCTCCATGCAGAAACACGCTGGTTTCATTTTCAACTTTAAATGCAATGACCAACCAGATGTTCTTTTGATTACAGAAACCTGGCTCTCTGAAACGATTAACCCTATAAACCAAATGTCCATTCCTAAGGGATTGACATTTTTTAATCTCAAGCGCCCAAGTGGGAGAGGTGGTGGTACAGATATAGGCAGGACTGTAGCAGATTGGGAGTTGAAAGGAGCTGAGGCACATGGGTTCGGCCTTCCATTCACCACTCATCATTATCTAGCAGGGGTTCTAATCTACAGACCGACCGGCCCGGCAAGTCCTTTCCTCAGCTCTATTGCAATGCATGGTCTCATTTGGCCCCGAGGTTTGCTCATTTTATTGTGCAAGGAGATTTTAATATTCACATGGAATGTCCATCTGAAAAAGAGGTGACCACGCTGCTGGATACAATGGCACCCTTTGATCTTATTCAATACGTTTCCCATCAAGCAGGACAATGCTTGACCAAGTGTTTTCGAACGTAAAGTTGCAAACGTATGAGCCTTTTCCTTTAGCCTGGATCGATCACTTCTTAATCAAGTTCTGCTGGTCTATTATAACAAAAGCAAGTGAACAGCCCGCTTAAGCTCTTTAGTCATCAAGACCTTTTAATAAGATCAAACAGGCTGAGTTCCTTTGTTCTTTGAAGGAGACTGTCCCCTTACTCTCAAGATCTGTTTAGGCAGATGCTACTAGGGTTGCTAGTTGGATCCGTAATGTGGCTGAAAAAATGGCACCTAGGTCTGTAGGTAAACCTTGCAGAAGTAAACCTTCTGGGCATTGGTTTTCCGAAAGCCTTAGGGAGGAGAAATATGGCGAGACGCTGGCATAAATGGCGAGGAAGAAGCCTTATATCAGGCATAAATAAGGAAATATCAGTCCTCTATTTAAAGAGCTAAGAAGCTCTACTATGAAGAAAAGAATGAGGCAGTAGATAATAAATCCAGGGAAATTGTTAAGGTGGTGAAATGTTTTATGTCACCTACAGCATGTGCCAGAAGCCAACAACCATCAGTTGTATGGTGTAAAAAACTGGCTTCCTTTTTCCAGAGCAAAATGTCCCATATCCTAACTACTATTAACACAATTCCGTTGAATGATGTGTGGTCTACTGCATCCATAGAGAAGATGATGGCTGAAGTTGTGGAGTGCTCGCTATCATCATTTGATCCTATCCCCTTGGAAGAGACCTTAAAAGTTATTAAAGGGCTTAAGTTGGGATCAACACCTGATCAGTGTCTTCACCTAGGATTCATCCTCAACTCCTCCCTCTCCATGTCCAAGCAGATCAACGCCGTTTCCTCCTCCTGCTACAACACCCTCTGCATGCTCCGCAGGATCTACAAGTGGATCCTGACCGAAACAATTAGAACAGTGACACAAGCCCTCGTCAGCAGCAGACTGGACTACGGCAACGCACTCTACGCAGGAATCCCAGCCAAACACCTACAACGACTACAACGCATCCAAAACGCCTCAGCCCGACTAATCGCCAATGTCCGCCGCTACATCACGCCCCACCTGAAAGACCTACACTGGCTCCCCGTCATCAAAAGGATCACCTTCAAGCTCCTCACCCACGCACACAAAGCATCCAACGAACAACCTCCGGTGGCAGATCCTTCTCCCACCTTGCCGCCAAAACCTGGATCACCCTCCCTACCCACCTACGGCAGACCCAAGACCCACTCGCCTTCAGAAGACTCCTCAAGACCTCGCTCTTCGAGCAGTAGAAAAAAATCCTCAGCAGACTCTAAGGTACTGTCTAACTACAGGTCAAGCTATCGGCTCCCTGCTCTGTCTAAACTGGTGTAGAAATTTGTTAACCAGCAACTTTCACGTTACCTCGAGTCTAATAACCTTTTGCACCGGAGTCAGTCAGGTTTCAGACCTAATTTCATTACGGAAACAGCCCTGCTTGAGGTAACAGGATACATCAGAGACACCCTCGACGAGGGGGGATGGCTGTGCTGATATTTGTAGATCTATCAGCAGCCTTTGACTCAGTCCCTTACTCCAGGCTCTTAGCCTGTCCTAGTCAATTGACTGTACTGCTCTTTAAGTGACAGAGGACGGGTGATTTGGACCCCGCAGTTCTTCAAGGTCAGAAGAGTTAACAGTGGGGGTTACTCAGTGCTCGTCCCTGAGCCCCACTCTGTTTAATATCTATCTTACGCCACTTGCACAACTGGTGGAATAAGGTGGGGTGAAAATTATTTTCTATGCTGGTGAACCTCAGCTACTCTTCTTCAAAAAAGAAGAGATTGCCTAGCTGCTGCTTTTCGTTGGATGGCTCTTAACCAACTTAAGTGCAACACAGATAAGATCAACGTTTTGTTCTTCGGCCTAATCTATCCGCAGCCTGGCATACCTTCTGGAGGGAGGGGGCTCCCCCTCTAGGCCCGCAATCAGGAGGGGTCAAGGTAGACAACCTCGTCCTTCCAGCAGAAAGTCAATTCTGTGGTAGGATCCTGTTTTGACCTATTTGCATATTGAAAAAGTTTCATTTCCTTTCTCTCCCAGTTAGAAAAACAGTCATTCATGCACTAATCACGGCTTGGTTGGACTATGCAAATGCCCTTTACTTTGGTCTACCAGACTACCTAATTACCAGACTTTAGATGGTACAAAACGCAACAGCCCGCCTACACCTCAATCTTCCATTGAGAGCGCAGGTGTCTCCTCACCTCCACTCTCCAAACTGGCTCCCCAAAGTACTCATACTTACCCAGAGTACTTCATCATACCGGTCCTGGTTATCTGATTTCCAGAATTCAAGACTACCTTCTGACTGGGAATCTGGCTTCCACAAACAGGGTGTTAGCTAAGGTACCCAAGATCTGTCAAGGCAGAGTGGGCAGTTCCTTTTTTCCTATATGGGTCCCTCGGCTTAGAATAAGCTTCCTCTGGACCTACGCTTAGTCAAATTTGTATCCATCTTCAAAAAGAGGCTGAAAATCTGGCTCTTCTCTCAAAGCGTGAGTTTAGCACCAGGACTAAGGTCCACCTTATCACTACATTATTGTGATGGTGGCTCTTGTCAAGATTAAAAATAGTGTGAAACTGGACAGGAAATAATGTTCCTGCTTGTTTTTTTCAAAGATGGAGTTAGTTATGGGTCAACATGTTTATTGCCATAAACAGAGTCAAAAATGATCTGTGGCAATTCCTCAGGACCTTATAACATTCTAATCTACAGGGAACTGGGCCAGAAGTCCAAACTGGTAAAGTGCCTACTCCAAAGAACCACCTGTAAAGGGTTTAAGAAAAAGGAAAAAGAAGAGATTGCATCTCTAATGAGAAAAACTTAAGCCCCTTAGTATCCAGAGTTGGAGCAAAGAGGTAGAAAGTCCAGCAGTGACAACGCACAAGGCCAGAATGCACAGAGCACGGTTACCTGTTCCCTGCAATACCCAAGGGGCCAGAGTATTTCTACATTAGGTTTGAAATTCTTTCTTTTTCCTTTCTCTTCATGATAGTTTCAGTAAGATACTGATTCTTTCACATTTTACAGGTGGTCCATTAGATTGGGCACAGATCATTTATGACTCCATTTATGACAAGAAACATGTTGATTCATAATCAACCCATCTTTGAGAAAAAGAAGGAACATTATTTCCTACCTAGTTTCACACTGTTTTGAATCTTGACAATGACCACCATTACAATAATTGGCACCTCTAGCACCCTCACTATAGTGCTACGGCAAATCAATTAAAAAGTGTTATGTACCCCAATCAAGGTCGCTACACAACCTTTTACCTACATTTGTCCTACCTTGCTCTGCCTAATGGTTCTAGCATTGACCTTTTACCCAGCTATGTGCTTTATAAATGTCGATCGGTTTCCTTGAAACTAGCCTAATTTATTATGCACAAGGATTCTTAGATAAGTCCCTGCAGATGACATACATAACAGCATGAACATACTCTGTGTAAAAGTCATGGTCATCATTATCCTAGGGCGAAAGAACTACTTTGCATAATTGTAGGTATTGTTCTAGGCTCATTTGCATAATCGTACTCACAACATATCGATTGTGTAAGCAACCTCCGAGGCTATCTTTATGGTATAAAAGAACCATACCAACACTAGATAAGCAGAGGAGAAGCTTCCACGCGGACACAAAACGCTGAGGTCCCTGCACGCAGAAGCTCCAGCACACAGTGGTCAGACATCCCTTGCGGGGTGTCCAACACGAGACCAAGACGGGGTTCTTCGTTCTCTACCATCATGTAATGCTGGTTAGCTCTTTTCTAGGGGATTCTTTGCTTTACACCCACATACATGCCAGGTACACTTAGGTAGGGTTTGCATCGTAGGACTACGCTTGATTAGCGTCATGTTTATATATATGCCTGCATATATTCACTGTTTTAGCACCATAGTAGAATTCTACCTTTTATTTACTTTGTTGGTGCTTGTAATCTTATACACCTGTTTGCCTAATGGTTGTTGCAGCAAACATGTTTTGCACTAGAATGACACTGGTTCAATAAATGCTTATTGAAAACGTCCCAATCGTTTATTCTGTGTATCTCCCTGAGACTAAGTGAACACAATTGACTGTGCAAAAGGTACTGCACTGTTTCCACGATCCCTGAAGGATCGAGGGTTGTCATGTTTGATAGTTTCCAGAAACTATTCGGTCCTTGGTAAGGTTAGGGGGCTTATGGTGGCACTGTGAGCTAGCTGGTGTAAAGGCTAACATTCTTTGGGGGTGTCTGGAATTAGTCTGGGCACCAATCCCTTTGTTTATGTTGTCTAAACGTGCAGATCCAATGTATGTTTAGGAACTACATGACAAAATATCTCCTACATAGAGACCCCTCGAGGGGCCCGTTTGGCATTGCAGTGTCAGTCCAATGAGAAGATGCCAGACGATGAATCACTGAGTTATTGACAGGATGGGAACCTGTATATAGCTGTGCACTGTTCACAAAGTGTCTGCTTTGACACTGTATAATTATTTAGCAAGTTGTACATTTATTTCTCAGCGTTACAACCGGCAATTTATGTGAAAGCATACCATTCTGTACATAACAACGTATCAGTAATGCTTAACAGTGAGCAATACAGTCAGTGTTAACATAATGAACATCTGCAGTAATTGTCATATATTATGCTTTCATCAACATGACTCAATAGAGTTATTTGACATTAACAAATTCGTAACAACATATATGTCAGTGCCCAATGCATTTCGGAACCTTCCGGTTCCTTCGTCAGGGGCCAATCTGAAATGAGAGTAAACAATTTGCGAATGAGTATTTACTTCGGGGCTCAATCTCATAATGTTCTTGTAATACACAGTCATAGCTATATGTGTTACCTGTATGAGTGTTCTATGGGGTGCACTCTGAAAGCAACAAGAAGCGAGTGAAAAATGAGCGTCTTGGTATTGTCAATGAAATGGGAATACGGTCTGCGTTAAGAAACCGAGCTTACCTGAGGAGATATAAGCTTGTGTCTGTGAGGAGAAAAAAAGAACTAAACTGAGCAAATAATGCACCGTTCAAAATTTTTTCAAGCTGCGAGAAGACTCGCATTGTAGAGTCTAAAGCTACTGGATCTTACCTCGAAGTAGAGGTTCGTGAAGTACTGTGAAAGCAAAAAGAAGACGCATGAGTGAGCGTGTCGGCGTGAAAAGATTAGATGACGGGGCTCGAACTATATCGCTTCAAAAAGCCTTACCGTTTAGTAGATCGATGGTGAGGTAAACAGCAGTGCACCGCCAAAAAGGAAGCGAGTATGATACACCGAGATGCTCGCGTTTAAACGTGAGAACAGAACCGGAACTGCAAAGTTCTAAACGAAACCTGGAAGAAGAACTAAAATGCTAAGTAAGCGCCATCTTAGAACGGTTAAAAGAAACCGATAGTTCTGGAGCCTGAGACCAAAGAAATGTAAACGGTGCGTGCTGTGAACTGAAAAAACATATAGTGAAAGATTAGAATCAGAATGAATAATGAAAGATTAACGCTGGCAGTAGAGGTCACGTGCGTCTATTCATATGTCCGAATGTTGTTAATAAATGTAACAAAGGTGGCATGATAGGTATAAATAGTGAATTATTTGTATATGAACTGAAATGTGAGAACGGAGAAAAGAACATAGAAATAGCTAAGAGTGTCATAATTGATAATTACTTGTATCGATAAGTGCTCGACTGGCGGTGAGATATGGTTGCTCGTGGTGTTGTATTCGTTTAGCCAAGTGGATGTCTGTATAATGCTTATGTGGACGGGTAGTGGAGAAGATGGCAGATTATACTACCCCCGAAGGGGTATACCGTGTGGGAAAATTGATGTTAAATAAAACATGACATGTCTAGCCTGTCATTCAGCCCTTTTGGGAGCATTCCAATGGATGGCCAGAGGAGAGTTTTTGTTCTTGGTCCTAATCCGGCTCTTGTGCTCTGAGACGTACTTTGATTTTACGTTCAGTTTTACCCACGTACAGTTTGCCACATGGGCATTTGATTCCATATATGACATTGGTGGTGTTACAGTCACTGGTGTGTCTGAGCAAGACGACTTTACCTGTAGTTGGATGTGTTAAAGTATTGCCCAAAATGATATTGTTACGATGTGAACAGTTTTGGAATTTCATGGTTCCTTTGTTGATAGTTTTGTTTTTTGGTCTTCTGGTGGCTGTGATGAGTTCCCGAACGTTTTGGCCTCTTGTATAGGCGTGCAAAGGTGGTTGCTGAAAAATATGATTGAAGTCCGGTTCATTGGATAGAAGTTCCCATCGTGTGTTGATAATCTTTTTGATGGCTATGGAGCTGGTGGAGAATTTGGAAATTAACACTGTGTTGGTTTTGTTAGATGACTTGGTGGTTGTGAGCAATTCTCTGCGTGATTTTTGCATGGCTCTTTGTTCACATGCTTGGAGAATTTTTGTAGGATAGCCTCGTTTGATATTGGATCAAATATCTAGACACAATGCTCCCAAAAGGGCTGAATGACAGGCTAGACAGGTCATGTTTTATTTAACATCAATTTTCCCACACGGTATACCCCTTCGGGGGTAGTATAATCTGCCATCTTCTCCACTACCCGTCCACATAAGCATTATACAGACATCCACTTGGCTAAACGAATACAACACCACCAGCAACCATATCTCACCGCCAGTCGAGCACTTATCGATATCAATCAATCAATCAATCATCGCATTTGTATAGCGCGCTACTCACCCAGAGGGTCTCAAGGCGCTGGAGGAGGGGGGTCCGCTACTGCTCGAACAGCCAGGTCTTGAGTTGCTTCCTGAAGGCGAGGTGGTCCTGGGTCAGGCGGAGGTGGGTGGGGAGGGAGTTCCATGTCTTGGCGGCGAGGTAGGAGAAGGACCGTCCCCCTGTGGTGGCTCTTCGGATGCGGGGGACGGCAGCGAGGGCGTGGCTGGTCGATCGAAGCTGGCGTTTGGGAGCGTATAAGTTGAGGCGGCTGTTGAGGTATCCTGGGCCTTGGTTGTGTAGGGCTTTGTGTGCGTGGGTGAGGAGACGGAAGGGGATTCTCTTGTTGACCGGGAGCCAGTGCAGGTCTCTCAAGTGTCCGGAGATGTGGCTGCGACGGGGGATGTCCAGGATGAGTCGTGCTGGGGCGTTCTGGATCCGCTGGAGTCTCTTCTGGAGTTTGGCGGTGGTTCCGGCGTAGAGGGAGTTGACGTAGTCCAGACGGCTGGTGACGAGGGCCTGGGTGACCGTCTTCCTGGTCTCGGTGGGGATCCACCGGAAGATCTTACG
Source organism: Triturus cristatus (assembly GCF_964204655.1). Lineage (NCBI taxonomy): Eukaryota > Metazoa > Chordata > Amphibia > Caudata > Salamandridae > Triturus > Triturus cristatus. Next base: position 1,751,143,959 of record NC_140589.1, on the reverse strand, counting down.
TAGCATGCGCAGGATGTTGAAGCACGACGAGGAGACGGCGTTGACTTGTCTGGTCATGGAGAGGGAGGAGTCCAGGATGAAGCCCAGGTTGCGTGCGTGGTCTGTTGGTTTGGGTGCGCTGCCTAGGGCGGGGGGCCACCAGGAGTCGTCCCAAGCGGCGGGTGAGGATCCCAGGATGAGGACTTCCGTCTTGTCTGAGTTCAGTTTCAGGCGGCTGTTCTTCATCCATTCGGCTACCTCTTTCATCCCTTCGTGAAGGTTGGCTCTGGCGGTGGCGGGGTCGTTGGTGAGGGAGAGGATCAGCTGGGTGTCGTCGGCGTATGAGATGATGTTGAGGTTGTGCTGGCGTGCGATGTCTGCGAGGGGGCTCATGTAGACGTTGAAGAGGGTTGGACTGAGCGAGGAGCCTTGAGGGACGCCGCAGATGACTTCAGTGGCTTCAGATCTGAACGGAGGGAGACGGACTCTGTGTCCTTCCGGCGAGGAAGGAGATGATCCACTCCAGTGCCTTCTCCTGGACTCCGACGTTGCTGAGGCGTTGTACTAGGGTACGTGGCAGACAGTGTCGAAGGCCGCGGAGAGGTCGAGGAGGATGAGGGCCGCTGTTTCTCCGTTGTCGAGCAGCGCTCGGATGTCATCGGTGGCTGCGATCAGGGCGGTCTCGGTGCTGTGGTTGGCCCGGAAGCCAGACTGCGAGGGGTCGAGGGATCCGTTCGTCTCGAGGAAGGCGGCCAGCTGCTTGTTGACGGTCTTCTCGATGACTTTTGCAGGAAACGGGAGCAGCGAGATGGGGCGGTAGTTCTTGAAGTCGGTCGGGTCCGCCGATGGCTTCTTGAGTAGGGCGCTGATTTCGGCGTGCTTCCAGCTCTCCGGGAAGGTGGCGGTGTCGAAGGAGGTGTTGATGATGTCCCGCAGGTGGGGTGCGATGACAGCGTCGGCTTTGTTGAAGACGTGGTGAGGGCAGGGGTCGGTCGGAGATCCGGAGTGGATGGAGTTCATCGTGCGGACGGTGTCTTCGGTGCTGATCGGAGTCCAGGCGCGGAGGGTGGTGGTGGGGGGCGGTGGTTTGGTCGTGGCGTTCGTCAGTTGAGTGCTGAAGCTGTTGTGTATGTCCGCGATCTTGTTGTGGAAGTAGGAGGCGAGGGAGTTGCAGAGGTCTTGCGAAGGGGTTATGTCGTTGTTTCCGGCGTTGGGGTTGGAGAGCTCTTTAACGATGTTGAAGAGTTCCTTGCTGTTGTGTGCGTTGTTGTCCAGTCGTTCCTTGAATGCAGTTTTCTTGGTGGCGTGGATCAGTTGGTGGTGTTTTCGGGTGACGAGCTTGAGGGCAGTCATGTTGTCCGGTGTTGGGTCTCTGCGCCAGGTTCTCTCGAGGGCTCGGCAGTTCTTCTTGGAGCTCTTGAGTTCGTCGGTGAACCATGGGGCTTTCTTGCTGCCGGGTCTGCTAGGCGGGGTCCTCAGGGGGGGTGAGCTCGTCTGCGCAGTCGCTGATCCACTTCGTGAGGTTGGTGGCCGCCTGGCTAGGGTTCGTTGTGCTGGTGGGAGGGTTCATGTTCAGGGAGGTCGTGAGCTAGTCGGCTGTGATCTTGTTCCAGCTCCTGCGTGCAACCTGTTGCTGGTGGTGGTGGGTCGTGGTCCTTCCGAAGCTGAAGTGGACGCAGCTGTGGTCCGTCCAGTGGAGTCCGGTGGCGTGGCTGAAGGCGATGTCCTTGCTGGATGAGAAGACGGGGTCGAGTGTGTGTCCGGCGTAGTGGGTGGGGGTGGTCACCAGCTGCTTGAGTCCCAGGTTGGCGAGGTTGTCCAGCAGGGTGGTGGTGTTGCGGTCGTTGTTGTTCTCCAGGTGGAAGTTGAGGTCCCCTAGGAGGATGTAGTCAGCGGAGCAGAGGGCGTGCGGGCTGATGAAGTCGGCGATGTCTTCGATGAATTGTGTGCGTTGTCCCGGGGGTCTGTAGATGAGGGTGCCTCTGAGGGTGGTCTTGGGGTTGATGTGGACCTGAAAGTGCAGGTGCTCGGCGGTTGCGAGGGTGTCGTCGGTGTTGGTCGTGATGCGGATGGTGTTCCTGTGGACGATGGCGATGCCTCCTCCGGTGTGGTTGATGCGGTCCTTTCGGATGATCTTGTAGCCGTCTGGGATGGTGATGGCGATGTCGGGCGCTGAAGAGGCGTTCATCCAGGTTTCCGTGAGGAAGGCGACGTCTGGTGAAGTAGTGTCGAGCAGGTTCCAGAGCTCGACGGCGTGTCTGTGGACGGAACGGGTGTTGAGCAGGATGCACTTTAGGTGGCTGCTGCTGTTGCTCGTCGAGGTCTTGAGCACTGCTGGAGTGGTGCAGGTCCGTATGCAGTTGAACTTGCAGGCGTTGCAGCAGAATGGTCCGTGGGTGCGTCTCGGGGTGGCTCGGTAGCACCCCGGGATTCTTCCGGCGTTGAGTGCGTAGAGTTCGGTGGCGTCATAGGTCCGGCGGGTGGGCTGGGGTCTGCGGGGGCCAGGGGTCCTGGCACTGGGCGCGGTCCAGGTGCGGACGGGCGCAGACGGGCTTACCTTTGGCGCACCTTCGGCGCTCAGTCGGTGCTCCCGCTGCGTGCGTCCGCTGCGCGGTCGCTGAGGGGGCGACATAAGAAGGGATCCGGGAGGGCGGGTCAGCTGGGAGGCGGGGTCGCGTCCACCAATCGTCTGGCGAGGGGGCGGGGCCGCAGGCAGGAAGCGGCAGGAAACGTGAACAGGCTGAGCGGGCAGCCCCGCAGAGGCTGGGGCGCTGCTATCGGCGGCGGTGAAGAACACACTCAGCAAGGAGCTCTGGAGCAGGAGCGTAGAGGAGCGAGGGGGCAACCAGGCCAGAGGCGCAGTGGTCGCTGTAATTATCAATTATGACACTCTCTTAGCTATTTCAATGTTCTTTTCTCCGTTCTCACATTTCAGTTCATATACAAATAATTCACTATTTATACCTATCATGCCACCTTTGTTACATTTATTAACAACATTCGGACTTATGAATAGACGCACGTGACCTCTACCGCCAGCGTTAATCTTTCATTATTCATTCTGATTCTAATCTTTCACTATATGTTTTTTCAGTTCACAGCACGCACCGTTTACATTTCTTTGGTCTCAGGCTCCAGAACTATCGGTTTCTTTTAACCGTTCTAAGATGGCGCTTACTGATTTCAGTCTATTCATTTAGCATTTTAGTCCTTCTTCCAGGTTTCGTTTAGAACTTTGCAGTTCCGGTTCTGTTCTCACGTTTAAACGCGAGCATCTCGGTGTATCATACTCGCTTCCTTTTTGGCGGTGCACTGCTGTTTACCTCACCATCTATCTACAACGGTAAGGCTTTTTGAAGCGATATAGTTCGAGCCCCGTCATCTAATCTTTTCACGCCGACACGCTCACTCATCCGTCTTCTTTTTGCTTTCACAGTACTTCATGAACCTCTACTTCGAGGTAAGATCCAGTAGCTTTAGACTCTACAATGCGAGTCTTCTCGCAGCTTGAAAAAATTTTGAACGGTGCATTATTTGCTCAGTTTAGTTCTTTTTTCTCCTCACAGACACAAGCTTATATCTCCTCAGGTAAGCTCTGTTTAACGCAGACCGTATTCCCATTTCATTGACGATACCAAGACGCTCATTTTTCACTCGCTTCTTGTTCCTTTCAGAGTGCACCCCATAGAACACTCATACAGGTAACACATATAGCTACGACTGTGTATTACAAGAACATTATGAGATTGAGCCCCGAAGTAAATACTCATTCGCAAATTGTTTACTCTCATTTCAGATTGGCCCCTGACGAAGGAACCGGAAGGTTCCGAAATGCATTGGGCACTGACATATATGTTGTTACGAATTTGTTAATGTCAAATAACTCTATTGAGTCATGTTGATGAAAGCATAATATATGACAATTACTGCAGACGTTCATTATGTTAACACTGACTGTATTGCTCACTGTTAAGCATTACTGATACGTTGTTATGTACAGAATGGTATGCTTTCACATAAATTGCCGGTTGTAACGCTGAGAAATAAATGTACAACTTGCTAAATAATTATACAGTGTCAAAGCAGACACTTTGTGAACAGTGCACAGCTATATACAGGTTACCATCCTGTCAATAACTCAGTCTTTTCTCGATTGAAGGGGACAAACTTCTACATAACTGTTGCACCGAACTTAAAATTGAAGTTTAAAGAAGTATAATCAACAACCATAGGAGTGCTCTCCTTCCTCATAACTTCTTAGCAGACGATGAATCACGCCACTCATTTGGGTTGGTGAGGGCTCTTGCTCCTGAATATTCATATTCCACAAACCACCTCTTCATGGAAATGCACTAGTGGTGTCTCTCCGTGAAATAAGCATTTGGACAATTGCCTTACATCAGAGTAAGCCCAACACAACAGGTTTGCAGCAGGGCTTGGCCGCAATACAATTCTTGCTGCCAACTCAAGCAGCGCGATTGAGCCCTGTAACCAACCTAGACTGCACTCGGCCGAAGTCCGTGAGGGGGTTGGCCTCCTTCAGAAGCACGTGGGCCTGGTCTGGCCAAAGGCCAGGTGTCGTTGCTCCCACCTTGCTATAAACGGCCAATGGATGTGTGACGTGGGAGATAAATGCACAAGGAGGGTTGGGCCAGTCTGTGGCCAACCCCCAGTGTGCACAGTCGAAGGCCAAGCATTGCGGAGGCGGGCTGTTCCTGGTTGGTTGGGCAATGGGAACTGCAGCATGTGGTACATGATAAAAATAATTTAACAAAAAATTCACTGAAATAAAACAAAAGTGAAAGGGAAGTTATGGTTAGCTTTTGTAAGAACACATTAACATATGCTTAAGACACCTTGGTAATTCACTTAAAAAACTACAGTTAGGGTGCGTGGCCAACTGTCATGGCCATGTGGATGTGATCCACAGAGGCTCCGCATTCTAGCCTGCAGAATTACTGACTATTGCCCCTGTTTGCACACCGAATCGTCAGATTTCCATGAAATTGCTGACCACCCATGGGAGCTCGCTGCAGTGCTAAATATCGGCGGAGACCTGCTGCAGTGGAGACAAACTCCTGTGGCTCGGCAGCATGGCGGCACCGGGAGTGGGCCTGTGGCTGAAAGCAAAACGCCAATGGGTTCGTCTGCGGTGCGATACGTCCTTCCTGGTCCCCCGGAGGCCTTATAAGTTGATTTAGGGGCAACTAGGAAACAACAGAGACAGCAAGGAGCCGCTGCCAGACTATTGCCTGACTCGAATATGGTGGCTGCCATGCTGCTGAGGTGGAGGGCTGATATGGTTTTCCAGCCGAGGCACAGAAAGGTGAGCTGCCACCTGCATATCTCCTGTTGTTGCAACCCTGCAAGCTTGCCCGGTAGGGGTTGCTTCGGCCGCCCTGCATATAGTGGCCCACAGTCTGAGCGCCTGATACTTCGTGCGCCCTGAAACACACCCTGTTATTGGCCTGCTAGCTTTATCACTGTAGCTCTTTTGCAGGAGCCCGTCTGTGATATCTTAAACCCACAAAACCCAGCAAAGCTGGCTGAGGGCAGTGTGGGATGCTCTGGTCCTCATGCCTCCAATGTGACCGATTTGAGACCTAGGCACGAAGAGGCAGAATCCTACACCTCAGTGGCTTACTGAGTCTCTGATTCACATGGTAGCAACAGGCCATTCTACTGCATGACTGCGGCCTATCCCCATCTGGTGGCCATATTATACTACCCCCTTTATCAGGGGGTGCTAAGTTTGCAGGAGTAACAGCACTGCAGAGTGACCCCATAGCCAATCCTGCTTGTCTTGCTGATCTGAGCACCCCCGCCCATGTCCACTCACCTTGTCAGATACCCCTAGTCCCCCGTAAGGGTCCTTTTTGCCAGCTTGTTCCCTGCTTGACGCAGGCCTCTAAATCCCCAGGGTTCTGTGGCCACCCACTCTGGACAGACTCTGCTACTAAAGAGAGCGCAGTCCAACAAGCTACTTCTCCCAGGTGACAGCGACGGCCCTGGACAATGCTCCCAACGTAAAGGGTGACCTGGCCCTGACAAAGAAAGACCGATTAGCCTCTCTCAGAGACTTTAGGAAAGAACTTGGGTAAGAACTGCAAACTGATTTAATCTCCTCCTTGGGATCCCTGAGGGCACATAGAAACTCCTGGCTTTCCTTGCTGCAAATAAAAGTGGAATCTGTGGGCACACGCATGCTCGACCTTAAAGCAAAGTGGTTCAACCTTGTCCAGAGAATGGCCCCACTGGAGGCCAAAACTGACCATATACGATCCCAGCTGTAGCTGGGCCTCCTAAAATGCAAAGATTTGGAAAATCACTCCAGGTGCAACAAAATTTGCATTCAGGGGCAGTTAGAGAATGCGGAAGGACCGGACTTGCATGCGTTCAATGTAGGTATGTTTGCGAACCTTTTGGGACTCACCACCTTAAAGTGCAGCTAGTAAGGGACCACAGAGTCGGCTCGCTGATGACTGGAGAAGGAAAACGACCTAGGGATGTTCGCCAAGCTATACTGCTTTAAGACTAAGGAATTGATCCTTCAGGCAGCCCGAAAGCGAGACCAAGTATCATTTCAAAATGCAACATTCCAAGATGTGGCTTCGGTCATCCTGGCAATATGTATGCTCCTTAAACCGGTTACTGATCCCTTGCATAAGAACACGTGAAATAAAGCTGTACGTACCCTTTCGGCATAGCCTTTGAGTACAAGAATACACTGCACCATTTCACTAACCTGGAAGGAACAGCGGCCCTCTTGGCCTGGATGTAGCAGCATCACAGAAAGACACAAATGCAAGGAGAAATCATGCTAATCATTATGTATGCACCAGACTTGGAGGACAGTGGCAAATGCCACGTAGAGGCCGAAGTACTGGTAAGTGATAGGCCTTGATTGACATCCGATGACATCCCTCTGTGATGCCTGAACGAGATATACTGATGGGGAGTTACTTATAGGGCTCAGTCCGTGATGTAGGCCGTGAACTGCCCTGTGAGACGCTCCTCACACAGGCCGCACCTGGGGCTCGGGGGTCTGGTCACACCAGACTTGATGGGGGATAAGCTTCAATGGAAAACACTGGAGGACAATTGATAGCAGGGCAGGTTATTGACATTCTAGATTGAATTTGAAATTCTGCAGAGTATACATGTGGATATGGACCAAAGTTCCTGGTTCATATGTGGCTTCAGATAGGTTTTGTTTATCTTGTGGAGCCTGGGCTGTGAGAAACTGGAGGATGGGTAGGGGGGGGGGGGGGGGGTTGGGAAAATTGGTGACCAATGTTATTGGGAGGGCTTACATTCACTCACACACGATAGCGGATATGCCTAAACTGTCAGCAACACATCTCCTCTCACCGTCCCTATGGTTGTGATCGTTAGTTCCTGTAATGTCAAGGGTCTTAACTCTCCTGCCAAATGGTGAAAACCCTGGAAGGACGTACTTAACAGATGTGCTGAGATAATAGCACCGCAGGAAACCCACCTTAAATGCAGCGAGGATCACAGATTGAAGCACCGATCATACCTGCTGATATATGAGGCGTCGGCAGGTACTAAACACAACGGGGTCGCTCTAATTTACTCATCCATAGGAAGACAGGGAGAGGAGATTCCTCATGGTTAAAGGGCTCCTTTGAGGACGTAAATGTACAATCACCACTTTATATGCCCAAAACACGAACCAGGTGGATTTCCTTCTCACATTTCTCCTCCAGTTGGGGGGGTTTTGGAGAGAGGTAGATTTTAGTGCTTTGAGATTTTAAACCCGTCGGACACATACTGGCATCTTCACAAGGTCAGTGAAACAAGAGATGAAACAGCTCGGTCTCCTAGACGCCTGACGAACGCTACACCCGCGACGCAGGATTACACCTTCTTGCACTTTCATCGTACACATTCTAGGCTCCATCACATCTTTGTTAGCCAAACACTACAACACACCATTGTAGCCGCTAACATCCACCCCATAATGATTTCCGATCACGCACAAGTTGTGGTTATCCTAGATTGGCCAGCCCCAAAGCCTTCCTTTCGTAGATAGTTTTTTCTGAATCCAAGACCGTCTCTTTAGGGACGAACTTCGAAAGACTATCAGAGACTATTACCAGATGAACGATCACGGAGACACAAACTACTCCACGACCTGGGACACATTTAAGGCGGTTATGATGGGCAAGTGTATCTCTCTAATGTCTACCACAGCAAATGGCTTGGGAGAGGTTGGCACGAGCTTCTTCAAGCCAAACAGCCCATAAAGATAACCCCAATCTCACCTTTCAACGGGAAATGACAGCATTAAAGGGGAACCTCAAAGCTATATACACTAACAGGGCAGAACTCACCCTACTACGCCTCAGACACAAAATATATGCACAGGGAAACAAGGTAGGCACCCATCTAGCCCAACATCTATGAGCCATACAGGAAAAAGACGATAAAGGATAGATTCAGGGGTCAGATGGAAAGATGGCCCCCACGGAGGACGGCAAGGCAAGGGCATTCTGAACCTTTTATAAAAATCTATTTCCAGCAGAATCCGCACACAACCCAACATAATTGTCATATCTAGCAGAGGGGCATGTGCCTAAGGTCCCATCCGCCCAACAAGAACTACTGGAGAAATCCATAAATACAGAAGAAGTCCAGAAGGCGGCAGACTCTCTATATTTGAACAAATCCCCAGGCCCTGATGGGTTTACTGCCGTGTTTTACAAGAACTTTGGTTCCGACTTGGTACCACACCTAAATACCCTATTCTACTGTTTTGCTGAGACACAAGCTGTGACCCCTTCAATAGGGGAGGCCCTCCTCTCAGTCATTCCAAAACCTAGGAAAGACCATAGCAAGTGCCCATTTTACCGGCTGATTGGTATACATCTTCGCATCAAGGTTCAGCAGTGCAAAGTGTTAACTAATCAGCTGGTGGATGTCATACCAGATTTGATCCATCCAGATCAATCTGGCTTTATTAAAGGACAACAGACACATGACAATCCCCAACGGGTGGGCCACCTGGTGGAGAAAGCAACAAAGAAACAGATACCAGCAGAGCTATTGGTGTTAGACGTGGAGAAAGCGTTCGACCAGGTGGACTAGACATTTCTTTTTCACACACTTGGCCACTTTGGTTTTGGGGACAAATTCTTTGCAATGTTCCAGGCACACTATGCCTGTCCCCACTCTAGAGTCTTAATTAACGGGACTTTATCCGACTACTTCTCCGTAGAACATGGGACATGCCAAGGCTGTCACTTTTTACCTCTTATTTTCCCTGAGAATTGAACCCCTAGTGGCCAGAACATGAACCTCTCCTCTCATTCAGAGGCTGCCCTTCCGCTTACTTCCACCCTAACGTCATTGCTAGCCCTACAAAATGAACTTTGGGTGTTCTAACCTATAGCAGGTTTCAAGGTAAATCTTAAACCCTTTCTACTTAATTGGGCGGTCCTGGCAAGAGAAAGGGTGGGTCTAGCTTCCTCCGCCTCCTTCCAATGGGGCAAGAAAGAAATCATGCACCTTGGAATTACATTTACACAGCGAGGGGCAGATCTCTAAAAGGCTAACTGTCCCCCACTTTGAAGGCAATTGCAGCAATACCTTAAGAAATGGGCCACGCTTCATCTAACCTGGCTTGGTCGTATTAACGCTATAAAAGATGTGTTACCCAAAATGTTACACTTCTTCCAGGGTCTCCCCATTGATGTAGATCAGTCCTTTTTCTCCACTCTATCCTCCCTACTTTTACCTGGCAGAGCCACAGTGCCCACCTACTACAGAAAATCCTCGCCCTGGCTAAGGGGGCGGGGTGGGGGATTGGCCCTACCGAATTCCCCCTTTACTACAAGGCAGCACAACTCCATGTAATCACGAAATGACCACTGAGGGAATCCTACAAACACTGGCTACACATGGACAGGGCGATCAGCAGAACGATTTGGACTGTCCTATGGAAACCTATGCCAGATCGCCCGCCCAATAACTATTTAAACACCCCGACTAAAACTAAAAAAAGGTTTGGGATGGGGCCACGCGATTACATGGCTTAACAACCTTACCCTCACCCTACACCCCTATCCACTACAACAGGGCTTTGCCACCAGCATTATTCCACGGATCTTATGATCTATTGCAGGAGGGAGGCTACCTTACTATCTTAAACCTCTACCATGTGTGGGTAATCCTCACGTTCGACAACTGCTGTCAAGACTTTAACCTACCAGTCACAGAGCAGTACCACTACACACAACTAAAACAATGGGTAATGCAACCTGAAATACGGAAAGCAGCGATGAGGGACCTATTCCTTATTGAGAAACTTGTATGTCACCCAGGAAGCTCCTGGAGTTGCATTTCGTTTCTGTACTCTCTCCTAGCCTCCACTGCAGACACCACTGTTCCTTGACACAGGGCCCTCTGGGATCAGATTTTGGGGACGTCTGTCACGTTACAGCAGTGGCGGAAGCTCTGGAGCGAAATTCCCAAATTTAAATCGATGGTTGGATCTTAGAGACGCTCACTATAAACTTCTCTACGACTGGTACTTTCACCCCGCCAAGGTGCAGATAGATGTTGAGCCTTTGTGGGATTTTGGGCGACTTCCGTCACATTGGTGGGACTGTCCCACGATTTGGCCTTACTGCGCTGAGATTGTAGTGCACATGAGAGATTTTAGGCTATCCCTTGCCTCATACACCAGAGTTTGCACTTCTGGGACTCCTCGATGCCTCTCTTAAGCATCAGAAGGTGGGACACTGCTCCATCCAGTGGCTGTGCCTGGGCGGTGGCACTGGCAGCAACCTGGAAGAAACCTACAACCCCATCCTGGTCACAACGGCATGCTCGCCTCTGGCATAGCCTTACCATGGAACATATGACCAATATCCTCACGGACTCCCGGAAAAGCTTTGACTATGTCTGGGGGCCTCTGGTGAGGTTTTTGTCTGTCAGCCTTCCTTTCTCCTCCTGATCAACATGAACAAGGGCACTCCACCTCTTCCAGACCTGAATCCTAGCACTGTAAGTGAGATCTCTGCTACAGACTTCTTGGCAAATCAGCGAGGACCCCTCTCCTCACGTACCTCTACTTACCACAAATCAGCCACCAATGTATTCACTCTGGACATGCATGTACTTCAGTTATTGGTTTTCCCTGATCCAGGGATGTTGGGGGGGGGGGGGAGGGGTTGTTTGGGGCACCCAAGATGGCCCAATATAATACGTTACATGACACTATTGTACAGAGGCAATCCACGGACATGTTTTTACTTTGGCAACCACGCTGCTGGACTCTGCACTGTGTTTTTGTGTCTGTTTCAAATATGTTCTTCTGCCATGTCATGTTGAATTGCTTAAACTTTATGCCCACCAAAAAATCAATAAAGACAGTTTGAGAAAAAAAACTGCAGTTAAATTGCAGTTATGGTTACAAATTAAAAATGAACAAACACTGAAATTTACAAGTTATGGTTGGGATCACAATCTATAACTTGCACAACAGTCATGTAAATCATAATTTGAAACACCAAATAACATGTTCATGTAGCGATCACCAGCGCAAGAGCGCCGACATTGGACCAACAGAGAAGAAAGCGCGAAAGAAACTACGTTTCCCAGCAGGCCCCGGGGCGCAAGTCCCGGAAAGGGCTACTTAAGCACTTCCGCGGGAAGCGGAAGGTGCATGTCAACTGTTTTCAGTGGAGACCTGTGGCGGAGGGTATTCCCCGCCGGATTTCAGCTAGAAGACTTTTCAGCGCTTTGAGCAGAGGACAGCCCCGTTCCACCTAGAGGGTGGCGCCGAGTGGAGACGCTATTCGACACGGAACCAGCGAATCAGATAAGGTAACCCGGGAGAGACGCCTGAGAGCTCTCTTCCCGAGTCCGCTTCCTTCTTAACTTTGGTTACTCCGAGACCCGCACTCGTGTGCTGGTTCCATCCCGTTAGGAGACTACGGACGCACGCGGTGCGTGTACCTTGTGTCCCCTGGTATTTCTTTACGAGTGTGAAGCAACACTCCTTCCCGGAGCACGATCGAGACTACGGACGCACGCTGTGCGTGTACGTTGTGCCCCCTGGTATTACTTACGAGTGTGACTCAACACTCCTTCCCGGAGCACGATTCGAAACATTGCGAGCCGTGCTCGCGTATTGTTTCGTTACCTACAGGACCAGCGGTGGCAGACATTCCTGTTTCCCCAAGAGACGCTACCGAGAACTTACCCCTCGAGGAATTCCCGTATTGCAGATACGTTGTGCTACTTCCCAGCCACCTGTGTCGTAACAGGTGGGTACTTTACCAGGAAAACGGGAAGCGGAGTCCGTCTGTGTACCGTTCATCCCTGCAGCATTGACTCTCGCTTTCTCATCCCTGCAGGTTGTCCGTAGCCCCGGAGCGTCTTCCTACCGTCCTGCCACGTCTCTGAAGGGATCCTCCTCCTCCCGGTCCTGTGTGTTTTCCTTTCCCCCGGAGTCCAGCCCTCGGCAGTCGAGTTCCGTTCTCCTGCCGGGGTTGCACTTCTGGGGATTTGGGGATCTTATCTACAATCATCGTCCCTGCTGAGCTCAAGACAGCAGGTCAGTGGTGTGTGCTAGTGTGAGCTACTGACAGTCTGACAGCCTTGACAGATTGACAAGCCCACGTTTGCACTCAGCCTGGACGATGGATACTAACGTGGTGCTGACCTCGTTGTTAGACAGCCTAACGGCTCTGCAGCAAGAGGTGCAGACCACCCGGTTAGAGAACCAGAGTGTACAGAGAGAGATGAGCTCGTTACGAAGGGAGGTGGCGGGTCTTTCGCGTAGGAGCCCCGGGGAAGGTTCATACATCAGACCAGCTACTCTACAACCACCTCCTGCCCATCCCGTAGATACCAGAGGGGGTTTTTTTACGGCCACTACATATCCCCCCACAACCGCAGACACGGTGCCCACGGTCCATGTATTGCAAAACACTGGTATCCCTTTAGCCCCCCCGGAGCGCTTCTATGGGGACCCTAAGAAGTTTGAAACCTTCCTGAACCAATGCAGACTGCATTTCCTTTGCAAACCAGCCGTGTTTCAAGGAGAAGCCGCTAAGACGGCGTTCATGATGTCTTACATGGGGGGTAACGCCGCAAGTTGGACCATCCCGTTAATGGAAAAAAATGATCCGGTGTTGCACCATTTTCCAGATTTTTGCCTAGCCTTAAGGAGATTGTTCGATCGGAAGTCCCACATGCTGTCTTTGGATCGGGAACTCCTCACCTTGAAGCAGGGATGTCAAGACTTACTGACGTACGTTACCACCTTCAATCGGTTGGTCGTAGAAACAGAGTGGCCCCCTGAAAAACGACTCACCCTGTTTTACCAAGGGCTGCGAGGGGAACTGAAGGACGTCCTGGCACAAGTGGTGCAACTACCGCCAACATGCGAAGAACTTATAGACCTAACGGTACAGCTCGACCATCGCCTCCTGGAGAGAAAAGGTGACAAGAGCCGAGGCGAGATGAAGTATTCTTTCCCAAGACCAAAGGACCCGGCGGGCGAACCACCGAAAACCGTAGAGGGGCCTGAGCCAATGCAGTTGGGTGGAATCAGGGGCCCTCTTACGTCCGAGGAAAGAGACAAACGTCGACGAATGAAGTTGTGCCTGTATTGCGGAAAAGGGGGGCATTTTATTAGGGAATGCCGGGCCCGCACCCCGCTCAATAGCAGACCTACCATTCCCAGGGTACAGGCCACATTCAGACAAGATGAACCGGCGGAAAACTAAGAAGCCCAAGTCAGAAGGAGGTCTCTGAATTGGGTAGGACACAGGAAATGATCTCCTCTATCCTAGCGAATACCTTACAACCAGCTGTGGCTCATTTGAATCTGGGAGTATCACTATGGCTCACTTCCCGGGATGTGCTGGAAACGGATGCCCTGTTGGACTCCGGAGCAACGGGCAATTATATCGATCAGGGATATGCCCACCGACTCGGACTACCTTACGAGAAGAAAGAGGTACCTGAACTAGTCAAAGCGGTTGATGGGACGACCCTCTCTTCCGGGCCAGTGAAGTATCGGACGCGGGCTCTTCGGATGGTGGTGGGGTCGGACCATTACGAATGTATCCGATTTGACCTCATCGACGCTCCCCAGTTCCGGCTCATCCTGGGCATGCCCTGGTTGACGTTACACGACCCAGTAATCAGTTGGACTGATCGCACCGTCACCCTGACTTCAGTGTATTGTCAAGAACATTGTAAGTATCAAGAAGAAGAACCGGATCACGAAGAAACCCCAGCCACGCACTTAGCGGCAGTAGGTCCCCAAGAATGATACTGTTGTGCCATAACCCTGCCGGAGACCTATCAAGAGTATCGGGAGATCTTCGATAAACAAAAGGCGACTAGATTGCCTCCTCATCGGGAGTATGACTGCCGGATTGAGCTCATTGCCGGAGCAAACATCCCCTGCAGCCGGGTGTACGCCCTGACGGAACCTGAGACGCTATACCTCAAGAAATACTTAGACGACAACTTGGCATCCGGATTTATCAGACACTCTTCCTCACCAGCATCCTCCCCCCTATTCTTCATCCCGAAGAAAGACTGCGAAGAATTGAGGACGTGTATCGATTACCGCGCCCTCAATAGGATCACGATAAAGAATCGGTACCCTCTTCCCCTCATCCCAGTACTTCTGGATCAATTAAAAGGAGCACATTACTTCACCAAGCTCGACCTCCGCGGAGCATATCATCTGGTGCGAGTCCGAAAAGGCGATGAGTGGAAGACCGCCTTCCGAACTAAGTTCGGTCTGTTCGAATATCGGGTGATGCCTTTCGGACTCTGCAACGCCCCGGCGGCCTTCCAGTTCTTCATGGATGAGGTGCTGCGTGGATATCTGGATGTATTCTGCGTGGTGTACATTGATGACATCTTAATCTATTCCGCTACCCTCCCAGAACACATCACTCACGTCCAAGCCATCTTGGAGCGACTGCAACAGCATTCCTTATATGCTAAACTTGAAAAATGTCTCTTTCACGCTCAGGAGGTCGCGTTTTTGGGCTACATCATCAATTCCCAAGGTTTCCAAATGGAAACGGGTAAGGTGGAAGCCATCACCCAGTGGAAAACCCCGCAGAATGTCAAAGCCGTGCAAAGCTTTCTCGGTTTTGCCAACTTTTATCGACGATTTATTCAAGACTTTGAGGATAATCCGCCCCATTTCCCAACTGCTACGGAAAAACGTCCCGTTTAAGTGGGGAGAGGAAGCAGACCGAGCATTCCAGATGTTGAAGGACAGATTCACCCGGGCTCCCATCCTACGTCACCCAGACCCACAACTTCCATTCATTCTAGAAACAGACGCATCGCAACACGCCCTGGGAGGGGTACTCTCACAGCGACATCCGGTTAACGGACAGCTCCACCCTGTCGCGTTTTATTCCAAGAAGCTTACACCCAGTGAGATAAATTACACTATCTCCGACAAGGAACTACTAGCGATCAAGAGGGCGTGCGAAGAATGGCGACACTACCCGTTAGGAGCCTTGCACACGGTGGAAATTTATACAGATCACCGCAATCTTCTGTTTCTGAAAACCGCAAAGGCGCTGACACCTCGGCAGTTACGGTGGACTTTATTCTTTTCCGATTATGATTTTGTCATCAAATACCGATCCGGACCTCAAAACGGGAAGGCAGATGCCCTCTCTCGTATCGGAGAATGGGGGAATGAAGCCGCCATAACCCCGCAGAATCCACCGCTCATCCTCACCGAAACCCCATCACCCAGTGAGGTCATAGCTCTCATTACTTCCCAAGACTTTCTCGAAGATGTGAGAGTGACAGTAGCGGACCTAGATGTACAAGCATGGATCCAAGAAGAAGCAGAGCACCGATCCGAAGTAGACGGACTAGCCTATCACTATCATGCACTATACGTACCACACAAGACCCAGCAACAACAAGTCCTGACGTGGAGTCACGATTCGGTCCTAGGAGGACACCTAGGAATCCATAAGACCATTGCCTGTGTGGAACGCTCCTTTTGGTGGCCCGGACTGCGGAGAGATGTAAAGGAATACATCCAGGGCTGTGCCATCTGTATGCAGGGGAAGGCCATTCATACAAAACCAGTGGGCCTCCTGCAAACCTTGCCTACTCCCCCACGACCCTGGCACACCATATCCATGGACTTCATCGTGGAGATGCCCCCCTGTGACGATAAAACAGTCATCTTGGTTCTGGTTGATCACTTAACGAAGATGGGCCATTTCATATCGCTGAAGAGGCTACCCACATCCTCAGAGCTCGCTATCGTTTTTCTCCAACATGTGGTCCGGGCTCATGGAATCCCGAACGTCTTGATAACTGACAGGGGCACGCAGTTCACGTCACGCTTCTGGAAGTCCTTATGCAACACGTTACACATAGAGGCACGACTCTCCTCCAGCTACCACCCACAGACCGATGGAAAGACCGAACGCCTGAATCAAACCCTTGAGCAATACCTCCGCTGCTTCACCCTGCAAAACCCCATACACTGGCCAACCTTGTTATGGGTAGCCGAATTCGCCTATAACAATGCCAAACATACCACACTAGGATGCTCTCCGTTTTATTGCACTTATGGGTATCACCCCAACATGCTTCCGTTTGAATGGCCCGTACACTCCCCCATACCCAGCATCCACGAGCACCATGCACATCTCAGGGCGGTCTTACTAGAAGTCAAGCAAAATCTAGCCACCGCACAAACCATGCAAAAGACCTATGCGGATAGGAAAAGAACCACGGAGCCAGAGTATCAAGTGGGGGACAAGGTATGGCTCTCAACAAAAAATCTGCATTTAAAGGGGGTGGATAAACTGAAACCAAGATATGTGGGTCCCTATAGCATAGAGGAGATAATTAATCCCGTGGCTATGCGACTCTCGTTGCCTAGTTCTTGGAAAATCCACCCCGTTTTCCATGTGTCCCTGCTCCAGCCCTGTCCCAGCAGTACCCGTTTATCGTCCAGACCACCGCCTATTACCATAGACGGACAAGAAGAGTACGAGGTAGAAGTAATTCTGGATTCCCGACTGGTGCGGGGGAGGGTTCAATACCTGGTCGACTGGAAGGGTTTTGGGGTGGAGGATAGGACATGGGAACCTGAGGAGAACCTACATTGCCCTGAGTTGTTGGAGCAGTTTCATGAAGAACATCCAGGCAAACCCGGACGACCGCCGAGTCGTCGGTCCTTGAGAAGGGGTACTGTAGCGATCACCAGCGCAAGAGCGCCGACATTGGACCAACAGAGAAGAAAGCGCGAAAGAAACTACGTTTCCCAGCAGGCCCCGGGGCGCAAGTCCCGGAAAGGGCTACTTAAGCACTTCCGCGGGAAGCGGAAGGTGCTTGTCAACTGTTTTCAGTGGAGACCTGTGGCGGAGGGTATTCCCCGCCGGATTTCAGCTAGAAGACTTTTCAGCGCTTCGAGCAGAGGACAGCCCTGTTCCACCTAGAGGGTGGCGCCGAGTGGAGACGCTATTCGACACGGAACCAGCGAATCAGATAAGGTAACCCGGGAGAGACGCCTGAGAGCTCTCTTCCCGAGTCCGCTTCCTTCTTAACTTTGGTTACTCCGAGACCCGCACTCGTGTGCTGGTTCCATCCCGTTAGGAGACTACGGACGCACGCGGTGCGTGTACCTTGTGTCCCCTGGTATTTCTTTACGAGTGTGAAGCAACACTCCTTCCCGGAGCACGATCGAGACTACGGGCGCACGCTGTGCGTGTACGTTGTGCCCCCTGGTATTACTTACGAGTGTGACTCAACACTCCTTCCCGGAGCACGATTCGAAACATTGCGAGCCGTGCTCGCGTATTGTTTCGTTACCTACAGGACCAGCGGTGGCAGACATTCCTGTTTCCCCAAGAGACGCTACCGAGAACTTACCCCTCGAGGAATTCCCGTATTGCAGATACGTTGTGCTACTTCCCAGCCACCTGTGTCGTAACAGGTGGGTACTTTACCAGGAAAACGGGAAGCGGAGTCCGTCTGTGTACCGTTCATCCCTGCAGCATTGACTCTCGCTTTCTCATCCCTGCAGGTTGTCCGTAGCCCCGGAGCGTCTTCCTACCGTCCTGCCACGTCTCTGAAGGGATCCTCCTCCTCCCGGTCCTGTGTGTTTTCCTTTCCCCCGGAGTCCAGCCCTCGGCAGTCGAGTTCCGTTCTCCTGCCGGGGTTGCACTTCTGGGGATTTGGGGATCTTATCTACAATCATCGTCCCTGCTGAGCTCAAGACAGCAGGTCAGTGGTGTGTGCTAGTGTGAGCTACTGACAGTCTGACAGCCTTGACAGTTCATGACCTCAATATTATATTATTTATTGCCAATAATCAACATCTAAAAGCAAACTGTAATTAAAAAAAAAAAATACTCAAAGAAATAAGCACTGCATTCATAGTTTCCCCTATCAAAGTGGTACGGGTAACACCTGAAGAGAGAAATACTGCTAAGAACCGAGTTATAGTGCCAGCTGAAACATGCATAAGGATTGAAATTTGACAGTTATGCAGAATATACAAAATAAAATAGAAATTACCCATTTTTAAATATTGCACAGAATCAAAAACTAACAACCACAACAAAATATGGCCGGTGATATGAGTTATTGGAGTGGGTTGTGTGAGCTGCATACCATGACAGGCCTAATGTAAATGGTTTTGCATGATTGAGCCAAAACGATCAGACTTTAACAGTGTTTTCTTGCATAAATATTATATTTTATGCCCACATTATAAAGCGGTGGTCACCACTGTAGTTCTAGTTAGGTCAGAGTTTCCATAGAAGAGTGTTTTTTGTTTTTCTCATAACTTTGATGCAGACTGACGAATCCTCACAAAACGTTCCCCAAAAATGCAATCCACCTCAGTTCCTTCAAGGAAAGTTTCAGGTAGATCCATCAGGTGGAGGCCGAGAAAAAGTGGGGTGGGAGGGCTGGATGCAGGGCCTGGCCGCAGGACCGAAGCCTTTGTGCGGCAGGGGGTTTGTCGGGTCAGGTGTGTTGGAGACTCAACCTCCTGCCGCACATGCCCAAAGGCAGTGTGCAGCAGAGGGTTGCCCACTAGTGAAGGGTGGAATCCGGGTCGAGCTGCAGGCCAGGCCCCGTGTCAAACCCCTCGCATATACAGCCAAAACCTGTACTCTGTAGGAGAATTAGATGAACACGATTAAAACTACACCGAAATTCGCTGGAAAAACCAAAAGGTTAAAGTGACATTGTAGTAGGTATCGTAATAATATCTTATTTTACATTAAAGGGACGTTATAGTTATGTGCTGTAATAAAATAAAAACTAAAGTTTAAAACTCCCCCTACCCAAAAACACTGATATTCACAAGTTACAGTTCAATGAGCCAATTATAACTTGAATCCCTGCCATGCATTTTTTATGTATGACGTCACATATTACATCACTCATGACATGTTAATTGATGCCCAACTCAAGTCCCTCTTTAAACGTTAATTTCCCCAAAAAGCCGCGCACGTGTACACCAAAACACAAAAGCACGCTTTCTGAATAATGTTCTAACTTTATGCCAAATTTGGTGTAATTCCATTTAGCCGTTTTTCCTGCGCCGGACAGCAACGTTTCCTACGGAAAGTAGCATTGCACTTTCAGATCCCTCCTTTCTCTGGGCCCCCCCCGCTTGAAGAACTGTGAATTGAACGTGGTGCGGCACTATGCCGGTTACTTTCCTCGTTAGACTAGAACCGCCTTTAATTCGAAACTTGAGTGCATCACTGCTATTAGGGAAACCTTCTTTGAACCTATTAATTGAGTGATTTACTGGACTACTGGAACTGTTAAATAGGCCCTCATTGAGAGATTTTTATTGTGAAACATAGGTTGGACGATTTGTGCTGGGCCAATAAATGTATCACGAATACATTTTTCGTTCTGCCCCTCGCAGATCTTTGTGTGTATATAATCTACACTATACCTTGAACTAAAAATCCTAGCAGTAAATTGAAAGTGACCAGGAATCCAACAATAAAGGGAATGCATACTTCAAGAGTGCGTGTCATTCTCACGGTGGGTTAGTATTTCCTATAAAATAGTCAGTCTTTCATAGGCCCAAATTCCCAAAAGTAGAAGATCTTGGTTAGTGGCAGATGCTTACATTGGAAGCACATCCTTATACACTGCAGGATCTTTGTCACCCTTTCCACTGCCTGGTGGAGGTGTTCTGTGCAGCACACTATGCGCCCGCTGTAATACTTTTTATTTCATCGAGGCATAACTCTGCCCTTCAGAGGACCGAGTCACATCCTTGGGAAGGGCGTCTTCATAGCTCGTAGGCTCGCACACTACTTAATTCTCAAGAGGATACCAATCAAAAAAAAATACTACACTGTAATACCTGCTCTTCTGCAGGCGCTATAAATTGAAGATGTAAGCACTGCAAGATATTCTCAGTGTTACCCATATTCATATTTCACAGCGAACTTCAGCGCAAATTCATTTTCTTCCTTATTTCGAAATTCTCCGCCGCTTATAAACTTTCAATTTGAAAACGGGCCCTCGTGCGTCCGTCGCAGACATCTCTCTGGCGCTCAGCGTCTGCGGCTCGGAAGAGATCCACACGCTCATTTTCCTCCGTTCCGGTCACCTTGAGAACCAATTTCATTTCCTGACTGACGTTAGAGGCAGAAATTCAAAAACATTTATATCACACTGAACCCTCTAAAGGCATGCATTTTTAGCGAGAGAGATTTACTGTTTCCACTCAGTAGAAATGCTCCAACCTCTGGATGCACTTAATTTTAGGGACTTTAAACTTCTCGGCCTCACTTTTTACAGAGTAAAGTGTAATTCACCAGCCCTATTTATAGCACTTTCCAGTTTAAGCATGAGGTGGGAAGGAAGTCCCCTGCATAGATCCCCAAAGCTGTGCTGTCCTGCTCAGGGCCCAATTTTCTTTTGGCAAGTTTGTAATCGCTCGTGAAAGTAGGCAATCCCACTGATAGGAACTCTGACAGAGACCCTGAAGACAACGCAAGACCTACCATTCAGACTCTTCACCTATAAGGGGATACCACAAAAATGTGTACGGTTCAGGCACTGTTAGAAATGGGGTTTCTGGTTGGCTACGGTATGCACTGAATCCAGGCAAAACCCACCACTCTAGTCTGGGCAGGGGAGTTACACACCTAAGATAACCCCTGCTTACCCCCTCGGTAGCTTGGCAGAGGAGTCAGGCTTATCCCATTGGCAATGTGTAAAGAGTTTGCGCAACACACACACACCAGTGACGTATGAGGCACACCAGTAAAAGAGACTCCACACAAGGTTATATAAAAATATCCTTTGTATTATTCATAAAACACATTAGCCTTCAATCGCATAAATCACTCTGCCACTAGGCACTTGTGACGATGTCACATAGATTACACAAATCACTTTGCCAATCAGGCCATTGTCTTAACACCAGCAGTGCACTACAGTAAATACTGGTAGAATGCACAGATCATAGATCCACCATTACTGCACAGCAACTCCTGAGATAATGCCTGTGATCCTGACCAATCGGGCATACACGACATAGATAGTAGATCAGGGCACAGAATAAAGCCAATTAAGCACAGGTATATAACATGCCGATGGGGTTACCCCTTAATCATCCTTAGAGCATGAAATACAGTGACAACATCACATCAGGGAATGACCGGCAGTTGGTACTCAATGTATGCCAATGACCCTAAATTCCTAGAGCACAGCGCATCTATGCTTTTATTAGGCACTATACAGCAATCTTCCGCTCTCCCTATAGACTCCAGGGCCACCTGCCCATCTAAGGAATACGGGAATTACCTGGGTGCTGCAAAAGCACCCGTGTCTGTTTTTCCCTTGGTCCCTCAGGACTGCAAAGAACTGTACGGCCGGCAGGCCGAAAAGAAACCAAAACAGAGTGGGGAACGACGACTACGTCACTTGCGGCCGCACCAGGCAGCTCAGAGCTGCGGTACAGGCTTCCTGTTGAGGAAACCGCCTACGTCGGGGCAGAGCCTTCGACCTGACACCCCCAGGCTCTCCACTCCTGTGCAGGGCATTTGAGCCAGAGCTTTCCACCCTGGCCCTTCAAACCGCAGCTGCCCGCAACCACGTGGTGTAGCCACTCCATTTTGGAAAAGGGGGGTCGGGTGGCACCTGATCCCTTGTGCTTCTGGGTGATGGCCAGCAGAACACGGAGCTAAAACTCCGCCGGCTCCGCTCTCTTCCGCCCGGCCCTCCGCCACAACTGAGCCCCATCCCCAAGTGACGCTGGCATTGCTGGGCCACGCAGAGGACTTCCAGCATCGGGATTCCTCGCTGTCTCCGTAGTTTGGCAGCCCGGGCCATGTAGCAGAGCCCCGCTGCAGAAAAGCTAACAACGATGCCGAACCACGAGAGGGAGAGCAAGGTGGCTAATGTCTTGGGTCTGCTTAAAAATATTGCTTTGCTCATGCATAAGGTGAGGAACGATGTACAAGCCAGTCAAGCATTGATGGAGTGCTACAACCAAAAGGGTACCCTTCCTCCCTATGAAGAGGGGTCATAAAGTTTGGATTCTGTAGCCAGCAACCCCCATACTCCGGAGAACAAATGGTGTCCCCCCTAAATATTTGCTATAAAAGGTTTCCAACATCAATAACCTGGTTGAGACCTAGACGCACATAGGAATCCCTACAGAATACCTACAGTTTATTCCACAATAGTAGGCTTAAACCATACCTTTGCAGGGAGTATATGGTAAATATCCAACCAGTCTAGGAGGGTGACAAGATGTCAGAAACCCCCTCTCCCAACTGCTATAAGTGCATGAGAAAACGGTTTAGTAGATCGATTAAAGCTCACCATCAACCTGACATGCACTTTAGGTTGGGAGCAACTTGTGTTAGGACACATTTTCCACTTGTTTTCATTCACCCCGCGGTTGGCAACCAGCTATATCCGAAATATAGGCATATGACATTCTGCAAGTAAATAAGCACACAAGATGTCAGAAAAGTGCAGGAGTACATCAAGCCAAAGAGGCCAAAATTATGAGCCTGGATTAACTTAAGCGCTGCTGTTAGCCCATGAGCCAATCCTGTGGTACTCAAGCTAAGCAAGGAATTAAAAGTTGTGCCCTTTGGATTAAAGAATGGTCCCGCCACCTTTCAGTATCTTCTAAATTATTGTGTCTGGCCTTGAAAAGTTCACTGCACATTAACTGGACAACTCTTCTGTGGTCACCAGTTAATGGGAAGATCACATGGGATATCTTGTAAAGCTACTGGCTAGGATATAGCTATTCATACTGACCATCAGCAACCAATTAAGAGGTTTGTTAATCCTCATTGATCGAACGTGGGCCTCAAATGGGCAGCGGGAAAAATCCAACCCTGAAAGAGAAACTTCAAGCAAGGTTGGACTGAAAGATTCCTACTACAAAGATAAGAGCCTTCTAAAATGTCACCAAGTATTACTGACCTTGCACCAACATGCTCCTCTGTTCAGAAGGCTTATGCATATGGTTAGCACTTCATCGTCCTTGCAAATCCTTCAGACAAGGGAGTTGGGCAGTTCTTAGCTAGCTAAAAGAAAAAGGGAAAGGATATGCACTGACCATCCAAAGACTCAACCACCCCACCCACCGCTCCCAATGGCTCCAGTCCTCAGCAGACCTTGACTACCCTCAGCTCGGACGACGCCCTTAGGATCATGAAGACCATCCACCCCGGAGCCCCCCCCGGATCCCTGCCCTCACCACATCTTCAACAGAGCCGGCACCTCCATCGCACCCGAACTCTGCCACACCATCAACTGCTCCATCAAGTCCGCAACCTTCCCGGAAGACTGGAACCCACTGCAAAAGATACCTTCTGCTGACCCAACCGACCTCAAGAACTACAGCCCCATCTCTCTGCTTCCCTTCCCAGCCAAAGTCATTGAGAGAAAGCCATCAACCCCCAACTCTCCAAGCTCATCGAAATGAACAACATCCTAGACCTCTCTCAATCGGGCTTCAGAAGCAACCACAGCACTGACACCACTCTTCTCGCTGCTACAGATGACATCCGCACCCTCCTCAAACTAGGCAAGAAGGTCGCCCTCATCATCCTGGACCTCTCGGCCGCCATCGACACCGTCTCCCACCACACCCTCTGCACAAGACTCCACAACGCCAGCATCCACAACAAAGCCCTAGAATGGATCCACTCCTTCCTTACCGGCCGAACGCAGAGAGTCAGACTTCCACATTCCACTCAGAACCAACAGTGATCAGCTGCGGAGTGACTCAGGGATCCTCCCCGAGTCTCCACCCTCGTCAACCTCTAGATGGCTCCGCTTGCAGCCATCGTCAGAAACCACGGACTCAACATAGTCTCCTACGCCGACGACACCCAGCTAATTCACTCCCTCACAGACAAATCCACAGCCGCCAAGAGCAACTTCCACAACGGGATGAAGGCAGTAGCCAACTGGATGAAGGACAGCTGCCTCAAGCTTAACTCAGACAATACTGAAGTCCTCAACCTGGGCTCCTCCGCATGGGACGACTCTTGGTGGCCCGCAGTACTCTGAAGCCTCCCCACACCCACGGACCACGCACGAAACCTCGGCATCATCCTGGACTCCTCGCTCTCAATGAACCGCCAAATCAATGCCGTTTCATCCTCCTGCTTCCACACATTCTGCCTCCTTCGTAAGATCTTCAAGTGGATCCTCACCAAGTCCAGGAAACCAGTCACCCATGCGCTCGTCAGCAGCAAACTTGACTACGGCAATGCACTCTATGCCGGCACCATCAAGAAACTCAACAAAAAACTGCAGACCATCCAGAACACGTGCACCAGACTCATCCGAACATCCCACACCGCAACCACATCACCGGCCATCAATGAGACCTTGACTGGCTACCTGTCAACAAAAGGATCACCTTCAAGCTTCTCAACCATGCCTACAAAGCCCTTCACAACCTGCATACCTCAACCACCGCCTCTCCTACACTCCCACCAGACATCTCCGCTCCGCCTAACTGGATTTAGCCACCGTCCCACGGATCTGCAAGACCATGGCTAGAGGAAGATCCTTCTCCTACCACGCTGCTAAGACCTGGAACTCACTGCCTCTGCAACTTAGGCAATAACGATCACTAGCGCAATTCGGGAAGGACTTCAAGATCTGCTTCTTCGACTGAACCGCAGATCTCCCCCACATCCCCACTCAGCACCTTGAGACCCTCACGGGTGAGTAGTCGAGCTTTATAAGATCACTGATTGATTGATCCCCAACCACAGACAACTCCATAAGGAGTAGATCGGGGCTGCTGTTAAGTCAGGTGCTATGCCAGAGTGCTCATGAGATTCAGTCCTTACTCATCTGGACAAGGTTTGCTTTCTGGACAGATCACAAATCTCAGGTGACTGATGGCTATGAAGGGTGGTTCGTATCCCATCAGGCACCAGACTTTGCTGTGGCGAACAAGGCAGGGTTGTGATATGGGAACACAGATGTCTCTTCACATTGGATTACCAAATCAAATGACCAAACTTCTTCTAGCAGGAAGCAGGAAATCAGCCAGATAAGGAGGGTGCATTTGAAGAGCCATGCTGCCCAGTCTTGTGGCTCTATTGTGTGCTCTCTTTTCGCTCGACAATAATAAATGCCACAGAAGATTTATTGTGCTCTAAAGTCGAGGGGAGCACCCGAAGTAATTAATGGCCTCTCTATCCGATATCTGAAAAACTGACACTGGTGGCAGCATGATTATAGTGAAGGGACAGTTTTTAACTGTACCCTTCAGAAGACCAGGTCTACTGGCCCCCGTAAGAAAGGTATGCCCCTAACCCGGTTCCTTTAATTCCATCTCATATATATATATATAGTTGTGAGCGGATAAGAAGCAAGTAAGTATGGTCAAGTCCAATTGACTCCACAAGGCTGGCTTTGTACAGAGGCTTCCCAGGGCCAGGAATTAACTGGGATTCTGTACATTCACATACTGTTGGACTTGAGATTCTTGGCATGGTTTCCCCCTAACTTTTTGCCTTCCAGCGTCCTGTTTTTGCAAACCTCATTTTTGCTGGCTTTATAACTCATAGTGAAATTAGCTTACACCCAAATGGAACATTTAATTGTACATCCCTAGCAAAGTGGTGCTACGCGTACCCTGGGCCTGTAGATGCCACTTGAAGGCCAGCAGCACTGACTGCACTACCCATTTAAGTGGCCTTTTTAAACATGCCTCAGGCCTGCCATTGCAGTCTGTGCGCGCAGTTTTAAACTGTCATTTCGACCTGGCAATATAAACCTTTCATCAAAATGAAAGGAAGACTGCACTCCTTCCCTTACGTATTCAACAGTTTGATTTTTTATTTTAAATAATGCTCAAAGGCAAATATTTGCGTTCCTGCTCAATGCGTGCTCTGTCCCAGTAGCACGAGTTGAATATCCACAATACCTGGTGCGTCGTCACGCATCAGTTTAAAGTTGCATTGCCATGTAATAAATCGTCACAGTAAACAATCCAATAATCTTGCAAATAATCCTTTTCATCCGTTTTTATCTTTTTTGAATTTGAAGCTCAGACGGAGGCGATGAGATTAAAACCTTTTAATGCTCAAAGAAAGACCATCTGGGCTTTTTTCAACAGCTCAATGAATCACATTTCAATTTGAGTAACCAAATAATTTCAAACCAAATGCATTTCGGGCTACGAGTCCTTCATCAAGGGTAACAGTAATTTAAAAACAGTTTGACCGTTATCAACTAAAATAGTCAACTGAAAAATTAACCAGGCTGTGAATATGTGCTATTACACAAGAAGGTAAATAAACCCCATTCTTAACTGAAACACTATACATACAAAAACATAAACCTAACACCCACCTCAGTAGTGCTGCAACGTCATAATCGTCAGTGAAACTACTTGATCAGGAATCAAGAATCAACCTTAATGGTACATGCGTTTAAACCAATGAAAAAAAGTGTCCTTTGTGAACACAACAAGTGAAACATTTAAACCTGCTGTGCGACTGCCTTCAAACTTAAAACACCATGTGACCTGGAGCATTGCCCCTGAATGAACTTAAGAAATTATAATTGTATAAACTTAAGATCAGTGCTAAAAAACAAAAAATAATCACAAAATGAACGAAAACAATTTAGTGACTAACAACATTTTGTAAATGGAGATGTTATAAAATGGCTCATATTGAGCTCAATGGGATTCGATTTACTGAAATAGCCTCCATGATGGCATTTTCCATGCAAACTTTTGCGGTGCAGACATCTAGAAGGACAGCGTTATATTAAATCAAGAATGAAAAGGTAGACTGCGCTCCTTCCCTCACGTTTTCAACAGTTTTAAACAATTTTAAATCCTGCTCAAAGGCAAATATAAACCTTTTGCAATGCTAAACCTTCCTCTTTAATACCCAAAGCCACCCTTAGGTTAGGCCTTAAACAGCCATAGACAATATTGATAAGAAGGGTAAATTCAAAAGTTTTGAGAACCTAGGGTGATACAATATGTTTATAAAACAGCAGTTCACTGTGGTATTAATCCTGGAACAATACTCTCTATATTTTATATGGAGAACAATTCGAGAAGAATTAAGCTGCTTTTTAAAGAATTATAGCAACAATAATATGTGCATAATACATATGTTAACACCACACAAACCAAAACGATTCAAATACTTATGAGACAGGCACACATTCTAATGTATGACATTTTAATTTCACAGTAAAATAATATTTTTTGCAGTATTTACAAAAGATCAAGTGGCCACACACGTGAAGAAATGTGCAGTGATGAGTAACAAGTGGGCGCATGGCAAGCAGTGTTGCCAGATTGGGCTATTTCCCGCACAATTGGGTGACATTTTTCTCAATTGTGCGGGAAAAACTCATACCTGGCGGGGGGCTACTTTTTGGGCTGTTTTTAGGCCAGTGTGCGCAATTTACTGGCTGTGGGCGGGCGCCGACCACGAAGAGTTTGTGGCGTGCGCCTATCACAGTGGCGCAGAAGGTCCAGTGTGGAAAATGAGCGTGCAGAGCGCGCTATCATCAATACAGCAGTGCTACTCATTGGAGGAGGACGACTGACCCACCCAGGGCCTGCCACTGACGTAACACGCTCCTTTTGGCGCGGGCGCGCACTGTACTCGGAGATGCAGGTGCATTAGAAGTAAGCGGTGCATAAGCGGTAGGATGGAATATTGAGAGTTGAAGCGAAGCCATGGAGTGTGAGGTAAGGAATGTAGGGGCTGCCAAGGTGGTGTGGAAGAAGTAGGCTCTCTGCGTTGGTAGTAGTAGTCACCATGGCAGGTGACAAAAGAGCTCCTTGAGCGAGCACGTGCACACTTGTGCCCCCATGTGAACTAGTGCGAGTGACACCCGGGAGGGGAGGGTAGTTAGCCTGATAATATGTAAGGTCTAAATTGCAGCTTCACTTGAAGTGACTTTGGCTAAACTTGAGTTTTCAGTGATTGGCATTTGGAGTCTGACAATGTTCCTTTTAAGGTGGTTTAAGGTGGTTTAGTGCGTGTTGGTTCAGCATTTTATGACAATATGTTTCTCATATGAAGGTGATAACAAATGGTTCCCTTTAAAAGTACCCTTCATTTGCTTCTCATGCTTTTCCGAGCTGAAAGACGATACAAATCTTGTTTTCATATTTGTAACATACCACAGTAGCCTATATATTTACTATTTGTGATTAAATATTTATTCTTAATCATTTTCCATAGCGTTATTGACCTTTGAGTGGGGGCTTAAATTTTTAGTCTTTAATCCATTTCATAGATTAATCAATGGAGTAAATATAAACATCTTTTTCCTGAGGTGAGTTGCATTGCAGGCGCAGCGTGAGATAATCCGTGGCATTAATTCCTATTGTTACCTGGTTAAAAGTTTCTCTAGCTGATATCGGAGTGGGCAAATAAAAGGCACTGCAAGTGATCAGTGATGCGGAGGGAGATTCCGGTTGTTATTCAAACGGGTTCTAGTTTAAAGGCGGGAGTTTATTAGCCTTGTGTTTTTATTTTTATTATACACGGAGACTTAAATTGCACATAGTGAGTGAGTGATGGTGGCGTCTTCACTTAATTCCCCTGTTTTTTGTACTGCAAATTTGTGTTGGTGTTTTACCAGAGTTAACTTTCCCAGATTACGCATGTGCTGTGAATGTTGCGTTTTCTGATAGTCACACCATGGCTTCTAGGCTCGAGAATTGAGTGACTTTCCTAGTGATTGACAGACGTGGTGTCTTCAATACCGTAGCGCCAGAATGAATTGCTTGTAGTGTGACGAGGAGTCACGAGTGTCAAGGCAGGGCTTGTTTGCCTACCCTGCAGCCTACTTCTGTTGCGCATGGGAGTTCCTTGGTGCCCAGCAGGTGTATTAAGGTGAGATTAGTGTAGGAAGTGTCCATTTTTTCTGCACTGCCGCAGTCAAATGCCCCCTCTTCCTTTTATTCCCTCTCTTTCTGTCTCTCTCTCAGCTCCTCACTTGCTGAAACCCGTGCTTCACTAAACGTCTCTTACCCTCTGTTTCATTCTACTTTCCTTCATTCGTCCCCTTGTGAAATGGATACAAAAAAGAAAAACATTTTGTTGGAAGTGTCTTTTTCTTACATATTTCTGTTCCAAAGTGCAGCCTCAGGACAAAGAGAAAAAAACAGGTGCAAAATAGGAAAAATAAATAACTGAATAACGCATTACACAGCAGTTGCAAAGTTGCCAGATTGGTTTTATTCTCACACACACATTAGCCCACTTTACAGAGTTTGCCATTGAAGCGCTACTTTCGTTTTCTCGTAATTCTTTGAACAACATTGTTTTCCCTGGGTGTATTACTGCACCATTCCAGGAGGTTCTGCAATACCTGGTTGATGACTGGAGTGTATAATTCTTTATTGTGATTCTTATCCGCTCTTTTCCTTATTTTAGTTTATAAAATGTGTACTACTGTTCTTTGTTCAGGGATGTGGCCTTTTTAAACCATACTACTTATGTTTTGTAAGGATTTAAGCAATGGACATTGAAACGGGTCCCTGCCAGGCCCTGTAGTCATGTGCTTAACATTTCAGGCAAAAACACTCATTGATTTCTAAATGAGTATAAAAGTGTTAAGGTAATAACCATGTTGCTCTGCTTACATTTTACATGCTTTACTTAATCTTGCATGATCTATGAAACTCCAGGATGATTTTACTTTATTTTCAGGCAGTATATTGCTCTTGTGCATAATTTGAATTGAATTGCATCCAGGTATTTATTGCGGGTCACAATTTGGATGTACCTGAAGGCAGTGCTAGTTTCTCTCAGTGGGACAAAGGATGTGACACTATGGCCAGAGCTGCCGAATTTGGCACTGGGGAACCAGGTTCAGTCTTCATGAAAAGTCCACCAGACCGCTCTCCTGAAGAAGCACATTCCCATGCTAGACCTTAGAAACCCTAGCTAGAGCTTTGAAGCTCTGTAGTCATACCAACTTGAAGGTCTGTCCACCACAATCCATACTGAACTTCACCTCCAGTCTTGCAGGTAGGCCTACGAAGCAGCACACCCTAGAGCAATAGTGACTGTCACTGAAGTCACAGGTCCCTTGAGGCCAGTCCGCCCCACCCATTGGTACCTTCATTGGCCTTGTTTAAGCAGGACTAGTGCAACTCACCAGGGATCGGAAATGCAGGATTTGCACGCACAGCAAACTAAGGGGCATATGCTGTAGGGTGGAGAGAACCACCGGCCTCCCCAAAACTTGTGGCCTAAGCTATAAAGACAGGAAATTGCAATCCCCAGCACATGTTACTCTATTTCCTAAACAAATGACAGCAGTAGCATACGTAAATCCACTTACTCACAAAGCAAACAGTGATGAGGTTCTTAGTTTCCTTTATTCTTTTCCTCTTTTTTCTTCTATTTGTACAAGTCCTTAGCCAGCCAACACGTGTTTCGTCGCCACTGTGGGAATATTAACCCGCGACTTTTTCAAGGCTCTAAAGTCACTTGTCCTAATCTATTTCAAATGCGGTGATAATTTCAACCCATAAGGTGTATTAGCGAAGATATTCACATATTGCTTCAATAGTTTTCAATAGTCGTCCACTGACAGAACCAAAATCTCGGTCTGTCGTCGTGTGTATAATTGCAAAATTCAGTCTCGTTCAGGTATCGTACCTTGAGTGGTCTTGAAAATGAGTATCTATTAAAACAGGTGCCCAGTTAACCTCCTCCCACTATCTATATATTGAATAGAATTTAAATACATCCTTAAAATGTCTTCTGAAGACTACTTTTGCAAAATTTGAGCGTTTCGACTTTGGGCTGGAACTGGTCTGTGTTGGGCTGGATTGGGCTTATACTTGAGCAGCTTTGGGCTTGGGGTGGGTCTAAAAATCTGGCAACACTGATGGCAAGATGGGCGCACTCTAGTGTAGCTCTGCCCGGCTGAGCTAATATATGACCATTATCCGCCACAAAATCGCTGCATCCACAATGCTGCTACACAGGGACTGAAAGGCGTCACTCTCCTGCTTCCATTTGGCGACATGTGAAGAGCCCAGCGTCCTCTCAGCGCTGGGGATCCTCCTCGACACGTTCCTGGCGAGCGCGTGCAAGATGGCGCCTGCGGAGCGGCCCTGAGGTGGAGCCCTCCTGCGGCCGTCCCTGCTGAGGGAGCAGTTCTGAACGGCGGACGATTGCGGGCCGATTCTGGAGGCGGACACCGGCACAGAGTGACATCTGCTGTGCCTGAGGCGGACTGCCGCCGCGGCGACCGCTGCTTGAATATTGTGGGCCACCTCGCGGGCGTGGGGCTCCGCAGTGTGAGGAAGAGGTGCGGCGGCCTGTATATGGCTCCCTGACCCGGGCTGCTTCAGAGGGTGCCCGCCGACTGTCACGACCTCCTGGTGCCGACCGCGGTAAGTGGGGCGCGGCCTGACCCGCCTTGCAGCTGCGGTGGTTGGTGCGGGTCCCAGGTGTGGGTAACGCTCTGCGAGCTGTGGGGGGCATCGGGGGAGGAGTGGGGCACAGGAGTGGAGGGTGCTGCCAGCGCTGCCAACGGTCTGCAGGAGCTTTAACTCCAGAGTTTGGGGCACCACCAGGGATAGGATGGGACCCTCTCCTTCCTGCGGCCGAATCGCCTTGAGGGAAGGCGTAACTACCTATGCGGCCTGACTGCAGAGCAGCACTAGATTTCAGGAAGCGGCAGCCGCTGTGGGGGGAAGTGCTGTGAGGTCCGGGGTAGCAGAACGACCGTGTGCACTGAGAGCTGAGCTATCCAGTAGATAGAGCTTCGTGGCTGCTGTGCCTGGGGCGCCGGGATTGTTTACCTGGACCCTGCGGATTGGCACTGAATGTGGCATAGCTGTGTGGATTAGGAGGAAAGACTTGCAGGAACTCTGTGGCCTGGTACTTTCCACCTGTGAGCTACGGAGTCTGCCTAACATTGCTGTGCTGGTACTCCACTGGTGACATTGGTACCAGTTGCTTGCCCCTTTACCTGGGACGGTTAGCTGTCAAGGTCTCCCTCTGTGTTGGCAGGACAATTGTTGTGGGCCTGTGGGGCACGCACTGCACGGCGTTCTCTCAGCCGCTTTAACCAGTTTCCACCGCTCTGCCCACTAAGGTGCATGACCTGGAGAGGGGGCTGTGAACTTGGGTGCTTGTCAGGCCTCTCCTGGTTGTGACCCCCCCCCATCCTCATTGGGTATTGCCTGACATCAAGGTTCAGGGCCGGCTGCTGGGCTGAATTTTTCCGGTTTTGTGGACTTAGTGGTGGGCCACCTGGAGCCTGTCCAGCGCAGTGGGCGTGCAGTCGGAGCTGCGGGGAGCAGACACTCTTGACCTGGAGATCAAAGGAACCCATTGCTGGGGGCTAGTCTTTTTCTACCTTACATTAGGGGCAGCTCTGCAGGGGGCTTGATTGGTGCTGACTCCTTTCACTCAGGCACTGCTTACATGAGTGGGCCGACTGCCCTCTGCCTATATACCCCACCTTTAGCGCCGGTCTGCAGAGGGTGACAGCTCTTGGTGCTTTTTTACACCTCATACCCTAGTGGTTGACAATGGGGAGAACAGATAAATCGCAGCCACGCCTCACGTTTGAGGCACAAAAATCTATGAAAACGACGCAAACAGCAGCCTCTGACTCTGAGGCGGATGCTGTTAAAGACGCACCTCCTACACTGGAGACCACGTTGCTGGCAATGCAGCGCAGCCTCCAATCCATTGAGGGCACAATGGCGGCGGTGAACCACCGCTTGGACCATATGTCTGCGCAGTTGGAGAAACAAAACACTTGCATGGAAGAGGTGGAACAACGCGTTTCTGCGACAGAGGATGGCCTGAGCGAGGTCGCGGGTAAGACATTAAATATGGAGAAGGTCCTGGCCCTCATTCAGGCCAAGAATCAGGATTTAGAGGTGCGGTCCAGGCGCAACAACATAAGATTCAAGGGGCTGCCTGAATCCACCAATGTGGGAAAAATGTAGACCTTCGTAGAAAATCTCAAAGATATTTTTGGTACTGAACAGTTGTCCAATATGTTTATTGTGGAGCGCGCGCACCGCTCACTTGCGGCGCGACCGGTCCCGGGGGCCCCTTCCCACCCTATTATAGCTAGGGTGTTTAACTACAGGGATCGTGATGCCATTCTGCAGATGGCCAGAGATAAGGGTACTATTGTCCATCAAGGCAATGCTCTGGCCTTTTTCCCTGACTCTACTGTTGCTGTTCAGGCCTCCCGCAGGGAATTTGGTCCTGTGAAAAAATGTCTGCAATCCGAGGGGTCCCATATGCGATGTTATAACCCGCTCGCTTGAGGATTGGCCCTGATGGCGACTAAAATCTTCTCCAACTCTAAGGCGGCACTTGAACATGCAAGCAGCTGAAGCGGAACCGGCGGGAGTCCAGCATGGCAAGAAACGATGAGGAGCAGTAGCGGGGGAGTCAGTTATCTCAGGAACTGGAATATTGTCTTTTTGTTCTCTGCTGTTTAGTACACACTGTGTTGAGCTAACTTTCTATCTATATCTGTATGCGCTCCCCTAGGAAGATGGGCTCATCACAGACTATACTCTGGGGTGCTCTTGAATGGTTATTGTGGCACAGTCACTAGACCTGCTCAGCCGCCTCCTACTAATTGAGAGGTTAGAAGCGCTCTGACGCCCCACTAAAATGGGTGTATCCCACAAACAAGTTGCACTTCTTTGTTTTTGGTTGGGGCAGGTTGTATCACAATGGGATGGCTTTGGCGAGTTGGGGAAGCTGAAGCGGGTGTCTGGTGGGAGGGTTGAGGTTCAGAGGAAGTTACTGGCATTAACTTTTCATTTAAAACAAGACTGTGTTGCATCACCGAATAGCAGTCACAAGAGCTGGGGTATATTTTACTATTGGTAGTGTATCATGGTATGAGCGGTATGAGTGGTAGAGTGAAGTGCCTGACCTGGAAGGTGCGCGGACTGAATACCCCCCAAAAAATTCGATCAGTGCTGGCATACTTGGATAGGATGGATGTGCAAGTGGCGTTCCTCCAAGAAACGCACCTTACAAGGTCCTCGGAACGAAATGTGGGTGCTCGATGGGCAGGTGTGCGAATTGCATCCTCTTTCTCTTCCTACTCACGGGGTGTGAAGATTCTCGTTAAAAAAGGAGTCCCATTTACTGTCCTGAGTTCTGATGAGCATGGGCGGGTGGCGATGGTTCACGGTCAGTTGGGTGGTATGAGCGTCCTATTGGTAAATGTTTACGGACCAAATATAGATGACCCATCCTTTTTTACAGATGTATGGTATCGTATTTCTGGGGGTTCCCATCGGCTGAGATTCTCGGGGGGGGTGGGGGGGGGGGCAATTTTAACATGTGTTTGGATGGAGCCCTTGACAGTGTTAGCAGTGGTGCAGCTAGACAAAAGCAGGCATCGGAGACGTTGCTGGGGGTCATGGAGGCGGGAAACTTACATGATGTATGGCATACTCAACACCCAGGGGTACAGGAAAGCACCTTAGCACCTTTGTATCCTCTGTACACGGGACGTGGTCCTGCATAGATTTCTGGCTTGTTACTGAGGCTGTTTGTACCTGGGCAGTGAAGGTTAATCACATGGCAAGAACACTCTCGGATCACTCTCCGGTGATCCTTGAACTGCAGGTACAAACTTGTGAGAGACCACCTTTTACATGGCGGCTGCAGCCGTGCTCGCTGACTGACCTGGTCTTTAGACAAACCATTGGGGAGGCAATTCGTAACTTTTTTTCGGAATAACGAAGGCTCGGTTGAAAGTGCTGGAGTGCTGTGGGAGGCATTTAAGGTAACGATTAGGGGCACTTGCATAGGGGCACAGGCGGGAGCATTGCGGGACTTTAGACGTAGGATTCATAAGCTAGCAGCTGATATCTCTATATTAGAACAAGAGTATGATAAGTCCCTTTCTTCAGCAACGTTAGCTGCAATAGGGGATCTTGTTACAGAACATAATACGGTGGATCAGGAGCTGTTGCACAGATCTAGGTGCAGTATAGCTCATTATATGGGGAGGGGGTGGGGGGGGAGGGGGGTCGCCCAGGCAGGTCTCTGGATCAGAAGCTAGCAGCACCACATATCCAGGCATGCGTCACTGAGTTGCTGGATGAGAATGGAGTAGCTCATTACACAACTCCCGAGATCAGTGATATTGTCATTAGGTATTACACCAAACTCTATGAGAAGGGGGAAGCTGTGCCACAAACCGAAATACACTCCTATCTTGATGACGACACACTAGGTTGGTTATCCCGGGAACAGAGGGAATACATTACACAGCCATTTGATATTGAAGACGTTAAATTAGCCATAATGTCACTTCCCACATGTAAGGCTGCAGGGCTGGACGGGGTCCCCAGTGAGTTCTGTAAGGCTTATGATGACTTGGCCCCTAGGCTGCTGGAGGTGTATGCAGAGGCATACGAAGAGGGAAGACTCCCACCCACCCTCAAAGAAGCTCTATTGGTAAAACTCCTGAAGCCCGATAAGGCTGCCAATCGGTGCGACTCCTATAGGCCTCTTTCAATAATTAACATAGATGCCAAGATATTGGCTAAAATGATAGCCAACAGGCTTCAGCCACTTGTTCCCCTCCTGGTTCTGCCGGACCAGTCAGGTTTCGTGACAGCTAGAGCCACTGCGCATAACTTGTGCATGGTGTTCTCCACACTGCATTATTTTGACCCTGCTTTCCAGGCAGTTGCCGTGTTACTAGACGCCGCAAAGGCATTCGAATCCCTTCAGTGGGATTATAGGTTTACCGTCTTCGCCAGAATGGGCCTTCCTCCGTTTTTTCTACAGTGGATTAGGGTGTGGTACACGGAACCTCTGGTGCGAGTACGCTTTAATGGATGGGTGTCATCAGCTTTCCCTATTGAACGAGGCACGCATCAGGGTTGCCCCTTGTCGCCGATGCTTTTTGCGCTCGCGTTAGAGACGTTGGCTTGTAAACTTCGGCAGCTGCATGCTGCGACTGCGTTGCACTTTCGGCAGCAACCATTGGTACTCTACGCTGACGATATGCTGTTGTATGTGAGGGAGCCTGCCACATTCCTAACGGCACTTCTTCAGGAGTATGTTAAGTTTGAGAGGTACTCGGGCCTTGTGATTAATTGGGCGAAGTCTACTGTGTTTACGCTCACAGCTGGAACTCTGGAGGCGGAGATAGACTTCCCACTAGCGTGGACTCAGGATCCGGTGAAGTACCTAGGAATATGGTTGCACAGAGACCCGGATCGGGTGTTCTCTGAGAACTATGGCCGGGCGATCACGCCAATCACTGAGCAGATGGAGCGGTGGACTCGTTTGCCGAATCGCTGTAATTAAAATGACTATTTTGCCCAAACTATTTTATCTTTTCGTAAATATCCCGATTAGATTGAACATTGTGCTGTTCCGTACACTCCAGTCTGCACTGCTCACGTTTGTATGGGGTGGTAAGAAACCCAGATGCAGTTGGGATGTCTTGGTGCAGCCATTCGACCGTGGGGGGGGATCGAGGAGCCCGATTTACGGCTATATTACCTCTGCGCACAAGCGCAATTTGCGCACTATTAGCATTTCCCACAGCGATTTCAACCCCATACTGCGATAGAGTCGGATGCTGTTCTCCCATTGCCGCTGCAGGTGGCAACCCTTGTGGGGGGGGGAAGGGTGGCCCTAGGACCGAAATCAACTCTGCCCTGTGCACAGCGTGGGCCTGGAGGGCCTTAGCCAAAAGGTCCCTGCTTACCTATATGTATGTACCGTCGCTGCCATTGGCTGCACCACCCAGATATCTCGGCGGCTTGTGAGAAACTTGCGCTACAGGAGCTGGAGGCTGCCAGAACTACTAAATTGGGGGACTTGTATAAACGGGGCAGTTTCGATCGCTGCAGGACGTAAAGGGGGATCGGAGTTGTAGCTTTATGCTAGGGTTCGTACATGTCAGGGTGCGGCAAGCAGTTAGGGATATCTACCCGTCTTTTCCAGCAGAGCCTAGAACGTTGCGAGCACTGTAGGCGGTGCTGGCAGGCACAGAGAGAAAGGGCCTAATTACCAGGCTCCATAATGCCTCGAAAAGGGAGAATGAGCCAGGAGAACACCCATCTTATTTGAAATGGAGAGTGGCACTGGGCCCATATGAACGACTGACCAGAGGCAATCCTGCTGTGCGCTAACCGGGCGCCTCACATCAAATTGTAATCTCCGTTTGATTCACTAAGTTTTTGCACCAATTATTTTATACCCCATTGCAAATTTGTAAGTTTGGGCTGCAGGAAAATGCTAATTGTATGAGGTGCGGACAGGCAGATGCAGATTTTCTGCATCTGGCATGGACGTGTGCTTTGTATTCGAGTTCTGGTCTAGGGTAGTGAAGATGTTAACGGATGTTGTTATGGAACCTGTGCGCTGTACTCCAGGAGTGTGCCTCCTGGGCAGCGTTAAGAATCTCAAGCCCTGCAACCGATGCATTGTTGCAGTCTCGACCCTGATGGCCAAGAGGGCGGTGGCACAGAACTGGGGGCGAAATCTATTCCCACTGTTAAATAAATGGATTCGAGATTTACTTTACTGCAGGGATCAGTTGGAGGCCAACGCTGAGGAAATACCAGAGGCTTCACGTCCAAATCATTTTTGGGCCCTGCTAACTGTATATTTGTTAAGCCACCCTGACTTGTGATACTGGGATTGCCTATATGCAGTTCTGTGCTAGGACGGGGAAAGACTGATACCACGACTCTATTTATTGCCATGGTTCATTATGTAATACTCTGTTTTTGTGATGCTCAGGATCCTCCAATTGAATGATGTAACCTCATTAGACATGCCGGGATGTGGGCGCGGGGGGTATGGTTATGTTGGGAATTGTTGCGTTGTTCACTGCATCTCTGTGTACTATAACATGTTTGTCAAAAACCTAATAAACAGACTTTTAAAAAAAAAATAGGTAACAAGTAGAAAACCTGGCATCAGAAAGCTAAAAAGACATACGACTCCTGGATTTGATCATTGTTTTGGAGGTTCAGGGAGTGGAGTCTATGGATATCTGTAGTCGACAGCATCAACATTTAGGTTATACTTACCTAAAACCTTTAAAATTGCATATCTTTGGTTCAATTGATTAATTTTTGTTATGGTGTCAAAATATATTATGGTTTACTCTATTTTTCTAAATTGGTGTGTGATTTTTCCTGTGTTGTGTTTGTTCACTTTATTATTGTCTCTGTGCTACATAAATACTTTACACACTGCCTCCAAGTTAAGCTTGACTGCACTTGTGCCAAGCTAGCAGAGGTTTAAGCACAGGTTAATTTGAGATTTGCTTAAGGTTTCACCCTGACAGAAGTTGTGTGCTGCTGCTTGCGTAGGATGTCACTCCCCTCAACCAGTAACCCAATTTCCAACATATTCCCTCTATCCACAAGTACAGTTGTTCCTATGAAGATGTTATGGCATCAGTCCTTTGAAGTGGCTCCCTGTCGCATCCACATCTTCCTGCCTCTATCTGTATAGCTGGCCTCTTGGTTGGCACCAGTATATATTGAGGGGCCAGCCCGAATCATCCTGCAGGAACCTGCAGTAGTTCATGACTCGTCATATACATAATATGTTCTACTGATTTTTTACCGCCTCCAAGTACTGTTTGCAGCAGATCTAGCTATCAAGCAAGTTAATGATACTCAGACTGTAGGCATGGTCAAGTGACTTTAAGGTCCCACATAGTATCAGCAATGAGTACTCACCTCTCTAAGCCTTTTTGTTATCATATGAAGCACAGCTACAACATACCAAGAACTCATTAAGTTAAAATGAAGGGTGATCTAAATTGTCAAATTCGTTAATAAGGTACACAAAGAAAATGATATCAGCGGAAACTCATGCTTTTAAGTGTAGCTTACGCCAGGACCTTTTGTTTTTGATAACATATACTATACATAATTAAAGGGGCTCCAGTTAGCCCTCTTCAAGCATTGGTCTGCGATAGCATCATTCACATTGTGCTTCTGCTTACCACAGCATACAGCCTGGGGCACAGGGTAAACCTACTTCATCCACCAGCTTACCTGGCTGAGTGACTGTATTCTGCTCTTCCACAATGTGCATATCTGCACAACATGTAGTCCCCTTCAGTGTTGGGGACAACTGGTATGATGTACACTTTTACTTAAAACAATATAGATTTTGGCTCTTAGTGAATGTCAATTTTTCATTAAAAAATAATGTTCACAAACAAATCATGTATTGGCTAAATTAAAAGGTCAGCAGCCCACCCCAGACCTGCTGGCTTTGCCAATGCTAGTTTCCAGAAGGCGGGTAGCGACAATGATCCCGAATTTAATTACTGGTATTTGCTACTAGTGCTCTGAAGTAACTGTGTGAACGTTGCACAAACACCCGACATACTAGACATTAAGAAACAGAGACAAGAGGCATAACTTTTAAAATACTTAT
Source organism: Triturus cristatus (assembly GCF_964204655.1). Lineage (NCBI taxonomy): Eukaryota > Metazoa > Chordata > Amphibia > Caudata > Salamandridae > Triturus > Triturus cristatus. The sequence continues at coordinate 1,751,104,018 of NC_140589.1, read as the reverse complement.
TGTAAATTAAATGTTGCTCCTCCACACATCTTTTCGTGGCTTAGAGTTCAAAGTGCCTTGCCACGTGGCACTAGAAAGGAGGTGAGCTATAGCCAAACTCTGGAAAGAGGAAGACACAAAGCCAGACACATAGCACTTTAGAAGGGGCACTTTACACAAATACATGGCAACCGAGAGATGTTCTAGTTAGACGCAGGGCACTATGGTTGTAGGTTTTTCCATAAAGGAACTTCGATAAGTAGCGTTCCTCTAAGCTCACAGACACAGCGCCTAATTTGGAGCAAAGAAGGCACAGAACGGTTGCACTGCTGGAGGGTTGGGGTTCTCGTCCACCAGCATACCCTGGCAGCCCAAGCATAGGTATCTTAAATGGAAGGAGCCAAACATGAACAATCCGATTCAAAATACAAAGACTGAATTTTGTTTTTTGCTCGTTTGATGTCTTTTTTTCCTTTCTCACTCCGCCTTTATTTTATTGCATATCTTATTTAGAAACAAAATGTTTTTCTGTTTTTGGACTGATTTGTGAATGTTATTCAATGTTTATGTACTTTTGAACATTTTTAATAAAGAATTGCGATCGAAACAAAATAAAAAGACTGGACCCCCACAGGGAGCACATGGTTGGCAGGATTTGGATGACTATGTGCTACCATTCACCGAAGCTGGGAAAACATTGGAGCCAAGGACAAAGACTTTGCTTGTCACTGATTTACCATCTAAATGAGAGTAAGAGAAAGTAGAGAGTTGCACGTGAACAGAAGAGTTGTCTGCTCTGAATGAGTGGGATTTCCATATTTGTAGGCCTTTGTTTATCTGTCAGGCAGGTAGACTTAATATTTTCATCTGACTGTTACACTTTAACTCTTTCTTGATTCTCAGGTCTTCCTTGTCCTGATGAATTTCCTTCCAGTGGGCAGGTGGGTTGTGTTTCAGGAGTACTGAATCCCTCAGAGACAAATAGGGAAGCAGCATGTGAGAAAACTTTTTTCTTCTTATCCTGACTTCCTCAATGTGCCTTATGCCCATTCCTCCCTTCCTGGAGACTTTATTCCTCCTTCTCTTTTTCCTTGCATCTTATGCAGTCTGTCTGTAGTCTGGTAACTTCACTTCCAGCGTTATGCTTTTTTGGTTTCTTTTATTCCTGTTCTTTTAACACGCTTCCTGACTTAGGTGATTCCTGCCAATTTATATTTCTACAAAACAGCCTAGCCAGGGTGACTCTTCTCTTACTCAAGATATTACTTTCACCTATTCCAGGGTGCAGCGAACCAAAAAACATAATAATAATCATTTGAACAGTTGTAAAAGTTACTTACCTTCAGTAAGGTGATATCTGATAGAGACACAGTCTAGCAGTAGATTCATTACCTTTTAAATTCTCCCCATGCGCCAGTCTGAAGCTGGACATTTTTCAGCAGTACCTCTGCGCACCAGGGAACAGCGTTGTACCGCTCCGCGATGATGTCAACTCCGGTAATGACATCAGTGGAGCCATACAAGTTCCTTTCGGCGCACTGCTGTCTGTTTCTTCTGTAAAACCTTTTGCGCCAGAACGCGGAGCCACCATAGAAACTGGAAATCTTTGAAACATTAATAAAGAAGAAATACTGAATGGTATGCTAATACCAGACATGGATTTTAAAGAAACCCCCCAAAAAAATCAACAAAACACAGGGCTACATGAAATCATGTGCCCTGGTGAATAACCCCTATATAAGGGGAAAAAACCATACACTCTATGGACCATTCATCAATAATAATGAATGGCATGGCAATAGCAAAAGAAAACCTACAAACACAACACCAAACTGTTTGTTGAATCACACCACTACATGGCATATTGATAGTGCCAATTCAAGGTATGATGATACAAAACAATGACTTTAAAAGAAAAGAACAAGTACATCAATACTGCCCATTGTTGTCTAATCCCATGTGAAAGAGAATCACACACACACACCCCAACAACTGCACACTTTTCTAAATGGATGGTATGGCAAAATCTAAAGAAAATCTATGTTGCTAGGCCAAGCGGTCTGTTGAGTTCCACATTAGTTCAGATTGTTATCACTGGTATATAAATCCAGTACTGAAAAAAGAGGGCATTACCCTTACCTCCAGGTCATTCGCAGAGTGGGGAGGATGGGCAGGGAGTTAATGAATTTGCTGCTGGACTGTCTCTACCAGATACGATGTTACCAAAGGTAAGCAAGTAACTTTTACATCCGATCGAGAAATCTAGCCGCAGATTCGTCAACTTTTGAATTAAATACCATAGCTATACCCCACTGGAGGAGGGTCTTCAAATTAATCCTACAAAAGTTCTCAAAGAGCACCAGCCGGTCCAAACTATCGACCGCCTAACTGTACATAGGAATAGCAAAACAAGAGCTTGGCTCTTAATAGAATCCATGATCACTGTCACAGAACCTATAAATAAATAAAAAAACAACTTTACAGGTCTGAGAGAATCGGCCGCCCTTAAGGGAGAAGGGGTAACACTCCTCAAGAACCATCTATCTGATAACAAACATTATCCGCTATCCTCCCCAAAGGGGAAATAAAACTCACTGACCAAAAAGGGAAAATGCATGACTAAATCCATGTAATCTGCATTGTTCATGACAATCAAGAAAATGCGAGAAAGAGCGGTCCTGATAAAGTCACAAAGAAGGACCTTCAATCCAATCCAAGGAAATCGGGTACGGACCACTTTGAGCTGAGTTCAAGGTGCTTTATTGCGCTTAGTTACACAGCATGACGCGTTTCGACCAGGTCTCCCCGGTCTTGATCACATGACGTGCTTGAGCAACTGACACAATATATAGCGACATGATAATTGTAAAACCACTCCCTCCGACATGATGAAGCTAAACAAAATACTTAACGATCATCTTTTACAAATGTCAGTGTATATGTTTACAAATAAATAACTGCCTGAAAATAAACAGGGAACAATCCTGTGTCATAGACTGTAGCCAATTGGCTGAATGCAGTAGTTAATCAGTAACATACAGACATCTGAGGAATTATTATTATTTATTTATTTTTTTTAAATCGATTCAATCTGGTACAGTTATTCCATATTTTGGTTTAGCTAAATTCACCGGAGGAATGCAAGTGCTAATAAATAAATAATGTGCTAGTGAAAAAAAGTGCTTTTAGTCACTAGATAAAATAGCTATTAAACACATCATAGCTAAAGAATTGAAAGTCTGATCAGGTAAAAGCAGGCTAAATCTTACATATTTCATGTTATTAAAGTGCAAGAGCAAATAAATGTTATAGATGCCTGGGAGTGCATCTTAGACATTAAATCATAATGACATATATTGATACTTAATAACACGGGGTAAAGAAGATTTATGCAAACAGGTCTAGGGATATGTGCAATTATCAGAAAATTGAGTAGTATGCACCACATAATAACCATCTTTCTGGTATATATATATATATATATATATCATCCGCAAAGTTTCACCCAATCGAAGGATTCCACACACGGGGTAAGTACAGCAAAGCATTTATTGGTGTTCAAGGCTGCAGCGTGGGGTGGGGGGACCTCAGCAAAACATGTCCATTCAGCCGACGCGTTTCGGGCTCCTGCCCTTTGTCACAGGCTATGTTCTTGGTGGGCTTGTAGCGTTGAGTGCATCTTTCTTCAAATTAAGTACCCCGCCTCAGTGGGCGTTGCCGTTTGCACAGCCTTATGGTACTCGAAGTCTTCCCAGTATTACTCAAGTGAGCCGCTTTGAAGTCCATCACTAATTTTCACAATTAAAACCACTGTGGGTCGCTTTGCCGGCCCCTGCCCTCACGTCTCCACCTCAGTGCCTTGAACCAGCAGCTCCCGTCCTGAACGGCGTACGCTTGATGGCGCGCCCAGGTCTGCAAAGCAGCGAGGATCCTTCACGGCTAGGCAACAGCCGTTAAACATCATCCGCAAAGTTTCACCCAATCGAAGGATTCCACACACGGGGTAAGTACAGCAAAGCATTTATTGGTGTTCAAGGCTGCATCGTGGGGTGGGGGGACCTCAGCAAAACATGTCCATTCAGCCGACGCGTTTCGGGCTCCTGCCCTTTGTCACAGGCTATGTTCTTGGTGGGCTTGTAGCGTTGAGTGCATCTTTCTTCAAATTAAGTACGCTTTGCTGTACTTACCCCGTGAAGGATCCTCGCTGCTTTGCAGACCTGGGCGCGCCATCAAGCGTACGCCGTTCAGGACGGGAGCTGCTGGTTCAAGGCACTGAGGTGGAGACGTGAGGGCAGGGGCCGGCAAAGCGACCCACAGTGGTTTTAATTGTGAAAATTAGTGATGGACTTCAAAGCGGCTCACTTGAGTAATACTGGGAAGACTTCGAGTACCATAAGGCTGTGCAAACGGCAACGCCCACTGAGGCGGGGCACTTAATTTGAAGAAAGATGCACTCAACGCTACAAGCCCACCAAGAACATAGCCTGTGACAAAGGGCAGGTGCCTGAAACGCGTCGGCTGAATGGACATGTTTTGCTGAGGTCCCCCCACCCCACGCTGCAGCCTTGAACACCAATAAATGCTTTGCTGTACTTCCCCCGTGTGTGGAATCCTTCGATTGGGTGAAACTTTGCGGATGATGTTTAACGGCTGTTGCCTAGCCGTGAAGGATCCTCGCTGCTTTGCAGACCTGGGCGCGCCATCAAGCGTACGCCGTTCAGGACGGGAGCTGCTGGTTCAAGGCACTGAGGTGGAGACGTGAGGGCAGGGGCCGGCAAAGCGACCCACAGTGGTTTTAATTGTGAAAATTAGTGATGGACTTCAAAGCGGCTCACTTGAGTAATACTGGGAAGACTTCGAGTACCATAAGGCTGTGCAAACGGCAACGCCCACTGAGGCGGGGTACTTAATTTGAAGAAAGATGCACTCAACGCTACAAGCCCACCAAGAACATAGCCTGTGACAAAGGGCAGGAGCCCGAAACGCGTCGGCTGAATGGACATGTTTTGCTGAGGTCCCCCCACCCCACGCTGCAGCCTTGAACACCAATAAATGCTTTGCTGTACTTACCCCGTGTGTGGAATCCTTCGATTGGGTGAAACTTTGCGGATGATATATATATATATATATATATATATATTCACTGAAAAAACCATAGGTTTCAGGGGTGTTATAGTTAGCTGGACTTTTCAGTTGTACAAAACCATTGAAATTCCCCTGTTATAGTTAGTTCAGCTAACTATAACTCGCGCGCCCGCAATGCACTGCTGATGACGTCACATATTACATCACTCATGACATGGTCAGTGACATCACTCATGACATCACTGATGACATCTCAAATGACATCACTGATTACATCATCCAGTGAATGTGTGTTTTTCTGAAAATTAAATATGTTTTATATATGTATATCTTAAGGTCGATGGAAGAATAAATGGGTATACAAGTGTCTAAATGGATGATTTGTTTTTGAAAAATTGATTGTATAACTGACTAAGTGTATCTTAGTGAATACATGGCTTAGTGAGTATTGTTTAAATATGTAAATATCTGTATCAGTCTCTCACTTTGTGTATAAGTGGCTGCATGGGTTGGTGAGTAGCTACATGGGTGTCTATATAGGTTATTAGTTGGTTTTTTGAGTATCAGTCTGAGTGTCTGCATGGTTCGGTGGGGGGTATTATGTAGTGCATAGGTGCATGAATGAGTGACTCACTGTTTGTATGTGTTGAAGACAGCATGTGTGCAGGACTGTATGGGTGGATGAGTGTGTGTATGGGTGTGTTAGTGAGTGAATGACTGTCTCAATAGTGTCTTTATGAGTAACTACATATGTTTTAAACTAGTATATGTGACTATTGGTGTATATAAGTGAGTATATGTGAGAGTGAGAGATTGAAAGAGTTCCTGTATGAATAAGTATGTGTTTCTATAAGTGATTGTTTAAAAGACTAAGTATGTTTAAGTTTCCGTAGAAGTAAGTGTGGTGGTGTGTGTATAACTGTATATGCAAGTAAATGTATGTTTGATTCTTTATTAGCATGAGTGACTATGTGTGTGAGTAACTCTATGGATGAGTGGCATTGTGTAACAGGGTGTATAGGTGTATGAGTACATATGATGAGTGAGTACATGTATGAGTGACTGTATAGGACTGTTGGTGAATGAGTGGATGTGTATGTGGATCTTAGAATTACTGAAGAGGTTGTTGTAACTGGTATTGGTATGTCCATTGTTTTGAAAATTTTAGTCTCTATTTTTGAATGTGTGCATCAAAGGTTATATTAGGGTGAGAGGAGGTCTGCCACTCTATCACAAGGATGATGTCATCAGTGATGTCATTTGAGATGTCATCAGTGATGTCATGAGTGATGTCACTGACCATGTCATGAGTGATGTAATATGTGACGTCATCAGCAGTGCATTGCGGGCGCGCGAGTTATAGTTAGCTGAACTAACTATAACGGGGGAATTTCAATGGTTTTGTACAAGTGAAAAGTCCAGCTAACTATAACACCCCTGAAACCTATGGTTTTTTCAGTGAATTTCTGGGTTTTTTTTTAAATGCTAATTCCTAACTATAACGTGCCTGAAACCTATGGTTTTTTCTGTGAATTTCAAAGGTTTTTTAAATGCTAAATTCTAACTATGCCTACAGAGATAGGACATGTGAAGAAAGAAGAAAAAATGCACAGAAAGAAAAAAAAGAAGTGCAGAAAGAAGCAACAGAAGTCCTCAAAGATGAAGAAAAGTGCAGGAAGAAGGATAACGTGCAGAAAGAACAAAAAGAGCAGAAAGAAGCCTTGTTGCAAAATCAACCTGTACCCTCAACTTTTTCAGACGGATACTGGTGGTAACTGAGTCTGACTAACCAGTCCTAGAGCCAGTGCTATGTTAAAAGACACTTAAAACAGTGAAAACACCTACATACACTAGGGAACATTATGCGTTGGGGTCCCCCTGTGATTAGCATGACCTCCTCTGTAAGCCCCTAGTATATAATAGGGCAGGGGGATTAAAACTACCTCTTAAAACAGGCCACAGGGCGTTTTTGCACACGTTAACTCAGGCCCCGTCCCCTCCCTTCACCACTGTGTAAACACGCCCTGTGTCCGTTTTTAGTTGGGCGATTAAGTTCATTTGAATCCTGAGGGTCCCTAGGGTCCAACTAGCCCACTAGGTACCTCCAGTAACTGCCACAGAGCTGCGTTGCAGAGAGGTGTAAAAAGTGGCACAACCTGGACCACCTCTCTGCAATGCAGCTCAGTGGCGCTTACTGGAAGCACTTGGTGGGCTAGTTAGCCCCCAGGAGCCCTCAGTATTGAAGGGAAATTATATCCCCAATTTAAAACGTGCAATAGTGCGTGTTTGCACACGTCACCTCAGGCCCCGTCCCCTCCCTTCACCACTGTGTAAACGTGCCCTGTGGCTGTTCTAAGTTGAGAGATTAAGTCCCCTTGAATCCTAAGGGTCCCTAGGGTCAAACTAGACCACTAGGTACCTCCAGTAAGCGCCACAGAGCTGTGTTGCAGAGAGGTGTAAAAAGGGGCTTGGCCTCAGAACACCTGTCTGCAGCGCAGCTCCCTGGCGCATACTGGAGATGCCTGTTGGGCTAGTTGGCCCTCAGGGACCCTCAGTATTGAAGAGGAATTAATTCCCCAACTTACAACTCGCCAGGGGCCGCGTTTGCAGAGTGCTGCAAGGAGGGGGCGTGGCCTCCGGCACGATGCCAGCCTTTTATTTATTTTAATTTTTTAAGAAGGGGGGCTGTGTGGTTCCCCTTCTTATTCTAATTTATTGGCCCTGATGACCCCATCCCCCAGGGCCTGTCTCCTAATTATATTTTTTTGACCCCAATCCCCAGGGCCGGCCACTGTTTTTTATTATTTTTAAAAAAATATATATTTATAGACACACCTAGGACATGCTGGACAAACCGTACGTACCTATCACCATGACGATTTGCGTGATATTCATTAAAAGGCGACTATGCATACAATGAATCCACATGGAATGTATTTACACCACTAGTGAAGCTCTGACATGTCTGATGCCCTACCGTGCCTAATCCCGGTAGACACCCTTGTCGTTTATTTATACAAACATGGGTAGCTATTGACGGGCACATTTAATACACATGCACACCAAGCCATTCAAAGGGGATTCGACAAAAATTCGACCAAAGCTATGCAAGAAACCCCCCTCACGGTTAATAAAACACACATCCACTGCCGGATGTGTAATACTTTTTATTATACTCTCTGGAAAGGGGACGAACATCACTTGAGTCACAGCGTGCTCCTGGCAGAGCCCAATGCTGTGTTACACCCACCATTGCCTGCTGAGTGCCACACACCTGTGTTGTATTCCACTAGCTAGTGCATATGCTATGACACTCTCTAGCCCATGTGCACTGTAACACCACCCCGTGAATATGTCATGCCACACTTGTCTTCGCACGGGTTATATTGCCCCATCTAACGTGCCTTCCTCGATGCCTATGTTATAACGCACAGTGCTATGCCATACATATTACAATCTGGGATCCATATCTTTGTCACAGTGCATATGCAACGTTACACTCCGCAGCACATATTTTATATTACAACTTTAGAGACTAGCTAGGTTACACAACACTGCCCTGTGCATATTACATTACAAGGCGCATATCGCATAGCACGCGCTAGTGCCTGAGCTATCTCGCGCTCTCCAATGAATCTGTCATTGCGCACAATGTATTGCATATTATATTTCACGCCCGGTTCATCTTATATCACACTTTTTGGTGCATAGTTTATACCATACACTATATCTAGTTTTCATTTTCAATCGTGCTCTCAGGACTATGTTCTATATAACACCGTGTTCACCTACCCTTTTCACGGGCATTACATTTTGCGATAGGGGGTGGAGGGTCAGGGGGTGTTTCTGCCAAGTGAGCCCGGAGTCACAGTCACAAACGTCCTCTTCTTCCTGAATAAAAGTGAGATTATGCTGCATACTTGTTCATATTTTAAGTAGTTCGCACAGACACGTTTTAAAAACAATAAAGTTCCTAATACCCGCCTTCTCTGAACAGTTAGCTTGCTGCCCCATCCCCCTCCTCCCTATCCTCTGTTGTGTGAATCCATAGACTAGCCTCCTCCCTCCTGCCATGCATGGCCTGATTTTGCTGCCACTGCCCTCAATTTAGTATGATGTACCAGTCCACTCCTCCTGCCCTCCATTGCCCAATTCTATGCCCCATCATTGACCTCCTGCTTAGCCTCTGTGCTTAGCTTGCTGCCCCTATTCTCCTTCCCCCTGCCCTCCGATGTCTTTGTGCATGCCCCTGCTCCATCCTTTTTGCCCACCATGTTCCATGGACCTGCCACTCCTATCTACTCTGAGTGTTCTGTTGAGCTGCCACTCCCCTCCGACCTGCCTAGCATTGTCAGATGACTGTAACCTGTCCCTGCCACCTCCACCCTGCCTGTCCCCATGCCATGCCCCTATCCTCTTCCTCCTGTCCTACATGGTCCATTGTACTGCCACACCCTTCTGCCCTCCCTGGTCTGTTGTGCTGCAACTGCTCCTCCTGCCTGCCCCGTGCGGTCTGTTGTGAGGCCCCTTCCCCTGAACTTTCTTGTCTGTGCACAGGTCCTGACCCTCCCTTCTATCCTCCATCGTCCTTTGTGCATGCCCCTGCACCCTCCTCCTTGCCCATCATAGCCATTGTGCTGCCACTAACCCTCCCACTTGCCATGCATGGTCTTCTGTGCTGCCATGGCCCCTCCCACCTTCCCTGTGTGGTCAGTTAGCTGCCCCTGACCCCCTCCCACCTTCCCTCCATGGTCTGTGTGTATGCCATCACAGTCTCACTGTTGCTCTTCATGGTGTGTCTTGCTTCTAGTGCCCATCCTGCCTGACCTCCATGGCTATCTTGCTGCTCCTGCCCTGCCCCCTTGCCCCCAGCCCTCTGTTTACATGTGCAGACCCCTACTCCCTCCCTCCTGGCTTGTCTGTTCCATTGTAATGCCCCTGATCCGTCCCTCCTGCCCTTTATGGTCTGTTATGCTGCAGCTTTCTCTCCTGTCTGTCCATTATGGTCAGCTAGCTACCATTGCCTCTTGCCCCTCTGTTCTCTGTTGTCCATGTGCATGGTCCTGTCCCCTCCCTCTTGCTTTCTATGGATTGTTGTGCTGCACTCCCGTCCCGCATGCCCTGTGTGGTGTATTGTGCTTCTGCAAACCCTGATGCCTGCCCTGCAGGGTCAGTTTGGTGCACCTCTCCATGTCCCTCCTGTCCTCTGTTATCCAAGTCCATGTCCCTACCCCATTTCCTTCCATGATCCAATGTACCATACTTGCGAACATTTCGAACTTGGTAAGAGGGAGATTTTGAAAAAAACTGGGGTATTGATTTTCCCCTTTGAGTTACATTGAAAAAGAGGAGATTGTAGACCGGAGACAGATCAAATAAAGCCCATTTGAGCTTAACCCCTTCAGTGCCCATGACGAGCTGGACTCGTCATGGGCCGCGGTTGCGCTGTGCCCATGACGAGTCCAGCTCGTCATAGACCCCGCCCGCTAATGCAACGGCCGGCACAGGGCGGGGAAAGGGGCGGGCACTGAAGGGGTTAAAAACATTGGACGTTTCCTGGCTGAATCGGGTCTGTTGGCATGTATGGTTGTACTGCCATTGCCTCTTCCTTCTGCCCACAATGGTCTATTACATTGCCACAGCCTCTCTTGCAAGTCCTGTATTGTTGGTTTGTTGCCCCTGCCCCCCTTTCCACTGCCCTCCATAGTCTGTTGTGCTGCCACGGCCCTTCCTGCCTGCTCAGTGTGGTTAAATTGTTGCCTTTGCACCCTCCTACCTGCCTTCAATTTTCAGAGTCCGTGCCCCTGGCCTCTGCCTCTCAACAGTATCCTAATGAACAACTAGATTGCTAACATTCTATATTTATTACAAAAGTGTGGAACGCCTGACGTCATCTTGATGTAATCAAAACTGTAATACCTAGAGCATTTCCTTTAGAAATTACATATATGAGAGGGTCTTATTGGCATCAAAATTATGGTTAGTGCTCTAAAAGACTAAAATAAGGACATATTTTCTGAGTTTTCAAATAGCGACAAAGCACTTTTAAATTATTTGTTATCTTTATGTTTTTTTATCCAGTTGACCACTTGATTAAATGTTGCACTTAGGGGAGAGGATGTGGTGTTACTTCCAGAACTGCAGACTTTGCAACTGGGGAACCAGGTTGGAGTTTCTGCTTCAGCTCGACATTCTGTGATTCTGGTCAAATCACTTAGTCTCCCCTTGTCTACAACCAAAATGAATTTGTTCTTGTGTGATGTAACCAATGCTCATGTAAAGCACTCCAATACCTGACAAGTCTGCACTATATAACACTGCAAAAACACAAAATAATAAGTGTTTTGCACACTTCTGTCATTGGGCTATATATTCGGGCTACATCTGGGTGATTTTGGGCTACATTTGGGCTCTTTTGTCTCCGGTGGCTATCTTGGGAGATTTATTTGTTATGAAGTTTCCTAATTTCCTCATGTACTGCAGTCTCCTCAGTAGGAAATGCTTTCAGTTTTTTTACTCTGATTCCATCATGAAGGTATTCAGATATGTCACACATTTGCCATAAATTCTGAATGTTAGCACTCTAGTTGCTCATTAGATCACTGTAGTAAAACTACTGTCACCATGGAAGTCTGCTCCTGGTATTAAAAGTGCATGTTTCAGTCTGCATGTCAGAATTTTTTTAATGAAATAGAAGAGGATTTGAGAAGTCACTCAAAATGTGCCCTCATTTTCTTTCTTCAGCATTAATCATAATTTCTATGGCAAAATGAACCCCCTCATTGTGTTCCTTTTTAAATTAAATGTTTTAAGTTTTACCAGTTTATTCCAATCAAGATGGCTTCAGGTGTGCCATACATTTGTCATAATGAAGACAGTAAGCGCTCTAGTTGTTTTTAAGAACACTCTGGGACATTCTGTCATTGGGCTATACTTGGGCTACATCTGGGTGATATTTGGGCTACATTTGGGCTCTTTTGCCTCTGGTGGCCATCTTGGGAGACTTATTTGTTATGAAGTTTCCTAATTTCCTCATTTACTGCAGTCTCCTCAGTAGGAAATACTTTCAGTTTTTTACTTTGATTCCATCAAGAAGGCATTCAGATGTGTCACACATTTGCCATAAATTCAGAATGTTAGCACTCTTTTTGCTCATTAGATCACTGTAGTAAAGCTACTGCTCACCAGGGAAAACTGCTGCTGGTATTGAAAGTGCATGTTTCAGTCTGCATGTCAGAATTTTTTAATGAAATAGAAGAGGATTTGAGAAGTCACTCAAAATGTGCCCTAATTTTTCTTTCTGCAGCACTAATCATACTTTTTATGGAAAAATGAACCCCCTCATTTTGTTCCTTTTTAAATTAAATGTTTTAAGAGTTACCACTTTAATCCAAGCAAGATGGCTTCAGGTGTGCCATACGTTTATCATAAGTAGGACTGTTAGCGCTCTAGTTGTTCTTTGGAACACTCTGGGAAGCTGCAGTAGAACACAAAGGAATCAACTGACAGTCTCTGCCCTTGTTGGATGTACATGTTTTACTGAGAATGTCAGACTTCATTCTCACATGACTGAGAAAGATAATGTGAATTTACAGAAAATAAGCTCTCAGTTTAGCTTATAGATCACCTTCCAAACCTCTGTGGGAAAAGCATGAGAAAATATTTTTCTCTCAATCATGATATCCCAGCAGAAGGCTTTTTCACATGGTGAAATCACCTTAGAACATACCACAATTCCTAAAATGAGTATGGTACCATCAACAAATGATTTATAATGTAACTAAAGTCTTAAAACCTTCTATTAACTGCAATGCTTTTTAATGAGGTGCTTTCATGTATATTGGCCTCAAGATTGCTGCCAACACTTCTTGGATGAAGTGCTGACAGCCAATCAGATCTCACGATGAGATGTGTGGTTAGGCTCCGCCCACATATATATAAGATTTTACTTTTGATTTTCTCAGGAACTACTGAACAGATTGACACCAGACCTGCAAAAGGCACTTCCCTGAGCTGAGGTCTACCTCTCTGCCAAATTTCAAGTAATTCTGTTCAGCCGTTCAGGCTGTACCTTGGACTAAAGGTCCCTATAGAAAATTGCATGAGGAAAACGCGTTTTGGGACCCCCCTTTTTTCTCGGCCCCCGCTTGACGAATCCCCCCGAGACTTTCAGGGTAGGAGCGGAGCGGAGCGCCCCACCCATTTTGAAAATTTCGCGAGGATTCGTCAACCGGCGCCAAAGTTATTCCAAATAGAATGTTGCGGATTTCCTATGGAAACACGGTCCTAACTATAACTATCTACTGGCAACCGCCAGTAGATTATATACAAGGATACTGTGTTATCCGAAACGCGTCGTAAGCTGCAACTTGAATAAAGACCTGATTTTGCCACAAAGAAAACGGGTGTCCGTGACTCTCTCTTCGCTGTCTTGCCGGATGGGAAGCGGGAAGAGCTGGGAAAAGTGTTTTGGATATATATATATATATACATACACACAGAAATTCACAGAATTTCTCAGGCCAATAACTACTGTCAGACCACAAGGACGTATAAAGCTTGCTCTCGTACAGCGTTTAGTGCCATAGTCTGAAAGACTGAACACAACTTCGATCTGTAGATAAGCTCGAAACACCAAGGCAAGCGAGAAAAACAGAACTGCATCTTTCATTAAAACCTCTTTCTTACCTTTTTTAAAAAGAAAATATGCAACACATATGTATACTCTGTATACCTTAAAATTAACTAAAACTGAAAAACTGTTCCAAATAGTGCTATACAATAACTTTGAAAACGGTTACGCACCCATTAGTGCACTTGTCAACAAGCACATACGACCACACCTGTAATACATGCCACATATGATCGTAAGTCCAACAACTATGTGAAACATAGTAGCATATATCATGTATACACCATATACAAAAAGCCACTCTAAAATGAGGTTCGGCAAAAATACACAATCTAGCGCACAAAAGGGTACAACGACACCAACACAGCATTGCAGGTGATTTGCCATAAGAAAAAGCTGCCTGCCAATTGGTATCATAAATAACTGACACCACAATAAACAGTCATAATTCCTCAAGAATCGAGGAATACAGAAAATAACAGGTACATCCTCCCCAGAAGACAGGTAATGTTGATCAAACAGAACTACGTATAACAAGAATATCACAGGAAGAAGAAAAACTTACTATAAAGTCAAAAAATCCTCCTATTACAAAAGTGTCTCCCAAGACTTTTATAGATGATTGGTGGCCTTGTTGGAGACCAAAACGGCCGACACCCTAGGACATATTGTCTGAGGTTAAGGACAACAAGCCATCAAAATTGCATTGGTTCTGGGACAAGTTGGCCCAGCCCATATGCCATAAACCTTTGTCTGCCAATTCACAGTGGCAAAATAGGGAGCAGGGACAGGAACTGCCTGTAGTTGAGGTAATTTACGCCTTCACTAGACACTGTTCCTTTGCCATAAAAAAAAGGAATTCGCAAGCAAACATTCAAATAATGTAAGCATATACTCTGAGCCAGAGCAACGCTTCAACTTGCTGAAGCATCTAATTTCAACCAAGAGTAGAACCAATGAGTCACTATACACTAGCCTACAACTGGCATAACCACATGTCTCTAAAACAGAACACTGAAGAAGAAACCCATGCAAGTTGCATATTGAACTGCTTCGTAGAAGCATGCAACAGATCCGCTTCCATACAGGAAGTCAACTCTCTTAATGATAACCTCTTGAGCAGAAAGCTCATCCTCAGAGGCTAGTAGTCATTTACATCGATACAAAAATAAAAAAGAAAATGGAACTGAGGCTATAACCACCGCTCCTAACCGGAGTATTCGTGGTTGTACTGAAAAGGAAGATGGACATATACAACGTCCTAATAACGCTACTCCTTGACCAACAAAAGCATATATCCAAGCCTAGGGATTGGCAAAGCAACACATTAACAGAAATTGTAGTTATCCGCCTTCCATGGAAGCGTCAAATGGTATGCCAGCCAAAGTTGACTGGACAGCTTCCGAAAAGCCTGAAGATGCCAACCAAGCCCGACGCCTTAGCACCATTGCAGATGCCATGGCCCGACTCACAGAATCCGTCGTGTCCATGCCACACCTTATGGTTAACCTAGCAAGACTGCTGACCATATCTAATCAAGTTGCCTATCTCAGCACAGAGGTATCCGGAAGAGATGGGGGCATGTTCTGTAAAGAATTTCATAAAGCATGGGAAAAACGCCAAAACGCACAAGACGTGTTGGTGGCTCTCAAAGCTGACCTGGCTGAAGCAAATATGTGCTTACCACAAGCATCACGACCCCTAGCATCCTTATTCACCGGAATCTTAGGAGTAGAATTTACTTCCTATGAAGACATTGCAGCCTGAGTCACCAGGCCACTAGTGGAAGGATGTCTGTGCAAACAAACTGGGTCCCCAGGTGCAGACAAATGCCTACAAGCAATATCACGGTCCACTGAGACACCCGACTCAGGCTTGGCCCAGGCACCTAACAAAATATAAAAATAGTGCCTCACTATAAGGAAGAATAGGCTCTTCTCCTGCAAAGGATTTCGAACAAAGATCTCTGCATCACGGGCAGTGACAAGTCTAAAACTGCAGCCACTTTCCTCAGCATCTCTGCAAAGGAGGAACTTGCCTCCGTGCCAAGAGTAGGGGAAGAAAGCAACCCAGAGGCTGGCGAAGAATCCAGCCCACTAGCTTCACCAAGAGCTGCAAGCCAGCTCTGCTCCACATGAAACACATTGGTGTCAGAAATAGGCTGAAGAAGTCCTTTCCAGTCGATACAGGTGGACCTCCCAACGCCTCTCCCTGAAAAGGAGCCACAAACTGCACAATCCCCTTAGGTTGCATAACTGACTATGCATCAGATGCCGTATGATGAGGCAGCATATGTTATCATGAACAAGGGAACCCCAGTATTTCGACCAAGGTAGTAAGTGTTTTTACAAGAAACAATGGTACAAAAAAAGGCCACAAGGGTCCTGGGTTAGCCTAGGCTAATATTATTTAAATGAGCGCTAGTCAGGTAACCAAAACAATTGGACGTGTAACCCGCCATACCCGGGTCCCTCATTCCGGCCCCCTGTGGCACTTTTTTTTTTAATGTTGTATTTTATTGCATTTTAAGAATACAAAGAAAAACAAAATTCCCAACAAACCATAACAATAACCCCCGGTGGCCCTTTGTCTCCGCATTACTATGGCAAGTTTAGCTCCAGGCACTGCTTCCACACCTGCCTGCGCCCACCATGACAGTTACTTTTTACTCATTAGGGTCCCCATAGCCGAACCGCACCTCACTGTGCTGCACCTTCGCTGTGACTTACCTCACTAGAGCTCACACTGTCAGTCAGCCCGCAGTGCTTACTTTCCCGTGATGCAGCGTCACTCCCAGGGTTGCAGCTCCCACTGCCCATCACTAGTCCGCTCCTAACGCTATTAACGCTATTGTGTCCCCCCTCGGCACAGCGGCAATTCCAGAGATGCAACCCCATCTGGCTGTCCCCGCATATATAACGGCGATTCCAATGCCACCTACTTATGAGCTCCTTACGCCTCCTTTTTGACTGTCCATTACTCCTGACGCAGCAGCGTTTCCCGGGGATGCAGCGTTCTCTAGCTACTCTCCTCTTGATCTTCTTTGTCTGAGACATTAACTGTACTTTTTGATACATTAATTCACAAAGGTTCAACACTTTACAATGAAGTCATATAGCAATGATCAAAACAGTGAGCACATGAAGAGAAATCCAAAGTCTAATTGTTTGTCTTTTTTTGTGCAAAGGCTGGTCTTTATTAAGTTCTCATTAAAATCTCAAAAGATCATAGCCGACGCGTTACGTCTCACACAGACTCCTTCAGGGCTCATTTAAATACAAATGACGCTTTCAGTGATTGCGACACAGTCTCATGGTTCCCAGGATCAGATGAGTGTTTTTACATCACTCGTGTCCATAATAGCGGCTTGATAACCGGCAGCATGTTCGGTCAACAGCCTTACAACGAAGAAAACCTTGATACTTTGCTTTTGGAGCCCATTCCTTTTGGCTACCCTTCAACTCTCAGGTTGGAAATTGGTTGTACATAATGTAATTATCTCTACCCGAGACCACTGGTTGATATCCTGTTATCTCCTCTCATGGATTCTTCGTGCTCACATACTTTCGTCCTGATGATGATCTCGAATTTATGAGATCGAAATGCCGTCGACCCATTACAGCAAAAACTATTTTATTGTATGACAACGCAGCGGCGCCATCACAACGTTGACTGGGGGGAAGAGAGGCGCATTCGACCGGTGTCGCCGATATCAAAGTCAGAGCCAGTCGATCAAAGACTGGTATCATAGGCCAAGATCCCGAAGGACTGTGAGCCTGCGTCAAAGTGACACCAGCTGATGTCAACCAGCGTTGATCCATCGACTCAGATGGCCCAACCGTCACCGGGGACAAATCCTCTGACTGCGCCCCACTCACCTCCTTGGGGCCAAGAGGGAGTTGGGGTCCCAAAGATGAGGTGCAAGGGTTTAAAATATTTCCTCATCTGAGCTATCGACCCACTGCCTCCCGGAAACATGGGGAGTTGCGTTCAGCTTCCTCAGCCATCGAGCGGGAGGAGCCATGGGAGATGAAGTAGCCACGCTGTAAAGTCCGAGAAGGCCGCAACTTCAACTGACCCTTACCTTTCGACTTCCCTGGAGAACGACGTCCTCCAGACAGACTTCTGCTCCTAGATCGACCCCGCAAATGCTCTTTCCAGGACGACATAGACAGAGGTTAGGTAGCCTTGGCGGATCGCGATAAATACGCCGCCAATAACTTCAAACACCACTCCTTCAACGACTTTGGTTTTAGTTTCTGGCAGGAACCACAATCCTCGGCATCGTAGTGCTCACCTGAACTCGTGGAGCCGTACGACGCCGTCCCCCGGAACGCAGAGGTACTGCTAAGATTTCCGGACCCAGACTGGCACCTGGGGAAATTTCAAAAGTTAAGGAATCTGCAGCTAGATATCTCTACCACATACTATCTTTTTATAAGGCTTCACATGAGGACATCTTTTCCTTCCCATCAGGCTGTTTTTCATTTGCTTTTCTCACTTACACACTGGTTTACTCGGGAACATTTTCTACCTCTCCATGGAACTGCCTGACTGAGGCCCATCCTCGGAGAGACAGGATTGGCCGGATGATGTTCTTCTGGTCTTGACCACTCAAAAGAAACAAACAATCTACAATGCTCTCTCTTTACTAGGGACCTTGCTTACCTACATAATCTCCACTTCCTTTTCCAACGTACCGGAGCACTCTGTACCGATGCTCTTCATGGCACTGTTACTGCTCTGTAGTCTGCTGTCTACGCCTCCCCCTCTGCGGTATCCTTCTCGGTTGGCACTACACCTCCCTACTTGGCTCTGCTCCTACTCAAAGCACATGTAGTGCGCTCTTCATGTGTGCGCTCTCTGTGGCTCCACTCCACCCTTTGTGTCCACCCTGGATCTCCTGGCTAGCCCACCTCTTCCTCTGCATGGCCCTGTGTAGGTGGAGAGGGGAGACTACTATCTGGTATTCGGTCACATGAAATAAAAACACGATTCCGAGACTCGGAGGCGTAGAAGCAAATATTAAGAAAGAAAGACGCAGAGGAAACACAGATTCCACTCCACTCATTTTGGAATGATAAAAGTTATTCAGATAGCTGATTGGGTTAACTTCCTACTACAGAGGTCTGCGTCTAACACGCAAGTTCGGAGTTTGAAACTACACAGGTCTACCCAGTCTTAAATCCATCTAAGGCCAGTATAAGGCATGTCAATGAGTTTGGAAAATGATGCTGCATAGCGGATGACTGTAAAGACAACTGACTAGGTTCATAAAGATCTAAGAGCATATAGGTGACACTTCGAGGCACTAAATAAAGCTGTTTGCAAACTGAAATTCCCTGTAGCCGGAGGAGGAGCCTAGCGCGCAACCAAGATGGCCACGTAGGCACAGGGCTCCCGAGGGCCTCCACAACCTCCCACGTCTATCCTGAATTTATCCTGATTCTATCGACGGGCTTCTACGGGCGAACCTACGTGGAGGTGATACCTGCTGTCCAAATTCAAATCGGACATCGGGAGCCGGAATAGTATCGAATCCAAGTTGGCGGCCTACTCCGGACCTTGCCCCGGACTCGAGTTGGCATGGTGCCCGGGCAGAAAGTGAACAACAACGGCATGAAGGACTTGGGCCGGTGCGTACCCCCTACTTTCACTTTCGGTTTTCGGGTCTCCTCGCTGAACCTGAGGGGCCCTGGATTCTCATCACACATTTATAGTGGGACGATTGGGTAACCTGCCTGCTCTTGGACACTAGCTGGGACTACCCTTTGGGGTCTCCGAGGCTTCCTAGATTGGTTCTCCGGTGCTCGCTCATCGTGTTGGTGGCCGACACCCTTGACGGTCATCAGACAATGGCGGCTTGATTGGACGGAGATAAGCAAAAATCCAAGACGACTAGGCGGGGAGCTCATACCCAAGCTAACAACATGGACCGCTATACCCAGTCGAGAGGTTCCCCTGGTGGCCCGCATAAGTCGCCGGAGAGACCCAAAGATGGCCCGGGATCGTCAGCGGAGTTAACATTGCAGGACGTCATGGGTGCCATCGAAGAGATGAAAGCTGCGGTCGGCCAGCGATTCGATACATTGGCCCATAAATTGGACACAGTTTTGATCGACGTTAAACTAGTCAGAGCGGACCTTTCACAAACGAATGAAAAGGTCAAATCCTTGGGTCTGACGACGTCGAGTCTGGTAACGGACGTGTCTGACCTGCAAGCCGAGGTCCGTAATCTGCGGACGTCCACTGCTTTGTCTGTCCGTCGACTGGAGGATTTTGAAAGTAGGGCTCGGCGGAATAATGTGCGCATAATCGGGGTGCCGGAGAAATCGGAGGTCCCTGCTGCTGACCTCTTTGTGGAAGACCTTGTGATCAACCATCTCGCACCCAAAGGCTTGAGTAAATTCTTTGCGGTTGAGCGGGCCCATAGAGTTCTGGGTGGTAAGCCCAAACCGGGCGCTCCCCCACAGCCCATCATCACCAGAATTTTTCATTTCAGGGACAGGGACGCTATACTGCAGGCCTCGAGTTTGAGTGGGCCGACGAAGTTAGAGAACACTCATATAAGTTTCTACCCGGACTTCACACAATTGGTCCAAAAGCAGCGACAGGAGTTCATGGGTGTCAAACGGCGACTGAGAGACATGGACCTGAAATATGCGATGCTCTTTCCGGCCAGGTTGCGGGTTGAGTTGAAGGATCGGACGCACTTCTTTGATCGGCCGGAGGAGGTTGGAGATTGGCTTGATACCCTGCCTCAGCAACGACGTCGAGAGGGACAGACCGAAGGGAACGGAGCGGGCTCGGCTGGACAGGAGTAGACTTTTGGTTCCCGGTGACTGACTATTGTGATGGCACTTCCATATTTTGGTTTGGTGTTTCTATTCAGTGCCTTATACTTCAATGCCCGGGGGTTGTGGGGTGCTCAGTGAGGCTCTTTCCTCCTCTGGGGTTTTCTTTTTGTAGCATAGTTAATGTTAGGGCGACAGGCACACTGCAAGTTGGGGGGGCTACATGGGCTCACGCAGGGGTGCAGGGTGGGGGGAGTTGTAACGGGAAGGTTGGTGGGGAGGGGGGGGGGGGGGGAGTTGGGGAATGTTTGTTTGTTTCACAAGGCAATGTGAGGTTAGCTACTGATTTGTTCTGGTTGTGTTCTCCGGGATGTGGGCATCATGCACGGGAGCGGGGTGGGGGGTAAGGGATTGAGAATACTTTCGTGGAATGTGAACAGACTGGGGGATAGGATCAAGCACGGGGTGGTGTTGCAGTTTTTGAAACGGATCTCGCCCGACATTGTTTTCCTGCAGGAGACACATCTGATTGGGAACTCCTTCCATGCCCTGAATAGGCGGGGCTATCGCCTTGCTGTTCACTCTGGTTTCACTTCTGGCTCTAGGGGAGTGGGTATCTTGGTCAGGGCCTCTCTCCCGTTGGAGGTGGACGAGGTGCTCCACGATGATAGAGGGCGATATGCAGCATTGGTGGGGAGATGGGAGGGTAGAACTGTTTCGCTCGTTGCTGTTTATGTGCCACCGGGATTGCAGGCGGCTACATTTGCGGATTTGGGGCGTTTGGTCCTGGGACTCCCTGGGGGGGTTCTGGTGTTAGGGGGTGATTTTAACGCGGTTGTATCCGGTATGGAGGACCGTCACCCCCCCAGGGATCTCCCTAGAGCCCAGGCCTGGCTGGGTGGCTTTCTAGATACTTTAGGACTTATAGATTGCTGGAGACTGATGCACCCGGGACAGGCACAATACACCTTCCACTCGGGGGCCCACGGGAGTCTCTCGAGACTGGATTATATACTTATGCCAGCGTTCCAGGCTGGAATGATCGGGGAGGTGCGTCATTTGGCCCGAGGTATTTCTGACCATTCCCCTCTATTGTTGCAGATGGAGGTTGTCCCTGGGGCAGAGGGAAGAGTAGCGCCAATTAACCCCTGGTATTTACGTAACCCTAATGTTCGCTCTGAACTGGTTAAGTCCATTGATCACTACTTCAAAGATAATGTAGGGTCAGTGTCGTCTGCTGTCTCCCTATGGGAAGGTTATAAAACGGTGATCCGGGGGCATGCCTTGTCTCTTATTTCCCATGCTAGGAGGTGCGGGAGTGTCAAGAATTCCTGTCATGCGAGGGGAGGAAAACGGTAACCAGCGAAAACGGACTACATCTCCCAGGATGCTTAGCGGTTGAGAGGTTATGTAAACAGGAGAGCTGTTACATAACTCAAGGAAAACACGCCCTTATGTAAACAGGAGAGCTGTTACATAACTCAAGGAAAACACGCCCTTATGTAAACAGGAGAGCTGTTACATAACTCAAGGAAAACACGCCCTATAAAGGGAGGAACCGGGAGGTACAACGCTGTCGGATATTGTGTTTACACCGACGTACCTGCTTAGTGAAGAGCAGTGTTCCGGAGTGGTGCTCCAGTAAGGCAAGAACGGAGGTAGGTCGAGTCGTTACTCCCTGGGCCGTGTCTTGCCCCATCGTCACCTGTGAAGGACCCGGAAGCTCTACCGGATAACCATTGAGCTTCGCTTTTTGACTCGGCTGAGTCAAAGCGCAGTGGCGCTTTTGCTGGTTGGAGTCGTAACTCCCAGCCCGACCAGAGATACAGGGACTGCCAGCTGTAACGCACACCAGGAGGTGTCTGCCGCGTTACAGACTCGGAAGTCCACGGGATCGATCGAGCGGCTGCTCTCGGTTCAGTCTTCTTTGCTTGTGATTGGGGTATCGGTGACGCATCACCAGGAGGTGACTCCGCGTCCCGGTGCAGTCTGAGGAAGAGGTTGAGCGGCTGCTCCCTTCAGGTAGAGACCCCGGCTGGGTGTTTCCCTGACTCCTCGATTGTCCCCAACACTCTTCGTGCCCCTCACAGCCTACCGATTGGCATTGTCGGCCATTTCATTTCTGCCCTCTGTTGGCATACGCCGGGATCGGCGTATATGCAGAGGACGGTTAGGACCATCCGTGCTGTGGGCTGGTAACGTACTTAGCCTGGAGGATTCCAGCGACTATAACCTTTGTTTATTCCTTGTATTATTTTTGCCTTCATTAAAATAACTAAACCTTCACAAGTGGTTGCGTTCTCATTATCGTGTCTGTTAAACGATCCTGAGACGTTCAGGGCGTTACAGGGAGGGAAGAGGTGGTCCGCCTGGAAACTGACATAGCTGAGATGGAGGGGGATTTGGAGCGGGGTGTCACGGACGAGAAATTGCACGTTCTCAGCCTTAAACAGTCAGGATTATAGAGCGCTGGTCACGGATGCTGCTAAAAGGATGAGTAGAGAGCAACAAGGATGACTGTATGATGTGGGAGATAAGGCCGGAAAGTTGATTGCTTGGTTGGACAGGAAGGAGAGAGCGACTAGAGTGGTGCCGGTTGTGGAGAGAGTGGATGGCGTGTGTGTGACTGACCCGGTAAAAATTGTTGACTGCTTCGCGGATTACTTCCGTGGGGTATACTCTCTGGTCTCTGGGTGCTCGGAGGAGGGCTCTCATCTGTTACTTAAAGATATTGCATTGCCGTCCCTCTCGGAGGCCGATAGCATATTGATGGAGGCGAAGTTGTCGCCGGATGAGATTGCTCTGGCCATTCGCTCGATCGCTTCTGGTAAGGCCATGGGTCCCAATGGTCTCCCCATTGAACTATATAAGTTGCGTCCAGATAAGATAGCACCTGTTATAACCTATTGTTGTTGTGGTACATCTTCCTTATTAATGTTCTGTCCCTTGCTGCTCAGCCATGAGTGATGTCACTTGGAATGTTGAGTGTGTGGGACTGGAGGAGTTGGCAGTTGGTAGAGATGGGCTGAGCAGCAGGGAGGCTGCTCCTGGTGGGGCTCTACAGGAGATCTACATGGGCTTTATATGAGCTTATATATGGACTCTGTAACTTGATGAATAAACCTACGACCTGTTTTAAGTGACCTGTCTACAAGACATCCTTCATTATTACACTGGCGACGACTTGGAAGAATCTACATGTGTGCTACTTCAATGGATTTTGGTTTCTGATGCTTAAAGGATTTACAAGAAAAAAGGAACTTCAAGAGAACTTAAAAGCTGATATTTAAGGAACCTGTGTATTGCTGATGGAAACTGTACTGGAACTAAGGTTGTGAGTAAAGAAGTTTAAACTTATGAACTAGCTGTGCATTTGAGGAAGCTGACACTCAAGAGCCCCACCAGTGACCACTCCATCGGTCGCCCTAATATGTCCTGCTGTCCTTTTTGAGATTGGCGGTAGCAACGAGTGTTTGGGAATTGGCACCAGCGATGTATGCTGGGGAAAACCGGCAACCCTGTGATCTGTGACATTTAAAAAAAAAACAGAGGCTATTATTTCTTTTAAACCTGTGGAGATAAGCTGCTGAGGTGAATGCTGACAATGTGGGCCGTGATGCTCCAGAGTGATGGGAGCGACGTGTTCTGAGAGAAATCGGCACCATACACGAACTTCAGTGCAGGTCTGACTTCCCTGTTAAAAATGCTTGTGTAACGTTTGTATTTGATGAGGCACTGAGTTGACCCCGGCTGACATTTCGATTGAATTGGCATCTGCAACATGTGCTGGGGAATTGGTGATAGTGAACTGTGAGAAAAGAAGAAGTTGGATTTTGAACCTTTGGGCGTTGAACACCCGCCGTATTGCGATTTAAAAGTCTGGTGCGCGAGTTACAAACAGCGCGCGCAGCCTTACCTGAACTTGATTGTCCTACGATATCTCCCTCTGACGCGGTGTGTGCCTGCTTCTGGACGCCTACACGCACGGATGCGCCGTGAGCCATCCAGCCCAGCATCATTTGCATGCCGCCATGTTTTGGAAACTGACAATCTCTACTGTTCATAATTTTGTGGTGTACACGTTTTGCCAACCACGTTTTGGTTGGGGGAGGTTGTCAAGTACAATAAAGTTTCGGAGCAGCAAGATTTAATTCCACTCTTTAGACTGCACTGCGGACTCCTGCAACGTTGGAAGCTTACCGGTACTTTTGTTCTAACATTATTCACCCTGTGGCATCTGGGAATTAATTCACGTCATGAATGGTGCGGTCACACAGTTTTACTTTCTGATAAGTGTTCCTCTCCAACGGTTGTTACTTTCCCTGGCCGCATTTTGTGAATTTGGAATTCAAACGTACACTCTGCACAACCCAGCAAGTTAAAATGGATTGATTTGTGTAATTTAGTAATAAAGCTTTATTGAATTTTACTTCTTAACAGGTGGATTCTAGGGTACTAGTATCGAGTACCAGTGATGTTCCAGACATGTTTGATATTTTAAATGTGCATTTATGTATATTCATCTTGCAAAATCTGTTTATGCCTATGTGTTCTGTTCCTAAGGGAGGTAATTCTCCTATTACAGTGTGGATTTTGATATTCTGTTTCTTAGGGAAGTGTTTTCCCCTGTATGTGTATACTTGGTTTTGTTTATGCTTATTGGAGTTAAGCTTTTGTTTTGTTTCATAGGGAGGTGTGTTCCCCTATAGGGAGACGTTTTTCCCCCTATTACAGTATTTGGAATTTTGGAGTATCATAGGGAAAGTTTTTTCCCTATTACAGTGTTCGCAGAGTCTTTGGGAGGTGTTTTTCCCCTATAGGGAGGTGTTTTTCCCCTATTACAGTATTTGGAATTTTGGAGTATCATAGGGAAAGTTTTTTTCCCTATTACAGTGTTCGCAGAGTCTTTGGGAGGTGTTTTTCCCCTATAGGGAGGTGTTTTTCCCCTATTACAGTATTTGGAATTTTGGAGTATCATAGGGAAAGTTTTTTTTCCCTATTACAGTGTTCGCAGAGTCTTTGGGAGGTGTTTTTCCCCTATAGGGAGGTGTTTATCCCCTATTACAGTATTTGGAATTTTGGAGTATCATAGGGAAAGGTTTTTTTTTCCTATTACAGTGTTCGGAGAGTCTTTGGGAGGTGTTTTTCCCCTATAGGGAGGTGTTTTTCCCCTATTACAGAATTTGGAATTTTGGAGTATCATAGGGAAAGGTTTTTCCCTATTACAATGTTCAAGGAGTTTTTGGGAGGTGTCTTCCCCTATGGGGAGTTGTTTTCCCCTATTGCAGTCTAAGGGTGGTGTGGTAGTTTCTAAGGGAGGTGTATTCCCCTATAGGGTGGTGTGTTTACCCTATTACTTTTAATTTGTTGGTAGTGTGTACCCATCTAATTAGTTTCCCTAGGGAGGGGGATGGGGTTCATTATTCTTTTGTTATAGATATTTTCTTGCGAGTATTTGCTGATTTGATGTATATTTACTTGCATAATGTATTTTCTTATTGATTCCTGTTTATGTAAGCGATGGTATTTTGGTGATATCTTGATTTGATGCATTTATTCTTTATGCTTAGTTTTTGTAAGGAAGGGAGATGTGTTATAACCTATTGTTGTTGTGGTACATCTTCCTTATTAATGTTCTGTCCCTTGCTGCTCAGCCATGAGTGATGTCACTTGGAATGTTGAGTGTGTGGGACTGGAGGAGTTGGCAGTTGGTAGAGATGGGCTGAGCAGCAGGGAGGCTGCTCCTGGTGGGGCTCTACAGGAGATCTACATGGGCTTTATATGAGCTTATATATGGACTCTGTAACTTGATGAATAAACCTACGACCTGTTTTAAGTGACCTGTCTACAAGACATCCTTCATTATTACAGCACCATATCTCCCTGACATGTTCCTCGCTGCACGGGCGGCGGGCTCCCTCCCCCTTGACCAACGTCTCGCCACCATAGTTGTGATACATAAAGCGGGGAAGCCGCGAGACTGCTGTGCCTCCTACAGGCCTATCTCGTTGTTGAACGCGGAACCCAAAATTCTGGCTAAGGTATTGGCCAATCGTCTGGTTCGGGTCGTGGGCGACTTGATTCATCAGGACCAGTCCGGTTTTATACCTCATCGTAATGCCGCCCTGAACCTGAGGCGGTTGCATGGCGTGCTTGCTAGTGCGGAGTTTATGCGTGAGCCGGCCATCTTGGCGACTTTGGACACTACCATGGCGTTCGATACTTTAGAGTGGCCGTATATCTGGGCAGCGTTAGCGAAATTCGGGTTTGGCCCTGAATTCATTGGGTGGGTAAAATTGCTATACGCTGACCCATTGACGCAGGTTGTTGTGAATGGTAGGGCGTCGGCTCCCTTTGTGCTGGGGAGAGGTACGCGGCAGGGCTGTCCGTTGTCGCCCCTCCTCTTCGCACTTTCTTTAGAGCCTCTCGCTGCCTCGTTGCGTTGGGAGCCGTCGTTGCGGGGCATTAGATGGACGCCGGAGTTTGAGGACCGTGTCTCCCTTTATGCGGATGACATCCTTCTGTATCTCACCTCTCCTCGACAGTCGCTAATTGTATTGGTGGACGTATTGAATTCCTTCGGTCGTAATTCTGGCCTGGTTATCAACTTGGCCAAGTCATGTGTTTACGTCCTCTCGGGCGAGGCCCCCCTCTTGCCGCGGGGGTGCCCTATTCAGATTGCTACATTGGGGTTCAAATACTTGGGGATCTTCATATCACTGGACCCTGCGGTCCGCTATGAGCGAAACCTTCTCCCTCCACTCCAGCGGTTGAAGGCAGACGTCGCGAGGTGGCGACGGCTTCCGCTCTCGCCACTCGGACGGGCGGCATTGTTTAAAATGATGTCGCTGCCTCGCTTTTTGTACGCTTTACAAAATACGCTGGATGTCGTGCCGGCCCGTTACTTCCATGAGGTGGAGGGTCTTCAGCGCCAACTGTTTTGGGACGGGCGACAGAGGATCGCTCTCGCCAAGTTGACACTCCCTTGGTATGATGGGGGTGTTGCCCTCCCCGATATTAAAAGATACTATTGGGCGTCTCAATTGGCGGCGGTGAACCACGGGATACATGGTCCTGCTTTGAATCCGGCCTTCGAGATGGATAAGTTATTACTTCCGTGCGGGGATTACAACAGGGCACTGTATTTGGCAACTCCGGATGCACGGTTGACAGGACCAACGCAAGTTGCGGTACGCGTGTGGCATGCGGCGAATGTTGCGATGGGGTGGAGGGATCGCTTGACTCGAGCGACGCCATTGTATGCCTCCCAGCGTTTGGGTTGTCTGTGGAAAACGAAAGGCTTTGAGAAATGGGATATGATTGGTATAAGTAAGGTGGGTGACCTCTGGGCGAAAGGGTCCTTTAAAACGTTTGAAATGCTCAAAACTGAATACAAATTAAATGATAGGGAGTACTTTCGATATGCACAGGTCCACCATGCGCTGTGTTCGGTTTTTCCGGAGGTCGCTGCTATCCCAGAATATTCCCCGTTGGAAGATAGGGTGTTAGACGGCTATGTGCCCGACAGCACTATTTCCCTGATCTATAAAAAACGTATTAATGATCGTACGGACTTGCTGACCCATCTGCGGGAGGCGTGGACGGCCGACGGATTGGAACTGGACGATGAGGATTGGGTATCGGCGGTGGCCTCCCCGAAAGAGGTGGCGATCCCGGCCCGCCTTAGATTTGTGCAGCTGAAGATACTCCATAGAGTGTATGTCACAGGGCCTGGTTTGATACGTATGGGTTATTCGAGGGATGGACTGTGTAAGCGTGGCTGTGGCTTGTTGGGTACCTTTCTTCATATCCTATGGGAATGTTCGGAGGTTGTACGATTTTGGAACGGGGTACATACTGTAATGGAGGAAGTCACGCATGTCGCTTTGTTACCAGAGGCCAGGAGGTGTTTGCTGAATGTCTGGGAACCAAATGACTATAATGCGGCGCAGACGCAGTGGGTGACTTTGGGGTACATGGTGGCTAAGCGTAATATCGCACAGTTGTGGGGTTCCCCGAGGCCGCCTACGATTTCGGTATGGAAGGAGAATATGGATTGGTGTATGTTCAGGGAGAAGACGGTGTATGTGGCGAGAGGCAAGCCTGGGAGGTGGACTAAGGTGTGGGGTCCATGGAATTCCTATCGTGGGAATATCTGCGCTCCGCCTCTGCCGCGAGAGGACGACGTCGCTTTGTCCCCCTAGCCGCACATTCTACGTAATTGTGCATGCGTTGTCCTCTTCTCCGCCGCCCCCCACTACCACCTCCTGTCAAGAGTTATTCTAGATAATGTGGATCTTCCCCCGTCCTGGGGAGCGCACGCTGCTATTTCGGACTCTCATTGCCTTGTTTGTGTGTTATTGTGGGGTTTTTTTTTTCCCCTTTTTTTTTTTTTGTTTAGAAAATGTGAAACCGTCCTTTTCGATCGCCATTGGACTATGGCCAAGGGCCATAGTCCAAGGGCCTGTTATATGTGCTTTCGAACTTTCGGGAGCTCTTGCTTCTGACTCATTTGAATGTATGGAGTTGCCTTGCTGGCTCCCGAGCTTTCTAGCGGCCGGCCCTTGTGGTTGTAGGCCCTTGTTTGTATCTCTTTAATGTGTAATAAAGGTTTCTTCTTATAAAAAAAAAAAAAAAAAAAAAAGACATTCCCTGTAGCCGAATTCACAGATGAGGGATAGTGGGATTTTCGAAACAAAAAGTGCACTTGCCAAGGCAGCAAATTCTGCAATGACGTGGATTTGCCACAGTAGTAAACTGAGGATTCGGGGCAAGAAGGAAAAAGGGAAGCTAGGACCTGGCGATGCAAAATGTAGTGGAAACCTACAAACTGAAATATTAATATACTTAACGACAAGGAGGGAAAGAAGGGTGGTCACCCAAACAATTAATGGTGAATGAGTTTTTCCTCATGAAAAATATTTCCTTGAGCTTGAAAGTGCACATGTGTGCACCATATTATCACGCTGCTTTAACAACTAGTGGAGAATTTGTATAGGTAAATTTGAGGAATCTGGGGTGTTTTGTTTGAATCCCGAAACAATGGAAATTTACCCCAAACTTAGAAAGAACGCCCACAGGGATAAGTTTCTGACTTTGGCCAGCAGTGGGGCTGTGAATTAAGCACCAAGTAATATTGCTAGAAATATCATAAAACATTCAATGCGCCTATCTTCTTCTTTAGGAGACACTTGCTTTCCCCTAACAATGGTTCGAAGAATGGGCTGATTACCTCCATTAGTAGCTCCATTATGCACTGTCCTATGTTACAATGAATCAGTTCCAAGATCTCAGCCATTGGCGACACCTCACCTCACCAAGGTCCAATCCACACTGGTACTCTCAATCCAAAAGCACCTTAAAGCATAACATTAATTCAATAAATAACAGACTTGGAGTTTTTACAGGCTGTGAGGAGTGGCATAATCAAGAGTTATACAAAATGGCAGCCTCACTGGCGCTCAAAAATCTAGATTCTCCTTGCAGTAAACCTTGGGGAGACCGCATTTCTCAATGATTAGGAAATCTGTTCCTGGTCGTTACCCATCTTCCGTCTTTCAGAAAACCGGGAAGAACAGAAGGCACAAAACTCTTCGCTGCTGCACATATTCATGTTTATTTCCATTACTATCCACGGTGCAAGCTCCTTGCAGTGGTCATAGGCCGCATGTACGAGATTTGCATGAAATTAAAACAAAAGGCCATCCTGCATAGTAATGAGTGCATGCATGCCACACACCTCTAATTTTCTCTGGCTCCTACTTTAAGTGCTGGTGTATAGTGGCGTTCAGTGCCACTAGTGGAAAAGTATGGAAGTGGTATTTCAAGAAATGGGCTATAGTCCAGGAAGAGGCTGTATGGATGACATATCGCTGCAAGAGAAGTGCTTCCACTTCTTTGTAACCACGAGGGTCTCAAACTGGGTGCAATGTGGACGTACGGATGTGCTTTATGCAAGTCGGAACAGCAGCCACTCCTTGGCCTCAAATGCAGGGCCTCTGCTTTTCCTGTCCATCATCCTTGGGTTTTGAAGATGAGGTCAGAAGTGATGTTCACAGCAAAGTGCAGGGATGGGAGAGCTTGCAAGTGCTCTATTCCCTGCTGCTTCCATCCCCCTTGCATGGGTCGCATTCTGCTCCCTTTACCCAGTGGCAATTGGATCTTGTCGCCCTGCTGGTAGCCCAATCTGCATCACACCTAACCTGTTGTGGCCCCTTTCCTCATGCACCGCCACAGACATTACCTCCTCGTCGGACCTCCCCGTCACAGTCATTACCATATGAGCAGATACCAAATCAAAAATCGCTTCAACAGAGTGCATGAAACAGACTTTATTAACACCAGCAAAGTCACAGCACCTGAATAGAACGCAATACAGCGTCCCCAAAGCCAGCCGACCCTGTCCCACCTACCACCAAATGATAATGGTGTGAGGCGCACTCCAAATAGGTGCCCGGCAGATCTCAGCCATAGATGTCCCCTGATAAAAAAGCCCAGGAAGCAGCCACACCCAAGTCGAACTCTCCTGCACCGACCCAGGCACCAGGACGCCACAAGCATCATTTGCTGCCCCATTGCCCACCTCAGCCAATGACAGAGAAGCCCCAGAAGGCTTCAGACCCTGACCAGTCAGTCCAAAGGTCACAAAAAGCTAATCCACCTTACGAAAAGGCTTAGTCTATATCTATGTGGTGATATTTGTGGAGCGCACTGTTACTCCAAAGAGTGTCTGGCGCTAAAGCTGAACGGTAGTAGCATGGAAGAAGAGCGCTTAGGGGCATGAAAAAAGCCATGTTTTAGTACGCACCAAGTACACCTCAAGAACCCGCTTAACGTCCAAACAGTGCAGCCGCAACTCATCCTCCAAAAGGATACGGACAGAACACGGGCAAAACCAGATTCTCCGAGCAGTGAAACGAGGAAGGGACCTTGGGCACAATGGAAGGATCAGGCCATAGAACAACCCGATTCAGGGGAAAAAAAGCAAAAAGGGTTCTAAACAAAGTAAGGAGCCTAACTCCCCAACCCTCCGGGCCGAGATAATAGCGACAAGAAAAACCACCTTGATCATCAAAAAACGCAGAGACACCTCACCCAGAGGCTCAAAGGGAGCCGCCTGCAAGGCCCTCAGTACCAATGGAAGATCCCAACTAGGTGCAAAGGATTTAACCATGGGCAACAACCGGGACACCAACGGAACCACAAGCTCACAGTCCGAACCCCTAAAGGCCCTCACAGCTGCCCACTGACCCGCAAGGAGGACACAGTCAGACCCAAGTCGAATCCATCCTTCAGGAAATCCAAGATACACACGGGTTCCACCTCCAAAGCAGACTAACCCCGAGCTGTACACCAACCCTGAAAAGACTTCCAATGCCTACCATAGGACTTGAGTCAAAGGGTGCCGGGACTGTGACGGGGTAGCCTGACGAGGAGGTAATGACCAGTTACTTACCGGTAATATTCATAACTCAGGGCAGTAGACCTCCCCTCCACAGTCTGGGTTCTCATCCCTAACTCCCTGTTCGGCTTCTTGTGCTCGGGGTACAGGATGTGCTTACATTAGTCAAGGGTTTTATGCCACAGGATGTGGGAGTGGCCTGGAGGGTAGGGCTGGGCTAGGGAGTTTTTGTTCGGAAGTTTGGGGGAGGAGTTATTACTCATATGGTAATGACTGACGGGAAGGTCTACGACTCGGAGTAATGAATATTACCGGTAATTCAGACTCACCATGACAACAACAAAGCATCACACACCATCTTGTATGAAACACACAGCCTCTAGTGCCCACTACACTCATACTTCATGCATACACCATCTGTCATACACACACATCTCAAACACACGCACACAGAGGGAGAGAGGGAGAGAGAGTGTGTGTGTCTATGAATGTACTGCTCTGTGTATTACAGTGAAGTTATAATGTAATGTAAGGTGGATTTGTAGAGCGCTGCTCGTCACTTGTGAGGGTACCCAGGAGCTTGCACCCTTGTACCTGTGTTGAATCATTGTTAAACTCAGTAAAAGCTTTTCAATCTAAGCAGACACAAATGCGTGCCTGCTGCTTTCAGTTTCACAGTCCTTTGTATGGGAGGGAAGCTAGCACTGCTACTGCGCGTGTACTTCAGCAAGTGTGCATGTGAGGGAGAGAGAATAGATATATGGAGAGAGGCTGAGAAGGTAAAGAATGTGCATTGGTGCTTCCTGTGCCTTCGGTTTTGTGTACGAGGGGGAGGGGTGCACCGCTGAACAGGTGTGCCGAAAGGAAGTACTGCTGCCATGTACCAGATGTGGCTGTGGAATCTTGCATTGCCACTGAGTCAAATTCTCACAATAAGGAACGAACTACAACATCAATAAAAGAAAACAAAGTGATTTGATGTTTCTGGCAAACGAAACGCTTCTGTTTTGAAATAGATGGATAAAAACATAGGGGACAGGTGAATTCACCCCTTAATTAGGGTCAGGGTACCCTGACGCCACCCACGCACGGTGGCAGAAGCAACAGGCACACACAAACAATAACACAACGTCCACAAACGCTGGCTTAGCACATTCAGAGGCTCTTCCGCTGGCAGTGCAGGCGCCAGCATGCCTTGTGGTGCTTTAAACGTGTTCTCTCCACACGAACTCCCGGGCACAGAGCCATCCCTGGCCTTCGTCAACTTAAGAATGACATCCGGGGAAGCTATAAAGATCTTACTTCACATCCTGTGTATGTACTTGGGGCACCTGGGTTCCATTTCCGTGGAACCTGCTTACACTACACAGCGCCTGCTCAGCGGCCTGGGAAACACTGCAGCCGAAATGGACCCTTTTGTTATGATGTGCCGAGGAATGCACACTGAAGGGGAACAACTGTATCCGCCCAAGAAATCTTAGCAAGAAATGGAATTCAGCAATCAGTCATTTCACTATGGTTAGAAAAGCTTGTTTAACATGAATTCAACGTTTCCCATGAAGTATAAAAAACAAAAACCTACCAAAACCAGGAACGGCTTTGAGGCTGGCTTTGAGGCAGATCTTCTCCAGTCTGAGGTAGCTGTAGCGCAGAAGGCAGTTCCAGAGGAACATCCAGTCCAGCCTGGTCCGGTGGTTCATGATGATGACGCTTCTTTCTCCGGGGATGAAACCGTCGCCAGTTATGACCACCTTGGCACCAAACACCATCTCCAGGAGGGCCTGATGAAGACATCATTCCCACGTTAGCATTCTAGGAGAGGCTGAAACGTTCAGGGTCAAATTTCATAAAGCTGAGGTGTCCAACGTAGGTCCAGGAGGACCGGATCCACCCCAAAAGATGCATTTACACAGACACACTAAAGAGAAACGACTCAGTCAGAAGCTATTGTGGAAATATAA